>NC_141689.1:3495000-4095000 GCF_964263255.1 Lissotriton vulgaris | reverse complement strand
AGGGCCCTGGGCTGGGAAGGCGTGCTCACGTTGGCTACACCCCTTTGGGAAACGAGCCGCCTAGGTACTCTGGGTAACACCAAAGGCTTCAGGCAATGGGATCTCATAGGTATAACAAAAATAGGAGACCTGTGGATTAAGGAGGAGGTTAGATCATTCGCTACCTTACAAGCAAAATATGGAATGGCAGACACTGAACTATATAGATAGATTCAAGTCCGACACGCACTCCGGAGTGCAATCCCAATAGGCACCAAGCTAGCCGAATCATCTCCCCTTGAGGACAGACTACTTACTGATCATTTAGACAGGAAAGCTATCTCGCAAACAAGTCGAAAACTTGTTAACAATCTCCCTGACCCTATGGTTGTTTTACGCAGTAAGTGGGAGGTGGAGCTGGGGGACATAGATCACACAGGGTGGATAGATGCACTGGCATCGGCTAGAGAGGCGGCTATCCCATCGAGATTGAAATTAATACAGCTTAAAGTGTTACATCGAGTGTACTACTCCCGTACCTTACTCTGTAGTGTAGTTCCTAGTTTCCCACTAGGCCCTGCGCATTGGAATAACATAAACAGTAGTATCGACGTGGAACTGCAGATATTCCAGGCCTCCACTGACTATGCTAAACTTAATTGGGTGTGTTACCAACTAGCTCAGAGGTCACTGGAAACTTTCTTCTCTGCATAGGAAGTGATCAGCTTCCTTGGCACAGACAAGAAGGGATTCAGCTTTCCAACAACCGTGCAACATGACAACTTTGCTCCTCAGATCAAGAGTCAATCTCTAGGGTCGTGTGAAACAATAGACATGTATTTCACTCAGTCAGTCTAGTGCAGTTTACTTTCACGAGATGTAGAGAACAGAGAGACGGGCGTTTGTCAATAAAGGGTTAACATTTATTGAACAGTCTTTCTTCTCGTACAAGAGAAATGTATTGCCACAATTGCAAGACTTGTTATTATAAAAAGTACGTACAGTAAGATAAGTATTGCGAAATAGAACTGTAAAAGCATTGATATGGTTTCTTAGCCATACAATGGTTTAAAAGTAATAAAACATATATACAGTCATATATACATTACGCTAACATACTCAACTGGTGCTTCTAACTATGCCTACCCCAGTGTGCCTGACCTAAGCCTAACACGTGGAAGGGGAGTAAGTAAGTAGCTTTAAGTTAAGTTGGTTTGGCCAAGGTTTGTTTCAAGAATTCTCGTCTAAGGGTTTAGTCAACACCATACCTCTGAAATGAATGATGGAGGTTTGGTATCTCCTTCAGGGGTTACTCTCGATATCCCAGTCACCCGCAAGGGTAGACCGGAAACGCCGGGGCTGGATTTCTCTGCAGGAGAAAGGCAGCTGCTTCTTCAGCGCGTCGAGGAAGGAGGGGGGACAGCGTCCGCGGGCAGCTGGAATCTGCTGGATGTCTTCGCAGAGGGACGGCTGTTCAGCTCCTAAGCGTACTGCACCATCGTTCGCACTTTAGCAGCGATAATGGTATCAGTAGCTTCACCACCACAGGGACAGCAGGCTGCAGCGACAGAGTGCTAGATTCACCAACACGGGGTCTTGCAGGCAGCTAGCATCAGCAACAGTAGCGCATTGCTTAAGGCAGCGTTGGTAATATTTATACCTGACAGGTGCCGGGTTTGACGCAAGTTTGCTGGACATAAGACGTCAATTAAAGATGTCACTAGGAAGTGATAGTTATCAGTTGCTCATTAGAGTTCCATTACTAATCAAAACACAGAAGGTATAGTCCCCCCGGCTGGAAAGCAGCAGCTGTTAAAGGCCTCCTAAAAAAAAACCTCCTTAGACCCGAAGGACCTTTCCAACTGCAGGCCCATCTCCCTTCTCCCAGGAAACAGCAAGATCACAGAGAAGTTGGTGAACAAACAACTGTCACTCTTCCTAGAAAACAACAACCTATTGGGGGTCTCCCAGACAGGGTTCCGTCCAGGTCAGGGCACTGACATCGCCCTCCTGGCGGCAGTAGAGAAGGCCAGAAGCATTCTGGACACGGGAGGATCAGTGGCAGTGATCCTCCTGGACCTCAGTGCGGCCTTCGACACTGTAGACCATCCCACCCTAGTCCAACGACTGGGAGAAATTGGAATAAAGGGTATGGCCCTGAAATGGCTAAAATCCTTCTTAGCAGGACGATCCTTCCAGGTTTGGGAGAACGACAGCCACTCACCTATCATCCCCCTCCGATGTGGAGTACCGCAGGGCTCATCCTTGAGCCCTACGTTATTCAACGTATACATGGCTCCATTGGAGAAGAGGATCACCCCGTTCGGCGTGTCCTTAATTAACTACGCCGACGACACCCAGTTGGTTGTCACCCTCACCCATCCCCATCATGCCCCTTCTGACCTTCACAGCTGTCTCTCGGAAGTCCATCGATGGATGAATCTTTCATCGTTAAAACTGAACGGATCAAAGACCGAGATACTACTGTTAGGTCACACGGGCCCCGCCCTTCCACCTCATCTCTGGCCCAGCTGCCTGGGCGACCCTCCCGCACCTAAGGACAAGGTTAAAAGCCTAGGTGTGTGGATTGATAAGGACACGACCTTCAAAACCCAGGCAAATAAAACAGCAGGGACATGCTTTGGTCTCCTCCGGGCCTGCAGGAAGATCTTCCCTCTGCTCCCAGCCACCGCAAGGAAGCTCCTTATACAGGGCCTAATCCTAGCGAGATTAGACTACTGTAACGCCATCTACCTGGGAGCTCCTGAAGCCACCCTTAATGCGCTGCAGAAAGTCCAAAACGCTGCCGCCCGCCTTCTCACGGGCACACCTTCAAGATCCTCCGCCAAGCCAGCTCTCAGGTCTCTGCACTGGCTGCCAATCAGAGAAAGAGTCATCTTTAAGGCCCTCTGCCTGGCCCATAAGACCCTCAACAATAACGCCCCCCCCCCCCCCCCTTCTCAAAGAAATCTTAATCCCCTACAAAGTGAAAAGAGACCTCCGGTCCAATGGAGAAAATCTTATTTCAGTTCCCAGAGTTAAAAAAGCCAAAACCGGTGGCCGACGTTTTTCGGTCCATACGGCCAAACACTGGAACTGTTTACCACGAAGTCTGAGGACAGAATCAAACCATCTTCGGTTCAGGAAATCCTTAAAGACCCTCCTTTTCCCCCAAACATAACTTCAGTCAGATGGCCGGAAGCCTCAGGAGAAACAGCTCAGCGCTGGGATGCTCATCGAGTTACTACGCGCTTTATAAAACCATTAAATAAATAAATAAATAACAGCAAGCGGGGATTTCCAGGTTTGCTGAGTTTTTATCTTGTTGAAGAACTCGGAGTGTTAATCTAGGAATATCAGATAGTGACTGCTGCTCTGTCATTGCACTAATTGGTCGCAAAGGAAGTGGCAGAGAACTATGCTGGAATGTGGCTCTGTTCGTGTGAGGCCAGAGATGACTTTTCTGAAAATCGCACTTGAACGGTTATGCCAATATAGGGAATAAATGGATTTATAGCCGAATAGGGGCATAAGGTCACAGTATCGATCAGGAACCTAGATAAACACGCAACACCCACTCCACGTATTCATGTCCATCAAATTACTAAAACTAAAGCAATTAGATGCATGTGTAACATTGCCCACCCCAAAATACATAAATGCATTCGAAATAGGCGTACTTGAAATACATGAAATTTAGGTACTGTACGTTTTTGAAGCATAGAAATCATTCAAAAATTATTGCATATGAAATCAATGAACGATTATGCAAAAGGAATTACACATGAAGTATCTCTGACAGAAGAAGGGCGAGATAAATCATCACATAAAAATGCATTGTAATAACATGTGCTAGAGGCTGATGTAATGTTATGTCTCTAGATGTGTTTAGAAATAGAAGTGTGAAGCTTCTGTTCTCTAAGAATAGTTTTTACGTTAAGCAAAGAATTGTTTGTGCCAAAAAAAGGGTGAATATTAGAAAAATTGTCCAATTCAAAAAAAAATTTAATGCTTGAACGGGGAAAAATAGAGTTCCAAAGCTTTTTGCAGTTTTTGTTGATCAAAACTGAAGGCCGAATTCAGAGTTCATGGGAACGCTGTGTGTCGGAAAGCTTCTCCAAAGTTATTGTTTCTGTACGGGTGAGAACATCGTATCAGACAGGCTCTCAAAGAATTGGTCTACAAATTCAGGTGATAGTTCAACCAAATTAGATAGCGCTGTAACTTGGCAGGTGTGAGAATGATTGCTGTCATCATAGTCGGGACCAGCAATGCTCACAGAACGTTGTACCTGGATGATGTTGCTTTTGTCACTCGCTCCACTGTTACCACTTGGCTGTAGTACAGGAGTCTCCACGAATGCCGTCATCAGGATTGGTAGCCGCTGGGGACAACACAATGCGTGAGCCGTTATTGGACTGAGCAAAGTATCGACGTCCATTGGTACTGCTGATGGAAGTGAAAAACAGATGTCCAACACGCATTCATCGCCGCAAAGCATACACCGTAGCACAGGTAAAATGCAATTTTGCCATATCGGTCTGAATGAAAGGAACCAGGTCATGTTTAGATCTCTCAGCCTGGCCAATCCAAGGACGTTAGTTATCCTGTCCCGGTAGCGCATTGCTAGGATTGTCTCTTCCATTCCCATGGAAGCTATGTCTGAGCCGAGGCTTGCCATAACGAAGCAATAGGGTCAAAAATAAAATCCCTGCGACGAGTCCCAAAAATAATGGTATGCCGCCAAAAACAGAGTGCACAAAATTAGGAACGATTCCCAAAATTGCCTGGAAAGGTGTTAGCAGTCCCGTAAAGACTGTCTTAAATATGCCTGGGATGCTTGTTGCACTAGACATGTTAAGGAGTTGGCTCAACATTTCTACGAAATGCACGGGGCAATTTGTTGATAAAAGGTCATGAACTTCAGTAGCTGTCCTTGCAACTAGAAGATCATACGTCTCTTTAGATGACGTTATAGGCACTGTTGTCTGTAAAAGTACAGATTTCATTTTGCTTAATGTATCAATTCGTATAGAATAGAGATTCAGACGAGGCCAGATGGGAGTCACTGTGTCTGCAGGCCCACTCGGAAACAATGCTTGCATACAGCATTTGACCATGGATGTTACTTCTACTAGATAACTTTTCCCTGGCACGAGGCCACAACATCTGTGATCCGTTCTAAGAATGTAACTCCCGTTCGAAAGTTGCATAAAGAAGGGCTCTATCTGAGTTGCAGGTGTGACTAGCTGGTGGCATGAAAGGTTGTTAGAATTTCCATCACATGCTCCGTGTAAATTAATACCCTGACACAAAAGTATACCGCTTAGTGAATGTTTACAGTTCTCACCACTAAGAAATACATTTTTGTCACTGTCACTATAGCAAGAATGAGTGTATGGTAATTTCCATTCTGATTTTACATATCCTTTACCCAATTGTTCATACTGGCCAGCAGGTATGTACTCAAGGCACTTTTCAAATCGGAAAGTTGTTATCGGAATTGTGATAATTCCGTGTATTATCCATTCAATGACAGGACTCTCTGACATTGTCAATGGTAATCTCTCGAGTTTTTCGATGCTCAGGATTATATAGTCTGCTCCTTTCTGTGCCAAACTGATCTGTTTATCAGTAAGGTTAAAACTGGAAAATAATGACGTTGTGTTGATTAAACGCCAAGGCACATAGCCTGAACGAAGATTTTGCAGCGTCCAGCCCAATTCTATAATAGAACGTAATTGAGACTGGCCATGTTGTAACATTAGCAAATCTCTGTCTATCACATCAAAGGCAGAGGATACAATATTGTCCAACGAATATATTCTGGAAGACAGAGTCATTAACCCGTTGTCTACTACAGAAAGTGATTTCTCCAAATTAATACGATCAATTTCTCGTATTTTTTCAGCAGTTTCAATTTGCTTTACTTTCCAAGCCTCGTTGTAAGCAGCATAGATACTGGTCGCTATGAAACGCTTTTGACGCTGTTTGCGTGGTCCAAGAATGAAATCGCGCAAATCAGCACCATCTTTTAGTAAAGACAAGTGTTGCTTAATTTCAGCCAGTGTGGATGTTGTTAGCCATTCAAGGCAGAGTTTCCCTACACTGTATGTTGTTATTATCCCTGGATGTTGTCTCTGGGAATATCTCGAGTCTAATCTGGTCATTTTTAACCCCTGTGTTTTATTCAGGAATCTATCTTGACAGCTGTTTGTGTCTGTAGGCCAGATTAACCACTTTTTCCAATCAGGATGTGTTCTGTTGAAATGTAAAATTTGTGACACGTCTAACTCAATATCTGTGGTTGCATTTTCAGGTATTGGCTTTGGTATAGACGGTGTTTTAAGGTCTTTGATCTTTGCTATGCCAAGACAAAATGTTTGGTGTATTGTGTCATTTAAAAACAACATTTGTTCTGGTATCAAGCAGGTTCTAAATAGTGCTTCTATGCCTTGCACCTGCCAATCTTTTGTACCCCAAATTGTTTTCGTTTCAATATTATTTTTCCAATAATCAAAACCAAATGTCATCATTTTGTCATAAAATGCTTCTGAATATATCAATTTAGAATTTGTCAGCATTGTTTTCATTCCTGTTTTATCTAACAGTTTGTAATAAAACGTTTCTGCATCACTGGTGTTAAACCCTGAGAAGTATTTGAATTTCTCAAAAAATGCTTTAGAACTGCTTTTAGGTGGTGTAGCACAATGTTCCCATTGATTATACATAAAAACATTTCTAGGCTGTGCAGATTTATGCAGGTAATGATCCCCATAGTGGGTGTAACAGAATAACTGCTCATAACTAGATGAACCTTGTAAATAATCATGATCTGTGAATCTAGCTGACATTACTAAATCAGACATCATGTCATTAATACTGTTAAAGTCCCAATCATCAGAGAATGTACTAGGTGTTACAAAGTCACTTAAGGAAACCTTTAGTTGATGAGGATACTTCAGGATTTCGACCGGACCATAGATCTCATAGTCTGTTTTCTCCCATACTACCCCACCAGGTATTGGAATTGCTGTGACGTTTACTGTTGACAGTTCTCTTTTCCTCACGTGGGAAGATCTGTGTGGTTTCAGGACTAGGTTGATGTTCTGACTTGCTGTGTCCATTCAATTGTAATAAACTTTCCTAAAATTAAAACTAAAATTAGGCATAGTAGGAGTATGAATACCCCTGAAATAATCCAATGCTCAATCAACGGTGAATCCAGATATAATTCTTTGATTTGTTGAAGGAGTCCTGTTGTATTTTCTTTAGAATACTTTTTTGTTTCTAGCATCACTTCGGGGTCGTTTTGATCTTCAGAGAAGTTGTCGAAGTTGATGAAATAACCAGAGGCAGTTCTGTCAATTGTTGTGATTGGATTTTCAATCTGTCTTTCGGTAGCATTTTCTGATGCCACATTAGTGTAGACTGGTGTTGTTTCTTGACGAACTGTTTCAATCTGTGTCTCAAGAGGCACGAGTTCCATGGCATTATTGCATAGTCCTTCATTGTGCACTACAGGCTGATCGAATGTGATTAGTCTTTCAGTTTGAACCTCTTGGATTGTTGCAAGTTTGGGTATTCTGTTGTTTCTTGGGAGTCCACTGGGCCTACTGTTGATTATAGGCCACATGCTTGTGGTTTTACCAGATCGATGGACACGACTCTGTTATGTTATGTTATGTTATGTTATGTTATGTTATGTTATGTTATGTTGTGCTATCAAAACAGCAAAAAAATCTACTACGTTAATGCTATTAATAACGCTAGCCAAAGGCAAAAAACCCTTTTCTCTATAGTTAAATCCTTTACCAAACCCAAAGCTCTTCAACCGGAAATCCCCCCATCCCAAGAATTCTGTGACAAAATTTCGGACTACTTTGATGACAAAATCACTCTCATCCACAAAAATTTCCCTCCCCCACCCCCAGCTCCCTTACCATGGGACCCTGACCATTCCAACCAGCCTACAAATAGTTTCAAAAGCTTTACTCCGGTTACCTTGTCCCAGACCAGAGACGCGATCCTTGCTTGCAAATCTGGCTCTCCCTCTGACCCCTGTCCACCTAGGATTCTCCACCTTATCATCGACGAAATTAACCCTTCCATCAACACCATAATCAATCAATCTCTCTCATCCGGCTTAGTACCATGCTCTTGGAAACAAGGGGTGGTCAAGCCACTCTTGAAAAAGTCGAATAAACCCCCCTCCGACCTGACCAACCTTCGTCCGATCACCCTTCTACCTGCACTAGGTAAAATAACGGAACAGCTGGTCCACAAGGAGCTCAAAACCTTTCTGGACTCAAATAATTTACTTCACCCCCAACAATCCGGTTTCCGGCCGAAACATTCCACTGAGACGGCCCTGATCGAGCTGACCGACACAATCAAAATCCTTCAAGATCAAAGGAGGAAGGCTATCCTGATCCTTCTCGACCTCACGGCAGCTTTCGACACTATTTCTCATTCCATCCTGATCAAGAGACTCTCAGACATCGGCATTTCCAACACTGCCCTATCTTGGATCAGTTCTTTCCTCAGTGACAGGTTCCAGACCGTCTCACTTGGCCCCTATCAATCCAAGGAGAAAAAGGTGTTCTGCGGCGTCCCCCAAGGTTCAATCCTGAGTCCCCTCCTCTTCAATATCTATCTTATCCCTCTCCTTACCCTCATAGAATCGTTCGGCATAACTGTCACTTCTTATGCCGACGATACTCAGCTGATCATCCCCCTTGATGAAAATACCAACACGGCTGAGCTCAACCTGAAACACTGCCTTACAGCAGTCTTCCAGTGGATGGACACCAATCACTTGCGCTGCAACTCGAACAAAACCGAGATTCTCCCCATCGGAAAAAATGCATCCTTCTGCCCTGCCCTGTGGTGGCCGGACAACTCTGCCGCCCCTCCCCAAACTGTCTCATCAGCTAGGAACCTCGGTGTCCTCTTCGACTCCGAGCTATCCTTCGACCTCCACGCTTCGAACACGGCAGGTAAATGCTTCGGCATAATAAAATCATTAAGGAAATTCTTTGACTTCCTCCCGCTCGAAGCGAGAAAAACGGTAGCGGTAGCCCTCATTCTGTCCCGAGTTGACTACTGCAACGGACTCATGGCAGGGACCAAAAAATCGACCCTCGCCAAATTGCAAAGTGTCTTGCACACTGCCGCCCGGCTTGTCCTGAAACTTCCACGAAAATCCTCCATCTCCGCAGCCCTTAAGTCACTGCACTGGCTCCCCCTACACAAGAGAATTCTCTTTAAAATTCTCATTGTAGCTTTTCGAGCCTTCAACAAAACCGGCCCTTCCTACTTAACCAAACGTTTCCCCCATTACACTCCGTGCCGTTCCCTAAGATCTTCACAAGACAACCTCATGACCTTGTCTAAATTCAACCTGAAATCCAAAGGCGGCAAAACTTTAAGCAACTTAGCCATAAAAGCCTGGAATAGTATGCCAAGGCATCTCAGGCTTCAAACATCTGAGAAACCATTCCGGAAGCTGCTCAAAACCTGGATCTTCGCGCTCCCTGACGATTGGTCCAAAGCCGCCATTTAGTCTCCCCCACTCCCCTCTATGACTGGAATCAGGACCTATAGCGCCATGATGCTCCTTCCGGAGCGACCGCTTGCGCTTTATAAATACCAATCCAAATTCCAAATTCTGTAGTAGGGGATCTCTGTGTATAGTCATAATCTAGTGAATAGTCCCGCCCATGTGCGCGGACCCCGGAGCAATCAAAAATAATCTCTTAAGCTGTCAAAACATGCAGACCTGCATAGACACTTAAGAGAGAATTTAAAGACAGATAATGCAGCCTATATCCACAGGCTACACTGTCCAATACTTGCACTGGAAATTCCACCAAAAACCACAACAGCACAGCCTGTCCAGGGTTTTCCACAGAGAAAAACCTTGCTTTGAACAGCAAAACCCTCTGGAATGATAGAGAGGAAGGAGGGGACAGACAAGCCCCATAGGCTGCCATTATGTGGCTCAAAATAGGATACTGTGCCTTTAAGAGAGCTTCACAGAAGCCTCACAGCATCCCAGAATGCAGTGCAGGTCCCTTTCACCTTCAGTTCTTTTTTCCGGCTCCTGCTAGCAGGACCCTGGAGCATTAGCTCTTCTTTTCTGAGCTTTTTCTGTACTATTTTTGTGATATTTTTGGATTTTTGTAGTTTCACTCGACGTCTTTGGCCTTTATCTGCATTCTGCTGTGGTTTTTTGGCAGAATTTCTGCAGTCTTTTTGTCTTTAGACTATTTCTAGTCTGACATGTGTTTTGTCTGCAGCTGAACTGAAGGCCAAAGCTGAAGCTCACAGGGTTTGTACTCTGTGCTTGCCTGTGTCTTTGTCCAATAGATGAGGGGATGCACACCCATTCTTTTTCATTTTGTGTTTTCAATTGATTCAGCCTTTGTAAAGTTCGCGTGCAGAACGGTTGTTCTGGCCTGCCCCTTTGCCATTTAGAAAGATCAACAAGTGAAGTGGAGCTACATTCAGCTCCATGAGCCATTTGCACAGCGTCATGCCGCCCCTGGCGTGCATGTCAGTTTCGAAGGTTTTTTAACCATTTTTCAGTAGTAATCCTGATTATTGTTCTAGTTTTGTCACTTTTTTTTAAATCAGTTTCATTATCATGTTATTTTATCCAAATCCACGAAACAGATTCTTTTGCCAATTTTCAGTTTTCTTATATTCAAACAGTGCCGATCCTGGCCTCTTGAAAGAATATGAATGATGCAGTGTTCATCACAGGCAGTTTTTATTTAAAATAAAACCCAATGCATTTCGGGCCCTTATAGGGCCCTTCTTCGGGGGTCACTACAATTGATAAAAAATTACCATTAGCACCAATATTTTGCAAGTACATGTATACAGAATTTCATAAATGTTACGCTTTTTCTAAGTCATTTGTTATTCACATATTTCATCTTACTTTACATATCCTCCCTTATTTAATCTACCCAAAAGGCTCCCTTCATTGGATTGTAACCGTCTCCCACAGTGGCTCTCCATTCCTATATCTCTTGTTTCACTTCCCAGGTGGTCCCAATCACTGCGTCTCACTTTCCTGTGCCCTTCCCCCAGCCCTCCTGTTAGCTGTAAAACATCCCTCTCTCAACCCGTGCTGACTGCCATATTACCGCTAATGTGCAGGTTTAAAACTTGTAAAACAGGCATATTTTTATCATTTTCAAATGCTCTCATGGTGTTAAAGCAGCAGAGTTACTCGTTCCCTATTATTTGCTTGTAAAGTAAAACAGCGTGTCTCCCACGCAGCGCTATTCCGTACCTGCCTCTTAAATCTCACTGCCAAAGGAATTTCCCTCCTTTGGCAGTGAGACTTAAGAGGCAGGTGGTAACAGACAAGGGATCACAGCTTGGGGAAGAAAGGAGCGGACTGCAGCTTTTAAGCTTTATCACAGCAGGTACGGAATAGCGCTGCGTGGGAGACACGCTGTTTGACTTTACAAGCAAATAATAGGGAACGAGTAACTCTGCTGCTTTAACACCATGAGAGCATTTGAAAATGATAAAAATATGCCTGTTTTACAAGTTTTAAACCTGCACATTAGCGGTAATATGGCAGTCAGCACGGGTTGAGAGAGGGATGTTTTACAGCTAACAGGAGGGCTGGGGGAAGGGCACAGGAAAGTGAGACGCAGTGATTGGGACCACCTGGGAAGTGAAACAAGAGATATAGGAATGGAGAGCCACTGTGGGAGACGGTTACAATCCAATGAAGGGAGCCTTTTGGGTAGATTAAATAAGGGAGGATATGTAAAGTAAGATGAAATATGTGAATAACAAATGACTTAGAAAAAGCGTAACATTTATGAAATTCTGTATACATGTACTTGCAAAATATTGGTGCTAATGGTAATTTTTTATCAATTGTAGTGACCCCCGAAGAAGGGCCCTATAAGGGCCCGAAATGCATTGGGTTTTATTTTAAATAAAAACTGCCTGTGATGAACACTGCATCATTCATATTCTTTCAAGAGGCCTGGATCGGCACTGTTTGAATATAAGAAAACTGAAAATTGGCAAAAGAATCTGTTTCGTGGATTTGGATAAAATAACATGATAATGAAACTGATTTAAAAAAAAGTGACAAAACTAGAACAATAATCAGGATTACTACTGAAAAATGGTTAAAAAACCTTCGAAACTGACATGCACGCCAGGGGCGGCATGACGCTGTGCAAATGGCTCATGGAGCTGAATGTAGCTCCACTTCACTTGTTGATCTTTCTAAATGGCAAAGGGGCAGGCCAGAACAACCGTTCTGCACGCGAACTTTACAAAGGCTGAATCAATTGAAAACACAAAATGAAAAAGAATGGGTGTGCATCCCCTCATCTATTGGACATTCATACTAAGGCCCCATCCTTAAGGAATGCACCCGCACTTAAAGATTGGATAAAGAAAAGTAAGATGAAAAAAGAACTCAAAAAAATCCACCTAACACATCGGAAGAACAAGGTTCATCTCAAGCAGTATGGAACAAGCACGAAGTAATGTGAATACAGAACACAGAATTGAGACATTGTTTTTAATAAATGATTATTCACCAATGCAACAAGAAACGATATAGCGCCTAACTAAGGACATGCATCTTGGGACTTGTAGTTGGTAATGATGGAAAGGCACAATGGGGTGGGGATTGGTAACGTACACGTGACTGGGAGGGAAATTCCTTTGGCAGTGAGATTTAAGAGGCAGGTGGTAACAGACAAGGGATCACAGCTTGGGGAAGAAAGGAGCGGACTGCAGCTTTTAAGCTTTATCACAGCAGGTACGGAATAGCGCTGCGTGGGAGACACGCTGTTTGACTTTACAAGCAAATAATAGGGAACGAGTAACTCTGCTGCTTTAACACCATGAGAGCATTTGAAAATGATAAAAATATGCCTGTTTTACAAGTTTTAAACCTGCACATTAGCGGTAATATGGCAGTCAGCACGGGTAGAGAGAGGGATGTTTTACAGCTAACAGGAGGGCTGGGGGAAGGGCACAGGAAAGTGGGACGCAGTGATTGGGACCACCTGGGAAGTGAAACAAGAGATATAGGAATGGAGAGCCACTGTGGGAGACGGTTACAATCCAATGAAGGGAGCCTTTTGGGTAGATTAAATAAGGGAGGATATGTAAAGTAAGATGAAATATGTGAATAACAAATGACTTAGAAAAAGCGTAACATTTATGAAATTCTGTATACATGTACTTGCAAAATATTGGTGCTAATGGTAATTTTTTATCAATTGTAGTGACCCCCGAAGAAGGGCCCTATAAGGGCCCGAAATGCATTGGGTTTTATTTTAAATAAAAACTGCCTGTGATGAACACTGCATCATTCATATTCTTTCAAGAGGCCAGGATCGGCACTGTTTGAATATAAGAAAACTGAAAATTGGCAAAAGAATCTGTTTCGTGGATTTGGATAAAATAACATGATAATGAAACTGATTTAAAAAAAAGTGACAAAACTAGAACAATAATCAGGATTACTACTGAAAAATGGTTAAAAAACCTTCGAAACTGACATGCACGCCAGGGGCGGCATGACGCTGTGCAAATGGCTCATGGAGCTGAATGTAGCTCCACTTCACTTGTTGCCTGTGTCTTTGGACACCTGTCTTCTCTGTACCTTCCTTTCTAGGGGGCTTCGGCTTCCAGGTTTCAAACAGAGGAGTTTGAAGGCATCTCCAGCCTCTGGGTGAGGTGAGGGTAGGTCCTCTACCGAGTCCCATGCTGTAATGTCTGGGGTTATCCCCAGTAAGGGCACATCTGAGCTATGACGCGGTTCCAGTCGGCACGTGGAGTGCCTGGATGTCCTGGAGTGCCTCGACGTCGACGTCATGGAGTGCCTCGACGTCGACGTCATGGAGTGCCTCGACGTGGACGTCATGGAGTGCCTCGGCGTCGACGTCATGGAGTGCCTCGACGTCATGGAGTACGTCGACGTCATGGAGTACCTCGACGTCGACGTCATGGAGTGCCTCGACGTCGACGTCATGGATTGCCTCGACGTCATGGATTACCTCGACCTCGACGTCGACGTCATCTCGACGTCATGGAGTGTCTCGACGTCGAAGTCCTGGAGTGTCTCGACGTCGACGTCCTGGAGTGTTTCGGCGTCGACGTCATGGAGTGTCTCGACGTCGACGTCATGGAGTGTCTCGCCGTCGACGTCATGGAGTGTCTCTATGTCATGGAGTACCTCGACGTCATGGCGTTCCCCGACGTCATGGGGTGCCTACGTCATGGAGCGGTGTTGCTCGACGTCATGGAGCGGTGATGCTCGACGTCATGGAGCGGTGATGCTCGACGTCATGGAGCAGGGATGCTCGACGTCATGGGGCAGGGATGCTCGACGTCATGGGACAGTGAGGCTAGACGTCATGGAGCGGAATGTGAATAACAAATGACTTAGAAAAAGCGTAACATTTATGAAATTCTGTATACATGTACTTGCAAAATATTGGTGCTAATGGTAATTTTTTATCAATTGTAGTGACCCCCGAAGAAGGGCCCTATAAGGGCCCGAAATGCATTGGGTTTTATTTTAAATAAAAACTGCCTGTGATGAACACTGCATCATTCATATTCTTTCAAGAGGCCAGGATCGGCACTGTTTGAATATAAGAAAACTGAAAATTGGCAAAAGAATCTGTTTCGTGGATTTGGATAAAATAACATGATAATGAAACTGATTTAAAAAAAAGTGACAAAACTAGAACAATAATCAGGATTACTACTGAAAAATGGTTTAAAAACCTTCGAAACTGACATGCACGCCAGGGGCGGCATGACGCTGTGCAAATGGCTCATGGAGCTGAATGTAGCTCCACTTCACTTGTTGCCTGTGTCTTTGGACACCTGTCTTCTCTGTACCTTCCTTTCTAGGGGGCTTCGGCTTCCAGGTTTCAAACAGAGGAGTTTGAAGGCATCTCCAGCCTCTGGGTGAGGTGAGGGTAGGTCCTCTACCGAGTCCCATGCTGTAATGTCTGGGGTTATCCCCAGTAAGGGCACATCTGAGCTATGACGCGGTTCCAGTCGGCACGTGGAGTGCCTGGATGTCCTGGAGTGCCTCGACGTCGACGTCATGGAGTGCCTCGACGTCGACGTCATGGAGTGCCTCGACGTGGACGTCATGGAGTGCCTCGGCGTCGACGTCATGGAGTGCCTCGACGTCATGGAGTGCCTCGACGTCATGGAGTACGTCGACGTCATGGAGTACCTCGACGTCGACGTCATGGAGTGCCTCGACGTCGACGTCATGGATTGCCTCGACGTCATGGATTACCTCGACCTCGACCTCGACGTCGACGTCATCTCGACGTCATGGAGTGTCTCGACGTCGAAGTCCTGGAGTGTCTCGACGTCGACGTCCTGGAGTGTTTCGGCGTCGACGTCATGGAGTGTCTCGACGTCGACGTCATGGAGTGTCTCGACGTCATGGAGTGTCTCTATGTCATGGAGTACCTCGACGTCATGGCGTTCCCCGACGTCATGGGGTGCCTACGTCATGGAGCGGTGTTGCTCGACGTCATGGAGCGGTGATGCTCGACGTCATGGAGCGGTGATGCTCGACGTCATGGAGCAGGGATGCTCGACGTCATGGGGCAGGGATGCTCGACGTCATGGGACAGTGAGGCTAGACGTCATGGAGCGGTGAGGCTCAACGTCATGGAGCAGTGATGCTCCTTTTGAGGCATTGGTCACTTGGGCTCTGCCCTCTTCCGTGGGGTCAGGACGTCACCGTTAGGGATGGCTCGGCGTCTCCTTGGTTGACACCTAGTGACATTTTGACGTCTGAGTGTTGGTTGTCATAGAGACAGTCACTGTCTTAGTGATGGTGACGTCGTAGTGAGGTCGGCGTCATGGGTTACAGCCGCAGAGTACTGCCGGCTCTTGACGCCTGGGTCTGGTTCCAGGCCTCGCTCCTTGGTGGGCCTCCCGTCGTAGAGGGGACTTTGTGTTCCCGGCACCTTCCACTCACGACGCAGAGCAGTTGATCAGCGTCGAGGAACCCTTCTGATGGGGAGTTTGTGGTTACTCACCACGTGTACACGAGGGACGTTTGTCCTTTTGCTTCGTTTTGAGTGCTTGCATGCCTGCACGTCTGCTAGGTCGCCTCCTGCTCAACCACTACTGGTGAGACCGCCGGGGATGTTTCAGAATCCCCTCGGTTCCCTCTTCCGTCCTCCACCCCAGGGGCCTTTTGCCCCTCAGTCTGCGAACCTCCGTGCCTTGATGCTAGGGATGCGTCTGCCATGAGTTCGGGGAGTCCCTCTCCGACTCTTTACTGGTTGGCGGGACTTACCTTTCGTCCACTACCGCCTGGCGGGAGGTTCTGGCTCTGACCGTGCTCCTGACTTGGTCGCAGGGGTGGCGGCATGTAGGCCTCGCGCTGTGGCCCGCGGTTGTTAGACCGTTGTTGTGAGATCCCTCTGTGGGGGGGGGTTTCTTCACCGATTTGTGGTTCCTCTGCCGAGAGACAGGAGGGAAGCCTTACAAGAGGTGGTCTAATGGGCCTGATAGTTTCGGATCTAGGCATCGGTGTCGGAGCGAAGTTTTTCTCTCCTGCCGACCCCCAGGTATTGTGGGTTTGTCCTACATTGCCATACTTTTATTTGCCTGACGTCTCTGCAGCCTGCGGCTCAGCAATGTGCTTCTACTCTCCCGTTCTTTGAGCAACCCTTGGGTTGCCATGAGAGTAGTGAGTGGCCCGCATGAAGTCTGAATCGGAGACTTTTGGACGGCTGTAGGTTTGGGGCATGGAGAACGGCCTGAGGCCTTCTGCCCTTTCTAGCGGCGTTTTTCCTCCCAGGATTTGCCGGTGGTCCCGGGCCGCCCTTTAATGCTTTACAAGTATATTGTGCGCATACGCGGGAGAGCTTGTGGCTCCTCGGCGAACAAAGGCCGGCTGGGTCTAAGTCAGTCTTCGGTTCATCGGCCCTCCTCCAGCACTTCCTCCGGTCGGCTCGCGGTTTCAGCGGTGCGAGCTCTAAGCAGAGGCCGTTATCCTGTCTAGGACAAGGGCGATAGAGGACGTACCTCTGTCTCAAAAGAGGAGAGGTCTGTACTCCCGGTTCTTCTGGTTCATGAGAAGGACAGGAACGAGTTCCGGCCCATTCTGGATTTGCGACAAGCAAACAAGTGGATTCGCAGTAGAGGAGTTTCGCATGCTGTCGTTACATCAGGTTTATGCTCTGCTGCAACAGGGAGATTGGCTTGGTGCCATAGATCTACGGGATGCATACTCCCATGTGCTCATTGCACACAGGAAGTTCCTGCGATTCCAGGTCTATGCCCATCATTGTCAGTACACAGTACTGCCAGTCGGGCTGCAGTCTGCGCCCAGACTATTCTCGAAGTGCATGGCAGTGGTAGCTGCACGCCTGTGGAAAAACGAGGTGGCTTCTCTAACCGTGCCTGGACGATTTGTTGATCAGGGCCTCCTCCTTCTCGGAAACTCAGGCGCACTTCAGGAGGACGTGCGTTCTCTGGAACGAGCTGGGGTTGCACTTCAACATGTCCGAGTCTGTCCCCATTCCGGTCCAGTGCATACAGTACTTGGGAGCCTCCGTCAATACGCTGTCAGCAAGCGTGTCTCCTTCGGTGGAGAGTCGATTATCTCCCCTTGGGAAGGCTCAGGCTCTTGTGACCGCCCCATCTACGGTAGTGGAGACAGTGTCTTCTCTACTGGGGTCGGTGGACTCTTGTAGGTTCCTCACACCACACGCACGGCTGCTCATGAGACCTTTGCAGGAGTGCTTGGAGGATCAGTGGGATTAGAGGAAAGGATCCTTGGGCGACAAGATACAACTGTCTCTGCGTGCTCTTCAGTCTTTGAAGTGGTAGTGTTCAGCGGAGACTCTCCTAAGAGGGGTTCCCTTTCACAAGGACATTTCCACACAGACTGTCGTGACTGATGCGTCTCCCCACGGCTGGGGGCCGCTTTCCGGAGACTTGCAGATACAAGGAACGTGGTCCCCGATGGAGTCCACGTATCACATCATTTTCTGGGAACTCAGAGCTGTTCCCTTGGCATTGAAGGCGTTTTCTTCCGTCCTTCCAGACCAACTCTCTGCTTGTACAGTCGGACAATTTGACCACAATGTATTACCTCAACAAGCAGGGGGGTTCGAGATCGCGCACTCTGTCGCAGGAGGCGCGGGCGATCTGGCGACTGACTCTAACGGCTACCCATCTGCCAGGTGTGCAGAATGCTCGGGCAGACATGCTGAGCAGACTGATTCAGGGAAGCCATGAGTGGGTCATAAACGACGAAGTACTAGGAGAAGTCTTCGGCGCATGCCGAGACTTCGCCTCCAGGTACTGCCTGTGGGGAAGCTGGGGAATGCGTTCTGGATTAACTGGTCGAACAGCTTTCTGTACGCTTTTCCACCCTTTCCCTTGATTCCGGCGGTGTTCATCAAGCTGTCCCAGTCCAGGGCGCGGATGATCCTGATTGCCCCGGAATGGCTTAGACAGTGGTGGTTCACGGACCTGCTTCACCGGTCTCTCCGTCCTCACATACGGAGGCCTTGCAGGCCAGACCTTCTCGCAAAGTTCAGGGGGCAGACGTTGCACCCCAACCTCTCGTCTTTGAGTTTGGCTGCATGGCTCCTGAGATAGTGTGATATGGCCATTTGAATCTACCAGGAGTTTGTATGGACATACTGAAGGAGGTGAAGCATCCTTCCACTAGGACTTCTTCTGCTTAATAGTGGAAGAAGTTTTTGCATCTGGTGCAAGTCCAAGGACCATGCCCTGTCGACGTGTAAGGAAGATGTCTTCCTTCTGTATCTTCTGCGCCTGGCGCAGTCGGGCCTTAATGCCTACTCCATTACGGTTCATATTGCTGCGCTGACTGCCTACAGGAAATGCCCTTCAGACTTCCTTCTTCCAGATCCCTGTGATCAAAGATTTTTTGGAAGGCTGGAAGAAAGCATTCCCTCCTGTCTGGCTTCCTTCGCCTTCATGGGAATTGAATGTGGTGCTGTCCAGATTGATGTAGGAGCCTTTTGAACCTATTCATAGGGCTTCGTTGCAGCATCTGTCCTGGAAGGCGGCGTTCCTCGTGGCCATCACATCGGCCCGCAGGGGGAGTGGTATTCAGGCGTTGTGTTGCCAAGGACCTTATACTGTATTTCATGCTGCTGAGGTTGTTACGCATACTCGCCCTAAATGTCCTCCTAAGGTTCTTTCTGGTTTTCCTGTCAATCAGACAATAACTTTGCCTACGTTTGTTCAGAATCCGGCATCTCCAGCGGGAAGGTCCCTACATTCCCTGGATGTTAGGAGGGTGTTGGAATTTTATCTGGCTAATACCAGAGGTATTCGTGGTTCAGATCAATTGTTTGACAATTATGAATCAGTCTGGACCGGTTTTGCTACCTCAAAACAGTCCATCTCTAGGTGGATTGTGTCCTGTACACTATTGTGTTACCAACAGACTAATACGACCTTAGGAGGTAAACCTAAGGCTCATTCCACCAGGGGCAAAGCTGCCGCGACTGCTTTGCTGCTTAATGTTCCGATTGCAGAAATCTGCATGGCCGCCACTTGGAAGACGGTCCATACCTTGGCTTAGCATTACTGTCTGGACACTGATACCAGGGCAGATGCTCAGGTTGGGCAGGCTTCGCTGCGAAATTTGTTCGCACAATAGTGGTGTTATTTCTCGTTTCTCCACCGCCGCTTTGGTGTGGGGATGGGCTTGCCATTCTATTCACTAGATTATGACTATACACAGAGATCCCCTACTACAGAAGGAGTAGTTTCTGTCCTGTAACTCCAGTTCTGTAGTAGGGGTATCTCTGTTATAGTCATAAGCGCCCGCCCTCCTCCCCAGTGGAGAGAGATATTCATGTAAGGAATGCTGCAGGTCTGGCGTGTTACGCCTTCAAAAAGAACTGAAGGTGAAAGGGACCTGCACTGCATTCCGGGATGCTGTGAGGCTTCTGGGAAGCTCTCTTAAAGGCACAGTATCCTGTTTTGAGCCACATAATGGCAGCCTATGGGGCTTGTCTGTCCACTCCTTCCTCTCTATCATTCCAGAGGGTTTTGCTGTTCAAAGCAAGGGTTTTCTCTGTGGAAAACCCTGGACAGGCTGTGCTGTTGTGGTTTTTGGTGGAATTTCCAGTGGAAGTATTGGACAGTGTAGCCTGTGGATATAGGCTGCATTATCTGTCTTTAAATTCTCTCTTAAGTGTCTATGCAGGTCTGCATGTTTTGACAGCTTAAGAGATTATTTTTGATTGCTCCGGGGTCCGCGCACATGGGCGGGACTATTCACTAGATTATGACTATAACAGAGATACCCCTACTACAGAACTGGAGTTACAGGACAGAAACTACTCCTTCTCCTTTTTACCAGCAAGGGGCGGTAGCACAACTGATCTTGTTCCGGTGACTGCCAAGACAGGTACTGCTTTTCTGTAAGAAGGCCCAAATTCCTTCTTAACCGCGATCTTTTCTCTGACTAGATCCCCAATCTTTGGAATCCAGACAGGCCTTGCTTGGGCTGTTGCTGGTGGTGCCTCGTCAGTGGTACTTGGCTGTTGCTTTAACTTTATGTTGCTTAAGGATTTTCTTGTTTCATTCAGTTCCTGTAAAACAGCCAAACGATCCTTTACATCAAAGTGCGTTGTTTCTTCTTGTACCACTGACATCTGACTATCGAGGTCCTGAATACGCATTCTAATTCCGAACAATAGTTCGTATGGGCTGAAACCTTTTAGAGAAGTTCGAGGCATGTGGGCTGCTGAATTCATATCTGTGCATAGTCCGCCACCTAGTGTTGGGTCCGGATGATTGCACATTGTTGTCCTGGAAGAGTCTTCGAAGTATCACGAGATAGGTGGCTCCTCCCCTGGACTACAGTGCGCATGGGCATCGCCTCCATCCCCAGATTGTATTTTTCCGCCATTGGGTTCGGATGTGTTTCGGTTCCCTCTGTCGGAACCGATAGTTGTTCTACTTTCTACCCGAAACCAAAAGGTCTTTAGGCTGGGCGTCGGTATAGTTGCGTTCGGGTTTCTTACTGACTCTCAGCTCCGATCTCTTGCTGCCCTTCCACGTGCTTTCGACGCGGACGGGCCTACACTACACCCTTTGCTATGGAGCGGACTCCATTCAAGAAGTGTCCGCTGTGTCACTCTAAATATTCACACCTCGACGTGCACCCCGTGTGCAATACATGCTTGTCACCGGATCACCGTGAAGACACCTGCATGGCGTGTTCGAAATTTAGAAGTAAGAAGACTTTAAAGATTCGCCGGGCTAATCGGCTCCAGGCTCAATTGTCGGCTTCGGCACCCCCACCTGATGACATCTTCCAGGAATCTGTCGAGGGAGAAGACGACGTACAAGGGTCGGACTCTGGCCCCGCGTCCGAGGAAGAGACCTACGACGCGGATGAGGAGGCCTACGACGAAGTCTCCGACGAGGTAGGGGACGACGAACTGGCTTGTGCCACGATGGGAGATAGCTCGGAGGAAGAGCATCCCCAACCAGACTCCGGGGTTACTCCCCGTCATACGGCCCAGGTCGAGGGATCGCCTTCGGGCCTTACCCAAGATCTAACTATGAGTCCTACGTCCCCGCCTCCGGGCCCGGTCACGGACATTTCTAAGAAGAAACCGAAAGTGAAGCCAACTGGTCTCGCACCCTCGGATGCGAAACCGAAACCGAAAGTGGCGTTGGTGAAGAAGGTTCTGGAGGCGTCAACTTCCACGAAACCCAAAATGGCCGACTTGAAGAGCCACGCCAAAATGGCCGACCAGAAGAGCCACGCCAAAATGGCCGACCCGAAGCCCTCTGGGTCGGCGCCGAAGGTGAAGGCCTCCGACGCGGCTGCGTCGGCACCGAAAGGGGTCGTGGACCCGAAGACGGCTTCGAAGAAGCGTCACGCCGACGGTGCGCCTAGCCATGGGGCGTCGGCCCCGAAGAAGAGGCCTACCGGCGATCGGGCTCTCGGAGACGAAGAATCGCTCGAGCCGGTTCAGCCCTCGGCATCCCTTACAAGGAAGGTGGGGGAATCCTTAAAGCGGATCCAACAGTCCAATGTGGTTCCCAGCCAGGACACTGTAGTGCCTAGACCCACGCCGAAGCCTGCTAAGGAACAAACGCCCATTCGTTTTACCCTTCCACCCAAATCGGCGCCGAAGGCCTTCGCGCCTAAACAGGGCGGACACTCACAGGAGGTATTGACGCCGAAAGCTGCCTTGGTGGTGTCGAAGCTTCGGCTCCAGCCGCTTGCGGTGGAGGAACGTCGTGAGGTGATCATCGACGCCAACACCGGAAAATTGTCGCTCCTCAAACGAAAGATTACGTCGGAGCCGGCCTTGGAACCTTTTAGGATTCCACTCAAGAACAAGAGGTATTCTGCGGACTCTTCGGCTCTGATGGAACCTCTGTCTCCACAAGCCCTGGAACACTCGCCGGCCCATTCCCCCGCGCCTGATGTGGACGAGGAAGAGGCCGAGTACACCTATCCTGCGTACTCGGATCCGGAAGAGGAGCATGTGCCCTGGACAGCAGGAGGCGACGCAGACGACCCGCAGTCGGGTCAGGACACTCAACTTTTCGCCGCAAAGACGTCCCCGACAGAGGACTCGGCGGCATTCAATGCATTAATAGAGAGAGCTGCAGCGAACCATGACGTCGAGCTGCACTCGGACCCCGTGGATGCGGACTTCTTAGTCGACACCTTCTCGGTAGCCGAAAAACAAGTCAAGACACTACCGATGCTTAAAGGGGTGCTGAAGCATGCACAGGAGGTGTTCAAGGAGCCCACCCGGGCGCGGGTGGTCAATCCTCGCATCGACTGGAAATATAAAGCGGCGCCCACGGATCCCACGTATATTAAGGGACACTTACCATTGGACTCCCTGGTGGTTTCCAACGCTCGAAAGAGGGCGAATTCGCAGACTACTGGTGACGCTCCTCCCCCAGACAAAGAGTCTAAGATCTTTGAGGCATCAGGCAAACGCATTGCTGCACAGGCAGCGAACATCTGGAGGATCTCTAACACTCAAGCCCTGCTTGCACGTTATGATAGGGCCCATTATGACACATTAGAGGCCATCCTGCAACACTTGCCTGACCAATACAAGGAGGCGGGGGAGATGCTCATTCAGGAGGGTAAACTTATTACAAATGCATCCATCAAATGTGCCCTAGATGTGGCGGACACTGCCTCCAGGGCTATCAATACAAGTGTGTTACTTAGACGCCATGCCTGGCTTCGAATTTCGGGGTTCAAACCTGACATACAAACCACAATATTGGGTCAAACAGTGAATCCTGACCATCTGTTCGGCCCTGAGGTGGATGCCTCCCTAGAAAAGATGAAAAAAGATACCGAAACTGCCAAGTCTATGGGGGCTTTACAAAGTCAGCAGTTTCGGGGTGGTTCCTTTCGCCGCTCCAATTCAAGAGGCACCTCGAGAGGCCAGGCATCCCAGTCCACGCAATACTACAAGGGTAACACCCAGTCCTCGTATAACAACAACAAGGGCAGGGGTGGCTACAGAGGCAATAATATCAAAGGCAGGGGACGTGGAAACAATGCCTCCAGGTCCACCGCCACCAACAAGCAGTGACGTCTTGTCACTTCCCCCCGATCACACGACACCTGTCGGGGGGACACTCCAGCAGTTCCTGCCGGCGTGGAGGTCCATCACCACGGACAGGTGGGTGAGGTCTCTTATCCAGTACGGGTACTGTCTAGAACTTACGTCCATTCCACCGGACATACCGCCAAGAAGCCGTGCTATGTCCGACGAGCACTTGACCTTGTTGCAGCAAGAAGTTCTGGTCATGCTGCAAAAAGGGGCGATAGAGCTCGTTCCATTGCAAGAACGGGGAACAGGGGTTTACTCCCTGTATTTTCTGATCCCCAAAAAGGACGGATCACTCAGGCCGATCCTGGACCTCAGGCCCCTGAACTGGTACATCAACTCGGAGCACTTCCATATGCTCACATTGCAGCAGGTGCTTCCCCTGCTTCAACAGGGGGACTTCCTAGCAACGCTGGATCTGAAGGATGCCTATTTTCATATTCCCCTGCATCCTTCCCACAGAAAGTATCTCAGATTCACGATCTTAGACCAGCATTACCAGTTCAGAGTCCTGCCGTTCGGGGTCACCACGGCACCGAGAGTATTTACGAAATGCCTAGCGACTGTGGCGGCGCATCTCCGTCGCCAACACGTCCATGTCTTTCCATACCTAGACGACTGGCTTATTCAGGCAAAGACGGAACAGCAGTGCGTAGACCACGTGTCACGCACCATCCACCTCCTGCACGATCTGGGATTCTCTCTGAACTACCCAAAGTCCCATCTCCAGCCCGCCCACGTGCGACAGTATCTGGGCGCGACAATCGACACTCTGGCAGCCACTGCGCAGCCGAGTTCAGTGAGAATCGCCAGTATCCAGGCGCTGATCCAACGATTCAGACCCCAACACTCGCTTCCAGCGAGGGTGTTCATGCAGTTGATAGGCATGATGGCCTCCTGCATCTCCATTGTCCCGCACGCGAGACTACATATGCGTCCGCTTCAGGAGTGCCTGGCACGTCAGTGGACTCAGGCTCATGGGCAACTGACAGACCTAGTGTTGGTGAGCGGTCGGGCGTACAACTCTCTGCATTGGTGGAATCCACAAAACCTTTGCAAGGGCCGACCATTCCAAGAGCCTGTCCCACAGATCATCCTGACGACGGACGCCTCTCTCCAGGGATGGGGAGCGCATGTACTCCACTACACTGTGCAGGGACTATGGACACTTCAGCAAAGGAAGATGCACATCAATGTGTTGGAACTGATGGCAATCTTCATGGCCTTAAAGGCGTTCAAAGTACATCTGTGCAACAAGGTCGTGTTGATCCGGACGGACAACATGACGGCTATGTACTACATCCAGAAGCAGGGAGGTACACACTCTCCACAGCTGTCTCATCTGGCTCAGAGCATGTGGAAGTGGGCCATTCAGAGGAACATCTTCCTCATGGCAGAGCATCTCCCGGGCAAGGACAATCAAATGGCGGATCTGCTCAGCAGGCACAGCCATCAGATGCACGAGTGGGAGATACATCCATCAGTACTCCAACCGTACTTCCGAAGGTGGGGTCATCCAGAGATAGACCTGTTCGCCACAAAGGAGAACGCAAAATGCCAAAGCTTCGCCGCCAGATTCCCACACCCCCAATCACAGGGCAATGCGATGTGGATGAACTGGTCAGGCAGATTTGCGTACGCTTTTCCCCCAGCACCTCTGATACCGCTGGTGGCACGCAAGCTCAGGCAACACTCGATGACGCTCATCCTGGTTGCTCCAACGTGGGCTCGCCAACCATGGTACACCACGTTTCTGGAACTCTCCGTGGTACCGCATCAAAGGCTTCATCTCACTCCCAGCCTTTTGACGCAGAGCCGTGGCGACATTCAGCACCCAGATCCGCAACAGCTCAACCTGGCGATCTGGCTCCTGAAGTCCTAGAGTTTGGCTACCTCAATCTTCCTCCCGATTGTATGGACATCATTCGAGAGGCAAGGAAGCCCACTACTAGAGCTTGTTATGCGGCTAAATGGAAGAGGTTTGTCGTCTACTGTGCGGACCACAGCATTGACCCGCTAGACGCTTCCATTCAAAACATCATATGTTACCTCTTTCACCTGTATCGTAGTAATCTAGCTTACTCTTCCATCCGCATTCACCTGTCGGCTATGGCAGCATACCTCCAGAATAGGCAGCACCTGTCACTCTTTAAGGTCCCTGCTATCAAGGCTTTTCTGGAAGGACTCAAAAGGGTCATTCCACCAAGGACTCCACCAGCTCCAGAATGGAACCTCAATGTGGTTCTCACAAGGCTGATGGGTCCTCCCTTTGAGCCACTGCACTCTTGTGAGCTCCAGTTTTTAACTTGGAAGGTTGCGTTCTTAGTAGCAATCACATCGCTACGGAGGGTTAGCGAACTGCAGGCGCTCACCATCCAGGAACCTTTCTTCCAGGTACATGCTAACAGGGTGGTGCTCCGCACTAACCCTAAGTTCTTGCCCAAAGTGGTCTCACAGTTTCACATAAACCAAACAATTGAATTGCCGGTGTTTTTCCAAAACCCAGAGACGCTGGCGGAGCGTATGCTCCACACCCTTGATGTGAAGAGGGCCTTGATGTACTATGTGGACAGGACAAAAGATTTCCGCAAAACCAAACAACTTTTTGTTGCTTTTGCCACACAACACAAGGGAAATGCGATCTCCAAAGCAGGAATCGCTAGATGGATAGTAAAGTGCATTCAGATATGTTACGCTAAAGCTAAGCGCACTCTCACTATCCCACCGAGGGCCCACTCCACTAGGAAGTTGGGGGCCTCTATGGCTTTCTTAGGTAACATTCCATTAGAAGACATCTGTAGAGCAGCCACATGGTCTACCACTCATACTTTCACTAAGCACTACTGTGTAGACGTGCATTCCAAACAGCAGGCAGCTGTTGGTCAGGCTGTTCTAAAAACGCTTTTTCAGACTGCTGCAGCTGGCACGGGCGGCCGCCGCTAATGGAGGGACTGCTATGTATTCTATGCACAGATATGAATTCAGCAGCCCACATGCCTCGAACTGCAAATGCTACTTACCAGTATGCATCTGTTCTTGGCATGTAGGGCTGCTGACATTCATATCGCCCACCCTCCTCCCCGGCGCCTGTAGCAGCTGCAGTATGTATTCATATACACACATATGCTCATAGCATGGTCATCACTCACTTTCTTCACTCCATCTCTGCCAATGGCTAAAAACAATCTGGGGATGGAGGCGATGCCCATGCGCACTGTAGTCCAGGGGAGGAGCCACCTATCTCGTGATACTTCGAAGACTCTTCCAGGACAACAATGTGCAATCATCCGGACCCAACACTAGGTGGCGGACTATGCACAGATATGAATGTCAGCAGCCCTACATGCCAAGAACAGATGCATACTGGTAAGTAGCATTTGCATTTCTTGGCATGTTGTTAAGACTAGTTTGGACACTTATTAAATGTTTGACCCACCCAGCGCCTGAACCTAATACCTTCGCTGTTATAGATTGCTTTATGTCACGGTTTTTTCTTTCTACCACACTGTTCCCTTCGGGGTGCGACGGACAAGAATACCGCAACCCAATTCCCATGCTAGCCATGGCCTCCTTATAAGCTCGAGAGCTAAAAGCAGGACCCTGATCAGAATGGAACGTGGTAATTGCGTATGTGCCGATAAAGACTCGCAAATCTTTTATAACCGTTCTAGCGTCAGCCGAGCGCTGGGGCCACATCCATATGAACATCGTACAGGAATCCACTGCTACCATGATATATCTATAGTTTCTGTCCCTTTGTAGGGGACCACAGTGGTCCAGGTAAACGCATGCAAATGGTTTATCCGAGATGAGAAGGGGTGTCTGCGCTGGTCGTTTTACTGTTGATACTTTTATCCTTTGGCATATGTCGCATTCTAATACATACTTTTTAGTTTGTATTCTCAAGCGAGGCCACCAATATCTCTGTTTTAATAGTGATATTGTTGCGGAAACGCCAGCGCGTGCAGAAGCAAGCCCTTCGTGTGCCGCTTTGATTAGTCCTAATCTGTGTTCCCTGTTTGGAATTACTCTATCCCTCACTCCAGGGATTCGAGCAAAAGGAACATTATTTGTATCCGTTAAGTACAAGTACTTCTCAGGAAAGCCTTTTGGGAGTGTTTTCTTATCATTTTTTACTGACGTACTGACAGCTTGTAGGATATCGCTGTCTATTTTTGTTTGTGACCGAGTTATCGCAGCTACGGAAGCCGTTTGCACAGCTGCCTTCGCGGCTTCATCAGCCAATGAATTCCCTGCAACGTGAACGCCATCACGTTGATGACTCAGTGTATGTATCACGTGAGTATTTTGTAGTTCTTTCTGTAAAAGAACTACCTGTTCCCAAAGCATTTTATGCTTTATTGTGCCACCTTTTGCATCTTTGAAACCATTTTCCACCCAATTCTGCAAGTATTCATTATAAGATTGTACGCAATAAAAAGAATCGCACACTATTAGTGTGGGGAATTCGCGATCGGTATTTTCTAGCGCCATCTTAAATGCTACTAATTCAGCTTGTTGAGCCGAGCAATCTCCTAGAGATTGTGTTTTAGTGACCAGTGGTCTGAATTTTCCTTTGTGCCATCGACCTTTTACAATCGCGCACGCAGCACTGTAAGCTTGCTTACCCCCAACTGCGGGTTGTGCCGATCCGTCAGTATATATAATACTTCCGTATTCTTCGAGAGGCAGGATTTCAATTGGCAGAGGACATTCATATTCATATTGTAAAAATTCCTGTGTTTTTAAGTTAGGCTCAAATTCGTAAACTAAGTCTGTTGCAGCAAGAGAATTAACCCACTGAATCCATCTCGGATGCAAAGCTTTAGCATTAGGAATGCTTGCTTTAGTTACAGCTTCTAAAGCTGGTATAGGAGTTACGATTATTATTCGTTTACCTTGTGCTAGGGGCCTTTCTTTCGCTACAGCAGTCTGAACCGCAGTTAGAATTTTCTCAGTTGAACTGAATTTTATTTCAGCCTTTGTGTACAAATGTGATTTGTAAGCTATTGGAACCTTTTCTCCCTCATTAGAGGTTAGGTACGTGAATCCGCATCTTCCTGGGATGACTCGGATTACAAGATCACGTGTGTTGTCACGTGTATCTAATTTTGTTTTTGCTAACATGTCTGTTTGCAGTGATCTCAAAATTTCTGTGTGTTTTTGAGTCCAATTGATTTGTTTAAAATCAGGTTTAATTAGTTCGTAGAGAGGTTTAACCCTCTCTGCGTAATTTAGAATGTAAGTTCTCCCGAAATTCAGAAAACCTAGTATGGATTGTAAATTCTTCAGCGTTTTCGGAGCTTGGAGTACAGCGCACTTCTCTAAGAAGTTGTCCGCTAGGCTTTTCCCTTCACTTGATAATTCGTACCCTAAGAACAGTACTGTCAGATGGGCAATTCGGGACTTTTTAAAGTTGAATTTGTAACCCTCTGCTGCGAACCCAAGTATAATGGTGTTCACTCTTTTCAAGTGAGTATCCAAGTTGTCGTCTGTGAGATAAATATCATCTACGTAAGACAATGCTTCATCATCATAGATTTGTAGTAACTCTGTTACCCTAGCTGAGAATAGTCCTGGACTGTTCTTGAACCCCTGTGGGAGTCGACAGAATTTTTTCTGCGACCCAAATGCAGAGAAAGCGGTCAAATATCTGCTTTCTGGTGCAATGTTTTGACAAAAGAAACCATTAGAAATGTCTAATGTTGTTTTATATTTTTTCCTAACTATGTTGTTCATTAGTGCAGCACTATGCGGGTTTTGCACTGCAAAAGTTTTGCAACATGCATTAAGGTGTCTGTAATCCAAAACTAGACGATATGAATTGTCTGGCTTGGAGACTGGAAACAAAGGATTGTTCATTTGAGAGGTGCATGTTTCAATCACCCCCTGGTACTCAAGTTGATCTAAGATCTCCCTGACTTGTTTTTTAGCTTCTTGCTTAATTGGGTACTGCCGTTGGGCAGTTGGTTCACTTTTTAGTTGGATTTTGTGAGGCGGTGAATCCTCATCCCATCCTACATGATTTTTATACAATGCCGGTGCCTGGGCCACTGCCCATTTCCTTGCATATGTATATTTTTTGTGAATCGGAATGTGATTCGAGAAGGCAGGCATAATCACTTCTTCGCCACGAGGGCACTCCCTGACAAACTCCGGGGGCCAATCTTTTTCAGCTAACAGAATATCATAGCCTTTTGAGAGCTTATCCCAAAATAGACCCTTAATTTTCCTAGTCTTATCACCCTCTATACGCAATGTTATTTCGTATATTTTATGGGGCTCGCTAAGTCTGGCGTCGGCAGTTTCAACTTGAATGTATTCATTCGTGTCCACTGTCTCCAGATGACTCATCAAGATCTTGCGCGCTATACTGATTTCTGCTGCACTGTCCAACATTGTCAATGCCCACTCCCCGTTTTTCAACTGTGTCCTCAGTATTCTCGGCATGTTCGATTACTCTAATACTGGCTACCTTCTTTTTCTGAAATTGAGATTTTTTACTCTGAGCAGGTTCCTTGTCTTTGGACTTGGTGTGCTCTCCTGGGTCTGACCGTCCTCTTCTTTCCGAATTCTGTGGAAAAGATCGAGAGGGACGTGTATCAATACTTTGATATCTATCAGGTTTTTTCAGATTATCCCTATTTCTAAGGTTATATCTTTTCTCAGAGGGCTCCCTCTGGGGAGACTGGCGTTCTCGAGTCGGAGTTCTTTCCCTCCGTCGAGGAGACCTTCCTCTGGACTGGAAAACTTTTTCCTTGGGAGTGGATTGTTTATTTCCATCCCAGCTCTTTTTAGGAGTATTTGAATTATTTTTAATAAATAATTTTTCAGGATTTTCGAGCAGTTGGGGCTTTACCGGTTTCCCACCCAAGCTGTCTCTACCTAATTCTTCATAGCACTTTTCTATGATTTTTGCAAGCTCAACAGGATCTTTTATATCTGTTTCCTTCAACTTCTGGCGAATCGCCACAGATGCTGCTTCTCCTTTAATGTTGGCTAATAATATAGCCGAGACCTGCTTGAAGTCTTTCAGTAATTTCATACCTAGATTTAAAGCGGGATCTGGACCGAATTCATTTTGAATCTGTTTTAGCACTTCTGGTATTATCGCCATAGACGGAACACCGTGTGTTTTTGTGTAAATGGAAGCAAAGACTGTACCCCAAGTGTCGCAGTCCTCCACGTGTGGTGCGATTCCCATAGGAAGGCAGATGGTCAAGATTCTGTGTTTCTCTATAGGGGTAGTATCAGGAAATACTGCCTCTATTTGAGTCATTTTCTGTGCTAACCAGAAAGGAATTTGTTCCCGTTTTACGGGTGTTTTACCAAGACATGACTGTATGTTCTGTGGTGTAATTTTATTAGTGTTCCCCTGATGAGGGGTCAGCTGTGGTACATTAACAGCTGGCTGGACTGTTGCAGTCCGCATTACATATTGGACTAATTGCCTATGTATTTTTATTAGTGTTTTTAGCTGTACTAACAGCTCTTCCTTAGACATTTTTACAATGTCCGGATGTGGTGTGTAGCTGGCTAGAACCGGCCACGTTGCTCCTGGTCTACCTAGTGGACCGAGCCTGGTAATGTGATCATTGTGTTTTAGGGCGCCATTAAACCAGAGCAGGTGCTCTTGAAATTTAAGTGGAATTTCAATCTCCTCGAAAGGAGCGTACTCTTCCGGAGGTTTCTCTATTTTGTAATAGTGAAACTCTTTTGTTCTAGCGTTTACCGCCGGAAAGTTTATCCATGAATAGAATACCTCTGTCTGCCGATACTCGTGAGCCTCTATCACGAAAATTACTGTACCACCTTGAGGTGTCAGTCCGTTCTCTATAAGTTTTAAAGTTATAGATCTTCTTAAGTGGACCGGGATGATAATAGCATCCGGTACCATATCGTCGGAATCCTGCTGAGTCGCATTTACTGCGGCCCCAGTGGTTCCGTTTTCTCCTGGCATTGTAAAAATGCAAGGTTTGCAGAGTTGGTCTCCAAGGAGACAAAGATCAGGTGCACAATATTTTGGAACACTGTATCCTTCAACGTTGAATAAACCAGAGCTTTACATAGGAATCTCTTCCTACTAAGGTCGGGCGGATTTTAACCTTTCACCCACTCCAGACGTCTATTGGAGTATTTACGGGAGAAAGGGGTCTGTGTGAAATATGCACGACTGAGTTACTCCACCGTCTTGCGTTAGTTTATCGCCTTACCAAATGTTGAGCGCCATGTAGTGTAGTTCCTAGTTTCCCACTAGGCCCTGCGCATTGGAATAACATAAACAGTAGTATCGACGTGGAACTGCGGATATTCCAGGCCTCCACTGACTATGCTAAACTTAATTGGGTGTGTTACCAACTAGCTCAGAGGTCACTGGAAACTTTCTTCTCTGCATAGGAAGTGATCAGCTTCCTTGGCACAGACAAGAAGGGATTCAGCTTTCCAACAACCGTGCAACATGACAACTTTGCTCCTCAGATCAAGAGTCAAACTCTAGGGTCGTGTGAAACAATAGACATGTATTTCACTCAGTCAGTCTAGTGCAGTTTACTTTCACGAGATGTAGAGAACAGAGAGACGGGCGTTTGTCAATAAAGGGTTAACATTTATTGAACAGTCTTTCTTCTCGTACAAGAGAAATGTATTGCCACAATTGCAAGACTTGTTATTATAAAAAGTACGTACAGTAAGATAAGTATTGCGAAATAGAACTGTAAAAGCATTGATATGGTTTCTTAGCCATACAATGGTTTAAAAGTAATAAAACATATATACAGTCATATATACATTAGGCTAACATACTCAACTGGTGCTTCTAACTATGCCTACCCCAGTGTGCCTGACCTAAGCCTAACACGTGGAAGGGGAGTAAGTAAGTAGCTTTAAGTTAAGTTGGTTTGGCCAAGGTTTGTTTCAAGAATTCTCGTCTAAGGGTTTAGTCAACACCATACCTCTGAATAGAATGATGGAGGTTTGGTATCTCCTTCAGGGGTCACTCTCGATATCCCAGTCACCCGCAAGGGTAGACCGGAAACGCCGGAGCTGGATTTCTCTGCAGGAGAAAGGCAGCGGCTTCTTCAGCGCGTCGAGGAAGGAGGGGGGACAGCGTCCGCGGGCAGCTGGAATCTGCTGGATGTCTTTGCAGAGGGACGGCTGTTCAGCTCCTAAGCGTACTGCACCATCGTTCGCGCTTTAGCAGCGATAATGGTATCAGTAGCTTCACCACCACAGGGACAGCAGGCTGCAGCGACAGGGTGCTAGCTTCACCAACACGGGGTCTTGCAGACAGCTAGCAACAGCAACAGTAGCTCATTGCTTAAGGCAGCGTTGGTAATATTTATACCTGACAGGTGCCGGGTTTGACGCAAGTTTGCTGGACATAAGACGTCAATTAAAGATGTCACTAGGAAGTGATAGTTATCAGTTGCTCATTAGAGTTCCATTACTAATCAAAACACAGCAAGCGGGGAATTCCAGGTTTGCTGAGTTTTTATCTTGTTGAAGAACTCGGAGTGTTAATCTAGGAATATCAGATAGGGACTTCTGCTCTGTCATTGCACTAATTGGTCGCAAAGGAAGTGGCAGAGAACTATGCTGGAATGTGGCTCTGTTCGTGTGAGGCCAGAGATGACTTTTCTGAAAATCGCACTTGAACGGTTATGCCAATATAGGGAATAAATGGATTTATAGCCGAATAGGGGCATAAGGTCACAGTATCGATCAGGAACCTAGATAAACACGCAACAACTCCACAAGTTAGGACGGGCAACAGACCCACTCGGTCTCAGAGGCTGTGGCATGGCGGGAACATTCTTCCACACCTATGAGAATGCCCTAGAATACAAACATATTGGGAACACATACTGGAAGAAATAGCGCTGGTGGGTGAGGCGGATGTCCAATTGGACCCCGGATGGTGTCTCCTCAATATTTGGCCCCCTACAGACCTTAGCCTGGGACTTCAGACCTGGGCTACGCTGGGATTATCCATCGCAAAGAGAAACATCGCGAAAAATTGGGGTTCAGGAACGGTACCCACACTGACACAGTGGGAAAATGACATGGACGTTGCAATGGTGGCGGAAAGGGCAGTCTATACACACAGGGGATGTCCCAAGAAGTGGTCTAAAGTTTCGGAGAAATGGAATGAATCCCGAGGACACATTTGCGAACCGCCGCAGCTGTTGACTGTCCACGATCATAGCCCATAAGATGATGTTATACTGATATGGTGTGCCTGGGATGGTTCAGGCGAGGATGCTGGTAGAGGGTAGAAGATATCAATATTTCTCCATGTACACGGCCAGAACAAGATCTACTAACTGCTTACAGTATCCAGAGTTATTTAGGATGTTATAAGGTTTTGCCCTGGAATCCAGGTGGCACAATTGTACTGCAGTGGGTGGGTATGTTGAGGGGGGACGCTGGGAACATGATCGAAAGCTGCTTATGCAATAGACTGTGGCAGAACCTGTGAAGTAGTGTGGCTCACTGGTTAGAGGCGGCAGACCCGAGAGCAGAGGACGGCCCGGGACCAGGGTTCGATTCCAGGCGCGGCAGGTTTCTGGACCAGGGTCAGCGGACTCGATGATTCTCTCGCCTCGGTGCCCACTCTGATCAGCGTTCACACTCGGCAACTCTGGGCATTAGCTTGCCTCATCTTCACTAACGGCCCCACCAGACCGCCGGGGATGCCTGGTCTCACCCTGGAGATACCCATTAAGGGACCATCTCTCAGGGAAGCCAGGAAGGGTTTCGCAGCGGTCGAAGCGCCTTGGGACCCTCCGGGTAAGTAGTGCGCTATATAAATGCCTATACATTACATTACATTGCCTCACCCGGACACTGTAAAATTCGCTGGACTATTCCCTAATTGTCTATGGAAAGAAATGTTATGGATTGATGACGTGATTCATGCAAACATATGTATAGTTTTTGAAGTGCAAATAAAAAGTTAAAAAAAAAAAAAAGAATGCAGCAACAGCTTTTGGGGTCAAGCTCGATGAGGAAAAACCAAAAGCAGACTTCCTCTTAGAAACACTGCCCCCCACGCAAACTAGGAGCCAGTACCTACCTATGCTTCAGAGTGTCATGGCCCAGGGGAAAGAGGCGTTTAAAGAGCCGGCAACATGCAGATCCGTCACGCCCAGGACAGAGAAGAAATACAAACACTCCTCCAAGGACCCTCCCTACATCCGAGGGTCGGTCACGGCGGACTCCATTATTGCGGCGACCGCCAGGAAAAGGGCGAATGTGCCAACCACATCAGGGCCACCACCTGGCACGGAAAGCAGGAGGATGGACCCAACTTTAAGGAAAGATTGAAAGAAATGCCGCAATGCACTGGTGCATGGCGAATTCAAATGCGCTGCTGAACAGGCACAAATACCAACTTCTGGACGAGATCAGGCAGCTGCTCAAGCACCTCCCTGACGATTACCAGCAAAGAGCCTCACACCTCGTGGAAGAGGGGAAAGATGTGGCAAATTCGTGCCTCAAAACAGCCTTGGATGGAGCAGACACGTCCAGCAGACTGATGATGTTGGGCATCACTGAGACAAGGCACGCCTGGCTCAGGATCTCAGGCTTCAAACCGGAGGTACAACACAACATCCTAAGCACCCCATTCAATTGGGAGACACTGTTTGGGGCACCGGTGGATGAAAAACTCACCCAGCTCAAAAAAGAGAACGAAACTGCAAGGTCCATAAGGGCCTTAGAATTCAGGGGAGCTAAGAGGGGTACCCCGTCACGGAGACCGAACGGAAGAGGGGGAAACAAGCCAGGAACGTCACATCAGACATTTCAACAGTCACACCATGGTGACAGCCAAACACAGCAGGGACACCTAAAACAAACTTGGCACCACCAGCAAAGGGGCCAGTTCTTTCACGGGAGAGGGAACAGACGGCGACAAAATAAGATGGGGCCAACAGCCCACCTCTAAGTGACTTCATCTCACAATACGTGCCCACCCAGAGAAACCCTCCCGGGGTGGAGCACAACAAGACCAAAACAGGGTTATACAGTCCGTACATCGAAGAACATGTAACGCCAGTAAGAGGCAGGCTAAGTCATTTCTTCCGGGAGTGGAAGAAGATAACCACAGACAATTGGATACTCAACATTATAAAGTTTGTATACTGCATAGAACTGGAAAAGAGGCCACCAGTCTGGAAACCAAAAAGGGAGACGAAGTCCGGAATAGAGCTAGAGCTACTTCAAAGGGAAGCGAAGGAACTCCTCAAAAAGGAGGCTATTGGACCAGTACCATACCGAGAAAGGAACAAGGGAGTGTACTCAACCTACTTCCTGGTACCAAAGGTGGACGAAACACTGAGGCCTATCCTAGACCTAAGGTTCCTAAACAAGTTCATAAATACACAAATGTTCAATATGACGTCTCTACAAGAGGTCATTCCTCAGATAAGAGACGGAGACTTCATGGCCACCTTACTAATCTCTACTAAGATTTACCATCAACAAAGATCACTACCAGTTCACAGCCCTATCATTCGGACTACAATCCGCACCAAGGGTCTTCACAAAGTGCCTGGCAGCAGTGGCTGCGCACCAAAGGAGGGAAGGGATCCATGTATACCCTTACCTAGATGACTGGCTGTTTGAAGGGACGGCCCCAGAGGTCGGGTTATGTCTACCCAGCTCCTCCGTGACCTACCTCTCCCACCAATACTGCCGAGCCTTATGAGAGACCTTCGCTGGGGAAGACCTCAGGTAGTGAATCGTACACCCGAGGACCACACCACACTTATGAACAGACACAACACCGTGGGGTAAGTTAGGAACTTCTTTATAAACACGAAGAAAGCAATATCACACTTATGTACAATGATCGAGGGATCGCAGAGAGTCTCAAGTCTTTTAGGGATGGGGTAGCAGGACAGTCTTAGGGTCGTAACCTAGCACGTGGCGTACCCTGCGCACAGCTCTCAATCCTCGAGCCAGGGGGGGATACGGAAGATGGTAAACGCACTGGTGATCCTACTCACTTGAGGAGAGTCTCTTCGGGATGATGACTTCGACAGTCCAGCCGGACTAGAATGTTCCTTGAGCCGCGACAGCGTCAGCAGGGCTCGTTCTGTAGGAGGTTCAGGGGGAGCCGCGACCACGTCAGCAGGGCTCAGAGTTCCGTAGATGTCTTCAAGATTCAAGCTCGTGCCGAGACGAGGTCAGCAGGGCTCCGATGGTTCAGTTCCTAGAACGAGCTGCGACGACGTCAGCAGGGCTCAAGAGTTCACGAGGTTCAGTTCAGCCACGATCAGATCAGCAGGGCTTCCTTGTCCAAGATACAACTGCCCGCTAGTTCCGGGGCGACCCTTGATATAGTTCAGTGGCCCTTTGATGTCCGGACCCTGGCAGGCGGGGGGTCCGAGGCTGTGGGGGCGGTCCGGGGGTGAGGTCCGGCGGTTGGTTCTTTGATCCCTTTGAGGATGCGTCCGGGAATTCCCAGACAGCCAGCCCTCGGGGAGGCCAGAGGTGACATCGAAACTGGCCCTCAGGGGGGATTCAGAGGTGTGATCGAAACCGGTCTCTCAGGGGAGGCCGGAGGGGCCATCGAAACTCCTCGCCTTCTCTCACTAGGGTAGCCCTCACCCTCCCAACGGGGGCTGGCGCGTCTGGAGCCTACGCTACGCTGGGGCAGGGGTCAGGTGAGGCCCACGGCGTCAGGGATCTGGGGAAGGGAAAATGGCTGCCAATGGGGCATTGCGGGTCTGGGGCGTGCGGGCTGGAAGGGTGGCCGGGGACAGGCCGATACGGACAATGGGCATTGGGTCGGAAATTGGTAGGGTAGCTAGGAAGTCCCTATGTACAGAGCTGAGCTGATGGGGAGCTGATTCGCGGGGGGAACCACGCCACGAGGCCGGGTCCAACATGCGTCCCCCCCCCAGCTGAAAGGCGGAGAGAACTACCGATCCCCTTGGGGGTTCTCTACACTGAGGCGGAAGAAACGGGACAGGCCGTCAGCGTTGGCGTGGTCAACACCTGGCCGATGTTCCACAGTGAAATCCATTCCTTGGAGGGAGATGGACCATCGCAGCAATTTGGGATTCTCCCCTCTCATTTGCATTAGCCACCGGAGGGGTTGGTGATCGGTTTGGACTCGGAAGTGAGTACCGAATAGGTAGGGCCTCAGCTTCTTCAGAGCCCAAACCACCGCGAAGGCCTCCCGCTCGATGGTGCTCCACCTTTGTTCTCGAGGGAGTAACCTCCGGCTAATGAAGGCCACTGGTTGGTCCAGGCCGTTCTCATTCAACTGGGACAGGACAGCCCGATGCCATGCTCGGAGGCGTCCGTTTGGACCACGAACTCTTTGGAGTAGTCGGGGGCCTGCAACACAGGGGCAGTGCACATGGCGTGCTTCAGGGCTTCAAACGCCTCTTGGCAGGTGGGGGTCCAGTTGTCCTTCTTCGGCTGGTTTTTAGAGGTCAATTCTGTGAGGGGCACTACGATGCTACCATAACCCTTTATGAACCTGGGGTAGTACCCCGTGAGCCCGAGGAAGGCTCGCACTTCCGTTTGGGTGGAGGGGGCTTCCCAGGCCACGATCGCATCGATCTTGGGTTGGAGGGGGGCTACGAGGCCGCTGCCGACCTGGTGCCCCAAGTACACCTGAGACCCCTGTCCGATTTGGCACTTACTAGCCTTAATGGTGAGACCGGCCCATTGTAGGGCTAACAAGACCTCCAAGAGATGGAGATGTTCAGGCCAGTGGGAGCTGAACACCGCAATATCGTCCAGATATGCGGCGCTGAATTCTTCCAATCCTGCCAGTACCTGGTTTCACCAGTCTCTGGAAGGTGGCGGGGGCATTTTTCATGCCGAAGGGCATCACCCGGAAATGGTAGTGGCCATCCGGGGTGGAAAAGGCGGACCTCTCTCGGGCCCCCTCGGTCAGGGCAATCTGCCAGTAGCCACTGCTCAGATCGAAGCTACTGAGGTATCGAGCAGACCCTAGGCGGTCAATGAGCTCGTCTGCTCAGGGAATAGGGTGAGCGTCGGTTCGGGTGACGACGTTGAGCCCGCGGTAGTCTACGCAGAACCTCAGCTCAGGAACAGCGCCGGGTGCGGCCGCCTTCGGAACCAGAATCACTGGACTGGCCCATGGGCTGTCAGAGGCTTCGACCACTCCCAGGGCTAGCATCTTGGAGACTTCAGTCTTGATGCAGGCTCAGACTCTGTCGGGAACGCGGTAGGCTCTGTGCCGTACCGGAGGGCTGTCCCCGGTGTCCACATCGTGGACGCACCAACTGGTGACTCCGGGGACGAGGGAAAATAGGTCCGAAAACTGCCCCAACAACTGGCGACAGTCTTCGCGCTGCTCGGGGGTGAGGGAGGGGGGAGTCTCACTCCCTCTACAGAGCCATCTTTTTACTTTATGCACAAGAAATCAGGGAGGGGATCCGTCTCTTCTTCGGCTCCGTCGTCAGTGGCGAGGAGTAAACTCAACTCGAACCGCACGAAGTGGGGTTTCAGGCGATTCACATGGAGAACCCGCAAGGGGTTTCTCGGGGACTGGACATCCACAAGGTAGGCAACCGGACTCTTCCGCTCTACCACCTTGAAGGGACCCGTCCACTTGTCCTGTAGGGCACAGGGTTCCACAGGGGCCATCACCCAGACCTGCTGTCCGGGTTGGAACTCTACCAGAGTGGCATTCTGGTCATACCACCTTTTCATTTCTTCTTGACTGGCTTCGAGGTTTGCCTCGGCCAGTTCTCGGAACTTCCGAGTCTGATTCCTAAGAGCCAGAATGTATCGAAACATATCTGGCGGGGGCTCCAAGGACGTCGTCTCCCACCCTTCCTTGACCAGGCTAAGGGGTCCTCAGACGGGGTGCCCGTAGAGCAGCTCGAAAGGGCTGAACCCCAGGGACCTCTGGGGGACTTCGCGGTATGCGAACAGGAGGCAGGGGAGGAGGACGTCCCACTTGCGTCTCAGGGATTCCTCAAGGCCCATGATCATCCCCTTGAGGGTGCGGTTGAACCGCTCGACCAGGCCATTCCCTTGGGGATGGTACGGGGTGGTGAACTTGTACGTCACCCCGCACTGTTGCCAGAGAGACTTCATGTACCGGGAGATGAAGTTCGTTCCTCTGTCGCTCACTACTTCTCGGGTAATCCCACCCGGGAGAAGATCCCCATGAGGGCCCGCCCCACCACTGGGGCTGTCACCGTCCGGAGGGGGATGGCTTTGGGGTAACGGGTGGCGTGGTCCACCAGGACCAGAATGAACCAGTGTCCCAGGGACGTTTGGGGGTCAAGGGGCCCCACGATATCAATTCCCACCCGCTCAAAGGGGGTACTGACCGCGGGGAAAGGTTTGAGGGGAGCCTTGCGTCGCCCCCCGCTCTTTCCGCTGGCCTGACACGTGGGACAGGATCTGCAGTGGACCTCCACATCGGAGCGCATGTGTGGCCAATAGAAATGGGTGACCAACCGGTGGTAGGTTTTGTCTTGACCCAGGTGTCCCGCCAGGGGTACATCGTGGGCCAGGTTCAGGAGGAATCCGCGGAAACGTAGGGGTACCACCAGCACTCGGGCTGACCCTAGTTCGGCGGATTTCTGTTCGCTATATAGTAGGCCATTTTCCCAGTAAATGTGGTGGGAGCCGGACTGGTCACCGGCGGCCTGGGCGGCGGCCTGCTGCCGCGGCCCCACTGGAGAGGGACACAAGGTCTGCTCTAGGCAGAATTCCTCTCGGGAGGGCCCCCCTTCTTGGCGCCATTGGGCCAACTCGGGGAGATCGTCCGAGCTCGGGGCTGGCTCACCAGCTTGATCCAAATGACCGGAGTCGGGGGTCGCTGCTTTCACTGGGAAAGAGATCCAGGCCTTCCGCCGGCCCGCTACCCTCTGGTTCGGCGGGAACGGGGGGAGGTAATTCGGTAGTCACCTCCTCGGGGGTGGCCACTCGGGCCGCCATGGACCGGGTGGTCACGCAGGCCCACTCGGGTAGGCCCACCATCTCGAGGTGAGTCTTGCTCTCTACTTGCTTCCAGGGAGAGCTCTCTAGGTCGTTACCGAGGAGACCGTCCACGGGCATGTCGGTGCGGACTGCAACTCATAACTCTCCGGAGACGCCCTCCCACTCGAATGGGACCTGAGCTATCTTACAGGTACGGACGGAATTGTCCGCGGAGATCACTCTGCAGGAGGCACGGGGTACTATTTGGTCTGGGGTGACAAGATGCTCTTTCACAGCCGTGATACTGGCCCCAGTATCTCGGAGGGCTCCTATGCGGAACCTGTTGACAGTCACCTGCTGTCGGTACTTCTCGGTGTTATCTGGTAGGAAGGTTCTAGGGACCATTTCTCTATCCCCCGGGGAAACTAAGGTCATGGCTGCTGGTTCCCACCCCTCTGGGTCCTCTATCTCCTCTTCCTCTTCTAGAGCTATGTTGGCGAGGTGGCACGCAGGGGGACTACAGCAGGGGTCTTCTTGAGCATGGGGCAGTTTGGGTCATTGGCATAGTGCCCTGTTTGGTTACAGCGGTAGCAGGCTGTGGCTATTCTGGGTCCTGATCTAACAGGAGGCAATCCGGTCTTTGCGTCTGGTAGGGGGGTCCCTGGCTGGTTTCTAGGGGGACTGCGAGGAGGCCCTGTCTGGGGAGCCCGCTGTCTATTCTGATTCCCCCCCTCCCCTCTGCCGTGGCTTTTCTTGCTCGTTTCGGTTGGAGTCCCCTACTGTGTTTCGTGGGACTCTGGTGTTCACCCACCGATCAGCTTCGACAGCCAACTTCCTGGGGTCGGCCATCTTGCTGTCAAGAAGGTGCTGTCTCAGCTCTACAAAGCAGTTGTATGATAGACGCTTTGATGCTGGTCACTTTGCTGCCCTTGATCCACCCGTCCAAAGCTCTGCTATAGAAATTCACATATTCCACCCATGTGGTGCCGGGTATCTTCTTGCAGTACCGGAATCTCTGCCTGTACATTTCGGGGGTTAGCCCATGGCGGGCCATGAGAGCGTCTTTCATGTGGGGGTAAGAGTTCACGACGGCGGAGGGCAGATCCAGCAGGGTGTCTCTCCCTTCGCTGAGGAAGCGGCCCCATAATCCGGCCCCCCAATCCTTCTCAGGTACTCGGTGGGCGGACATGGCGACCTCGTATGCTTTGGACCACTGCTGGATATCGTCGTTCTTGTAGTATTCCTTCACCACATCCTTGGGGATGTGTACCTTCGGTTCGACCGGGGGAGCAGGGACTCTTCGTTCCGGGCTTTGATCTCGAGCTCCTTCAGGCTGCGCTCATGCTCGAGCTGGAGCTTCTTCCCCTCGTGCTCCAGCTGGAGCTTCTTTTCTTCTAGCTCCCGCCGGAGCTTCTTTTCTTCCAGCTCCCGCTGGAGCTTTTTATCTTCCAATTCCCCTTGCAGCCGTAACTGCTCGATGGCCAGTTTTTGTTCTGCCAGTTTGAGTTCACCTTCAATTTTAAGTCGGGCCAGTTCCAGCTCGTGGCTCCGGTTGCGTTCCCGGTCTGCCAGTTCTTCCACCGACAGACCTCTCTCTGTGTGGGCAGCTCGCGGTATGGAGTCGGCTCCCTCATCCCTAGGGCTGTCAGTTTCGGTCAGCGGCTCTTCCTCTCCACTGTTTCCTTCAGTCGTGGGTAGAGGGGCCCCGGCTTCTACTCAGGCCGTCAGGGCCTTCTAGAAGTCGTCTTTTGTGCTCAACCCAGTGGTAGCGATGCGGAAATCTTTACAGAATTGTTTCAATTCTTTGTTGGTGTAATCTTCCAGCTTTTCCTTCTGAAATGTGGTCTTCTCGCTGGTTCCAGTGAGACTCATGGTTGGTCTTGTTCGGGTGGTGTGTCAGGCGCATTACTGTACGATTCTAGGCGTAGGCTCTTATCCCGTCGCTTGCCACCAATGTTAGAAGGGACGGCCCCAGAGGTCGGGTTATGTCTACCCAGCTCCTCTGTGACCTACCTCTCCCACCAATACTGCCGAGCCTTATGAGAGACCTTCGCTGAGGAAGACCTCAGGTAGTGAATCGTACACCAGAGGACCACACCACACTTATGAACAGACACAACACCGAGGGGTAAGTTAGGAACTTCTTTATAAACACGAAGAAAGCAATATCACACTTATGTACAATGATCGAGGGATCGCAGAGAGTCTCAAGTCTTTTAGGGATGGGGGTAGCGGGGCAGTCTAAGGGTTGTAACCCAGCACGTGGCGTACCCTGCGCACAGCTCTCAATCCTCGAGCCGGGGGGGATACGGAAGATGGTAAACGCACTAGTGATCCTACTCACTTGAGGATAGTCTCTTCGGGATGATGACTTAGACAGTCCAGCCGGACTAGAATGTTCTTGAGCCTCGACAGCGTCAGCAGGGCTCGCTCTGTAGGAGGTTCAGGGGGAGCCGCGACCACGTCAGCAGGGCTCAGAGTTTCATAGATGTCTTTAAGATTCAAGCTCGAGCCGCGACGAGGTCAGCAGGGCTCCGATGGTTCAGTTCCCAGAACGAGCCGCGACGACGTCAGCAGGGCTCAAGAGTTCACGAGGTTCAGTTCAGCCGCGATCAGATCAGCAGGGCTTCCTTGTCCAAGATACAACTGCCCGCTAGTTCCGGGGCAACCCTTGATATAGTTCAGTGGCCCTTTGATGTCCGGACCCTGGCAGGGGGGTCCGAGGCTGTGGGGGCGGTCCGGGGGTGAGGTCCGGCGGTTGGTTCTTTGATCCCTTTGAGGATGCGTCCGGGAATTCCCAGACGCCCAGCAGGTCTGGAGCCAGCCCTCGGGGAGGCCAGAGGTGACATCGAAACTGGCCCTCAGGGGGGATTCAGAGGTGTGATCGAAACCGGTCTCTCAAGGGAGGCCGGAGGGGCCATCGAAACTCCTCGCCTTCTCTCACTAGGGTAGCCCTCACCCTCCCAACGGGGGCTGGCGCGTCTGGAGCCTACGCTACGCTGGGGCAGGGGTCAGGTGAGACCCACGGCGTCGGGGATCTCGGGAAGGGAAAATGGCTGCTGATGAGCCTATGGGGCCTTGCGGGTCTGGGACTGCGGGCTGGAAGGGTGGCCAGGGACAGGCCGATACGGACAATGGGCACTGGGTCGGACATGGGTAGGGTAGCTAGGAAGTCCCTATGTACAGAGCTGAGCTGATGGGGAGCTGATTCACGGGGGGGGGGGGAACCACGCCACGAGGCCGGGTCCAACACTGGCTAATAAGGGCAAGTTCGCACAGGACATGCAAGGAGCACGCACAACGCGCGACAGATACGCTGGTGGACCTAGGATTCTCCATTCACTGGGGGAAATCCTCTATGGAACCAGAACAAGTAAAAATCTTCCTAGGAGCACAGATCAACACCATACAGCGCAAGGTGTTCCCCAGCGAGAAGAGGACACTGGCCCTGCTGAAGGAGAAGCCTCTACCAGAAGGGGCGATCTCTTACAGTGAGAACAGTGAGCAAGGTCATGGGCATGATGGCCTCCTGCATACATCTGGTCCCAAATGTACGGCTACACATGAGACCATTCCAGGAAAGGCTGCAAGAACAATGGTCACAAGCTACAGGACGTTGAGAAGATCTAGTGGTTGTAACGCACGCAGTGCAGAAGGAGATGTTGTGGTGGAACAAGGAAAACATAACAGAGGGGAAACCTTTAACACCACCGACCCCAACGGTGACCATCACCACGGACGCATCCCAGAGGGGATAGGGAGCACACATGAGCAAGCTCAGGGTGAGGGGTCTGTGGACTCCAGCGGATGCGGTCAAACGCATCAACTACTTGGAATTAAAGACAGTGTTCCTTGTCCTGAAAGCCTTCCAAACAAAACTGTACAACCAGAGAGTGTTGATCCCAACAGACAACACAACAACAATGTTCTACATCAACAAGCAAGGAGGAACACAGTCAGCCCCACTATCGAACCTAGCACAGGAGATATGGAGATGGGCCATCCCACTAAAAATAGACCTGTTAGCCATACACCTACCAGGGAAGGACAATGTGGAAGCAGACTGACTCAGCAGATAGACATCGGCCTCCCACGAGTGGGAGCTCAATACAGAGGAAACGCAAAAGCTATTCAGAAGGTGGGGAACACCGACAATAGACCTGTTTGCAACAAGCCACAATGCAAAATGACGAAACTTCGCATTCAGGCAGCCAGGGGAAGAATCCCTGGGGAATGCCCTAAGGATAAGCTGGTCAAAGACATTTGCTTACGCTTTTCCACCAATACCCCTGATACACGGAGTACTCAACAAGTGCAGAACCAGCAACATAACAATGATCCCCTTTGAGAGAGGTTCACAGATGTACAGAGTTAAAACTAGGTCCCAAAATTGGACTAAAACCAGCCCCTAACTCAGGGTCTATTCTCCTGTCCTAAGAATCCACACGGACCTCTCCCTTGGCTTAAAAAGCAACACAAAACTTGAGGACAGTAAAATATAGCAATCTGGCGTTGCCCCTGTCTAGAAATCAACAGGACTACTCTTTCCAATCCGTACCTTTGAAGTCCTTTTGTGCTGATTTGATGCACATTTTTGAATGTATAAAACACTATATATTTAAGTTCTTTCACTGTATATAATTGTTGGACACACTGTCCTTTGGAAACAAAGTATTTTTTCAAATGCTCCAATGTACATATTGACAAGAATTTGTAAGTTTGGGTCTAGCTTGCTCAATGTTGGGTATGTTTGTTTTGCAATTTAAATAAAAATAATGAGATAAATATAAATGTCTATATCCCAACGTTAAATAAAAAATCATATGGGAAGATACATTTCTGTTTAATTGATGGTGTCAGAGGCAATTTGTTTTGCACAAATGATCCTGGTGGCACCACAGTGGGCCAGGCAGACCTGGTACTCACAGACAATGGAAATGGCACAAGGCGCTCCCCACAAGTTCGGGAAAAAGGTAAGACTTACTCTCCATGCAAAACGGAGAAGTACTACACCCAGAGCCAGCGAACCTCAGCCTAGCAGCGTGGCTCCTGAAGACATAGTTTGCGCACCTGAAATTACCTGAGAGCACCCTACGGGTACTACGAGAGGCAAGGAGACCTAGCACACGAAGGTGCTATGTGGCAAAATGTTTACTCTATGATGCAGCAGGACGAAGCTTCACAAAAAGATGACAAGAGAATCAACGGTGTGAAGGTATCTCACGCACCTGCTGAAGGCAAAACTAAGTTCATCCTCGCTGAGAGTACACATAGCAGCCATTGAAGCCTACATGAGAGGAAAACAGGGAAGAGTCCGAAAAGGATGCCGCCACCGGCTTGGAACCTTAACATAGTCCTAACGGAGCTCATGAAAGCGCCCTTTGAGCCCATTCATAAGGCCTCCCTACAAATGCTGACTATGAAAACAGCCTTCTTAGTGGCAATCACCTCGCTGCGCTGGGTGAGCGAACTACAGGCGCTGACGCTACAAGAACCCTACATCCAAATACACAATGATAGGGTCGTGATGAGAACTGACCCACACTTTATGCCAAAGGGGGTGTCTAAGTTCCACATCAACCAGACGGTGCAAATACCAAGCTTCTTTCAGAAACCGACCACAAGCGCAGAGAGGGCACTGCACACTCTGGACGCTAGATGGGCAGTAATGCCAGTTTCATGGGTAAACCAGTAACAAAGGGAACCATTGCATGATGGATCGCACAAACTATACCATTCTGCCACAAGCAAGCAGACCAAGAACTTGTAGAAGGGGCACAAGACCACTCTACCAGGAAGAAAGGAGCAACAATAGCCTCTCTGGCTAACACACCCATTCAGGACATATGCCTGGCGGCAACATGGGCTTCGATGCACACGTTCACGAAGCACTACTGTGTGGATATACAAATGAACAAGGAAGCACAAGTAGGACAGAGGTGCTTCAACATATATTCAACAACCAAAGCTCATCTTCCACCCAGCCGCCACAAACATAACAAACCGCTGCAAAGTCTATGCACAGCATTGTGAATCCAGAAAGATTCACGCTGCAAAACGAATAGTTTCTTACCTGTTGGTGTAGTTTTGCAGCTTGAAGATCTTTCCGGATTCACTAGCGAACCCACCCACCTCCGCCAGAAAGATGAGGCAGGAGAAGCAGGTGGTAATACAAGGACAATACAAAAACAGACACCTTGAAGGACATAGCGGATAGATCACTTACTTGAACATTGCCAAAGGATTCGCAAACAAAATACAAAACGAGAAAAAAAGAATCCGAAGATGGCGCCCCAAGGTGGGAGCTTCCGCAGGAAGCGTGCCGATGTCACAGGAAGTACACCGAAAGGAGGGACGTCGACGCCCACCTGGGCTACGAAAAAAAAATAAAGAAAAGACTACGATTCCGGACCCAATCACTAGACCGAGGAATAATGCACAGCATAGTGAATCCAGAAAGATCTTGAAGCTGCAAAACTACACCGACAGTTAAGAAACTATTTGTTTTCACTCATCATCTGATTTTACCATAGCTACACTTTGCATCCAGCTTGTGAAACACATGGAATGAATAACTGAAGGGAACGTCGCTGTCATGGCAAGGGGCTATCAGAGGGCAGTCATGGTCTGGCGACTTATGTACGTTGGTGGTATTTGTGTCACCAAACCTCGCTGAACATCAGTAGAGCTTTGTACAATGTCCTCGGCAGAGATGCAGCGAAACAGAATTAACGTAATGTGGGCTCCGGAGGCTGGAAGCGTACTGTTACTGCATCGTGAAATGGTGCCTTTATAGCTGTGTGGATTCAGCTCTTTCCTAATTTTGAGGAGATCTCAGGCAACCTTAGTGGATGTGAGGATATTGTTCCTGATTCTGTGGACATACATGGAGAGGGCCTGTTGCCTTGTTTTTTTTCTCTTTTGGCACTTCGTCTTCTCCAGTCTGATGTCTTCGTAGCATCTGGTAGCAGGTGTGCTGAGAGCCGCTGGAGGTGGTGCGATTGTTAACCAGGTAGGTGGATGTTGGCGGTAGATTATGTTGAGAAAGCTCTTCTAAGGCTGCCTTAGATTTCTTTGTGATGTGTTCCTTCAGAGTACAGTCGGTTCCCAGGTGATCTAGTTTTGGGTGAAAGTTTGAGATTGAACCTGTTTAGGTTTATATTGCTGAGCCAGGTGTAAACTCCTTATTGTTTGTTATTCTGGCAAATAGTAGGATTTCCATTTTGTTTGGGCTGGGTTGAACTTCAGGTAGGTGGTGGACGTCTGGTCTCGATGAGGTGGAAGCAGTGTGTGAGGCATTGGATGTCTGGAGCAGAGCAGACTTTCAAATAGGTTAGTATGCAGAGCGCTTCACAGGTGGAATAGTGGTCCCCACGATTAAGCAGTGTATTCTGGGATTAATACCAAAAACGAGAGAAGTGTGCAAAACATGTATACTGCTGGGCGCTCTGCTCGCTAGGAGACGAATAGCCTTATATTGCCCAAGTACTAGCCGCTGGCTTGTGACGCGAGGGTTAAGGATATTATAGAATGGACCACTGCAGAAAAAATTCAAATGACACGGGATTGACGAGATGAAAAACTAACCGGTGATTTGATGGTGTAGGTAGAAATAATCGGGTTATTGACTGATTCCCCAGGCACCAGGCTGCCTTGTGGGGCTCGAAACGGGAAATGTTTCTAGAAGGGAAGCGGTCTGACCAAGACGGGGCCAACGTTAATGAGACTGCGGCACGGGCTTGCAGTGATCGTTCCCCGTACATAGTCCAGGACACCTTGGCTGTGGATCTCGGATTAGTTGAGAATACAGGATGGGAAGATATTAAAGTGTAAATGAAGACGTTTGCTGGTAAAGGACTGAAGGGCTGCGACAGCACCACATGCTGGGGGTTTAATGTTATTATGAAAATTGTGAATGTTGGCACGTTTTCAGTGTAAATGAATAAAAAATAAATTAGTAAAAAAGTAGGTTACTGTGTAGTGTTCATCTGTCAAAGCTTTTGTTGGCTTTATTTATTATTTGGCCAAAAGAGGACTCTTGATTCCTGCAGCCACTGAGGCCTCTGAGGCCTCTAAGAATACTTCACTGTGTTCAAACTCTTGCATCTCCTCAATGAGACCTGAATCGAGGACTGTCCTCGTCTAATGGATGCTCCTTTTCAATCTGAATCTACTTGATAACTTGGATCTATTGACTTGAAGGCTACAGTCTCTACCAGAAGCATTGAAGTGCTGTAGGCTTTTTTTTTACATAAATACGGTTATCCTTTTTTCCTAAAAGTTCTTGCAAACTGTTACATTAACGGGACATATTGTCCTGTTTTCCAACCTGACTGTCCAGTTGCAAGGCTGAGGAGTCGCAGGATTCCAGTCTCTGAAGTTATCCCTTTAATGGATATCCGTTCAGTTTCCAGTCCTCTGTTCTGGTTGACTTGGTTGCCGAAGCCTGGCCTCGCATGCACTCCCTGCGTCATGGTGCCATGGAATCTGGTTCTCAACCCGCTGGTAGTGAACATGGAGGGCAACAGTTTTGTCCGGCTCGGCTCTGTGTTCTGTTGGCATGTCTCCACCAACCTTCAATGTTGGCCATATTTGTAGCTAATGATGTAGTGGTTAATGTGACACTGGTTGGAAAGTTGGAAAAGTGCCAACACACACTGATGGATATGCACACATTCTTTTAAAGTTGGATGGTTTTTATTAGGAAACTGTTTGATTTGTGCCGGAGCAGGGACCAGTTATGTGAGTACCATAATAATCTGAGAGTCCTTGTTTCCTTTATTCCTTACAGGGAGAATTTGTAAATGAATATGTTGGGGAAGTTATTAATGAAGAGGAGTGCTTGGCACGGATAAAACAGGGACAAGAGGAGAATGCCCGTCACTTCTACATGCTGACCATTGACAAGGTATGCCGCACATTCTGGCTCCTACGCATTAGTGAACTTCTCTTCTTTCCTCTGCTCTGAGAAATGTTTTAATCTTCAAAACATAAACAAGAAACCTTGCCCCTATGATTCTAGCATGTGCACATGATCAATAGACTACACTGCAGCTCTGAACTGGACATGAGCCGCAGAGTGGATGCCAACCGCTGCAGAGATTTTGATGTCTTTGCGTAGTCGTAGAGTCTTCTGGCATCGAGACCACTGTAAATGTTCTTCCTAAGGTCAGTTGCTAGTGTGTTTTAATATGTTTTTATTTGTTATTTTACATTAAGTGTAGTAATGTGTTACAGCAGAACAATAAAACGCACACGAGTCCTAAATAAAAGTTAGCATAGTATGCTTTAATTTGAATCTGGAAATTTAACAGTAGTGCCGGGAACTCTATACAAAGGGATCTGGAATCTGTGAAAGACCTTAAAACTGGTACCACCAACACCGTCAACATTTCTCCCAGGCAAGCTTCTCAGGGAGGAGTGTTAAAGGTATATTTTGTAGCCTTTACTGAGATGAACAGGAGGGCTTAAAACGCAGGTCCTCAGTGTGTCCTGGAGTCACTGCTCCGAGTCTATCATAACCTGACACAGGCTCTTAGTGTGTCAGGGACCCTGTGCTGGTCAGGCCTGTGCCTGTGCTGGTCAGGTCTATTCCTGCCAGTGCAAGTGACCAGGGAGGCCATTTTAGAATGGGCTAGATACTGGTAAAAACAAGTTCTCAGCTACACGAGGGCTTCACTGAAGATGGGGATGTTTGGTATCAAACATCTTCTATTAATAATCCGAAACTGATGTCAGTGATGGGTTTACCAATACATGCACCCTGAGGGCACCTTAGAGGTGCCCCCTGAAAACCTACAAGCCTCTGATGTGCTCCCTGACTGGTTTTTTCCAGCCTAGCACCAATACACTGTTCTGACGTCCTTGGGTGAGAGCCTCTGCTCTCAGGAGACCCAGAACAAAAGCCTGTCCAGGAAGATGTTGTAAAACCCCCTCCCATAGGGTGACCTGCTGATTATCCTCCCCAGACCGGCAAGCTTCAAAGAGCTGCTGCCTTTGGAATTCGAGTCTTGCTCCCCTCGCAAGAGAGGTATCCCCCTTTTGTCCAGGACCCCTTTGGCACCTAAACAAGCAGGAAAATTAGCTAGTCAGGTAGGCCTGCCACCTCCAGGCTAGTACCAACCCTAAGGTGGGCTACGCTAAGGTGGACATGATTTTTCAGAAGTACCCATCTCTGTAATGGCATGCTTCGGAATTCTGGGACAGGGTTATGCCCCCCACCCACAGGATGTGGTCATATACGGGGTGGAGTGACTCCAGGGATCAGTAGCCTACATGCTACTACCCTACACTCCCCTAAGGCCCCTAAATTCAGTATCTAATGGAGTCCCTGGCACCAGAAAGGCAGATCTTGACGACATACGGAAAAGGACACAAAGAGCCGCAAAAGCAGAAGACTGAAGAGAGCACCTGACTCCATGTAAATTGCACCAAAGACGTCTCGTCCTGCAGCTGTGCCTCCCAAACCTGGGAGCACTCACTGCCTTCAGTAAAGACCAAGACCTCCCGAAGAACAACGAAACTGCTCCTGTTATTCTGCTGAAACTCCAAAAGAAAAGACTCTGAGGACTCCGGAAACACCAAACCCCGATGCATGAAGCCACCGCTGCTCCCGCCTCTCCCAGCCGGTGTCAAAGTGGGCAAACAGTGTTGTATGAAGCTGACAGTGGCTATACCGTGCATAGAGTCAAGAGATTCCCCAGAAGTGTACGGGCTCAATGTAAACCCAAACTGCTCTGTTAGTGGTAGTGTGGGCGAGCAGCTTTAGGCCTAACACTGGAGTGTAAGACATTTATTGTACAACATTGACCAATAATGACAAACAACTCAAGAAGGTGACCCACACCAACTTTATAAAAATAAGCTTTGTTTGTATTTTTTTTAAAGACCAAGATCTTAGCAACATGGTAAGTACATTTATAAATGAAAATATTTTTCACTTTTAAAAGTTGACAGTGCAGTTTCTGAACAGTTCAATATTATCCTATGGACGAAAACAATAACACGGTTACAAACGTAACTACGCAACTTACAGTCCCAGTCTTCGGCACCAAAGGTCAGCAACGAGCAGGTGAGTAACAAAGCTGCTCATGCAACGGTACAGGTGCGGCCGGCTGCAGGGGTCAAAATCGGAGTTTGGCCCAATGCGTTTCAATGGAGACTGTGCTTGCTTGTAGTGTTGTGTAGGATTTTAGGAACCTAGTGTAATTTTCCCGATTCATGCCCATATATAGGTATAAATCAAATTGTCCTTATATGGACATAGAAATCATAACCATATTTAGACACAGCACATGCAGTCCAAATACGGCATGGCTACTTCCACCAGTTCCGAAAATCCACAACTATTTCTTGGAAAAACCCGCCTTCAGCAGTTAGGAACTTCCCCCTGCTTGAATATTGATTTATCTGAGAACTCATGGAGTTTTCAACGAACTCTAGTCATTGATGACGTTAGTATGTTCAACCTTACGTCAAACTCGGCACCTTCAAGGTATAAATATGCCCACACTTGCCCTAGCAAACACACGGTGGTTGGGAACAGTTCGACTTTCTACCTACCCGACACAGCTCGCTACAGCAAGTGCCGAAGAAAGCCGACCCTCTAGCTGACGCACTGGGAGAGACGCTGTCTTTTCTCTGGCCGAGAAATCCAGCTCCAGTGTTTCCAGGCTCCCCTTGCGGGGTGTTGGGAAATAGAGTCCTGAGACAGAGAGATACCAAACCTCCTTCATTCTAAACCCAGGTACGGAGCTGATAAGACCGTGAGAGAAATCTTGGATAGATTCTTGGCAAACAAATCCTAAATCTAAACGACACCACACTTACTTCTTCCCTCGTACTAGACTCAGGTTAGGAACATCGTGGTAGGCGTATTTTAGAAACACCAGTTGAGTATTTTTAGTCCCTGTTATTTATGTATGTCCTTTTTGGCTTAGAAACCATACCATGCTTTTACAGTATTATTTCACAATACTCTTCTTGCTATACGCGTTATACTTTAGTATTTAGATTGTAACAGTTCACTTCTCCTGCATGAGAAAGAAGACTGTTCAATAAAACACCTTTTATTGAAAATGCCCGTCTCTTTACTTTCTCTGCACCTCTGGTGAAACGAAGCATGCACGAATGACTGAGTGAAATATCTATCTATTGTTTCCACCACTCTGAAGATACGATGTTATCTTGGGGAAATAAAGTTGTCATGTTTACGTGGTTGTCAGAAACTAATCCCTTCATGTTCATTCGAGAACGTTTCTAGTGACCTCTGAGCTAGCTGGCACTCACAATTAAGTCTAATATATTCGATAGAGACCTACTCAACAGAAGGCCTACGTCATATCTATAGGATCTATTATTCCAACGCACAGAGCCTATTGGGAATATAGGAACTACACTACATGGCGCCCAATGTTTGGTAAGGCACTAATTTAACGCTAGATACTATAGTAACTCAGTCGTGCTTTTCACAGACACCCCTTTTTTCCCGTAAAATACTCCTATAGACGTCTGGAATGGGTAAAAGGATGAAATATCCTCCAAAACTGAGTAGGACAAAAAATCCTACGTATTAGTTTTTGGTTTTGGTCAACGTTTAAGGATACAGTGTTCCAAAATATTGTGCACCTTATCTTTGTTTCCTTGTAACTTGTTCTGCAAACTTTCAGTCAACAAAATGTCCACCGAAGACAATCCAGGAACATTAAATGCTGCCCAACCAGGTTTTAATGAAGCCTCCCCGGATGTTCTAATCATCCCGGTAAATGTAAGAAAAACCATCACTCTAAAACTCAGAACAAATGGCGTATCATTGAGAGGTGGTAGGGTAATATTTGTTATAGAGGCACACGAGTATCGACAGACCCAGGTATTCTACTCATGGATTCTGTTTCCTACAGCAGACCCAGTAACACATGAGTTCCACTACTACAAAGTAGAGGAACCTCCAGGGGAATACACTCCTTTTGAGGATGTTGAAATTCCATTAACATACCAAGAGCATCAGCTCTAGTTTAAAGGCGCCCTACAACATCAAAATCACATTACCAGGCTCTGTCCACTAGTTAGACCAGGAGCGACATGGCAGTTACTAGCCAGCTATACACCACATCCTGACATTGAAAGAATGACAGGTGCTGAACTATTGGTTCAGCTAAAACAGTTAATAAAAAATACATAGGCAACTGATTCAATTTGTCATGTGGACATTGTGAGAAGTTGGCCCGATATGCAGCGTTCGCTATTCTAGCGACCACTATGCATCGGTCCAAACGACCCTTATGGTGATTGGTTGTAAGTCAACCTTAGACCAGCTATCCTAGTAGCGTGGATACGAGCAGTCTTCGGACTAAACTCTAGAGGGCGTGTTAAGCCAGCTGTTATACCATCACATACCCCTTGAACACCAAGTGAAAGGACACCACACACGTGTTATGAAAATAAACAGTATATTTATTAGAATCACAACAGCCCTGTACTCTTTATGAGGACAGGGTACTAAGCACAGAACCAAACCAATACTTTAAGTGCACAATTAAAACAAGTGCCCGAGGGCACGGACAGTTTAGTGGTCTCGGGCGGACCCGATAAGGCAAGTCGGAAGCGAGGGACTCGGGACCCTTAAGTAAGGAGGCTATGCAGGCACCGAATGCCGAAGTTACCTAGCCACGAGGGCTGTGGCTGCACAAGTCTTACAGGCGTCGGGGGTCTTCGCTGACGAGCCAGGAGCCGGAAGGAAGGAGTTGCTGGCCGGCGACCAGTGGTGAATAGTTCGTAGAGATCCAAGCCTGGATCAGAGATCGATGATACCTGAAAGCAGAGGGGACCAAGTTTGTACTACTAGCCAGTAGTCAGAGGGTACCAGGAGGGCACCGGATGATCGTCACCTCGACCAGGTGAGTGGGCGACGCTAGGCTCTGCAGTCTCACGGACCAGGAGGCGTTGTTGGCGACCAGGATGGAGGTGCGAGCTGTCCCACGAAGGTTGATGCGGTCGGCGTCGCTGGGCCCAGGATTGGGGCAACAAGCCTTGGCAGATTTCAGGGCCACGTGGTGGGCCTAAAATGGCGTCTTGAGTGGACCAGGAGGGTCAGGGGTGCTCCTTTCGCAGAAGGGAGCAAAGGCCAGTCTGGAGCAACCAGACCAGCAGCGTTGGTTGTCGGTTGTCGTCAAAGAGTCACAAGCCAGCGGCTAGTGATAGGACAGCGTGCTGAACAGCGAAGCAGAAGGGCCCCACGCAGATCGTGGAGATGCTGGGAGACTGCACTTCGGTGCTGGAGCTGCTCAGGGTCGGGGCTTCTCGGACCCCAGAGCACTCACCAGAGGATTCCTTCGGTGGTTGCGCTGGTTAAGAAAGCGTGCAGGTTTTGATGATGGCCGGTCCCTCGAGGTCTCGTCGCACCCACGGATCTCAGCTGAGCTGACGATGTGGGTAGAGGTCAGAGGTGCCAGGGAAGCCGGTTCTCGTCGAGCTGGGCAGTCGGATTCCTGAGGAAGGACTTGCAGCAAACCGCAGAGTTCTTAGATGGTGCCTGCGGACGCAGGGTGACTACTCCTTAGCCACAAGGGAGAAATCTTAAGAAGAGTCTCGAAGTCCTTTCGTAGAAAGTATTCTTGATTCAAAGATGATCTAATTTGGAAGGGTCCCCACTCCGGCCTTTATTCTTAAGAAAGGGGTGGGTACATGACTAGGTCCTGCCCTAGGGGCGGGACCAGGAAGGGGGGTAGTTACACCCCTCTCCCCTGCCGGACTTTCCCCAGGTCAGGGGCTGCGCGCCCCTGGAACTGGTTCTAACCGGCAGATGCGTAGTGAGCACCGGGGTGCCACTCCGCAGTCACCTTCTTGTAAAGCCCTACCTACCCAGAATACACAAAACCCTGTCTGGGACGGTGCGAACACCGCCCGGACAGGAAACCCTTTGTCCAAGCTCTCCCTACTGGAAGGACTCCCAGCAGCAGGAGGTCAGACTCGTGTCTGTGGTGGCAGCATCCATTTTGTGGAGCTGAGGCTTCAGCTAACTTTAACCGGGGTTCACAGTTACATACATGTCGTGTCCCTCTAGAAGGGTGGAATGCTAACCTCGTCGCCAGCATTGGTGAGGGGTCAGCATCCCGATTCGTATGACACCTTACTCGACATGTCTTGATAACGCGGTACCGAAGTTACCGATATGGTATGCGTTATCATGGAACAGCCATTGGGTCTTGGTTCCGCAAGCTGCAACCGGGCTCGGCTCGTGCCGGAGCCCAATTCACACGATTCCCCGCACTCTGCCTTCAGGATTGTTAAGGCCTGCCATAGGAGTGACTGATAGGAACTCGGGTGTCCATTGTAGGGTTAGATATAGGGATACTATACCTAAAGCAACGGGCGAGTACGCCACGTTGCCCCAGCTGTCGCGCAGCCAGTTGTGTCAGATTTAGATGGCCATCCAGGGGTGGCATAATACATGCTTCAGCCCCTGGTAGGCCCTGGGTACACCGATGCCCTGAGTTACAGGGTCTGACAAGGTGGCCCAGTTCCAATTGGGTAATGCACCTAAGGTACACACATCAATTTAGCGAGAGAACAGCTAGGCTGTGGGTCTGATTGGCAGGCCCACAGCCCGAGAAAGTCGTAAACCAGTGAAACAAAAGCAAAAAAATCTGGGTGATCATAGGATTGCAGACCCTACTCTCCTACAGACATTAACAGTCCAACCAGCTGTGAGAGTTCCACAGCACATCCCTCAACAAGGAAACCCAAATAAAATTACACCGCAGACCATACAATCAGTCATTGGTAAATTGCCCGCAAAAAGGGAACAAATTCCGTTCTGGTTGGCTCAAAAGATTACTCTAATAGAAGAAGAGAGCCGCCTGAAACTGAACTCAGACAAGACGGAAGTCCTCATCCTGGGCTCCTCGCCCTCCGCCTGGGACGACTCCTGGTGGCCCCCCGCCCTGGGCACCGCACCCAAACCGACAGACCACGCATGCAACCTGGGCTTCATCCTGGACTCCTCCCTCTCCATGACCAGACAAGTCAATGCCGTCTCCTCGTCGTGCTTCAACATCCTGCGCATGCTACGGAAGATCTTCCGGTGGATCCCCACCGAGACCAGGAAGGCGGTCACCCAGGCCCTCGTCACCAGCCGACTGGACTACGGCAACACCCTCTACGCCGGAACCACCGCCAAGCTCCAGAAGAGACTCCAGCGGATCCAGAACACCTCAGCCAGACTCATCCTCGACATCCCACGACACAGCCACATCTCCGGACATCTGAGAGACCTGCATTGGCTCCCCGTCAACAAAAGAATCACCTTCCGGCTCCTCACCCACGCACACAAAGCCCTACACGATCAAGGCCCGAGCTACCTCAACAATCGCATCAACTTCTACGCTCCCAAACGCCATCTCCGATCAGCCAGTCACGCCCTTGCCGCCGTCCCCCGCATCCAAAGAACGACAAGAGGAGGAAGGTCCTTCTCCTACCTGGCCGCCAAGACCTGGAACTCCCTCCCGACCGACCTGCGCCTGACCCAAGACCACCTCTCCTTCAGGAAGAAGCTCAAGACCTGGCTGTTCGAGCAGTAGCAGCACCCCCCTCCCCCAAGCGCCTTGAGACCCTCCGGGTAAGTAGTGCGCTCTATAAATGTCCTTGATTGATTGATTGATTGAAGTATTTCCTGATAGTACTCCTCATGAGAAACACAGGATCTTAACAATCTGTTTACCAATGTGGATTGCTCCAAACTCTGAGGACTGTGACACTTGGGGTACAGTCTTTGCTGCGATTTACACAAAAACTCATGGTGTCCCTTCCATGGCGGTTATACCATTAGTCCTGAAACAGATTCAAAATGAATATGGACCAGAACCTGCCTTGAAACTTGGTATGAAATTACTAAAAGATTTCAAACAGGTCTCGGCTATATTATTAGCTAACCTAAAAGGTGAGGGAGCATCCGTGGCAATCTGCCAAAAACTAAAAGAATTATTACTGGGCAACCATATGAACTGGGCAGAATAATTGAAAAATCGTATGAAGAACTGGGAAGAGATAGTTTGGGTGGGAAATCAGTAAAACCCCAACTAACAGAAAATCCAGAAAAAACCTTTATTAAAAATAATTTAACAACTCCTAAAAAGAAATGGAAGAACATTGAGAAGAGATCATTATGCCAGCCTTCTCAAATCACATTCCAATTCATAAGAAATAAACATATGCCAGAAATTGGGCTGCAGCCCAGATTCCAGCATTATATATAAATCACGTAGGATGGGATGAGGACTCTTCTCTCCATAAAATCCAGTTAAAAACACAACCAACAATGCAAAGACAATGTCCTGTCAAGCAAGAAGCTAAAAAACAAGTCAGGGAGATTTTAAATCAACTTGAATACAAAGGGGTGATTGAAACATGCACCTCGTCCATGAACAATACTTTGTTTCCTTTCTACAAACCAGACAATACATATCGTCTAGTTTTGGACTACCTACATTTAAACTCTTGTTGCAAAACTTTTGCAGTTCAAAATTCACACAGTGCAGCACTAATGAATAACATAGTGCGGAAGAAGTATAAAACCACATTAGATATTTCTAACGGTTTCTTCTGCCAAAACATTGCACCTGAAAGAAGGTACTTAACCGCTTTCTCAACAATGGGCTCACAGCGACAATTTTGCCGTCTCCCCCAGGGATTCAAGAATAGTCCAGGGTTATTTTCAGCCAGAGTAACAGAGTTACTACAAATGATGATGATGAGTTATTATCTTATGTCGATTACATTTATGTTACAGAGGATGATTTGGACAGGCACTTGAACAGAGTGAACACCATAATAATTGGTTTTGCATCTGAAGGGTCCTAATTCAATTTTAATAAATCACGAATTGCCCACCTAAGCGTCCTATTCTTAGAATACAAACTTTCAAGTGAAGGCAAAAGCCTGGCAGCCAACTTTTTAGAAAAATGTGCGCTGCTCCACCTCCAAAAACGCTGAAAAACTTAGTTGATTGTAGGTTTCCTGAATTTCGGAAGAACTTACATTCTAAACTACGCAGAAAGGGTTAAACCTCTCTACGAACGAATCAAATCTGATTTCAAACCATCAAATTAGACTCCACAACACACAGACATTTTGCGTTCAGTGCAAACAGACATGTTAGCAACAAAACACTTCCAAACACGCGTAAACGTACGCAACCTAGTAATCCGAATCATCCCAGGGAGATGCAGATTTACATACCTAACCTTTTAATGAAGGTGAAAAGGTACCAATAGCTTATAAATCACACGTGTACACACAAGCTTAAATGAAATTTACTTCAACTGAGAAAATTCTGACAGCGGTTCAAACTGCAGTAGCAAAAGAGAGAGGCCTCACACAGGAAAAACGCATAATGGTCGTTACGCCTGTGCCTGCCTTAGAGGCAGTGACAAAGCAAGCATTCCAAATGCAAAGGCTTTACATCCAAGATGGATACAATGGGTTAACTCTCTTGCTGTAACAGACGTTGAATACGTTTTTGACCCTTACTTGAAGACACAAGAATTTCTACAGTACGAATAAGAATGTCCTCTGCCTGTTGAAATTCTCCCTCTAGAACATTACGGTTGTATAATATATACAGATGGATCAGCACAGCCCGCAATTGGGGGTAAACAAGCGTATAGTGCTGCGTGCGCGATTGTTAAAGGTCACTGGCACAATGGTAAATTCCGACCAATGGTCACAAAAACACAATCTCTAGGACATTGAACTACAGGCATTCAAGATGGCGCTTGAAAATACTGATCGCGAATTCCCCACACACCTAGTGTGCGATTCGTATTACTACGTTCAATCTTACAATGAATACTTGCTGAACTGGGTTCAAAACGGGTTTAAAGATGCAAAAGGTGGCACAATTTAAGTATAAATTGCTTTGGGAACCGGTAGTTCTATTACAGAAAGAACTACAAAAGACACTTGTGATCCATACACTAAGTCATCAGCGTGATGGCGTTCACGTTGAAGGGTATACATTGGCTGACGAAGCCGCGAAGGCTGCTGTGCAAACGTCTTCAGTAGCTGCAATTACTCGTTCAAACAAAGATAGACGGTGAAACAATGCTAGCTGTCAATGCCACGATGAAAGGCAACAGTGCAGCATTACCGCTAAACTATCCACTCAAATATGCATACATAATTGACGCAAACTCCATTCTTTTTGCTGAACCTAAGAGGTGCTTTAATTCTAGAAGCACATACGGGAGAAAGTCTGACACATCAGGGGACCCCAAAATCTCTATTAGAACGGGAACAAAAGTACTGGTGGCCAGGGATGAGTTTCCACATTTATGAATTTGGAATTAATTGCGATGTCTGCTCTAGAAATCACAGCTTTGACCACCACCAGATACCTGACAACAGTGTAGCCAGCCCAGTTCAGAGACCCTTGTTAGACAGCATTAGACTTTATACATGCCGACGTCACCATGGACAAAGGCGGCCCCACAACTAGTAGGACAAAATTAATTTGGATGTGGCCCCAGCACTCGGCTGACGCACGGACTGTTATAAAATATTTGCGAGTCTTTATCGGCACATACGCAGTTGGCACGCTACATTCTGACCAGGGTCCTGCGTTAAGCTCTCGAGACCTGCCGTGCAGCTGCTAACAAGAGGAAGACACCAACTGACTTGGCCCCAGTCCTCCTGGCTTGTTGATCCTTGAACCTGCTCCTACTAAACCCTGGCGTCTCTTGTGGACAGGAACCTTGAAAACCCCGGAGGACCTGCCTGCTTTGCTCATCCAAAGACTGGGCCTCCCACGAGCAGTGGCTCTGCTCAAACACAATAACCCTGGTGCCAGCCAGGAGACGCATATCCAGCCCACTCTACACCCGCCGAGCCCGGCCTGTGCCTGAGTCGACAAAGACCCTGAGGACGTCCCCCTGGCGATTGTGACCAAGAATCACGTGCCTAAGGACCCTCCTCGCCGACCCTGATGACACCTGCAGCCTCACAACAAGGGACCCCTTCAACCGCGAACACCAAAAAACACCCCTGCACCGGGCGCCCCACGGCCCCCTGTGCCCACCTTCTGGATGTCTACCTATCCTCCAAGATCCCAACTTACCTCTCTCCAGCTTTCCCTTTGACTAACATTGGACACCCGACGGCTCAAAAGCACCCTGCACCCAGCTGGCCGAGTGCCGCTGGAAGTGCAGCAACTGCCCTACTCTACTTCCCCACTTGACCTGTGTAAGTGACCAGGAGCTCACCTCCCACAGCCGCGTGGTCTGCTAGCAGCCACCAACCAAAGGCCCCCTACCCTTCATAGGCTAACATTGGGCCTATTCACTCTGCACCCGGATGCCCATGTGCCGCTGAGGGTGTAACGACTGTACCTACCTGACCCTGGGAGACCCCTGAGTCTACCCCCAGAACCTTAACTCTGCCAGCTGAGTACTTACTCAAAGACCGATAACCTGATTTTCTCCATAGGGTAACATTGGCTGGGTTTCATTTGGAAATTCTTCTAAGTGTTGATTTTCACAACTTTAAAAGATTCCTTAAAAAATCGTTCGAGTATCAAAAACGAACTTACTCACCTGCATTCAGGAGAGATCACAGTGCTGTATCTTTGAGCCCGGCACTGACCCTAAAAAGTAATTATAACCGTGATGTATTCCTAACTCAATTTTTCTCTGTTGGAATGCATTGCCTGGTTTTCACGAGAAATTCCTCAGTGTCGATTTTCTAAACGTACAAATATTCCTTAAAAATCACCTGTGTAACAAAAATGATTTCTTTCAACTGTTTACAGGAAATGCACCAGGATCCAGCGCTGAGTAAAAAAACATTTGTAAAGCAATTTTATTGCATTTACTAAAAACTACCCATTGAGCTCAATGTTATTTTGTGTTTAAACTTGTGTTGCATATTGCAACAACTGTAACTATTGCATTTAAAAGTCTACTGCTATTTGAAAGTATTCAATTGCAACATCTCATACTGAGAAAGTCTTTGATACCTACTATGGTTCTAAAATAAAACTACTATATATTTTTATATACAAATCAATTGACCTAGAGATCTGAAAGAGACACGTTAGTGATAGATTCCTTACCTTAGAATATCCCCAGGCGTCAGACTGGATCCGGAATTTTTTTGCGTAGCAGTACCCTTGTGCGTCGGTAGGCGTCGTCTGCGGCTCCGCGTCCGTCGTCGGCATCGTGGGCGCCGTGATGACGTCGTCAGAGTACTTAGACGCCGCCTCCGCGTGCTGACGTCAGTTCTTCTTTTTTCCGCGCCAGCAGCGCAGATCCGGAAAAAGTGGTACCTTAGTCTTTTTTGACTAAACTTTTTGATCTCTTTTGATCATTCTTTTTCGAGTCTTCGACTCCGAACGGTGCCGGTAGGGATGCCAGACTTTAAGCCCTGTGAGGATTGCGACTGACTGATGTCGGTCACCGACCCTCACCGTCGGTGTCTCCACTGTCTCGGCGTTGACCACGACGACAAGACCTGTTCCGCAAGCGACTCGAACTCCGGCAGTCGGCCCCGCGCCAGGAACGGTCCCGGTCTGGGCAGAGGTCGAGGGACCGGTCGCAGGAGAGGAGCCATCGGAGCTCCGGGAGTCTACATCACTCCTCAGGGTCGAAGTCGTCATGTAAGCACAAGAAGTCGAAGAGACGTCATGCTCTTCCGACTCCCCCTGACGTTCGCGCGACGCGGCCGGGGGGTTCAGGTGGCGCCGCCCACGCGGCTCCGTCGGAGTCGCAGGCGTCGCGTCCGTCCCCATAGCCTCTGGTCCCTGGGCCGTGCGCGACGCTGGCGGCGATCGAGCGTTTCCTCACGGCCATGAGGTCCCTCACTCCTCCAACGGGCTCCGCGGCGCCTTCGGGCCTAGCGGACCCGTCTCGGGGCCCTTGCGGGACGGGGGCTTCGGCCCTGACGCCGTCGGGTGCTTCGGCCTCTGCGCCGCCGGCGCCTTCGGGCCCGGCGCTGCAGGCCCCTACTGGATCCGGTTCCGGATCCGGGTCGTCGCCGGTGGACTTGACGACCTCCCCGGCGCCGGTCCCTCAGGTGTCACCCCCGACGCCGTCTTCGGGCGCCGCCGTCCCGGATGCCTCCCTCGACCCGGTTCCGGCGCCGGAACGGCGCCGCTGGGCGGCGCTTTCGACGCCGATCGGAGAGTTCACTTTCCATGAACCGGCCCCATCATTAGATCCACCTGAGTACCAGGAGATGGGTGATGAGGAGTATTGGAGGGGTCTGAGGACCCTCTGACACGTGAATGTCAGTCCCAGGAGGACTGGACAGGTGGACTTGGTGATGCCAGTGGTCTGAACACCTCGCCAGACACTGGTTTTGTCGCACCTCCTACTGTGGCTACGGAGGAGGGGGCAACCTACAGTGTGGTGTTGACGCGGGCGGCCCAGGCCTTGGGCCTTGAGATCCCAGTCACGACCGTGAGGACTAACCTCCTCACTGAGGTCCTTAAACCGCAGTCAAGCTCGGCTGAGCCTCTGCTGCCGTTTAATGAGGCCTTAACCGATGTTCTTTTGGGCACTTGGTCCAGGCCCGCTACAGGTTCGCCTGTAGATAGGAACGTGGCCAGATGCCACCGCCCGGCCCCGGGCGACCCTTGTTTCCTGTCCACCCACCCCACCCCTTAGAGCCTGGTGATCCAGGCCTCCAATTCCCAGACTGCATTCCCGTCGGCCCCGCCTGACAGGGAATCCAAGAGGTATGAGCAATACGGCAAGAAGGTGTTCTCCTCCCTGAGTCTGGGACTGCGGTCTTCCAACACCGCATGCCTCTTGGGCCGCTACACCCACTCTCTGTGGGACACGGTCGCGGACGTGCTGCCAGAATGCCCGTTGGAGGTACGGGCTAAACTCGGGCAAGCCCTTTTGGAAGGCCGAGATGCGGCACGTTATTCTATCCGGTGTGGACTGGATACCTCCGACTCACTGGGCAGAGCGATGGCAACAACAGTGGCGATTCGTCGCCACGCCTGGTTGAGATCCGGCAATTTCTCGGCTGATGTCCAGAGCACACTCATGGACATGCCGTTTGATGGCCGTCGCCTTTTTGGTGACAAGGCAGACCATGCGCTTGAGCGCTTTAAGGACTTCAGGGCTACGGCCAAGTCCTTGGGCCTCTCGGCCCCCGCGCCACCAATCAGCTGCCTTTCACTCCTTTCGTGGCCGCGGAAGGGGTGTACCCACACGTGCTGCCAGCCACGCACCACTGGGTAATACCCAACGCAGTGGCGGCCGTGGAAACTGCTGTGGCAGCGGTCGGGGCCAACAGCGAGGTCAGTCCACACCTTCCCCCGCAGCATCCGTCTCAAAACCCTCCTAGTCCGTGCTTTCAGGCCCATGTGACGCCAGTGGGGGGCAGGGTTCGCCATCACCTCCTCCACTGGCGCACTATCACGTCGGACAGGTGGGTGCAGCATATCGTCCGAAGGGGCTACTCCCTCCCCTTCGAGGTGACTCCTCCAACCATGCCACCGCAGAACCAGCGCGTATCGGGGGACCATTTGCGACTTCTGCCATCGAGCGCGTTCCTGGGCTAGAAGTAGGGTGTGTTTGCTACTCCCACTACTTTCTGGTACCCAAGAAGGGCAAAGGGGGCCTACACCCTATCTTGAACCTAAGGAATGTCAACGGCTTCCTCCGGAAGAAGTTCAAAATGCTGACACTGACTCAGGTCTTAGCTGCCCTGGACCCAGGAGACTGGATGGTAGCGTTGGACTTGCAGGACGCTTATTTTCACATCCCCGTCCTGCGGTTCATGGTTGGCCACGAGCACTTTCAGTTTACCGTGCTCCCCTTCGGCCTTACCAGCGCCCCACAGGTGTTAACAAAGGTGATGGCGGTGGTCGCAGCTCATCTGCGCAGGTTAGAGGTTTCAGTCTTCCCCTACCTCGACGACTGGTTGTTGAAGGCGGGCTCGCCCCAGGCAGTCGTCAACCACCTCCAGGCGACGGCAGACCTCCTGCACCAGCTGGGGTTTTCCATCAATGGGCCGATGTCACACCTGTGTCCCTCACAGAAGCTCCTCTTCATCGGAGCGGTTCTCGACTCGGCACAGTTTCGGGTTTATCCTCGCGAACAGTGAGTCCGAGATATTCAGGCTCTGATTCCGCTCTTTCAGCCTTTATCCCAGGTCTCGGTCAGGTTGACACTGCGGCTTCTGGGGCTGATGGCCTCCTGCATCCTTCTGGTGCATCAAGCCAGGTAGCGGATGCGGGCTCTGTAGTGGGACCTGAAGTTTCAGTGGGCCCAGCATCAGGGCAACCTGTCCGACCATGTCCTGATCTCGGAGGGCACTGCGAGACAGCTGCAGTGGTGGCTCACGGACTGCGATTGGATCAGTGGCAGATCTTCCTCAACCGGAGCACGTAGTTGTGACGGACACGTCCCTCCAGGGCTGGGGAGGCCACATGGGAGAGGCGGAGATCAGAGGCCTCTGGTCTCCGGCGGAGTCCCGGCTCCATATCAACCTTCTGGAGCTGCGGGAGATTCGTCTAGCACTAAAGGCTTTCCTCCCCTCTGTCCGGGGGAGTGTAGTGCAGGTGTTCACGGACAACACCACCGCCATGTGGTACTGCAACAAACAGGGCGGGGTGGGGTCGTGGACCCTTTGCCAGGAGGCTCTGCGTCTCTGGCAGTGGCTGGAACGTCAGGGCGTGACCCTGGTGGCTCAACACCTGGCAGGTTCTCTGAACACCAGGGCGGACAAGCTCAGCCGTCGGTGCATGATGGATCACGAATGGCGTCTGAACTCAGACGTGGCGCAAGACCTATTTCAGCAGTGGGGAGAGCCTTGGTTAGATCTATTCGCCACCGAAGAGAACGCGCAATGTCATCTGTTCTGCGCGTTGGAATTTTCAAGGCGGCACTCGCTCGGACACGCTTTTCGTCGCGAGTGGAGTTGTGGTCTATTGTACGCCTTTCCGCCTATACCACTTCTGCCCAGAGTGCTGAAGAAGATCAAGCGCGACCGGGCCCAAGTCATCCTTGTGGCTCCGGACTGGGCACAAAGGTACTGTTATCCAGAGCTACTCAGTATGTCAGTCGATCCCCCGGTTCGCCTGCCTCTTCAGGAGGACCTTCTGTCGCAGCAGCAGGGGACGGTCCTCCACCCGAACCTGTCCAGTCTCCACCTCCATGCTTGGAGATTGAGCGGCGACAGTTGAAGCCATTTGACTTGCCTCCTGAAGTCTGTAATGTTATTCTGGCAGCCAGGCGTCCCTCCACGAAGTCGTTATATGCCTGCAGGTGGAACAGATTTGTGGCATGGTGCACAGCAAAATCTGTGGATCCTCTTGCTGCCCCTCTTTCTGAGGTTCTTCTCTTCCTTCTTTCTCTTGCCCAGCAGGGCTCTGCTCTGGGCACTATCAAGGGTTACCTCTCTGCCCTTTCAGCCTTTCTAAGGCTGCCTGATCAACCTTCTTTGTTCAAGTCCCCTATTGTAAATCGTTTTCTGAAGGGCATCACACACACGTTACCTCCTGTTCCGTTTGTGATGCCTCAGTGGGACTTGAACCTTGTTCTTACATTTCTGATGTGCGCTCCCTTTGAGCCTCTTCACAACTGTCCTCTCCGTCTTCTCACTTTGAAGACTGCTTTCCTTGTTGCCATCACCTCTGCTAGGAGAGTGAGTGAGCTCCAGGCTCTGTCATGTACTCCTCGTTTCCTTTCTGTCCATCCGGACAAGTTTCTGTTGCGTACTAAGCCATCTTTCCTGCCCAAGGCTGTCACGGCCTTCCACATCGGGCAGTCTATCACCTTGCCCACCTTCTTTCCGCCACCGCATCCCTCTAAAGAGGAAGAGCGGCTCCACCGTCTGGACCCAAAACGTGCGCTTTCATTCTATTTGGATCGCACACGCCAGTTCCGGGTGGATGGCCAACTCTTTGTTGGTTACGTGGGCGATAAGAAGGGAAAAGCGGTGCACAAGCGGACCATTTCTCGGTGGATCATCTTGTGTATCCAGGCATGTTACTCCTTGGCTAGAAAGGAGCCTCCTGTTGGATTGCGTGCTCATTCCACCCGGGCTACGGCGACAACTGCCCTGGGCCGGGGAGTGCCCTTGCAGGACATTTGCCAGGCAGCTACGTGGGCCTCGCTGCACGGGTTTGCGAGACACTACTGCCTGGACAGTCAAGTCCGGAGGGATGGCTTTTTTGGCCGTTCCGTCCTCCAGGACTATCTGGTGTGATTATTGGTTCGCAGACCCACCACCCGGGTTGGTATTGCTGGGGTATCTATTCTAAGGTAAGGAATCTATCACTAACGTGTCTCTTTCAGATGCACAAGTTACTACTTGTGTAACGATATATCTGTAAGAGACATTAGTTAGTGATAGATTCCTTACCGACCCACCTATTCTCCCCGTTCTGCGAACCGATATCTAGGGTTGAGGTCATCCCCTTTCAGGGCCCTAGTTTCAATGGCACCAGTGTTGGTTTTTAACATGGCTCAGGGCTTCTAGCGCGGAAAAGCTGTGTCTAAGAACTGACGTCACCACGCGTGGGCGGCGTCTAAGTACTCAGACTAAGTCATTCCGAAGCCGACGACGGACGCGGAGCCGCAGACGACGCCTACCGACGTGCAAGGGTACTGCTACGCAAAAAATTTACGGATCCAGTCTGACGCCTGGGGATATTCTAAGGTAAGGAATCTATCACTAACTAATGTCTCTTACAGATATATCGGTACACAAGTAGTAACTTGTGCTTCAGTTCTTGAGTTTGTGAAATGTTTTGCTAACTGAGTGTGTACAACAAGTGCTTCACACTGTCCTCTGATACTGCCTTACTGCTCGACCAAGCTACCACTTTAGAGAGTAAGGTTCTATCTAACTTTAGCCTCTGCCATAACTCTGGGGACTGTGGACTCTTTGCACACTGTACCTTACTTTGGTGGAGTATATACAGAGCCACTTTCTTACATTGCTCAAGCCCATAATGCTTACAGGTAGGTACATTGGTTGCAGGGGCCAAGCTTTGGAGGTTAGATCCAGCACAGGGGCGGGGTACAAGGCAGCACCAAACATACACCACCAGCAGTACAGGGGCGGCCGGGTGCAGGGTGCAATTTCAGCGTCAGGCGTCCAGTGCTTTTCAATGGATAACTTGTTTCGGGCAAACAGGCTGCAGACAACACACCAGATGTTGCAGGAGGGAGACCAACGACAGCAGATGTTAGTAGAGAAGTAGGGGGTCGTAGGGGCACTAGGGCTCTATTCAGCTCAACAAGGCCCGGGGCTCCGGGTGCAGGGGTGCTTTAGACATTAGTCTTCTTACCAGAGCTGGTCGCGGGCCGGGGAGCCCCTTTGGATTCAGGCTGCGGGGGTCGTCTTGGAGTCCAAGAGGGGTCAGCCAACCCTGGATTGGAGTTCAGGATTGCTGGGGAACCAGTTCTGGGTTGGTGGTTCACCGGGGCAGCAGCCGTAGGCCTCTGGTGCAGAGTGCTGGACTTGCGGATCCTGATGGCACTGGAGTCCTGGTTGTTGGTTTCTTGGGGACGGAACCGCTGTCCTCTGGAGTTCTCATCTTTTTCAAAGTTCAGGCAGTCTTCTTCCGGTTTCTGGAAGTCGCTGGTTGTATGACGGGCAAAGGCTTTTCTCAAAAAGCGGTTCTTTCATACAAGAGGTTGTCCTGTGTTCTTTCAGGTACTGCGGAGCCACTGAAGCAGTTTTGCTTCTTGTGCAGTACGGATGAATGACTGGTGTTGAGGACTGCTGGGATTGTACCGTGGTCCGAGCTGACTCCTGTTCCTTGCCACAGCAGTAAAGTGTAAGGTATAGCCAGACTGCTCGCCACATGAGGCGTTTGAGGCATCTGATGTGAACGTTTGCATCATAGTCTGTTTGGAAAAGAATCCCTTCACTGCTTCTTGGCAGGCAAAGATTCGAATTGAGGAAGGAAACGTTTAATGCCCTGACTGTGATTGGCGTTTCAGCAGTCACTATAATGCACGCTAGTGACAGATCAGTGTTCATGCCGCCAACATAAGTGAGTTATAGAGCCGATCGATGTAATGCTCTTCTTTCTGTAGGAAAGGGCCCCTTTTTGCATGGTTGTAAACCCCCCCTCTTCACTTCCCCCCACTTTTTGCCTGAAGTTTGATGCTCCTTGACTAAGAGTGCCCTGGGCTCCTGCCAATCGGGTACCCTGGGCCTGTGTTCTTTCCCTAACCCTGCTTTGAAGCCTGAACCCAATTGGCATCTCTGGCCACAGGTCAGCCCCTGGTAAGTGGCACCACAGGTACCCAAGGCTGTGTGACCAGGGAAGGCTTCTAAGGGCTGCAGGACTTATTGTGCCACCCTTGGAGGTTCTGCACCCTGACACACGCACACTGCCCTTGCAGGCAGCATGTCCGGATGCAGAACAAAGTGAAGATTCGACCTGGCACACATCCCTGTGTGCCATGCCTACAAACCACTACCCCGGCATAGGTCAGTCAGCCCTCTAGCTGGGTGCACTATACCAGTGGTGAGGGTACAGGTGCATGAGCCCTGTAACCCTACAGTGTCTAAGGCCATTCTTAGACATTGTTAGTGCAGTGCTGCCATTAAGACTATATGGTGCTGGGAGTTTGTCCTTACGAACTCCACAGCACCATAATGGCTGCACTGAAAACTATGACGTTTGGTATCAAACTTCTCAGCACATTAAACCCACACTAATGCCAGTGTGGGATTTAATGCCAAATGCACTCACAGGGCATCTTAGAGATGCCCCCTGAAAAACGACCTACCACTAGTGTCCAGGCTGAGTGGCTGCTTTCAGCTGCCACCACCAGACATGTTCTTGGACCCCTGGGTCGAGAGCCTGCTGTTCTCTGGGGCCTGAAACAATGCACATCCTGGGACGAGGTGCCAAGCCTTCTCCCTCAGGATGGGAAGGGTTCACGAAGGGGAAGCTTCAAAAGCGTGCCGCCTTTGTGAGCCACCCCAGCCATTTGCTGCTCCCAGCAACTGGCGCCCACCGGTTCTGACCCCCACTTTGGGCAGGAGAATCTGACAGAACACCAAGTTAGGAGGAGCGGTGTGCCCACCTTTCCTCATCTTCGCCACCTGAGGGGTGGGGTTGGCAAAGGTGGGCACAACTGTCCTCCTAACATGGTTTTCCCGCTGTATATCCCCCTGAGAGAGCCCCTGGGTAGGAATAAGGTCACGTTAAAGGGATGTCTTCTTTTTCGTCATTATAATTGCTGATGGCTCCGACTATGCTTTAGCTTCTTATAAGCATTCATTAGTGTTCTTTCTTTTGTCGCGCGCCTACTGGCTGGGTTGTGCCTAAGGTGAGCCGTGCAGATCTTGCTGGACTTTTCTTGACCCCTATAGAAAGCGACAGTTCACGGCTATTTCTTCTACATTCTCAGGCTTTAAGGTGAAGAAATAGGGATGGAACTTCGAGATGTTTTTTTTCCCTTTGCCTTTGTTCTTTAAAAAAAAAATTGTATTAATCATTTTCATTGTAACAGCAGACAAATACACATTCAGGTACAGAGTTCTCTGATAACAACTACACATTGGTCACTCAATACTATCATTGCTTCATTAACACAACCATTGTGCCAACATCCCAATCTGGGCAGGCGGCGAGGAACAGTAGAACATTTAAATCGGAACTACATGTGCAGCATCAGCGTAATCTCAGGGGCAACATGGGGTTACGATCCCTTCTGTTATGCTCCAATAAACAATCTCCAAAAGAAACATTCAGAATAAGCACCCCTCCCGTCATCTCCCTCACTTACACTGTCCGTGAGCATAGCTTTTTTCCCCAGTAATCCATCCAGACGCACCCCATCACCCTTCCGAGTCAACGAAATTTCCCCCCACCCAAGTCTCAGCCAATCCCCGCAGGTTCATCAACACTAGTAGCACCCACATCTTGCACAACCACTGCCTCTTCACCATTTTAGCTCCCCGCACCCTGCACATATGCTGTATATAATCCCCAAAAATGTTTGGGTCGACTCCTAGGCGGAAGCATCTCGCTGTACGTCTCCGATTGTGTGGCACAGTACAACATATCGCGTGACCACTGCTGCAGCATTGGAACAGGCCCCCTCATCCAGCACAGAGCCACTCGTCTCTTGGCCATAAGCAGCCCCATATCTACCAATCTACGAATGGCTTTCAATAACGCGTTCGTATACACCAAAAGAGCCATCATCGGGTCCGGGGCAAGTTCCATCTCTACCACCCTTCCCAATTCTTCAAAGATTCCCTCCCAAAATTGATAAACTGCCAGGCACAACCATGCCAGGTGAAAAAAATCAGCAGGCGTTGTGTGACATCTCTCGCACCTAGCATCCTCCCGAATTCCGTATCAATACAACCTTTCCGGGGTGTAATATATCCTATCGATATATTTGAAGTGGACCAACCTGTGCCTACCATGCAGTGATATTTTACTAGTGTTAGTACAACAATAGAACCACTTATCATCTAACTGGACATTCAGATCACACTGCCATGCAAGCTTAGCCTTGGTAAACTTATGCGCCCTGTGAGACATCGCTGTCTTATAAATAGCCGTAATCATTTTGCGGGGTGACACAAATAGATGAAATGAGTTAACTCTAGCACCTCAGGAGGCTCTTCCATACCGTCACCTAGCAAAGCCCGGAGTGCCCCCCTCACTCTATGAAATGGAAATTTATTCAGGATTGTGTCACCCTCCGAACCATCCAAAACTTGCTCGGAGGTATGGACCGTTCCCTCATGGAATAGGTCTCCAGCTACCACCAAGTTCAGTGCACGTAGATCCCGCAAGACACCCCTCTCCGTGCACGGTTCCAACCATCTCATCCACTCTATTGGCATAGCAGACGAGTACAGCAAAGCACCTGCCTGATTCTGCAGGAGCCAGTGCCACACGTGCTCTACGATCAGCTGGTTCCGTAATTATTGCCGGCAAGGGGATGGGGTCTGCAAATAGTCTCTCCATTCGCAGGAAGGGAATATCAGCCCCGCCATGTATCCAGGCATGCAGGTAAGCAGCCTGCACCGCCCTATAGTACAGTTCGAAGTCTGGTGCCCCAGACCCTGAGCTGACACGGAAGCGTAAGCACCCCCCATTGAACCCTAGCTTGCTTACCCGCCCAAGCAAAGAAGGGGCAGGGCAGTACCAAGGGGAACAAGCACATTTCCTTCTACCACACCACAGCCCGGACCACAGCTGTGTTCACAAGTCAAGTCAGAATATTTGTATAGCGCGCTACATACCCGGAGGGTCTCAAGGCGCTTGAAGAAGGGTGGGGAATTACTTGTCAAATATCCAGGTTTTAAGTTGCTTTCTGAATGCTACGTGGTTCTGAGTGAGACGAACGTGAGTGGGGAGTGAGTTCCAGGTTTTAGCTGCGAGGTAGGAGAAGGATCTACCTCCCATGGTGGTTTTATTGATGCGAGGTACGGTAGCAAGGGCTTGGTTGGAAGATCGTAGCTGGCGAGAGGGGGTGTAGAAGGAAAGTCGTGTGTTGAGGCATTCGGGTCCAAGTTCGTAAAGTGCTTTGTGTGCGTGGGTTAGGAGGCGGAAAGTAATCCTCTTATTGACGGGGAGCCAGTGGAGGTTTTTCAGGTGACTAGAGATGTGGTCTTTACGCGGGATGTCTAGTATGAGTCTGGCTGATGCGTTCTGGATGCGTTGGAGTTTTTTCTGGAGTTTTGCGGTGATACCGGCGTATAGGGTGTTTCCGTAGTCCAGGCGGCTTGTAACCAGTGCATGGGTGACTGTTTTTCTGGTTTCGGTGGGGATCCAGCGAAATGTTTTTTTGAGCATGCGAAAAATGTTGAAGCATGATGATGAAACGGCGTTGACTTGTCTGTTCATAGAGAGTGAGGAGTCCAGGATGACGCCCAGGTTCCGTGCGTGGTCCGTTGGGATGGATGCTTTTCCAAGGGCCTCTGGCCACCAAGAGTCATCCCAAGCGGAGGGGGAGGTACCTAAGATGAGGACTTCTGTTTTGTCTGAGTTTAGTTTCAGACGGCTGTGCTTCATCCACTCGGCTACTTCTTTCATTCCTTCATGTAGGTTGGTTTTGGCGGTGTTAGGGTCTTTGGTGAGTGATAGGATCAGTTGAGTGTCGTCCGCGTAGGAGATGATGTTGAGGTTGTGTTGGCGTGCGATGGCCGCGAGGGGGCTCATGTATACGTTGAAGAGGGTGGGGCTGAGTGAAGATTTTTGTGGCACACCGCAGATGACTTCGGTGGCCTCTGACTTAAACGGTGGGAGGCGGACTCTCTGAGTTCTTCCGGTGAGGAACGAGGTGATCCATTCCAGTGCTCTTCCTTGGATTCCGATGTTTCTGAGGCGCTGTAGAAGGGTGCTATGGCAAACTGTGTCAAAGGCTGCGGAGAGGTCGAGGAGGATGAGGGCGACTGTCTTCATTGTCCAGTAGAGTTCGAATGTCGTCTGTTGCTGCGATGAGGGCGGTCTCCGTGCTGTGTTTGGCTTGGAAGCCGGACTGTGAGGAGTCGAGGGATTTGTTGGTTTCGAGGAAGGCGGCGAGCTGACTGTTGACGGCTTTCTCGATGACTTTGGCCGGGAATGGGAGGAGCGAGATTGGGCGGTAGTTTTTGAGTTCGGTGGGGTCAGCTGTGGGTTTTTTCAGAAGGGCGCTAAGTTCGGCGTGTTTCCAGCTTTCTGGGAAGGTGGCGGAGTTGAGGGAGCAGTTGATGACGTCTCGGAGGTGTGGTGCTATGATGGAGTCTGCTTTGTTGAAGATGTGGTGAGGGCAAGGGTCTGTGGGGGATCCTGAGTGGATGGAGTTCATCAGGCGGATGGTGTTCTCGGTAGAGATTGGGTTCCAGTCATTGAGGATGTTCAAGGGGGTGGGGGTCCTGCAGAAGGTTGGGTGGGTTGGGCTCCGGGTTGGTTGTCGAAGCTGTTGTGGATGTCTGCGATTTTGTTGTGGAAGAACGAAGCTAGGGAGTCGCAAAGGGCTTGAGAGGGGGTGATATCATTGGAGTTGGCTGAGGGGTTGGTAAATTCTTTGACGATGTTGAATAATTCCTTGCTGTTGTGGGCGTTGTTGTCTAGTCGGTCTTTGAATGCGGCTTTCTTCAGCTACAAAACCACCCTGACCCACAACAGCCCACAACCTATTCCTCGGAGAAACTGGAACAAAATCACCTCTGACCAACTCCTCACATCACTCAACCAAAACCCTCCCACCCTCTCATCGGACCCAAACCAAGCGGCCATCAATCTCAAGCAATGGATCACCCACAGTGCTGATAAATTAGCACCCCTGAAAAAACACCAGATCAAATCAGCCAACAAAAAGGCTCCCTGGTTCAATGATGACATTAAAAAATCCAAGAAGCTATGCCGCACCCTGGAGAAAACATGGAGAAAAAACCCGACCACAGACAACATGTCCATCCTCAAAGCTGCCACCCGCAAACACCACTAACTGATTCAATCCGCTAAGAAATCAGCATTCAAGGACCGTCTTGACAACAACACTCACAACAGCAAGGAACTTTTCAACATCGTTAAAGAATTCACCAACCCCACCGCAGCATCCAACGACATCACTCCATCCCAAGACCTCTGCGATGCGTTATCCTCCTTGTTCTACAACAAAATTGCCGACATCCACAACAGCTTCGAGAACATTCCCAGCGTTCAAACCTCCCCACCCCCCTCAGACCCTACTCCGCCAACTAACAACCTTACCACCTGGAACCCAATTACCACTGAAGACACCATCCGCCTAATGAACTCAATCCACTCTGGCTCGCCAACCGACCCCTGCCCCCACCACATCTTTAACAAAGCGGACTCCATCATCGCACCCCATCTCCGTGATGTCATCAACTGCTCGTTCAGGTCTTCCACCTTTCCAGAAAGCTGGAAACACGCCAAACTCAGCGCCCTCCTGAAGAAACCCACAGCAGACCCCTCCGAACTCAAAAACTACCGGCCCATATCCCTCCTCCCATTCCCGGCCAAAGTCATTGAGAAAGCCGTCCACAACCAGCTCGCCGCCTTCCTTGAATCCAACAACTCCCTTGATCCATCTCAATCCGGATTTCGAGCCAAGCACAGCACCGAAACTGCCCTCATTGCAGCTACTGACGACATCCGAACACTACTGGATAACGGTGAAACAGTGGCCCTCATTCTACTCGACCTCACCGCCGCATTCGACACAGTCTGCCACAGCACCCTTATACAACGCCTCAGCAACATCGGAATACAAGGAAAAGCCTTGGACTGGATCACCTCATTCCTCGCTGGGAGAACTCAAAGAGTCCGACTCCCCCCGTACAACTCCGAAGCCACTGAAGTCATCTGTGGCGTACCACAGGGATCTTCACTCAGTCCCACCCTCTTAAACGTTTACATGAGTCCACTTGCCTCCATCGCGCGTCAACAAAACCTTAACATCATCTCTTACGCCGACCACACCCAGTTAATCCTTTCCCTCACCAAAGACCCTAACACCGCCAAAACCAATCTTCATGAAGGCATGAAAGAAGTAGCCGAATGGATGAAACATAGCCGCCTCAAACTCAACTCAGACAAAACGGAGGTGCTCATCCTAGGTTCCTCCCCCTCTGCTTGGGACGACTCTTGGTGGCCTTCCGCTCTGGGCACAGCACCCACACCCACAGACCATGCACGTAACCTTGGCTTCATCCTAGACTCCTCTCTCTCGATGTCCAGATAAGTCAACGCAGTCTCATCCTCTTGCTTCAACGTACTTCGCACTCTCAAAAAGATCTTCCGTTGGATCCCCCTAGAGACAAGAAAGACTGTCACCCAAGCACTGGTCACGAGTCGACTGGATTACGGCAACGCACTATACGCCGGAATCCCGGCAAAATTACAGAAAAAACTCCAACGCATCCAAAACGCATCAGCTAGACTCATATTAGACATTCCTCGCCAAGATCACATCACCGGACACCTAAAAGACCTCCACTGGCTTCCCGTCAACAAAACAATTACTTTCGGCCTTCTCACCCACGCACACAAGGCCCTCTACAATCTAGGTCCCGAATGCCTCAACAATCGCCTGTCCTTCTACAAACCCACCCGCCAACTAAGATCGTCCAATCAAGCCCTCGCTGCAGTCCCGCGCATCCGAAAATCCACCATGGGAGGCAGATCCTTCTCCTTCCTGGCTGCCAAGACCTGGAACTCACTCCCCACCCACCTCCGCCTTACTCAAAACCACTTCTCCTTCAGAAAAGATCTTAAAACCTGGCTATTCGACAAACAATGAACCCCCCTTCCCCAAGCGCCTTGAGACCCTCTGGGTGAGCAGTGCGCTATACAAATCCACGAACTTGAACTATAGCAAATTCAGTCGTACTTGGCGTAAGGGGAAACACCATTGACTTCTCCCAATTAACCCTAAGCCCCGAGAGCGTGCCAAACCTAACTACTTCCCTGATAACCGAGGCTAAATTATTCTCTGGATCTCTCACGTAAAGAAGAGTATCGTCCACATATGTGGATATCACTATTCTATACGTTGGAAAGCCAATACCCTCATTTCCATGCTATTCCCATAGGGCACAAGCTAAGGGCTCTGCCACCAGGGCATAAAGCAATGGGGACAAAGAGCAGCCCTGCTGGGTGCCTCTAGTAATATTAAAGGAGGCAGTAACTAGATCGCCAATGCGGACACGTGCCGTGGGCTTCTAATATAGAGTCCCTAGCAATTTCAGAAATACTGCTCCCAGGCCCATTCTTGTTAATACCTGCCTTAAAAACGCCCACTCCACTGAATCAAATGCCTTTTCCATGTCTAGGGAAACGGCCACTGCTTTTTTTTCCTGACGAACATGCTGCTTTGTGTCTAGTAGCTAGAATTTTAGCGAACAATTTCATGTCCACATTAAGAAGGGAGGGGGGACGTAACGAACCACACTCATTTAGCGCCTTATCCGGTTTAGGAATTACCACCAACATGGCTTCTCTCATGGATGGGGGCAGTGCCCATTACATATCTTCAATTAAGGCCATACGGTGAGGCATTAACTGCTCTAAGAACGTCTTATTAAAAGGCAACTATCAATCCATCCGTTCCCGGGGCACTACCTACCCTCATGCCGTCCAAAGCCTCAATATTCTCAACCCTCTCTCTCGGGTGCATTAGAAGCGCCCTATGCGCGTTCGGAAGGAAAGGGAGCTGTATATGCTCCAAATAGTCCGCCATCTGCTCATCAGTCCCTAAGGACCGGGACCTGTACAGATCCGCATAGTACTGTCGGAAACGTTCAGCGATCTCCCCCTCCTCTGTCAATAACAACCCACTCTCCGTCTTGATTTCCGTTACCTGTGTCCTACCGCGCCGCGCTCTCATCAGACGAGCCAGGACTAATCCCGGCCTCTCGCCCTCTCTGTATGAACGCTCCGTGGCGTATTTACCCAAGTGTTTTACTTCGCTATCGGATGCAGCTTGATATTCTTCCAGAAGAACCTTAATCTCCCCATCTATAGTCTCATCTCCCTCAGCAAGCCACCACCGCTCAAGCGCCTTCAGTTTACCTTCTATTTCAGACAAAGTCCTACAAATAGTCTTTAGTACTCCCGAATGCTTAGCCATAGCTACACCCCTGATATACACTCTGAACGTTTCCCAGACAGTCTGGAAACTATCCACAGAGCCAATGTTAGTATCAAAAAAGGTCTCTATGGCGTCTGCCAACTCCTCCTTAAACACTGGATCTAATAAGGAATAGGGAGGAAACCTCCATGTGAAAGGCGGCAGACGTTTCCTAAGTGGCTCCATGACCAACAGCAATAGCGAGTGGTCCGATAATGTGCGAGGCAACACTATACAATGCTGTATCGAATTAATCAGCGCAGTGGATGCCAACCAGTAATCAATACGTGTGTGTATGTTGTGAAACGCCGAGTGATGTGTAAAACGCCCTCTCACTCCACTCCTAGCTCTCCACACATCACACACACCCAGACATAACATAACTTCCTCGCTGCCGTCGCCGGACTTGAATTAATGAATAAAATTGAGTCTTATAGAGCGCGAACTTAGCCCAAGGGCATCAAGGCGCTAACGCAGACAGTACATGAGGAAGGCCGCGAGAATTAAGCTGCAGACTGAGTGAAGGCGGAACCGCCGATCTATCCAGGCCAGGGTCCCTAACCAAGTTAAAGTCCCCCCCTCCACCCCCATAAAATCCTGGCTTCTCCATAGGGAGCCACCATTCTAGCAATTTCCCTCCAAAATTCCGGACAGTCATAGTTGGGCCCGTATATATGAAGAACGATAAGGTCCAGGCCCCGCCCTCTACACCTAGACATGACCTATCTACCGCCCGGGACTTCCTGGAGCAAGGTGAATTTGAGAGACGACCTGTGATTAACCCAATTTAACACTCCTCTAGCTTGTGAGGTGAACCCCGCAGAATCAATATTACCCTCCAGCCCCCTGGATTTGTGGTAAATGAGTTTCCTGCAGAAGAGCCAAATCAATATTCTGCCTATTTAGATAATTCAGAACCTTCCAAAGTTTCCGATGATCATTAAGACCCCTAACATTCCATGACAACACTCGTATGTCCCCCGCCCATTCAATGGCCTCCTGCCCGTTACGTGCCATGAACTACAAAATCCGTGCATAATGCCAAACCAATACGTTGGTGTACCATCGCACAGTGCATCATCCGCTCCATAAACAGCGAAACTCCATGAAAACCCCTCACAAAAAAAACACCCTCTACCTCCATCCACAGCAGACCTCCCCCAACATGGCCGCATGAAAAACATTCCCATGGCCCCAAAACCCTTTAATCCCCCTCAGTGAGGAGTACAGCAACAGTGGCAGGCACGCGTGGGCGGAGGTACCCCTTCGCACTTAACTAGAACAATACTAACAGCATATAAAGCCAGACCTGGCCCCCGCTCGTCATCACGCACATTTTTGCTGCCTAGTTCTGTACCAGTCACGCCCCCCCCAAACAATTGAACAAGCCCCCATGTCACATTACAGAGCTCTATACGCAGTTATCCTATTAAATAAGGGAAGGTTCCCAGTGTCGCCCACCCCAGCCTCACTCTAAATGCACCCTTGTTGCAGAACCCTTCCAGGCGTGACACAATAATAAAATCTTAGTCTCTACTTCCCCGCCCATACTCTGTGCAGTGTCTCAAACCACCCATAATAGCTAGACATCTCAGGAAAATATACAATAATGCCATCTGTCTAAGGACATTAGCCACCCCGTCAAATAGTTCCCAGCACCTCACACAACCCCAATACCTACCAGTGCAACATGTCAGTCCTGATCATCTAACACAGTCCTCTCCGACTCCTCCAGCTGCTGTCTTTCCGGCTTACACTTCCGCTCTTTCATCCAATTCTTGGAGGCTTGCTGCAGAACCTTAGAGTCCATAAAAATATGCGATTTCCCTTGCCTGTTCACACGTAGCTTCGCAGGGTACAGCATGGCATAGTCCACCCCCATATCCCGAAGCTGCCTTTTGAGTGGCACAAAGTGCCTGCGGGCCTCGTGTACACAAGTGATGAAGTCCGGCTATAGGGACAAGTCCGACCCCTCATATCGCAATATTTTCTTCTCTCTGACTACACGGAGGGCCATATCACGATCCCTATAATTGAGCAACTTTGCTATAATCGGACGCGGAGCAACCCCCGGCGGTGGGCGAGGTTCCAGAGCCGTATGCGCTCTCTCCACTATAAACATTGCCGAAAAGACATCATCTCCTAGCAGTGTTACCAGGAGTTTCTTGATGAACTGTTCCATGTTTCCTGTGACCGTCGTTTCCGGCAGGCCAACTAAACGCAGGTTGCAGCGCCGGGAACGCGCCCCTGTCCTCTGTCTTGTCCTGTAGCACGCGCAGAACCTTTCCCAATTGTTTATGGTCTGCATCAAGCGTGGTCTGAGCCTCCTCAACTTCCGTTAGACGCCTTTCGTACATATCCAGCCTTTCAGCGTGTTTATCAAGGCGTTCTGCCATTCTGTCCATCCTATAGGTTAAGGCATCCATTTTCGTGCCTAGGGAGGAAATGCCACTCTGCAGAGTCTTCTCCATAGACTTCAGGATAGTACGAATGTCCTCACCATTATCTTCTTGCGCCGTCGCCTGCCCTTAGCACCCCCGATCCTGACATTTCGATCGCTTCTGATCAAAGGCCAGCTTCGTCTGGGTCTTATCTCCCTTACCCATGGTCACTGTGGGTTCACTCTGCCACCTTCCACCAACCGTCACACTCTCCACACATCCCAGTGACCGGTCAGAGTAAAAAAACAGGACCTCCAGAGGAAGCCCGCTATTTTATCCACTCTTCACTCCGTGCTTCTCTCTCCCAGGTCACTGAATATATCCACAGCAAAGCCCTGCGCCCACGTCCGGATTATCTGTGCAGTAGAAACCTCCTCTAGCAGACCACAAGTTAGCAGGGCACCGAAGATGGTATAAATATGTCTCTGCGCCAAAACCTCTGATCCACTTCCCACCGCACCGCACAGTGCAGAGTAGCACAGGGATCAATCTTCGTGCATGAATAGCATGTTCCTGCCCACCACACAGCTATTCTCCCAGTAGACGTCAGAGAGCCCCTATACCTCTGTACATCGCCAGCCGTCCATCTGTTGCCAGCGAGTCAGCAAGCTGCTCCCCTCAAGCCTCAATCCAGTCCTTGCAACCCGTGCCAAGCTCAACCCAGGTTATCTATGGGCCGTTCCACCCCAGCAACACCACAGCCGGCCCCTGCCCCAGGGCATGCCCTTCAGCTCTCTACAAATCCCCACCAAGGTCAAGTCCCAGCAGCTGCCACACTGCCACTGCCCAGTGCTCATCTCTCACAAGCTCCACTCCCACTCCGCCAAACCAGGACACTCTCTGGGCCCCTGCCGCAGCACCAAGCTGAAGCAAGGCCCCAATAGTGCAAGCCAACCGCTATCTCACAGGCATGCAGCACTGCAGGCGAGGAGCAGTATGTATGCACAGCCTCCGCACCTCTCAGCGGCGCTCCCACTTCAACGCCGGGGAGCTCCCACAGCAGGGCCTCTCCATACGCCGCGGCCTCACCAGCTCCTCTGCTTGACACCGCCAGCCTCCAGGCAATCCCGCAAGTGCTCCACAGCCCCTCAGTGCTCCTCCGATCTCCCCCTAAGCAGGCAGCGTCTCGCGCCGGCCGTCCTCCACGCTCACCGCAGACCTCGTCGACCCAGGCTAGGCCCAGCCGCACGTCGTGAGACGCAGCCCGGCAGCAATCAAGACTGTGGCTCGGGGATCTGTGGCCCAGTTGCCGCGAGCTCTCCCCCCGCAGCTGTTCGTCTGTCAGCCTGCAACGTCGATATACTCACTTACGGAGGGCACCTCACCCCTTAAGACGTGTCTACAGCAAGCCAGGGGGGTAGATACACACTAATGCATCAGGATAATTGCAGAATAGAGTGATGACTATACGGAGCACCGGGCTCAGGCAGCCATCGCTCTCCCTAGCTAGCTCCGCCCCTTTCGTCTTTGTTCTTCCTTTTTATCTTCATATATTCTGGTTCAAGATCTCATAATTCACAAGTCTACTCCTGTTATGGTTTGTTTTTCAGGACCACATTATTGATGCTGGCCGCAAAGGGAATCATTCCCGCTTCATGAACCACAGCTGCCAGCCCAACTGCGAGACCCAGAAGTGGACGGTGAATGGGAGCACCCGAGTCGGCCTCTTTGCACTATGTGATATTCCAGCTGGTAAGACGGTGTGACCTACTTGTTTTCTATTAATATGGAACAGCCTGCATCTTAACAGATACATTCCTTTTCCTTCCATCTAGTGTTGGGCTCAGACATTTGCGAGTTGTTTTTGTTCGAAGAAGTCTCTTGAGTCACAAAATGTGCTTCGACTCCCCTTGGTGTACATTTGCAGGGGCACCGACTCAGTAATCAATGGTTTCTGACATGCACTGAGCGAGCTCAGCGTTCCTCGTCGTCAAGGGAGTGAGACGGCCAAAAGGACTTTGAACAAGTATAGAGGACCGGCCGAACATGAAGATCATGGCCAGGGCTTTCAGTATCCCTTCAGCCCCTTTGAACCACATCACCGGTATGGGGTTCCAGGAGAAGTCCCATGCTGAGGCACAGCACCACTCCCACTGGAGCTGGGCTTGGACCCAAAGCGCGGATGCTAAGAGAAGGCAAGCAATGTTGTGAAGGCTTATTTGTGGTGTACATGAATACTATAGGAACCATCCATGTTAAGTTTGCTTAGAGGGCAGCGTAATGTTAAATTATTACGGTAGTCTGCTAGTATCGTATCGTCTCGTATCGTACCTATTGCTGCTGAATTCTGCCTCGCATTTCATTTTATTTTGGAATTTAAAGCTGCGCCGCGCTTTGTGACACTGCTGTGCCCTGCTGCCTAATTGAATAACATTTCGAGTGTGGTGATTAGTGATTAGCCCTGCACAGCGCTTTCTGGCTTCACCTGATATAGCGCTTTCCTCTGCTGGCCTGAGATAGTCTTGCCCTGCATAGCGCTCCATTTTCATTGTGGCTTTTGTTGGTTGAGACGCTCATAACGTTTGTTTACCAGACTACCATTTTGTTGATTTTCTGACCATCCCTGACCCTCCCTGAACCTCGCTCCCGCCTCCCAGCTCCCCCTCCCACGCTCCGCCCCCTCCACTCCCCAACTTATGTCAGTAGGACCTACGCGCAGCGTTCACGCGCAGCGACCGCGCCCCACTCGCGCCGAAGGTGCGCCAAAGGTAAGCCCGTCCGCGCCTAGCGCCAGTCCCCCTGGCCCCCGCTCCACCCATCCCCCCCGCATTATATACGACGCCTCCACCCTCTTAGCCCTAAATCCCAGCCGCCTCCCTAACTGCGCCCAAGCCGCCCCCGGACACACCCATGGACCCTTCACATGCAACTCCTGCAAGTACGATAGCACCAAGACCAACTCCACATCCACGAACACCAAACAGAGATCTGACACCAACAAGCTAAAATGCATCCTACTCAACACCCGCTCAGTCCACAGACACGCCATCGAACTTTGGAATCTACTAGACACCATCTCTCCGGACGTCGCCTTCCTAACAGAAACATGGATGAACGCCTCCTCAGCCCCAGACATCACCATTGCCATCCCAGAAGGCTACAAGATCATCCGTAAGGACCGCACCAAGCAAACAGGAGGCATCGCCATTGTCCATAAGAATTCCATCCGAATCTCAACCAGCTCAGACGTCAACCTCGCTAGCGCCGAACACCTCCACTTCCAGATCCACACCGACCCCAAGACCACACTCAGAGGCACCCTCCTCTACAGGCCACCGGGACCCCGTGCACAATTCAGTGATGACATCACTGACTTCATCACACCACACGCCCTCCCCTCCGAGGACTACATTCTACTGGGAGACCTCAACTTTCACCTGGAAAAGAGCAACGACAGCAACGCCACCACCCTTCTGGACAATCTCGCCAACGTTGGACTCAAACAACTTGTTAACACCCCCACTCACTACGCAGGTCACTCACTCGACCCCATCTTCACCTCAAGCAAACATATCTCCTTCAGTCACACCACAGCTCTCCATTGGACGGACCACAGCTGCGTTCACTTTGTCTACAAAAAGACCACATCCCACAACCATCCTCAACCTACTCTGCGAAGAAACTGGAACAAAATCACCATCGACCAGATCTCCTCATCGCTTCTTCAAAACCCCCCTGCCCTCTCTTCGAACCCCAACCAAGCAGCCATTAACCTCACCCAATGGATAACCAACAGCGCCGACAACCAAGGATCCTCACTCAGCCCCAGACTCTTCAACGTATACATGAGCCCCCTCGCAACCATCACACGCCAACACAACCTCAACATCATCTCCTACGCTGATGACACTCAACTGATCCTCTCACTCACCAAAGACCCGGACACCGCCAAAACCAACCTACATGAAGGGATGAAAGAAGTAGCCGAATGGATGAAGCACAGCCGTCTGAAACTGAACTCTGACAAAACAGAAGTCCTTATCTTAGGTACCTCCCCCTCCGCCTGGGATGACTCTTGGTGGCCAGAGGCCCTTGGAAAAGCACCCATCCTGACGGACCACGCACGGAACCTGGGCATCATCCTGAACTCCACACTCTCGATGAACAGACAAGTCAACGCCGTTTCATCATCTTGCTTCAACATTCTTCGCATGCTCAAAAAAACATTTCGCTGGATCCCCACCGAAACTAGAAAAACGGTCACCCACGCACTGGTCACAAGCCGCCTGGACTACGGCAACACCCTATACGCCGGTACCACTGCAAAACTTCAGAAAAAACTCCAACGCATCCAGAATGCTTCAGCCAGACTCATACTAGACATCCCGCGTAAAGAGCACATTTCTAACCACCTGAAAAACCTCCACTGGCTCCCCGTCAATAAGAGAATAACATTCCGCCTCATAACCCACGCACACAAAGCTCTCTACGAACTCGGACCCGAATGCCTCAACACACGACTTTCCTTCTACACCCCCTCCCGCCAGCTACGCTCCTCCAACCAAGCCCTTGCTGCTGTACCTCGCATCAACAAAACCACCATGGGAGGAAGATCCTTCTCCTACCTGGCAGCTAAAACCTGGAACTCACTTCCCACTCACCTTCGCCTCACTCGAAACCACCTAGCATTCAGAAAGCAACTTAAAACTTGGATATTCGACAAGTAATCGAAATTTGCCTAGCTTACGTAACGGTAAGTTTCAATTCTATTAAGGACACGGAGGCGAGGATTATGCTATATCTTCCTTCGCTTTATTAACATAAAGAACCCACAGCAGCTTAGGAAAGATATAATAAGAACAAAAAATGCTTTAAACATAAAGCATTGACGTAATGTTCAACAAAAAATCAACAACAACTCCCAAGAGTCTCTTTGTTATAATCATAGTCCACAGTCCTTTGTCACTGTTCATCATCCCTATATAACCGGACTTCCCATCATCTTCCTCCTCTTTCTTCGCGCAGATCACGCTAAGCCTCATTGGTCCTGTTTAGCACCGTCGTTGCCTGCCAAAAAAGGAACAGCATCAGCGAGGTGGCCCAGGAAAAGGCTACAACAAGGCGAGGAGCATTCAGTGAACAACACAGTACAGACAACGTAAAGGAAAACGCTTTACTTACTGCCATACGGGTGGGTAGAGACACCACCGTAGTCCGGGTGGGATAATCCTCGCCTCCGTGTCCTTAATAGAATTGAAACTTACCGTTACGTAAGCTAGGCAAATTTCGATTCTATGTCAGGACCGGAGGCTTCAGATTATGCTAGTTTAAAGCTTACTTACCACCAACTGAGCTAAATCCACCACCGGCTTAAAATAAAACCTCTTGAAGGTGGAATCCGAGGACCAGTCCGCCGCTCGCATAAGGTCCTCCAGACGAGCACCCACCGAGAATGCCTTAGAGGCCATGGCCCCCCTGGCGGAGTGTGCTCCAAAGAGAGAAGTATTGATGCCCGCTTCCTGCATGACCCAACGCACCCACATAGCGATAGTGGGGGAGGAGACAGCTTTGTGTGGCTTCCGCAGGGCAATCAACAACTGACGCTCGCCCGGAGGGCGTAGATCCAAGGTCAGGTCCTCATATGCTTTGAGGCATTGCACGACACACAACTTAGGAGTGTCAGTAAAGGCTGGATAAGAAATGGAACGCGACGACGTCTTAGTGCGTCGACCCACCGTAAAAGTAACCCCCTCCGGGGAAAAAATGCGTGCAGAAACATCCAGCGCGCGCACGTCCGAGACGCGCCTACAAGAAACCAGACATAACAACATGGCTAATTTCGCCGAAAGCTCCTTCAGAGACAGATAAGAATTCGCTGGCCACGATAGGAACAGGTTCAGGACCAAATTGACGTCCCAAAGGACGGAGTACCTGGGCTCTGGCGGCAGCGCGAGGCGAACCGCTCGCAGAAGCCGGCACACAAAAGGGTGTTCCCCTACCGGATGGCCATCGATGTTATCATGGCCCGCAGAAATCGCCGACCGGATAGCATTGATCGTTCTATACGCCAAACCCTTGTCGGCCAAATGAGCCAGGAAATTCAGCACGGGAACAAGGCCGGCGACCATGGGATCCAAATCCCTTCGTAAACACCAACGCATCCACTTAAGCCAAGCGGATCTGTAACGCTTCGTCGTACTATCGGCCCATGCTTTGGAGAGCAAGTGCTCAGCCGACCCCGAAAGGCCCGGGAGCGTCCAGCGTCTCCTGAGAGCCTCCACGCCACGAGGCGGAGAGTGTTCTGCATGACGAGAGGGTGAGGTTCCCGATCCGGGCTCGTCAGGAGCAGAGGAAACAGGGGGAGTAGGATTGGAAAATCCCAGGAAAGTTCCAGAAGAACCGGAAACCATACTTGAGACCTCCACAGCGGTGTAACCAACACCAGGTCCGCACCCTGGCGGCGTATTTGAGCCGCCGTTCGCATGATCATGGAGAACGGGGGAAACGCAAACGGCTGTTCCCGACTCCAATCCTGCAAGAACGCGTCCGTGGCCTCCGCCAGAGGGTCCGGCCTCCAGCTGTAAAACCGCGGCAGCTGGTGGTCGAGACGGGACGCGAAGAGGTCCACCGAGAAGGGGCCCCAAAGGGAGTGTAGCCACCGGAAGACTCCCGGATCCAGTTTCCACTGGCTGGCATCCCTGAGATGGCGAGAGTGCCAATCCGCTACCTGATTGGACTGGCCTGGCAGATACTCCGCCGTCACCGCAATGTGACGAGACAGGCAATAATCCCAGAAGTCCTTCGCTAAATCCGCCAAGGCGCGGGACCGAGGACCTCCCAGGTGGTTCACATATCGGACCGCCGAAACATTGTCCATCCGGAGCAGGACACAAGCCTTGACCGAATCTTTGGTCCAACAGCGAACCGCGAAGGAGCCCGCAAGGAGCTCCAAACAATTGATATGCAATTGTTGTTCTTCTGACGACCAGGCGCCGCCGGTGGAAAAATCCCCGCACCGGGCGCCCCAGCCCGACCTGCTGGCGTCGGACTCTATTATTAAGTCCGGAGCCGACCCGAAGATCGCTCGCCCATTCCATGCCTCCATGTGAGACAGCCACCATGACATCTCCTCCTTCACTTCGTCCGTGAGGGGAACTCACTGATCGTAACACATCCCACGGCGCAAATGCTGCGCTTTCAGGCGCTGAAGAGCCCTGTAGTGCAGCGGGCCTGGGAAAATCGCCTGGATGGAGGACGACAGAAGACCCACCACCTTGGCGACATGGCGCAGTGACGTCCGATCCCTCGCGATCGTCTGCCGAAGCAGGTGCCGTATCTTTGCGACCTTCCGGCTCGGTAGGCTCAAGACCGCCTGCACCGAGTCCACCACAAAACCTAAAAAGGTGATCTGCTGAGTGGGAACCAAGACCGACTTGGAGCCGTTGACGACGAACCCCAGTCTCTGAAGCAGGCCGACCGCTTGACGCAGTTGTCCTGCCAGCACCTCCGGGCACTGCCCCATGAGGAGGATGTCGTCTAAGTAAACTATCATACGGACCCCCTGGCTTCTGAGAAACTCCACTACCGGGTGAAGGACCTTCGTGAAGCACCACGGGGCCGAAGAAAGGCCGAACGGCAGGGCGGTGAATTCGAACACCTGGCCGTCCCACAGGAATTGTAGGAAACGACGATGAGGGGGGTGGATGGGAACGACCAAGTAGGCATCCTTGAGATCCAGTCGCACCATCCAATCCCGAGGGAGGAGCACGTCCCGAAGGAGGTGGATCCCCTCCATCTTGAAGTGACGGTAGACCAACCACCCATTGAATTCCTTGAGATTGATCACAGGCCTCTTGCCCCCATCCGTCTTGTCTACCAAGAAGACGTTGCTGAGGAACCCATGCGGGTGGCGCGTTGATAGGCGGATGGCTCCCTTGCGCAGCAAGTCCGAGACCTCCCCGTCTATCAATCGCGCGTCGGAATCTGAGAAAACCATTGGGCGCGGGGGCCTCACCTGAGTTGGCTGGTCGTGAAACTCTATATGGAAACCTCTCACAGTTTGCAAAACCCAAGCATCGGCAGTGAGCAACTCCCACTCCCCGTAAAAGCTTGCCAGCCGCCCCCCAATCGGAACTTGATCCAAGCAAAGTACACTTACCGGGAGCATTTCCTTGTCCGGACTTCTTTTGGAATCCTCTTCCACCATAGCGTTGTCCCCTCGTGGGGTAGAAATTGGTGTAGTTGGCCGAGGTCTGGTACTGACCTCTTCCGGAGCCTTGGCCACGGTTGTTGGTCTGCTGACCACGGCCGATCGCGCGGCCCCTGCCGCGACCGGCCCCTCCAGAAAAACGCTGGTGAAACACCCTCTTGATGCTAGACTGGGCCTTGTCCAGCGACGTGAACGTGTTCACGAACTTTCCAAGCTCGCGGATGAAAGGTTCACCGAAGAGGCCACCCTGGGCCACTGCACCTGCCTCCGACGAGGCCAGGTCCCCCAGCTTCGGGTCCAGCTTAATAAGGAGCGACCGCCGCCGCTCCGTGGACAGGGCACAGTTGGCGTTGCCCAAGAAGACGATCACCCTCTGGGCCCAGTTGGAGAGCACCTCCGGTGAAATGGCGGTGCCATTCGCTCGAGCCTCCTCCGCCATATCGAGGATCTTCGTGGCGGGCCCGACCGCATCCAACAGCTTGTCCTGGCAGGCCCGCCAGGACCGATCGATCCCCTTCCTGGGGTCCTTCATGAATTTCGCCAGGAAGGTGGCCATCTTGGGGTCCAATTCTGGGGTCATAGCCACCTTCCCCTCCAAAGTAGGCCGAGGGCATTCCCCGCGCAGGCAACCCCTCGCCTCCTTCTCCAGGGGCTTGCGCAGCCGGCCCGCGACAAACTTCGCCACCGTCTCCCCCGGGGCCCAGGCCGTGGATCGGGGGTGGACGATCTCGTCCGGGTCCAGCATGCCCGACTCATCTCGGGGCATCTCCTTTCCCGAAGGCGCCGGGAGCCAAGACCGGGTCGACTCCCCGTCGTCATCCGTGTCCGGAGAGTCGTAGATCGGGGAAGCGGGCGCCGTTGACAGACCGCCCGAAGTGCCAGGGTCCACCAAGGGCGTCGGAGGCACCGCCGTCGCCTTGGCCAGGAAGGCGTCACGAAGACGCTCGAAGGCGCCCTTATCCACGCCTTGGGCCTCCGATGAAGGCCCCTCACCCCGGGGTCTCTTCAGAGCGGGCGGCAACCCGCCGGACGTCCCCGGGAGCTCGGGGGACGGCGGCACCTGCGCCGCTGCCAGCTTGGCACACTCCTCTACGATGCGGGCCGAAAGGCGGTCCTCCATGGGCCCTACCACCTCCGTCACACAACGATAGATGGAGCTGTCCACCGCCTGATAAAACTCATCATCCTGCAGATAGGGGCAGGCCTCCTCATCATACTCCCCCTCCATGTCGGAACCAAGGGCAAATGCGGGGCACCCAAGAGGGCGGCAACCGAGAAAGTTCTCGAATGTGGGCAGGCCCAGCGGCTGCGATCACGTTTTGGGCCAGCTGACGTGGCAGGTGGGCTGCACCAACCCCCAAGCGCGCAGACACTCCTCGCCGGGACCGGGTCTACGTACCCCTCAAGCGCGCTAGGCCACACACGAATAAAGAGGTGCACAGATCACGCCCGAAGGCGATTCACGCGGTCAAACCGCCATACAGACCCCAAAGGGCGTCAATTTGTGAAGTACAGACCCGGAGCACCAGGTGTCAGAGGGGTACGCGAGGGTCGGCCCCTGCGCAAGCAGACCCCACGGCGCGGCTCCTCGCACCGCGGAGGCGCGCCGGAGGGTCGGCGAGGCGACAGGCCGCCCCCTTGCGGTCTATGTACACACCGCACACAAGTGGGAAAAAAGTCGCGTAGGAACGGCAGAACGTTCCCGCAACTAGGGGACTCTGAAAGGAAATAAACCATGCAAGGAGTCCCCAAAGACCGCAAGACACAAGCACAATACAAGAAGACAAATAGAAAAGCACTTATCTGGCTGCGGGAGCAGCGAAGAAAGAGGAGGAAGATGATGGGAAGTCCGGTTATATAGGGATGATGAACAGTGACAAAGGACTGTGGACTATGATTATAACAAAGAGACTCTTGGGAGTTGTTGTTGATTTTTTGTTGAACATTACGTCAATGCTTTATGTTTAAAGCATTTTTTGTTCTTATTATATCTTTTCCTAAGCTGCTGTGGGTTCTTTATGTTAATAAAGCGAAGGAAGATATAGCATAATCTGAAGCCTCCGGTCCTGACATAGAATTCCCCACCCTTCCTCAAGCGCCTTTAGACCCTCTGGGTATGTAGCGCGCTATATAAATTATTTGACTTGACTTGACTTGACTAGGGGCTCTGCATGTGTAGCTCGAATAGTGGCTATGTGTCCATCGTGGAGGCTGCTCTTTCCAGTTCTGCAAGCGCTCCCTCTTAGGTCTCTGTGTCAAGGTCTGTTAAGTCATGTAATGGAGGTTCCCAGGATCTGCGAACAAACAAAATGGAATCCACTCAAAGTGGTGGTGGTCCCTAAAGTGATGGGGAACACACAGTGTTGTTTTAAATGCCCCTCACACACCAACAGGCCCCTTGGTGTCATGCTTCATCATCGGGGCCTTCGCACCCCTCTACGGGATGCGGCGTGCTACGACTCACGACTACTTAGGAGCACTAAGTAGTGAACTATGTGAGGGGGTGTGTTTCTAAATAAAAGTGTGAGTGAGGTGAAGTAAAAAGTGAGTTACTTAAAAAATACCTGGCACGTAGGTGAAAAAATATATTTTATTAAGTTCTCGGCTGGTATTATTAAAAGAAAGTGCAAAGCGGGGTTGTAAATATACGTGTTAGGGTATTACAACCACTTCAGTGTGTCAACATGTTTCGGAGCTCAGGGGCTCCTTCTTCAGGACAAGGATAAGCACATATCCTCACCTTACTCACATGTAGATATAAAAGTGTTTAGTTAAAAATTTACAACAATGTGTAATGTACCTAACAATGTTTTATGTGTAGGTGAGGTTTTTGTTGCGCCCAATTGGCGTTGAAGAGAACCTGTGAAAGAGAAAACACAATAAACACAATAGTCTAAAGTTCAGGAACTGAGGAAAAACACTGTTTCTTTCAGTGTCTTTAGGGTAATTAGTAGAACCCAAATTAAGGTCCAGAGAACCCTATGAAAAGTAAAACATTCAAAAACATTTTTTTTTTTAAAAAGGAACACACTCAGTAAAATACAATACAGCCATACATTTACAATATTGAGACATTCCCTCATTAGATTGGAAAAAGAGGGAAAAAGGTAAAGAAAGACAGGATTTAAAGCTTACTTATTGTTCTCAAAATCAAAGACTCATGAGCCTATGCGTAGTATTGGGGGATCCTTCCTTACTATTCAGTAAAGCAACCTGTAAAGTGTTAATTTGAGGGTCTTAGTTGGTTCAAAAACACAAACCATATAAAGCACCCAACTAGTGCTAGTTTCTACAAGGTTACTCACTGTTACTGCAAAGCTAGTCGCCTGCCTTCCCCTCAACGCTGCTCCGAGGAAGTGAGCGTTTGGAAAAGCCAGTGCCCGATTTATACTATCCTAACTAGCAATTAGTGAGGTTAATTGAATAATTGGACTCGGAAACCAGCCCAAATACGGCAATACTCAGGATCATAGATCCGGAATTGCGCGCCCGCCTATGTTCTCGGAGTCTGGTAAGAGCCGCGCACGCGTGTTGGGAGTAGTGCCCTCGTTAACGCGCATGCGTGGACAACGCGCATGCGCGAAGCTTTTCCTTCGTTCGGGTTTAGAACCGGCGAGAAACACAGCGCGATTGCGCCTGTGCAGTGCTCGCTGTTCTGATCTAAAAGCGCTGTCTACAAGTATTTACAAAAAAGGGAGCATGCGGAATACTTGCAAAATTAATCTTGAAATGGACAGGCACATTGGCAGGCAGAAAAGTAATTAAGTCCTGAACTAAACAGGCACATTGGTGGTCGGAAAAGTATATAAGAGTATCATGAAACATATCTAGACACTCAAAACCGAAATTTCGAAATGGGCAGAATAAGTCTATTCAATAGTGAGATAAAAAAGCAGATGTTGCTACAGGAAAAGGCAAGGAGGTTCAGGATAACCACCTAAGGAGGTCGCCAGTGATAGTTATTGAGGCCAGGTAGTTAGAACCATCTCATACTTCGTAGTTCTGGCATTATATAATTCATTTTAATTGGCTCCATGGAATGGAGTCATTGAGGCCAGCGGTATCGATCCCAAGACGGAACACCCACCGTTGTTCTTTTTCCAAAAGGCCTACCTCTGAAGGTAACTGTTCGATCACTGTCCAATGTACTTCGTTGGCACAGTGTTGTTTTTCCAGAAAGTGGGCTGACATTTTTGTTGTAGACTTTTTGCACCAAATATTGCTTTTGTGCTCATTAATTCTTACTTTTACCGGTCTTGTTGTCATTCCCACATACTCTTTTCCACATGGACATGTGATCAAATATACAACAAAAAGAACAACGGTGGGTGTTCCGTCTTGGGATCGATACCGCTGGCCTCAATGACTCCATTCCATGGAACCAATTAAAATGAATTATATAATGCCAGAACTACGAAGTATGAGATGGTTCTAACTACCTGGCCTCAATAACTATCACTGGCGACCTCCTTAGGTGGTTATCCTGAACCTCCTTGCCTTTTACTGTAGCAACATCTGCTTTTTTATCTCACTATTGAATAGACTTATTTTGCCCATTTCGAAATTTCAGGTTTTGAGTGTCTAGATATGTTTCATGATACTCTTATATACTTTTCGGACCACCAATGTGCCTGTTTAGTTCAGGACTTAATTACTTTTCTGCCTGCCAATGTGCCTGTCCATTTCAAGATTAATTTTGCAAGTATTCCGCATGCTCCCTTTTTTGTAAATACTTGTAGACAGCGCTTTTAGATCAGAACAGCGAGCACTGCACAGGCGCAATTGCGCTGTGTTTCTCGCCGGTTCTAAACCCGAACGAAGGAAAAGCTTCGCGCATGCGCGTTGTCCACGCATGCGCGTTAACGAGGGCACTACTCCCAACACGCGTGCGCGGCTCTTACCAGACTCCGAGAACATAGGCGGGCGCGCAATTCCGGATCTATGATCCTGAGTATTGCCGTATTTGGGCTGGTTTCCGAGTCCAATTATTCAATTAACCTCACTAATTGCTAGTTAGGATAGTATAAATCGGGCACTGGCTTTTCCAAACGCTCACTTCCTCGGAGCAGCGTTGAGGGGAAGGCAGGCGACTAGCTTTGCAGTAACAGTGAGTAACCTTGTAGAAACTAGCACTAGTTGGGTGCTTTATATGGTTTGTGTTTTTGAACCAACTAAGACCCTCAAATTAACACTTTACAGGTTGCTTTACTGAATAGTAAGGAAGGATCCCCCAATACTACGCATAGGCTCATGAGGCTTTGATTTTGAGAACAATAAGTAAGCTTTAAATCCTGTCTTTCTTTACCTTTTTCCCTCTTTTTCCAATCTAATGAGGGAATGTCTCAATATTGTAAATGTATGGCTGTATTGTATTTTACTGAGTGTGTTCCTTTTTTAAAAAAAAAATGTTTTTGAATGTTTTACTTTTCATAGGGTTCTCTGGACCTTAATTTGGGTTCTACTAATTACCCTAAAGACACTGAGAGAAACAGTGTTTTTCCTCAGTTCCTGAACTTTAGACTATTGTGTTTATTGTGTTTTCTCTTTCACAGGTTCTCTTCAACGCCAATTGGGCGCAACAAAAACCTCACCTACACATAAAACATTGTTAGGTACATTACACATTGTTGTAAATTTTTAACTAAACACTTTTATATCTACATGTGAGTAAGGTGAGGATATGTGCTTATCCTTGTCCTGAAGAAGGAGCCCATGAGCTCCGAAACATGTTGACACACTGAAGTGGTTGTAATACCCTAACACGTATATTTACAACCCCGCTTTGCACTTTCTTTTAATAATACCAGCCGAGGACTTAATAAAATATATTTTTTCACCTACGTGCCAGGTATTTTTTAAGTAACTCACTTTTTACTTCACCTCACTCACACTTTTATTTAGAAACACACCCCCTCACATAGTTCACTAACTAGTGCTCCTACGTAGTCGTGAGTCGTAGCACGCCGCATCCCGTAGAGGGGTGCGAAGGCCCCGATGATGAAGCATGACACCAAGGGGCCTGTTGGTGTGTGAGGGGCATTTAAAACAACACTGTGTGTTCCCCATCACTTTAGGGACCACCACCACTTTGAGTGGATTCCATTTTGTTTGTTCGCAGTACTAAGGGAGACTGAATCCACTGACTCTCTCTCTCCCCCTGTTGTTTATATCTTGGTTCCCAGGATCTGGCCACCTCTATATTTCTCAGCCCTGTCTTAGCTTCTCTGAGCTGTATTCACCCCTCGCAGTGTGACCTTGGACAGCTCCAGGCTGGAATCCTCCGACACATTGGATTCAGGGTCTGATTCAGAGTCCAGAGGGAAGGATCCCTGTTCTGAAATGTGGCTCAATGGTTAGAGAGGCAGACCCTGATGCAGACTTCGAGCCCGGGACCAGGGTTCAATTCCCCGCCTCGGCGGGTCTTGGGCTCAAAATTCCACTGACCTGATCATTCTCGACTCGGTGCCTATTCCAATCATGGAGTCCCACTCTGCAACTCTAGGCAATAGCTTGCTTAATCTCCACAACGGCCCCCACAACGCTAAGGATGCCTTGCCTCCACCTTGGGGGTGCCCAGGAGTGGACACCTCACAGGGAAAGCCAGGATGGGTTCCACAGCGGTATTCGTACAAGCGCCTTAAGACCCTTGCGGTGAGTAGTGCGCTATACAAGTATCAATTTACATTTTTACATTTACATTTAAATTTTTTCTGGTGTCTCCTGGCTAGTCTTACGTCCACTTATTTCGGCTACGACCTCCATCGCTCTCCGGCATCCCAGCCGAGCTTCTGCATGAGAGGGCACTGCCAGGCTCTGCCAGGCTCTGCAGCGGTCGTTTGTTTCTGGAGCTCTTGCGTGGTGATGCCACCCTCCACTTTCAATGTCAGACTTTGGCTCATTTTGGGTCTTCAGCCAGACCCATTTTTCCTGCAGGGATTGGAAGGACTGCGCCCCACTCAGGGTCACTACTCTTAGCTGCGCCAGGAAGAGCATTGCATTTTGGAGGGGCAGCTGCTGCAGTTTCTTTTTGACCTCTTGATAGGAGGCTCTTTGTCTCTCGACCTCCCTGAAAAAGTCTTGGTAGATGCACACAGTCGCATTGTTGACCTTTAGCTCTCCTTTCCTGCGTGCCTGCGCCAGCATGCAATCACGTTCCTTGTAGAAAAGAAGTCTTGCCACTATTGGTCGCGGCGGAGCGCCAGATTGGGGAGGTCTGGCCGGAACTTGGTGCACTCAGTCCTGATCAAAGAACGCAGACAAGCCTTCAGGGGCTGATGCTGTACGCAGCCATTGCTCCATGTATTGTTCTGCATTTGTGTCTTCAATTTTCTCCGGCAGGCCCACTTCTCCGATGTAGTTGCGGTGTGAGCAAATTTCGGCATCCTCTGCTCTATTCTCCAGTGTCTGCACTTTAGATTACATAATTTGCAAGCGCTTCTGCATCATGTTCTTAGCTGGGGAGAGATCGGCTAGTGTACGCTCATTATTGGTCACTTTCTATGCCAGTTTCTTATGGTCGTTCTTAGACAAGTTAAGGTCTGTGCCAATAGTGTCAACTTTAAGTTCCGAAGCTTCCCGAGATGCAGTTATGGCTTGCAGTATATCCAGCATTGTGGGGTCGTTTGCAGGCCTCGCTGTTGATGGCGCAGCCCTCCTCACAGATGGCGCCGTGCCCGACTCTCCTTGGCCTGGTTCTTTCCTTCTGGAGCACTTGACATTTTCTTCAGGATTTCAGCTCTTGCAGGGCGCGTACTTGTTATGCAGCACAGGTTCTAGTTTGTGTCATCTGTTTCTCTCCAGGGTTGTTCAGGGTCCTATTCTCTATAGTGCACTGGGGGCTGTGGTCTCAGCACCACTGGTGTTCGTTTAAGTGTCCCAGGGATTCTGGATGCTTGGGGTCAGGGCTTGCTGAGCAATATAGGCGGGCCTTTCCGCCTCCTCTATTGTCCAGCTCTGTGGCCTCTGCCAGGTCTGTACATGCGGCTCCTAATCTGTCGGTCAAGTGCTATGCAGAGAAAATTCCTCGTAGGTCATGGGCCATCCACCGCAAGTGGGTACAGGTCGGTGATGCGCCTCAGGCCGGGCTGCACTTTCAAACCTGCTGTCGCCTGTTTGGTGTACCAGAAGGAAGCGGGCAAGCATCTGCTCTAAGCTTCTCGCATCGCAAAGTGTTGAAGTGAGCGGGCGTTTATAGACTATGCAGCAGGTTTTTATGGTGCAGGGCTAATCCCGCCATACAGTGTGGTCCCCAGTCGTCACACAGATGCCCTCGGCTCCATGAGCCCTCTCGTATGTCAGGGGCCTCTGCTAATTGATCTCCCAAAGTGGGTGGGTGTCCCTCCTCCCACGTCCTTGCTACTGGCACTCCCTCTCCTCGCTTGCGATTCTGGTTCAGTGCTCAGCTCTGTTGCACCTCTGTTCAGCCCCGCGGGAGGCCTGCGGATCTCGCTTCCCTCCGACATGCCAGGCTGCTCACATGTGAGATCGTTATGCACAGAGACACCTGCTCGGAGGTGTAGGCCGTCTTCTCGGCTGGGTCAGTGCTTCCGGCAACAAGGTGGTGTCCGGTCCTCATCCCGTCCAGTCCATCTCACCTCCAAGGGGAGTTGCAGTCCTTCGTGCGCTAGGCCCCTGTTCCCCGGCCTCGGGAACTCTGCCATCTGAGCCGCTGCAATCTGCTGACCTGGATCAAATTCCAGACGCTGCACTTTTTCTCTAGTCATTTTTTTCGAGGGCAGGCGGCTCTTGAGTAGGGGCTCTCCCATTCAAAAGTCTCCTCAGCCACTCCGCTATACCCTTGGCCACCCCGGTCGAGCATCACCATCTTGGTCCACGGGGCTGCTGTTCAAGGCCAATTTCCGCAGTATACCAGAGCTGCACAGTTGAGGAGGCGTCGTTCAGTAAGGTATTGTTATCGCAGCCATGCTCGTTCTGGGTTTAAGGCCCAAACCTGTGTGTAAGGGGTCAAGATGGTGCCAGATTGGGCCTTTCCACGAGGAGCTCAGAGCAGTGCTGTTCACTCCATCTGCGTCAGGCCACGCCCGTCACCAGATTTTCCTGAAGATGCTGTCCAAATCTAATCTCCCTGTCCAATTCCTTCCGTGCTCGTGGGTGTGCTGTTTTCTGCTTGTGATAATTTCAAGGAGCCTGTCAGGCCAGGTACTCTCCTTTCGGGCCGAAAAGAAATTGAAACGGTCTCCCAGCGACCCAACATGTATTAGAAGACAGTCTCTACCCGTCTTCCTGGTGGTGCACACTGCCCACAAGCGCGCCTAAGCCTAGGTTGCCTGCAAACAAGGAGAGTGGCAGTTGGAGTTTAGGGTGTTGGCAGTTAGGGATTTGTGGGGGCCAAATGCCAACTGGCCCAAACAATCCCACCACTCCTAACGGAGGAAGCACAGGTTTACCACTAGTGAGCCAGCAGGGAGCACAACAGAGGCTCATACAGGGATAACACCAGGGGCAGGAGCTGCCACCTCCAGCTGGACACTTGCTCCACCTACCCCCATAGTCTCCTAACCTCAGCCCACACCCATCCCTCCTACCTTCCCTCTTCCTCCTTGGGGAGAAGATTTGCAACTTCCTCTTGCCCAGGGAGGAAATCACATCTGACAGCTGCTGTGCGTGAGAGAGAACAAGCCCCACACGAATCGCTTTGAAAACTTTAAGCCGACAGCTGAGCAGGCATGGGTTGTCTGGGTGTGAGTGCCTGTGTGGACGCTGAACAGCTGCAGCTCTTTAGCTCGTATTATGCGCGTCTCCATAGTACGCAGGCGAGGCTTCATTAAGCGAGCAAGGATTATGCTGAACAATGCTTGTTGGAGATGTCACCTTACCATATTCCTTTTCCCTTTTATTGTTTTGTAATTTGAGACTAGTTTCAATGAGAAATCCTTCATGGTGAAAGAATACTGATGTTAGCAAGTTTTTGAAAATGTGTAAATTGCAAATGTGTATTTTTGTTCCATTTAGGAGTGGAGCTCACCTATAACTACAACTTGGAATGCATTGGTAACAATAAGGCTGTGTGTAGATGCGGTGCCCCCAACTGCAGCGTCTTCCTTGGAGACAGTCCAAAGGTGGGTGACGGCGATGATCTCTATACTTTTATTCTGATCATGCAGAAATGTAATTTAGTGATCACCAGAAGGTCCCAACTGCGCCCCCTTCGATCTCAGGTGACAGAAGTGTCAAGAGCAGAAGGTAAATAAAGCCCTGATATGCACAGTTTACTTCCAGTAGATGGAAGACTATACTAACTAAAATAAATGCATTCAGCACACTTCATAACTGTTACGGGTGCGGGATGAATAGGCAACACACTGATCTTAGTTTTCGTGGGTTTTATTTTAGTATACAACGAGTCTGAGCTTTTCTTCTTAGTTGTTATCTTTGCCCTTGGAGAACGACTTCTCGCGGTCTTTCTGATCCCAGATTCCGCCGCCGATGTTCTATGCTCCCTGTCGAGTCTTCTCCGCGGAATAGGCTCTTCGGTCTCCGTCTTGCCGCTCGTTAAGAGAACAGGGGAAAAGATAGTATGTATCAGTGATCTGTTTGCTCTGTCCACTGGCTCATAGGGTAAGGGAGTGAGGACCACACTACCGGTGAAACACACGTAACTATTGCCGGCGTGAGGGATATTAGTGCTCGGGGAAGGGTACACCAAGACCGGGTGGGGATATCACAGGATTAATCGGTACTAGCTGTTTTACGTTTGACCCAGCCCCTGAGTTTGTCTCGTACCTGGCTGAGCCATTCACCTCCCGCGGGTGTATGGCTGGGCGGCTCGTGGTGTCGGTGGCTTCCTGGCTTCTCGTCCTCCACCTCCTCTTCAACGACTCCCGGTCTCCTCTCGTCACACGTTTCCAAACTCCGCTCTGCTTCGTCTCTCTCTCCGTCTCCGCTCCGCTCTTCCGTCTCCTCCCTCCGGGTGAATAAACACACACCTGATTCGTTCTACCTGGAATAAGACGTCTCCGTGTCCTGACGTGACTCCTCCCACTGGTATTGCCAGTCATCATTAAAGGGCCAGTGTTCCGATTGATTGTCCACGTCCGTGTCGACGTTCTATAGAGGGTACAGTGAGTTAAAGGTAGAGGTGGCCATTTGTCCTTTCGTATTTTGACAACATTCCTGTGCGTGTGACAACCCCAGGTTGTTACATTACATAGGAAAAAAGCATTGGCAAAGCAAGGTGATGAGATTTTTTTTAATTATTATTTAAAGGAAATGCCACGGGGAAAAAAAGAAGAAAAAAATGCTGCCTAAACTTGGTGACATATGCTTGCAATATGAATTTTGAATTAAAAAATAACAATCGCATTCAACATGAATAACATAGTAAGGATCCATCCTAGCAGGCAAGTGTACTTAGAACAGGTACAGAAACTCTTGTTGATGTCAATGTAGTCACTGAACAATATAATTCTTAGTAGCGAAAGAAAGAGCTATTGGCTTGGAATTTCTGTAACCTCCCGGCCCAGTTGAAACACCCACAGCACACGGCAGCCAGTGGATGCAATTTCGCTCACCCACGGCTCCATGCTGTACACTGCAGTGGGTAGAAACAAAATGTGAATGACTGCTGAACATAGCAATGGACGAAGAAACTGACCCAGAGGATCTCTATAGATGTGTATATTTGTGTTTCATTTATGACTCTTTTTATTAACCTGAGGGTTTCAGAACTAGAGCGATCTCTAAGCCACTCCGAACGATGTGGTTCTGTATTTCCTTTCAAATGATCACAAATTAAAATAGCTGTAGAGCTATAATCACAGCCAACATCCTATGCCTTCACGTCATTTTATTCAGGATCAAAGGTCATTAGTCACTTGCTGTGTGTGATGTCCGTTCTGCTACCCCTACCATCTGATGTATCCAGTTGTATGCCTACTCCAGGGACGTGTTAGTCACTGGTCAAGCTCGTTGCTACGTCAGCACAACGGATGATGTGCCGCGTTCACCTCCTCTTGTACACATCTGGCGCAGTGCCTGGAAGTGTGGGCTCTCGACACTGAGGAGCATCTTCAGCAGGACACGTCTCGGGTTTAATTCTTGGTTTGCAGTTTCCTTTTATGGCAGATAGTGGCAACACTGACCTCATCCCAGAAGGTGAAGGACTGGAAAAGCCGTGAACTCCACTTGCCAAAGCAGCAGGGCCACCTCTTCCATGCAGACAATTTAACTCGGATGTTACAGCTACATTTCAAAACACATGGCATTTAATAGCTTAACTTGATGTTCTTGTGGTGGGTTTCCAAACCACTCTACCTAGCCAGGTACTCTGATCTTTCCACGCCTTCTATCACAGTCATCCCCCGATGCCTGAGAGTGGTGGTTTACAACTCTTCTCAACTCACGGGTAATTTCCTGCTTGCAGAAAGATGTCCACGTGGCCCTCAACAAGAAAGAGCCCTGTAAGGGCTGGAGCTACTTGTGTCGGCTCAGACGGGCTTCAACAGGAGGCTCCTGTGCCCACGGATTCCTGTGTGGTTGATGAGGGACACGCTGACCTTGCAGGTGGTTTCCTTCTTGGGGTCGTCAGTGTAGTAGGAGCTCCCAGTGACTACGGAAGGGTCTTCATTAAGGAACGTCAAGAAACCCTCTGCAGTCCTCAAATGATTCCACCTTTGTTTGGCAAACGGTTGTGACTTGGAGACGAGGGCCACTCTTGAGGGCTTTTATAAAATGTATCAAAGGCCACAGTTTGATAAATCCCCAACACATTCATGAAGCTCAAGCTTAAGTCTGGTCTGTGCATGATGGAAAGGGAAGCCTACCAGATGTTGTTCGCTGCCACCAGAGATGTGTGTATCTCCGTGTTAGAATATATTCATTCAGATGTGCCGCTGTTACATGTACAAGCAGTTCCTTCTCGCTGTCCCAGGATGGATGTGTGAGAAAGTGCCATCTTTCTTGTATTGGTGTGCCCCCACTTTTTGCTGAACTGCTGATGTGCTTTGACTGTGTGTGCCCTGGGCTCCTGCCAACCAGGTACCGATGGCCTGTGTTCCTGCCCTAAAACTGTGTTGAAACTAAAACCCAATTGGCATCTCTGGCCACCTGTCAGCCCCCAGTAAATGGTACCCTAGGTACCCAGGGCATGGTGACCAGAGAAGGCCCCTAAGGACTGCAGCACCTATTGTGCCACCCTTAGGGGCCCTGTACCCTGACAACCACTCACTGCCTTGGCAGGCTAAGTGTCTAAGTACAGGACTAAACAAAGAGTCGACATGGTTTACATCCCTGTGTGCCATGCCCACAAGACCCACTGCCCTGGCATACATCAGTCACCCCTCTAGCTAGGTGCCCTATGCCAGTGGTGTGGGCACAGGTGCATGAGCCCTGTGCCCCTACAGTACCCAGGGCCATTCCTGGGCACTGTAAGTGCAGTAATGCTATTAAGAGTATATGGTGCTGGGAGGTCGACATTACGAACTCCACAGCACCATAATGGCTACACTGAAGACTGACAAGTTTGGTATCAAACTTCTCCGCACATTAAACCCGCACTGATGCCAGTGTGGGATTTAATGTAAAATGCACCACAGAGAGCATCTTGGAAATGCCCCCTGAAACCAAACCTACAATCCACGTCTGGGCTGAGGGGCTGCAGCGGCTGCCACACAGCAGACATGTTGCTGGACCCCTGGGTGGAGAGCCCCCGCTCTCCTGGGCCTGCAATAATGCACATCCTGGGCGAGGTGCTAGGTCTCCTCCCCCAGGATGGGCAGGGGGAAGCTTCAAAGGCATGCCTCCTCTGTGAGCTTCCCCAGGACACTTTCTGTACTCAGCAACTGGCCCCCACCAGTTCTGACCCCCACTCTGGAAGGAAGACTGGCGGGAAAGCCTTCGTCAGGAAGGGGGGTGTGCCAGCATGTGCCAACCCCAGCCCTCAGGTGGGAGAGGCGAGATGAGGCACAACCCCGGGCTCCGGCCATCTTGAAGATGTGGAGCCCTGCCCAATCACAGCTGGGCGTCTGCCCCCCCTCCCACAGGAGAGGAGCAGGCTGGGGGGTGTACCCACCCCAGGACAGGGACCTTTTGGTCTCTGCCCTTGCCCTACCTGCAATGCCCCTAAACTTTGTATTTAGGGGCCCCCAGAACCTTCGTTCCTCAGATCCCGAAAAGAAAAGATCAAGAAGAAGACCCGCCGTGCAGCTGCTCACAACAGGACGACCCCCAACTAACTTAGCCCCAGCCCTACCGGCCTGTTGATCCTGGAACCTGCTCCTGCCTACTCCAGGCGACTCCTGCGGACAGCAACCTTGGGACACCCGGAGGACCTGCCTGCCTTGACCCTCTTAAAAACTGGCACTCCCATCAGCAGAGGCTCTGCTTCAACAACCAACCCCCTAGTGCCAGCCAGGAAGCTCAAGACCTACCCACTCTGCACCCGCCAAGCCCAGCCCGTGCCCGAGTGATCCAAGACCACGAGGACATCCCCCTGGCGACTGGGACCGGAAGTCCAGTGCCGAAAGACCCTCCTCAACGATGCAGACGATGCCTGCAGCCTCAAAACCAGGGACCCCTCCAACCGCGACCAGCTGAGGGTAAGATTTCCCGACACCTAAAGACACCCCTGCACCCTGCGGCTCCCTGCGCCTTCCTTTGGGGTACCTACCTCTTCTCCAGGATCCCAACTTACCTCTCGAAGTGGTGGTCGCACCTGAAGAATCATTGTCCCCGAGTCTGCAGCCTTTGTTCCCTTTTTACCTTTCCCATTGAATAACATTGAGGGCCCGACGACTCAAAAGCACCCTGCAGCCAGCCGCCCAAGTGCCTCAGGCCGTGCAACCTTTGTCCTGTTCTACTTCCCCATTTGCCCTGAGCAAGTGACGAGGAGCCCAGCTCTCCCAGCCGCGTGGCCTGCTGGCCAGCAGCCACCACCCGAAGGCCCCCTGCTCCTCTTTGGTTAACATTGGGCCTAACTACCTATGCACCTGCTGCCTCTGTGCCGCTGAGGGTGAACCAACCGTACCTACCTGACCCTGGGGGACCCATGAGTCTATGCCCAGAACCTTAACTTCACCAGTCGAGTAGTCACCTCGAAACCGGTAACTCACTTACCTGCCATTGGATAACATTGACTGGTTTGACTCAAAAAATCTTCTAAGTGTGAGGTTTTGAAAACTTAAAATATTCCTATAAAATCAGCCGAATCACGAAGTACTCACCTGTGATCAGGAGAGAAGCCAGTACTGGATCTTGTAGCCCAGTACTGAACTGCAAAAGTAATCCTAACCGGGTTTACTAGTGACCTTAATTTTCTCCATAGGAATCCATTGTCTGCTTTTCTGTGAAATTTCTTCTAAGTGTCTACTTTTAAAAACTTGAAAGATTCTTTAAAAATCGTACTAGCTACTGAAACGTAATTACTTATCTGTCTCAAGTAGAGATCCCAGTGCTGGACCTAGGAACCCAGTACTGAATTACAAAAGTAACGAGAACCTACTTTACCTGCAACCTGAATTTTTTCCCATTGGATAACATTGCCAGATTTTCACTGAAAAGTTTCTAAGTGTGAACTTTTAGAATAACTTTTTATTCCTTAAAAATCATTAGAATAACAAAACGTTTTTACTAAACTGTTTCCAGCTAAGACCCCAGGACTGAATCTAGGATCCACACCTGGACTCAAAAAAGTAATCTACAAAGTAATCAACTGTAATTGTGTAAAAAAAAACATTGAGGCCAATGCTAAATTGTGTTAGAACTGTGTTGCCTACTGCAACCCCTGTAACTATTGTGTTTACAAAGTCATTAACTTTCTGCAAAGTAAATATCTGAGATCACTTATTATTGAGAAAAGTATATTTTTATACCTGTTGGTTCTAAAAAAAAAATTACTATATCTTTTGATATAAAAACAATTGGTCTGAAGTTCAGTCCTTGAGTGTGTGAAACCTTTTGCTGACTGAGTGTGTACAACAAATGCCTTACACTGCCCTCTGGTACTGCCTTACTGCTCGACCAAGCTACCACTTTAGAGAGTAAGGTCAGCCCTGACTTTAACCTCTGTTATACCTCTGGGGTCGGTGGACTCTATACACACTGTACCTTACTTTGGTCGAGTATATATAGAGCCACTTTCTCACAGGATGTTAATAAGATACAGGGCCAGTGGCTTTCTCACAAGTGACCCGGCTAATTTTCAAAATACAACTAGTCTTGTTTTCGCTGCTACAGGAAATAACAGACTATGAAGACCGAAACTCGGCCTCATCCTGAAGGCAAAGAAGGCTCTAGAACCAAACAAAGGCCTTCTGGGCACATGGCTATGCGCAAAGATGCGTGCTCAGGTGCGCATCCCATAGTGGCGAGCCCTCGTCAGCTCTACCATGGAGTCCTGTCTGTTGAGAGTCTAGGACATTGAGGGACCGCTGCAGGCATCTCCAGATGATTCACAGTATACCCAAACTATCAGGAGAGGCAGTGAGATCGACTTTAACATTGCGTCCATTGTTTCGCATGTTCGACAGAGCAGCCTTTTCAAGGGTGCACCGAACTTTCTTCCTTGCTGGGGTCTGCTTTTTTCTCTCCCCTGTTTTTTTTCCACTCCTCCCTTTTTTATACAGCTGATTTTCGTGCTCCTCCCCTGAAACAGCAACAAGTAGTTTCAATCATTTTAAGGTCCTAGTATTTTAGTGGTATGAGAGCTGAAGACTACGTTGTTGTTACAACTCGCTTGTGGTCCCTTTTCCAGAGCACATCAACCCCCTCAGACAAGAGCAAGAAGCCCAAGAAACGGAGAAGAGAATCAGGAGGCGATGGAAGGACCGTCTCAGAGGATTATTGCTTCCGGTCCATTGATGGAGGTAATCTGCGGATCTATGACCGCAAGCTGTGCACGAAGGCCTACCACCTTTCAGTTGCAGACCTTTTGTAATGTTTAACGGGTGGCCTTTAAGTGCTGAGAGCTGTATTCAGATTCTAAACTGCTACTAATAAGCTGCAGGCTTTGCCCAGACTGCTTAACTGTGTGTTAAATTGTGAAAAATAATGCCATACAAAGTGCCACATTATGTCACATGATTGCCTTTTCTTGCAGCATAAATCAGTCACCCATCCTTAATTTGATCCAACATTGTCGCACGATTCCAGTGGGCTTCGCTATCCCTTTCATGGCGCTCGTGTGTCTCCAGTATTCAATCTTTCATAGATTCACATGCTTGTATCTTCCCCGTCATCATTGTGGGAGTCTCCCGGTAAATAATAACCATAGCAGTAGAAGAAAAAACTGCCTGGAAGCCATAGAGCAGTGAAACCACTAGGCAACCTCTCTTCCTTATTATGTTGCCTGCACCAGCCTACACCATTCCCAGCAGAGCCACCATACCTCAGATTTCCAACCGCCTTTGTGTGAGGAGTCTTCCTGAGCTCTGCTCAGTTTATTCTCTCTTCACTGAACTTTTGACCTTTCACAGTTGGAAGACAGGTACTGTTCTCTTATTATCAAGCATCATTTCATTCAAAATGCCTGAAAGCTCCAAGAAGAGCCTTTTCAGAGCTTGCAGGTCCTGTGGCAAGGCCAGACTGTTTTCTGAAGATCCTCACAAGGAGTGCTTGTACTGGTTGTACCCTAAGCATATTCCTAAGGACTGCAAGTATTGCCGGACCTTCTCTGCCAAAACACTGAAGGATAGAGAAGCGCGCCTCTTATTATGGCTTCAGAAAAGGAAAACTCAAGACTCAGAGTCTGAGGGAGAATCCAAGGGACACACCTCTAAGAAACAAAAAAGAGGGACATCTGAGGAAAAGGGAGATGTGAGGAAACAAAAAGCAGGAAAAACTAAGGAAGGTGAACCTTCTACTTCACTCCCTCCAACTCCTCTCAAGCCTTCCTCAGAAAAAAATGCTCCGTTGTCGCTTCCGTCGACGAAATCTGCTGAAATTCCAGTCAGATCGCCGAAGAGGCCGTCGACGACCTCGACGACAGCTACGATGACGATGACTCCGTCGATGGTGAGTGCCAGACCTTCGTCGACTGCAAGATCTTCGTTGACAAGTATCCCGTCGACGATGCAGATAATTGTTGCGTCGACGGCCCCGTCCATCTCTAACAAAGATAACTTCAACCTATATTTCCATATAGAGGATTGCTCCGTCGACGGGAGCGTTGACAAGCAAAAAAGGGGGAGTTTTCCACGCCGAAGATTTCACCTCTACTGCCCTCTACCATTCTGGATTGCCAGGAATCAGAGGAGGAAGGATCCTTTGGTGTTGCTTACAGTCCTTCGCAGCTCCATATTAAACATCAGGATTCCGATGACGAAGACCACCAAGAGGCCCAGGAGCACTTCACTTTTACAGATCGGCGGGTCAAAGGCCAGATGAGATACAAGTCATTTCACCAGGCCTATCACTATGATGATGAAGAGGAAGTGGATACGCCTGTGCGGGAAGAGGCCATGTCGGTGCCTATTTCTTTAATATCAGACCTAAGAAGCATGATCAATAGCTATTACCGTAGCCTTCAGGAAGATAATGCTTCCGCGGCCGCTGAGAAAGTCTCTCAACCTGCAAAAGAGACACCCCTAACTCAGCTGCCTCCTCCTCCTCGGATGGAGGTCCAAAAAGTTATTACAATTCGTGATGACTTAAATGATTCTGATCAGGACGATCAAGAGGAGGAAGGGGAAATTCCTCAGGATGAGGGGGTTGGAGATGAATGGGACCAATATATTGCTCCAACGTCCCCGGTGTCACCTTTGCCTCAATCAAGCTCTCCACCAGAGGACATAGCCAGTTTTCACGATTTGATGGAAAAAGCGGCTAAAAGATTCAAGCTTACTATGCCAATCAAGGAAAGCGAATGTTTCCTTTACGACTTCAAGGAGTCCTCCAGGAAGTCGGTAAGAGCCATACCAATTATTGACCATATCTGGGATGAAGGACTCAAACTGATGAAGAATCCAGCCTCAGTCCCAGCATCCATACCCTAGTTGGACAAAAAGTATCGCGCTATAGAGACGGCTCCAGCATGACTTATTGGTCATCCTCTACCGGACTCGGTTGTGACTCAAGCAGCGCAGAAGCGCTCCAAGAACCCAATGGCAACATGTGTGGCGCCCCCCGATAAGGAGGGCAAGAAGATGGACGGCATAGGTAAACGTTTTGCAGTCATGGCAGCAGCTTCCATCAAAGCAACCAACGCAATGGCCCTTCTGAGCCACTTCAATAGACAGATGTGGTCTGACATTGCACCATTCCTGTCGCACCTTCCGGAGGACAAGAAAGAGGAGGCGACTACCATCCTGCAGGATGGAGCCAGAGCAGCGTCGGAGTCCATAGACGTGGCAATGGACATAGCGTCTATAGCCTTTCGCCAGATGGCTGGGGCGGTAACCCTACGGAGGCAAGGATGGCTCAAAGCGACATCCTTTCGGCCGGAGGTCCAGTCTAAAATCTTGGACATGCCATTTGATGGCGAAAGCCTCTTTGGTAAACAGATCGATGAGGCGTTGCAGGGGATAAAAGCAGATACCGATACTGCTAGATCCTTGGGATCATTACAGCAAGGCCGTTATCAGTCCTTTCGTGGCCGAGGATCCAGAGGACACTTTCAACAGCAACGTTCCTCTTACCAATCTAATCGGTACCAACCTTACAACCAACAGGGATACCGTCAGTACTCCTCCAACCAGCAATATCGGTCCTCGAACACTTCCAACAGCAAGGAAGAAGAAAGTCCGCCGCCAGAGGGAAGCAAGACTCTGGTCGCAGACAGTGATGTTGCTCAGGCGCCTCAAATACCGCTTCAGATCGACCAGTTCCACTACCTCTCTCAGTTTCTCCCGCATTGGCAGTCCATGACATCGGACAGATGGGTATTAGACATCATTACACAGGGTCACACCCTGGAATTCTCACAAAGGCCTCTCTGCAGAGTTCATCAACATCTAGCAGCTCTCAAAGCAGAGATCTTATCACTCGTACTGAAAGGAGCGATAGAGGAGGTCCCATCAGACCAGCGGGGAACAGGTTTTTATTCACCGATGCACAAAAAACACAAGAAGTATCTGCGATTCATGGTGGCGGGGCGCCATTACCAGTTCAGAGTTTTGACTTTTGGCCTGAAGTCTGCCCCCAGAGTATTCACAAAATGCATGGCTCCAATAGCGGCGCATTTAAGGCAGCAAGGTCTCCTGGTTTTCCCATACCTGGACGACTGGTTAATAAAATAACCATCGTTTCAGGCAACACAAAGATCTCTACTGATGTGCACGGATCTCTTCCAAAGATTAGGCCTTCGGATAAACAAAGAAAAATAATTTTTTCTTCCGACTTGTACTCTACAATTCCTAGGAGCAATCTTGAAAACACAGGAAATTAAAGTTTACCCATCAGAAGTACGGGTAACAAAAATCTTGAATCTGACTGCATCTCTGGCAACAAAAAAGTTCACTTCCATCAGAATATTCAAGTCATTACTGGGAATGATGTCCTCTTGTATCCAATTGATTCCCAACTGCTGTTTACAGGTGAGACCGCTGCAAGAAGCCCTGGACAAACAATGGGTCCAAGCCTTGGGTTCCTTCGACGATAAGCTGGTCATGGCTGTCAGATCAAATGTGCAATGTCATGGTGGAGTATCAGGAGCAACCTAACAAAGGGCCTGGTAGTCGAACCTCAATCTCCAAGCTACGTCATGACAACAGATGCTTCATTACGAGGTTGGGGAGCATATCTGCAAGACCTGGAGATTCCAGGCCTTTTCTCCTCAAGAGACAAAACTTCACATCAATCTCTTGGAATTGAAAGCCATCTTTCTGGGCCTTCAGGCCTTCCTTCCCAGGATCCAAGGTTCATCGGTCTTAGTGCGAACAGACAGCACAACAACAATGTTTTACCTGCGCAAGCAGGGTGGCACGAGATCAAAACCCCTGTCGATTCAGGCACAAAGGATCTGGAAATGGCTATTGTGTCAGAACATAACGCTGCAAGTGGAACATGTTCCAGGGGTAGACAACACAAAAGCGGATCTGTTAAGCAGGTCATCCGACATTTGCCACGAGTGGGAACTATGTCAAGTCCAGCTGAATCGGAATTTCAATGTGTGGGGCAGACCGAGCCTGGATCTGTTTGCAACTCAGACCAACAAAAGGTGCCGACATTATGCCAGCAGGTTCCCTCAACAGGGTTCAAGAGGGAATGCTCTTCACCTCCGATGGACAGGGATGTTTGCTTATGCCTTCCCTCCGTTTCCCCTAATTCCCAGATTACTGAGGAAAATGAGATCAGAACCTTGCCAAATAATACTAATAGCCCCAGCCTGGCCGAGGCAGTTTTGGTATACAGAGCTTCTTCAATTATCGGTGGAGCCAAGAATATAGCTCCCAACAACCAGGGATTTGATTTCCATGTACAGAGGCCAAGTACTTCATTCGCAATTGACCTCTCTAAGATTGTCGGCTTGGAACCTTTTGAGCACGAATTCCAGTCATTAGATATCACTCCGGAATGTCGTGAAATATTGCAAAGTTCCGCAGCGCTGTCTACCAACAAGACATATACTGCAAAATGAAAGCAATTCTGTAATTGGTGCCTTGCTCATACAGTGCATCCTTTGACGTCTTCTCCTGAGTAAATTCTTCCTTATTTGCTGCATTTAGCCAGATCAGGGCTTGCGCACTCATCTATTAAAGTCCATTTAGCAGCAATATCTAGATACAGAAGATCTCCAGGATGCCAATCTCTGTGGTCTAACAGATGAATCAAGGAGTTCTTAAAAGGACTATTCAGAAGGTTTCCTCCAATTAACCCCTTCGATGCTGATGACGAGCTCAGCTCGTCATCAGCCACGGGGGGCGTGTGCGGATGACGAGCTGAGCTCGTCATCTAACGCGACTTTTAGAAAAAAGCTGCGTAGCGCAAAAATAACCGCCGCAGCGATGCGGTTAAGCATCCTCCACCCCATGGCAGCTTTACACAGTCTTGTCACAACTTATGAAAGCTCCGTTCGAGCCGATCCACAAATCTGAGCTGCAATTCCTGTCATGGAAAGTAGCATTGCTGCTGGCACTCGCATCAGCCAGAAGAGCGAGCGAGATCCAAGCTTTTTCTATACAGGATCCCTTCATACAATTCAGGCCAGATAAGGTGATGCTAAGAACTAATCCGAAATTTGTGCCTAAAATACCTTCGTCTTTTCATCTAAATGAACCGGCGATCCTGCCTACATATTTTAAAAATCCTTCTACAGCGGCTGAAAAAGCTCTACATAATTTAGACATTGTCAGATGCCTAAAGTTCTACATTGAGAAGACTAAAAGCTTTCGCAAATCAAACCAACTGTTTGTCTCTTACTCGGGCCCAGAAAAGGTCTGGCCCTTTCACCTTCTTCCATCTCCAGATAGATTGCATCCGCCATTGTCTTTTGTCAAGAGAAAGCAGGAAGGCCTCTCGACATGAAAGTCCGTGCCCCTGATACACGGAAGATGGTGACGTCTTCTGCATTGCTAGCAGGAGTACCCCTTCCAGACATATGCAGAGCAGCAACCTGGTTGAATGTTCATACATTCAGCAAACATTACTGTCTGGACACGGAATGGAAAGCAGATGCGGCAGTGGGACAGGCAGTTCTGCAACATCTCTCTAAATAAGGTACATGTTTATGAATTTTATGCTACTGTTTTTATATATAATGTGTTTTTTTTCCTTTATGCTAATATCTGGAATAGCTATGTTTGGTTGTTACTACCTTTTAATTCGTAATCAGTTCTTTTTTCTGAAAGAAATTTATGGCTCACAGCCCCGAGAAAAGAAAGGGGTCTAGCCTAGAAACGCTCTAACTACAAGGACTGCTATCTACTCTGATACAAGCATGTGAATCTATGAAAGATTGAATACTGGAGAAAGAACTAGTTACTTACCTGTACACTATGGTTCTCCAGTATTATCTTTCATAGATTCACATGCGTCCGCCCGCCTCCCCGTTTCTATTAGGTAGACAACCTTTTTTATCTCTGGTTTCCTGCATAGCTCACTCTTGGGCTGTTGGAAATCTGAGGTATAGTGGCTCTGCTGGGAATGGTGTAGGCTGGTGCAGGCAGCTGATTGGCTGTAGTTTGGGCCTCATAATGAGGAGGAGAGGTTGCCTAGTGGTTTCACTGGTCTATGGCTTCCAGGCTGTTTTTTCTTCTACTGCTATGGTTATTATTTACCGGGAGACTCCCACCATGACGACGGGGAAGATACAAGCATGTGAATCTATGAAAGATAATACTGGAGAACCATAGTGTACAGGTAAGTAACTATTTCTCTGTCAGGCCACACGGATGCTGAAAGGTAGAATACGCATAGTGAGAATGAGACAATCCAGGGAAGCCTCTCCGAGGCACAGTAGTAGGATTCGCATTTGTGTAGTGCTTCATATCTTACATACGGTTTCAGGTAGTACTCTACACCGTGAGCGGGCGCCTGGTTGCAAGAATGTTATGCTCAATGTGAAGCAGATTGGTGTGGTGCACGAGTGACTAGAGTGGTGTAATTTGGTCTTGGGTCATGATGCTTTGTGTGATGAGGGTGTGGTGTTCGAGTGACTAGAGTGGTGTAATTTGGTCTTGGGTCATGATGCTTTGTGTGATGAGGGTGTGGTGTACGAGTGACTAGAGTGGTGTAATCGGGTCTTGGGTCATGGTGCTTTGTGTGATGAGGGTGTGGTGTACGAGTGACTAGAGTGGTGTAATCTGGTCTTGGGTCATGATGCTTTGTGTGATGAGGGTGTGGTGTACGAGTGACTAGAGTGGTGTAATCGGGTCTTGGGTCATGATGCTTTGTGTGATGAGGGTGTGGTGTACGAGTGACTAGAGTGGTGTAATCTGGTCTTGGGTCATGATGCTTTGTGTGATGAGGGTGTGGTGTACGAGTGACTAGAGTGGTGTAATCGGGTCTTGGGTCATGATGCTTTGTGTGATGAGGGTGTGGTGTACGAGTGACTAGAGTGGTGTAATTTGGTCTTGGGTCATGATGCTTTGTGTGATGAGGGTGTGGTGTACGAGTGACTAGAGTGGTGTAATTTGGTCTTGGGTCATGATGCTTTGTGTGATGAGGGTGTGGTGTACGAGTGACTAGAGTGGTGTAATCGGGTCTTGGGTCATGATGCTTTGTGTGATGAGGGTGTGGTGTACGAGTGACTAGAGTGGTGTCATCTGGTCTTGGGTCATGATGCTTTGTGTGATGAGGGTGTGGTGTTCGAGTGACTAGAGTGGTGTAATCGGGTCTTGGGTCGCAATGGTTGGTATGATGGAGGGTGTGGTGCACGAGTGACTAGAATGGTGTTTTCGAGTCACAATGCTTGGTGTGATGGAGGGTGTGGTTTGAGAAAGTGCCATCTTTCTTGCATGGTATGCCCCCACTTTTTGCTGAACTGCTGATGTACTTTTTTTAAAAAACATTTTTAAAACTTTATTTATTGGTTATACAACATGTATAAGAACTCCCCCTTCAATTGGCATCAATAAGAACACACGTAGACAGTTTGACACCCTCATTATGGCACTGGTGGGTACAGGTATCACGGCGACAGGTAAGATCCATGAGGAATGACTGAATAGCATGAAATAAAAAAGGAAAGAGCATGAGGAAGCAGCCGAGCACCACACAATACCTTGCAATAAAAAAGTCCTAGTAGTCCCCCTCTCCATCTGACCCCGACCTCTCTGGCGAAAACAGTTCATCACTCGTCCCATCAGAATCACTCTGAGACAATCCCGAAGTACACATAATTCGCCAGGCGAGTAGATCATCCTGCCGTTTCTCATCCCTGCGTGTAAGCTGCATATGTGTTTCCTCGACCAGGGATCATTCCCTCACATCCCCAAGCCAGGCTGGCATCTCAGGGGCCCTCTGCCCCATCCAGGTAATCGCTACCCTACGTCTAGCCAGTACCAACATTAATTGCAATAGTTTGTAGGAAAGGTTCCTTTTCTTGGGCTTGGGGACCAGGGCCAGCAAACAATGAAGCGGGTTCAGGACTATCCGAAGGCCGGTGGTGGAGACTTTGCGTTCCACCACTGCCGTCCAGAAGCTCTTGACCAATGGGAAGTCCCATGTTAAATGTAGGAATCCCCCCCCCCCACACACCACATCTCAGGCAGCTGTCCCCCCTATCCCTGGAGATGCGTTTCAATGACATGGGAGTCAAATATGCACGATGCATAAAATTGAAGTGTATTCATTTGAACCGTGCGTTGCATGATACCTTGCGTATGAGGCTCCCTATACGCTCCCGCTGCCCCTGTTCCAGGGCGGCAACGAGATCCCAGGCTGACCAAAAAGGCGGGACCGGTGGAGTTGCGTCCTGTTTCATAGCCGAATATAACAGAGATCAATCTACGCCCCCTACCCCAGGAAAGAATGATTTTCAGGGTGTGGGTCATCAGGGGCGCGTCCGGGAACTGGGGCCAGGCAACCCTCTCTACATCCTGGAAACCCCGTAAAGTAGGTATTGCCCCCCTCCAAGTCCAAAGGTCTCCTCGGCCTGTTCAAAAGACAGGAAGGCTCGCTGGGGTAGAGGTCAGCCAGGGTCTCGCAGCCTCCCGCTCGCCAGTCGCGAAAGGACATGTGCTCTTCCATGGCAACTATAGGGGCCCGGATCCATATCTGCAGCTCCCTATGAAAGGGTGCCCGCCGTAAAACCCTCTCCACAAATCACTGCCAGATGCCTGCAGTGTGAGGTACCACATATGGTAGGGTGTCGTCTGCTCCCAGTTCCTGCATCAGCGCAACCTGTAACGTCCGCACGTTTGCTCTACCTGCCAAGAGTCGCATCTCTCAGCTGTCTGCATCCGCAAACCACTGTGCTGCCGGCAGTAGTTTTGCCGCATAATAGTATAAGTCAAATCGCGGCGCCTCCAGACCTCCCTCCTCATAGCTCCGAACAAGAGTATGAAGGGCGACCCTGCTGCGCCGTCCCGCCCAAAGCAGGGACGTAAGGAACGTGTTAAGGGTGCGGAATACTCGCGGGGGAAGAGGGCAAAGTGAATTCTGGAGGACGTAAAGCGTCCTGGGAAGCATTACCATCTTAGCAACGGCTAGCCGTCCCATAAGGGAGAGCGGCAGGGAGTTCCAAAAGGACACCGATTGCTGTAGGGACTTAAGAATCCGATCGATATTCCGGACCAGCTTCTGCGCATTCGTTGGGGCCACCTGAAGTCCGAGATAACGGAATGCCTCCAGTTCCCAGCGCATCCCAAGGTCCGGCAGATCTGTCAGTGGCACCGAGCCATACCCCGCAAGCGGGAATATCAAAGACTTACCTCGATTAAGTTTCAAACCTGAAGCCTCACTGAACCGGTCCAGGTGTTGTAGCAGGATAGGCAGCGACTCCCGCGGGGCCATCAAATAAGAGGGCGTCATTCGCATACAAGGAAACCACATTGCACGTGTCCCCTACCGTTATGCCCCACTGCGCCATTTCCGTACCGACTTGAACTGCCAAGGGCTCTATGGCCAGGGCAAACTGGAGCGGCGGGAGGGGGCGCCCCTGGCGTGTACCCCGTCCCAATTGCCACTCCTCTGATCGTGCCGCTCCCAGTCTCACCCTGGCGCGTGGGGCCTTGTATAGGATGCGAATCCATCGACAAAATTTAAGGCCCAGCCCCATCACACGGAGGACCTCCAGCAGATACCCACAGTCGACTGTGTCGAATGCTTAAGCGAGGTCGATCGACACCAAGACCATCTGTTCCTCCATGTCGCGAACCTCGTGCATTATGTGATTCACCCGCTGCAGGTTCATGGCTGTGTTGCGTCCCGGGATAAATCTGCACTGGTCCGGGTGGACCAGGTGGGTCATATGTGGCGCCAGACGAGTGGCCAAGAGTTTGGTCAAAATCTTCACGTCCGTATTAATCATGGTGATGGGACGATATGCCGAAGGGTCATAATTATCTCCCCCCAGCTTCAGGATCATACAAATTTCGCCCTAATACATACTTGGTGGGAGAGTCTCGCATTTGAACGCTTCAAGAAATACTGGCAAGAGGAGGCAGGAAAGAGTATCCCCGAATGCATGATAAAATTCAGGGGGGAAGCCATCACTCCCCGGGGATTTAGCCCTCGGCAGGCAGGCCATCGCTGCGCGTACTTCACGCAGTGTCGGTGTTTCATCCAGCTCGTCCAGTACCGCCCTAGGAAGGTACTGCAGGGTCAACCCCTGAAGGTAAGTGAGGTAAGAGATCTCGGTGACTGCGGGGTCTTGTTGCGTGCTTATCTAGGATCCTGATCGATACTGTGACCTTATGCCCCTATTCGGCTATAACTCCATTTATTCCCTATATTGGCATAACCGTTCAAGTGCGATATTCAGAAAGTCATCTCTGGCCTCACACGAACAGAGCCACATTCCAGAATAGTTCTCTGCCACTTCCTTTGCAACCAATTAGTGCAATGACAGAGCAGAAGTCACTATCTGAGATTCCTAGATAACACTCCGAGTTCTTCAACAAGATAAAAACTCAGCAAACCTGGAAATCCCCGCTTGCTGTGTTTTGATTAGTAATGGAACTCTAATGAGCAACTGATAGCTATCACTTCCTAGTGACATCTTTAATTGACGTCTTATGTCCAACAAACTTACTCAAACCAGGCACCTGTCAGGTATAAATACTACCAACGTTGCCTTAAGCAATGTGTTCCTGTTGCTGCAGCCTGCTGCCCATCGCCTGAAGCTGCTGATACCATTATCACTGCTAAAGCGCGAACGATGGTGCAGTACGCTTAGGAGCTGAACAGCCGTCCCTCTGCGAAGAAGCCCAGCAAATGCCAGCTGCCTGCGGACGCTGTCCCCCCTCCTTCTCCTCCTCGACGCACTGAAGAGAGACGCTGTCTTTCTCCTGCTGAGAAATCCAGCTCCAGCGTTTCTAGTCTGCCCTCGCGGGCGACTGGGATACCGAGTTCCCCCTGAAGGAGATACCAGACCTCCATCGTTCTATTCAGAGGTATGGTGTTGACTAAACCCTTAGTGAGAATTCTTGAAGCAAACCTTGGCAAAACCAACTTAAACTGCAGCTACTTACTTACTCCCCTCCCAAGTATTAGGCTTAGGTCAGGTACACTGGGGTAGGCGTAGTTAGAAGCACCAGTTGAGTATTTTAGCCTAATGTATATATGAATGTATATATGTTTTATTACTTTTAAACCATTGTATGGCTAAGAAACCATATCAATGCTTTTACAGTATTATCTTGCAATACTTATCTTACTGTACGTACTTTTTATCATAACAAGTCTTGCAATTGTGGCAATACATTTCTCTTGTACGAGAAGAAAGACTGTTCAATAAATGTTAACCCTTTATTGACAAACGCCCGTCTCTCTATTCTCTACATCTCGTGAAAGTAAACTGCACTAACCTGACTGAGTGAAATAAATGTCTATTGTTTCACACGACCCTAGAGATTGACTCTTGATCTGAGGAGCAAAGTTGTCATGTTGCACGGTTGTTGGAAAGCTGAATCCCTTCTTGTCTGTGCCAGGGAAGCTGATCACTTCCTATGCAGAGAAGAAAGTTTCCAGTGACCTCTGAGCTAGTTGGTAACACACTCAATTAAGTTTAGCATAGTCAGTAGAGGCCTGGAAGATCCGCACTTCTACGTCGATACTACTGTTTATGTTATTCCAATGCGCAGGGCCTAGTGGGAAACTAGGAACTACACTACATGGCGCCCAAACGTTTGGTAAGGCGATAAACTAACGCAAGACGTTAGAGTAACTCAGTCGTGCATATTTCACACCCCTTTCTCCCGTAAATACTCCAATAGACGTCTGGAGTGGGTGAAAGGTTAAAATCCGCCCGACCTTAGTAGGAAGAGATTCCTATGTAAAGCTCTGGTTTATTCAACGTTGAAGGATATAGTGTTCCAAAATATTGTGCACCTAATCTTTGTCTCCTTGGAGACCAACTCTGCAAAGCCTGCATTTATAAAATGACAGACAGTGAAGAAGAAAGGGAAGCAGTTAGACTGGCAACCCTACTAATAGAGGAAGACACGAGTCTCCTACGGACTGACCCGGATGCAATTATCATCCCGGTCCACTTAAGAAAATCTATAACTTTAAAACTTATAGAAAACGGACTGACACCTCAAGGTGGTACAGTAATTTTCGTGATAGAGGCTCACGAATATCGGCAGACAGAGGTATTCTATTCATGGATAAACTTTCCAGCGGCAAACGCTACAACAAAAGAGTTTCACTATTACAAAATAGAGGAACCTCCGGAAGAGTACGCTCCTTTCGAGGAGACTGAAATCTCACTAAAATTCCAAGAGCACCTGCTCTGGTTTAATGGCGCCCTAAAACATAATGATCACATAACTAGGCTCGGTCCACTAGGTAGACCAGGAGCAACGTGGCCGGTTCTAGCCAGCTACACACCACATCCTGACATGGCAAAAATGTCTAGAGAAGAGGTGTTAGTACAGCTAAAAACATTAATAAAAATACATAGGCAATTAGTCCAATATGTAATGCGGACTGCAACAGTCCAGCCAGCTGTTAATGTACCACAGCTGACCCCTCATCAAGGGAACACTAATAAAATTACACCACAGAACATACAGTCATGTCTTGGTAAAACACCCGTAAAACGGGAACAAATTCCTTTCTGGTTAGCACAGAAAATTACTCAAATAGAGGCAATATTTCCTGATACTACCCCTATAGAGAAACACAGAATCTTGACCATCTGCCTTCCTATGGGAATCGCACCACTCGTGGAGGACTGCAACACTTGGGGTACAGTCTTTGCTTCCATTTACACAAAAACACACGGTGTTCCGTCTATGGCGGTAATACCAGAAGTGCTAAAATAGATTCAAAATGAATACGGTCCAGAGCCAGCTTTAAATCTAGGTATGAAATTACTGAAAGACTTCAAGCAGGTCTCGGCTATATTATTAGCCAATATAAAGGGAGAAGCAGCATCTGTGGCGATCCGCCAGAAGTTGAAGGAAACAGAAATAACAGATCAGCCAGTTGAGCTTGCCAGAATCATAGAGAAATGCTATGAAGAATTAGGTAGAGACGGCTTGGGTGGGAAACCGGTAAAGCCCCAACTGCTCGAAAATCCTGAAAAATTATTTATTAAAAATAATTCAAACACTCCTAAAGAGAGCTGGGATGGAAATAAACAATCCACTCCCAAGGAAAAAGTTTTCCAGTCCAGAGGAAGGGAAAGAACTCCGACTCGAGAACACCAGTCTCCCCAGAGGGAATTTGAATTGAATTTGAATTTGAATTTAAAATATTTCTATAGCGCGGCGTTCACCGAACGGTTTCTTGGCGCTTTAGGAACATGGAAGGCAGAAGCAGAGAGATAAAAAGAGATGGATTCGGAGATGGATTCACTGTGGAAAGGCTTGGCTGAACAGAAAGGTCTTCAGGCCCTTGCGAAAGAGAGAGTAATCTTTGACCAATCGTAAATGGGCGGGGAGGGAGTTCCAAAAGGTAGGTGCCAGAAATTAAAAATTGGACCCACCCCATTTTTTTCTCTTAAAACGGGGTACCTGTAGGAGGGCTTGGGACGATGACCGGAGCTCCCTAGTGGGGACATATTCCTTTAACAGGGAGGAGATAAAAGCAGGGGCAGTTCCCTGGCGTGACTGAAAGACCATGCAGCCGATCTTAAAAAGAGAGCGTTGCCGAACAGGCAGCCAGTGTAAGGCCTTTAGAAGTGGCGTGGAGTGATGAGATCGGGAAAGGCCGTACACTAACCGAGCCGCCTGATTTTGCACTAGCTGGAGTTTCCGTAGACTGTAGGCCGGAATGCCGTTGTACAGGGCATTGGCATAGTCCAGCCGGGAGATCACAAGGGCAGACATGATTAATTTTAGTGCCAGAGGGGAAAAAAAACGAGAAACGGTGCGAAGAGTGAAAAAGCAGGAAGAGACGACAGAGCTAACTTGTGAGTGAAGGGTGAGGAGGTTATTCATTTTTATGCCTAGGGTCTTGACTGTAGGAGAGGGAGTGGGAGGGGGACCAAAGGAAGAGGGCCAAAAGGAGGAAGTCCAGGGACTGGAGGAGCCACCCGTGAGAACCAGCTCGGTTTTATCCGGGTTCAACTTCAGATGGTTGTGGCTCATCCAGTCCCTGATGAAAATTATAACAGTTTGAAAATTAGAGATAGAGTGGGGAGAAGAGGAGAGATTGAAGACGAGCTGGAGGTCATCTGCATAATTATATACAGTGACCTCTAGCTGCTGGAGTGCGAAAATAAGAGGGTAGATATACAGATTGAACAAAAGAGGGGAAAGAGAGGAACCCTGGGGGACACCACAGGTGATCTTGAGGGGAGTTGATGTGAAATCCCCCAGCCGGACCGCCTGGGTGCGGTCCCGCAGGAAGGACGAGAGCCAGACCAGGGCTGAGCCCCCGATTCCCGCCGCTCTGATACGTGAAAGCAAGATGGAGTGGTCCACCGTATCAAACGCGGCGGAGAGATCGAGGAGCACCAGAGCCTGGTGTTTGCCCTGGTCCAAGCCCTCCCTGAGTTCGTCCTGGACCGACACCACAACGGATTCAGTCGAGTGCCTGGGTCGAAATCCCGCTTGACAAGATGCCAAGCCGCCGGTTGCTTCCACGTGAGCACTGAGTACCGAGGTGGTATATCGCTCAAGCACCTTGCCTAAATAGGGTAGCAAGGAGATGGGCCGATAGTTGGTTGGGGAGGATGGGTCGGCACCAGGTTTTTTTAAGATAGGCACGATAGAAGCCGATTTTAGGGCAGGAATTACAACCCCTTGTGCAAGAGAGCTATTGAGGAAGGTAATCGGGGGCTGAGTGCAGACGGAATAAATCCGTTGGAGAATATGGGCCGGACAAATGTCGGCCGGGGAACCCGACTTTACCTTGGGGAGTAATCCCAGGAAAACTTCTTCCGTCAGGGGGGGATTCGAAAGTAAGCAGGATTGGACAGTGGGGGGAAGGGGATCAACATAGCTCGAGGAGGGGGGGGAGATGTTAGTCTTGATCTTAGAGATTTTGTCCAAAAAGTAATGATTCAAAGAATCACACAGGGATTGGGTAGGAGGGGGGTTGGAGCTGGTCCTGTCTGAAAAGGCCAACTCATTAACAATAGTAAAAATTTCTTTCGATTTATTCTCTGACGCTAAGATTTTGGAGGAAAAGTGGGCAGTTTTGGCTTCTAGGATGGATTTTTTATACTCCTGCAATAGTGCGAGGTAGCGAGTTTTCTGTACAGGGCAATACTCCCTTCTCCACAGTCTCTCAGCTCGCCGGAGGGACAACTTTTTTTCCTTTAAATGTTCGTTGAACCACCGGTTCGCCTCCTTAGGTCTTTTGGTCGATATCCGGCGTAAGGGGGCTATTGTATTGCATCCTTCCGTAAGCCAGGTATCAATCGCAATAGCTTGTGAAGAGGAGGGTAGGCCAGCCAGGTCAGGAGAAGAATTTAACAGGGAGGATGATAGGGAGACAAGATCGGCACGATTCCAACTCCGTGCCCAGGTGTTTTTTTGTAGCAGAGTCTTAATAACAGGGTTGATGTGGAGGGAGAAAGAAATAATGGCATGATCCGACCATGGGCATGGGGACACTGATAAAGAAGAGATGGCATAATTGAGGGACCAGACTTGGTCAAGCACATGGCCACGTACATGAGTCGGGACTTTGATGTGGGAGGTAAAATTCATTAATTGAAGTAATTCAGTAAATTGCTTGGAAGCTGGACATTCATAAGGGTCGTTAGGCCAATAATTAAAGTCCCCTAGTACTAAAACTGAGGCATAATTAACCGCCAATGTGGCCAGTAAATCCTGAAAAGCTGGTATAAACGAAGGAGTGGGCTGGGGCAGTCGGTATGTTAGCAAGCAAATGAGCGGGGGAGAAAAGGTAGAAGAACGAACCACAAAGTGCTCAGTGGAGTCGATAAAAGTAGAGGGGAGGAGCTGAAAGTTATACTCCGACCTGGCGATAAACGCCATGCCACCCCCTTTCTTATCTGCCAAGCGATCGGCACGAAGGGCCGCATACGCAGGGGGAAGGGCAGCTAAGAGGGATGGAAGGGAGGACTCACAAAACCAGGTCTCGGTTAGACACAGTATGTCCGGCTTGTGGTAATCAAGTAGGAGAAACAGGTCTTGGTGATGTTTCACTGCCGACCTGGTGTTGAGTAAGATGATAGACAGAGCGGAAGGGGAGGGAGAGGGGGAGAAGAGGGGCGGCGCCGATGGAGGAGTGAGGCCAAGGGAGGAGATGGTGCTGATAGTGGATATCGATAGTGGCCAGTTACCTTGTAGGGTTTTAAGGCCCTTGGATGAATAAGAGATGAAAGGGGCATAAGGACCGGCCCCTAGCCCCGTCTGGCCGCGGACGGGCGCAGACAGGCTCGACTTAAGCGCGACTTCGGCGCGCATTCGTCGCAGCCGCTGCGCTCGTCCGCTGCGCGCACGAGGGCACATCGCGATTTATGTAAATTACCCCCGAGCAGCTGGACCGCTAAGTGCGGTCTGGCAGCCTTCAGGCTACACCCAAGATGGCGCCCGCCCGCCCGCCCTCCACACAATCGGCACGAGCAGCCGTGATGGACCGGGGCTGGGGAGGCCAAACAAGAAGGGGTGAGTGCGCAGTGCATAAACAAGGCTAAAAAGCTGACACGGCGTCTGCATCCAAATCATGCAGAAACGATGCCAATATTACGTTAAAACCACAGTAGTGATCACTGCAGCCTCACGCTGATCCAATGTCCCCAGTGAGGAACAGGAGCTGCCACCACCTGCTCTCCCACAGCGAGCGCTGGATATCCTGTCGATTTATGTAAATTACCCCCGAGCAGCTGGACCGCTAAGTGCGGTCTGGCAGCCTTCAGGCTACACCCAAGATGGCGCCTGCCCGCCCTCCACACAATCGGCACGAGCAGCAGTGATGGACCGGGGCTGGGGAGGCCAAACAAGAAGGGGTGAGTGCGCAGTGCAATTTAAAAGTGAAATAGAATTACATAGACAAATAAACAAGGCTAAAAAGCTGACACGGCGCGTGCATCCAAATCATGCAGAAACAATGCCAATATTACGTTAAAACCACAGTAGTGATCACTGCAGCCTCACGCTGATCCAATGTCCCCAGTGAGGAACAGGAGCTGCCACCACCTGCTCTCCCACAGCGAGCGCTGGAGATCCTGTCGATTTATGTAAATTACCCCCGAGCAGCTGGACCGCTAAGTGCGGTCTGGCAGCCTTCAGGCTACACCCAAGATGGCGCCCGCCCGCCCTCCACACAATCGACACGAGCAGCCGTGATGGACCGGGGCTGGGGAGGCCAGACAAGAAGGGGTGAGTGCGCAGTGCAATATAAAGGTAAAATAGGGTTACATAAACAAATAAACAAGGCTAAAAAGCTGACACGGCGTCTGCATCGAAATCATGCAGAAATGATGCGAATATTCCGTTAAAACCACAGTTGTGATCACTGCAGCCTCACGCTGATCCAATGCCCCCAGTGAGGAACAGGAGCTGCCACCACCTGCTATCCCACAGCGAGCACTGGAGATCCTGTCGATTTATGTAAATTACCCCCGAGCAGCTGGACCGCTAAGTGCGGTCTGGCAGCCTTCAGGCTACACCCAAGATGGCGCCCGCCCGCCCTCCACACAATCGGCACGAGCAGCCGTGATGGACCGGGGCTGGGGAGGCCAAACAAAGAAGGGGTGAGTGCGCAGTGCAATTTAAAAGTGAAATAGAATTACATAGACAAATAAACAAGGCTAAAAAGCTGACACGGCGTCTGCATCCAAATCATGCAGAAGCGATGCCAATATTACGTTAAAACCACAGTAGTGATCACTGCAGCCTCACGCTGATCCAATGTCCCCAGTGAGGAACAGGAGCTGCCACCACCTGCTCTCCCACCTCAGAGTCCTCTGAGAAAAGATATAACCTTAGAAATAGGGATAATCAGAAAAAACCTGATAGATATCAAAGTATTGATACACGTCCCTCTCGATCTTTTCCGCAGAAATCGGAAAGAAGAGGACGGTCAGACCCAGGAGAGCACACCAAGTCCAAAGACAAGGAACCTGCTCAGAGTAAAAAATCTCAATTTTCAAAAAAGAAGGTAGCCAGTGTTAGAGTAATCAACCATGCCGAGAATACTGAGTACACAGTTGAAAAACGGGGAGTGGGCATTGACAATGTTGGACAGTGCAGCAGAAATCAGTATAGCCCGCAAGATCTTGATGAGTCATCTGGAGACAGTGGACACAAATGAATACATTCAGGTTGAAACTGCCGACACCAGACTTAGCGAGCCCCATAAAATATACGAAATAACATTGCGTATAGAGGGTGATAAGACTAGGAAAATAAGAGGTCTATTTTGGGATAAACTCTCAAAAGGCTATGATATTCTGTTAGCTGAAAGAGATTGGCCCCCAGAGTTTGTCAGGGAGTGCCCTCGTGGCAAAGAAGTGATTATGCCTGCCTTCTCGAATCACATTCCGATTCACAAAAATATACATATGCAAGGAAATGGGCAGTAGCCCAGGCACCGGCATTGTATAAAAATCATGTAGAATGGGATGAGGACTCTCCTCCTCACAAAATCCAGTTAAAAAGTGAACCAACGGCAGTATCCCATTAAGCAAGAAGCTAAAAAACAAGTCAGGGAGATCTTAGATCAACTTGAATACCAGGGGGTGATTGAAACATGCACCTCCCAAATGAACAATCCTTTGTTTCCTGTCTCCAAGCCAGACAATTCATATCGTCTAGTTTTGGACTACAGACACCTTAATGCATGTTGTAAAACATTTGCAGTACAAAACTCGCATAGTGCAGCCCTAATGAATAACATAGTTAGGAAAAAATATAAAACGACATTAGACATATCTAATGGTTTCTTTTGTCAAAACATTGCACCGTAAAGCAGATATTTGACCGCTTTCTCAGCATTTGGGTCGCAGAAAAAATTCTGTCGACTCCCACAGGGGTTCAAGAACAGTCCAGGACTATTCTCAGCTAGGGTAACAGAGTTACTACAAATCTATGATGATGAGGCATTATCTTACGTAGATGATATCTATCTCACAGACGACGACTTGGATACTCACTTAAAAAGAGTGAACACCATTATACTTGGGTTCGCAGCAGAGGGTTACAAATTCAACTTTAAAAAGTCTCGAATTGCCCATCTGACAGTACTATTCTTAGGGTACGAATTATCAAGTGAAGGGAAAAGCCTAGCGGACAACTTCTTAGAGAAGTGCGCTGTACTCCAAGCTCCAAAAACGCTGAAGAATTTACAATCCATTCTAGGTTTTCTGAATTTCGGAAGAACTTACATTCTAAATTACGCAGAGAGGGTTAAACCTCTCTACGAACTAATTAAACCTGATTTTAAACAAATCAATTGGACTCAAAAACACACAGAAATGTTGAGATCACTGCAAACAGACATGTTAGCTAAAACAAAATTAGATACACGTGACAACACACGCGATCTTGTAATCCGAGTCATCCCAGGAAGATGCGGATTCACGTACCTGACATCTAATGAGGGAGAAAAGGTACCAATTTCAATTAAATCTCACTTGTACACACAAGCAGAAAAAACATTCAGTCTCACAGAAAGAACTGTGAAAGCAGTGCAAATCGCATTAGCAAATGAACGAGAACTAGCACACGGCAAAAGGATTAATATCCTCACAGCGGAATCCGCCTTCGAGGCGCTATTCAGCCCAATAAACCTGCCTACAGTGTCACTGGATCCGAAATGGATACAGTGTTTAGATTCTCTAGGAGCGGAAGATGTGAAATACTATTTCGCCCCGCAATTCGAAGAACTGAATGATTTAGAATATGAAGAAGAATATCCTCTGCCAATCGAAATTCTGCCTCTCCCACAATACGCCTGTATAATCTATACAGATGGATTTGTACAGCATTTCAACGTAGAGAGTAAATCCTGCGATGCAGCCTGTGCGATTATTAAAGGTCGTTGGCTGTGCGGTAAATTCAGACCGAAAGTAACAAAAACTGAATCTGTAAGAAACTGTTCGGTTCAGAGAACTGAAATCAGATGTTTAAAGATGGCGCTCGAAAATGCAGAACGTGAATTCCCGACACTAATCGTGTGTGATTCTCATTTTTGCGTCAACTCTTACAACAATAAATTGCAGAGGTGGATTGAAAACGACTACAAAGATGACAAAGGTGGCACAATAAAGCATAAAATGCTTTGGGAACAGGTAGTTCTTTTACAGAAAGAACTACAAAAGACTCACGTGATTCACGGACAGAGTCTTCAACGTGATGGCGTTCACGTTGCAGGGAATTCATTGGCTAATACAGCCACAGCGGAAGCAACTAATCAGGCTTCCGTAGCCACAAAAAAGCGTACAGAAAAATACATAGACGGGGAAACCATGCTGGCAGTAAAAACGACTGTAAAAGGCGACTGTGCAGCACTACCCGTGAACTATCCACTCAATTATGCATACGTAATCGATGCAAACTCCGTTCCTTTTGCTCGAATCCCTGGAGTGGGGGACAGAGTAATTCCAAACAGGAGCAGGAGGGGCTTCCTCTTACTGGAAGCACACATGGGGTTGGGTCCGAGACATCAAATAATTAAAGATTCTCTGAAAGAATTACAATCAGAGTACTGGTGGCCAGGAATGAGCATAGATATTCAATGTTTTGCTCAAAATTGTGAAGACTGCAACAGAGATCGCAGTAATGAACAGGCCAGTGTAGTTTCAGGATCCCTGCTAGACAGCATAAGGCGGTCTATCTGCGCAATCAAAGAAGAGAAGCGCGTCCCATTGTACACAGTTAAGGCTAAGGACACTAAAAAAAATGAGGCCTCCAGCGCTCGGCTGACGCTAGAACGGTTATAAAAGATTTGCGAGTCTTTATCGGCACATACGCAATTACCACGTTCCATTCTGACCAGGGTCCTGCTTTTAGCTCTCAAGCTTATAAGGAGGCCATGGCCAGCATGGGAATTGGGTTGCGGTATTCTTGTCCGTCGCACCCCGAAGGGAATAGTGTGGTTGAAAGAAAAAACCGAGACATAAAGCGATCTATAACAGCGAAGGTATTAGGTTCAGGCGCTGGGTGGGTCAAACATTTATTAAGTGTCCAGACTAGTCTTAATAACTTGCCAAGAAATTCTCTAAAAGGTTTCAGCCCATACGAACTATTGTTCGGAATTAGAATGAACATTCAGGACCTCGATAGTCAGATGTCAGTGGTACAAGAAAAAACAACAGACTTTGACATCAAAGATCGTTTGGCTGTTTTACAGGAACTGAATGAAACAAGAAAATCCTTAAGCAACATAAAGTTAAAGCAACAGCCATATACCACTGACGAGGCTTCACAAGCAACAGCCCCAGCAAGGCCTGTCTGGATTCCAAAGATTGGGGATCTAGTCAGAGAAAAGATCGCGGTGAAGAACGAATTTGGGCCTTCTTACAGAAAAGCAGTACCTGTCTTGGCAGTCACCGGAACAAGATCAGTTGTACTACCGCCCCTTGCTGGTAAAAAGGAGAACAGAGTTGTGTCTATCGACCTGGTAAAACCACAAGCATGTGGCCTATAATCAACAGTAGGCCCAGTGGACTCCCAAGAAACAACAGAATACCCAAACTTGCAACAATCCAAGAGGTTCAAACTAAAAGACTAATCACATTCGATCAGCCTGCAGTGCACAGAGAAGGACTATGCAATAATGCCATGGAACTCGTGCCTCTTGAGACACAGATTGAAACAGTTCGTCAAGAAACAACACCAGTCTACAATAATGTGGCATCAGAAAGTGCTACCGAGAGACAGATTGAAAGAACAATCCCAACAATTGACAGAACTGCCTCTGGTTATTTCATCAACTTCGACAACTTCTCTGAAGATCAAAACGACCCCGAAGTGATGCCAGAAACAAAAAAGACTTTCAAAGAAAAAGCAACAGAACTCTTTCATTAACTGAAGGAAATCTACCTTATTTCCCCTTGGTTAGAGTTCTGGTTCGGTCTAGGTGTATTTTTCCTCCTGCTTTGGCTCATCATGGTACTTTGTTTGGGAAAATTCATTGAGGGAAAATATAGTACAATGGACACAGCAAGTCAGAACATCAACCTAGTCCTGAAACCACACAGATCATCCCACGTGAAGAAAAGAGAACTGTCAACAGTAAATGTCACAGCAATTCCAATACCTGGTGGGGTAGTATGGGAGAAAACAGACTATGAGATCTATGGTCCGGTCGAAATCCTGAAGTATCCTCATCAACTGAAGGTTTCCTTAAGTGACTTTGTAAAACCTAGTACATTCTCTGATGATTGGGACTTTAACAGTATTAATGACATGATGTCTGATTTAGTAATGTCAGCTAGATTCAAAGATCATGATTATTTACAAGGTTCATCTAGTTATGAGCAATTATTCTGCTACACACATTATGGCGATCATTACTTGCATAAATCTGCACAGCCTAGAAATGTTTTTATGTATAATCAATGGGAACATTGTGCTACACCACCTAAAAGCAGTTCTAAAACATTTTTTGAGAAATTCAAATACTTCTCAGGGTTTAACACCAGTGATGCAGAAACGTTTTATTACAAACTGTTAGATAAAACAGGAATGAAAACAATGCTGACAAATTCTAAATTGATATATTCAGAAGCATTTTATGACAAAATGATGACATTTGGTTTTGATTATTGGAAAAATAACATTGAAACGAAAACCATTTGGGGTACAAAAGATTGGCAAGTACAAGGCATTGAAGCACTATTCAGAACCTGCATGATACCAGAACAAATGATGTTTTTAAATGACACAATACACCAAACATCCTGTCTTGGCCTAGCTAAGATCAAAGACCTTAAAACACCGTCTATTCCAAAGCCAATACCTGAAAATACAACTACAGATATTGAGTTAGACGTTTCACAAATTTTACATTTCAACAGAACACATCTTGATTGGAAAAAGTAGTTAATCTGGCCTACTGACACAAACAGCTGTCAAGATAGATTCCTGAATAAAACACAGGGGTTAAAAATGACCAGACTAGACCCTAGATACTCCCAGAGACAACATCCAGGGATGATGATAACATACAGTGTAGGGAAACTCTGCCTTGAATGGCTAACATCATCCACACTGGCTGAAATTAAGCAACACTTGTCTTTACTAAAAGATGGTGCTGATTTGCGTGATTTCATTCTTGGACCACGCAAACAGCGTCAAAAGCGTTTCATAGCGACCAGTATCTATGCTGCATACAACGAGGCTTGGAAAGTCAAACAAATTGAAACAGCTGAAAAAATACGAGAAATTGATCGTATTAATTTGGAGAAATCACTTTCTGTAGTAGACAATGAGTTAATGACTCGGTCTTCCAGAATATATTCGTTGGACAATATTGTATCCTCTGCCTTTGATGTGATAGACAGAGACTTGCTAATGTTACAACATGGCCAATCTCAATTACGTTCTATTATACAATTGGGCTGGACGCTGCAAAATCTTCGTTCAGGCTATGTGCCTTGGCGTTTAATCAACACAACGTCATTATTTTCCATTTTTAACCTTACTGATAAACAGATCAGTTTGGCACAGAAAGGAGCAGACTATACAATCCTGAGCATCGAAAAACTTGAGAGATTACCATTGACAATGTCGGAGAGTCCTGTCATTGAATGGATAATACACGGAATTATCACCATTCCGATAACAACTTTCCGATTTAAAAAGTGCCTTGAATACATACCTACTGGCCAGTATGAACAATTGGGTAAAGGATATGTAAAATCAGAATGGAAATTACCATACACACATTCTTGCTACAGTGACAGCGACAAAAATGTATTTCTTAGTGGTGAAAATTGTAAACGGTTACTAAGCGGTATACTTTTGTGCCAGAGTATTAATTTACACGGCGCATGTGAAGGTAATTCTAACAACCTTTCATGCCACCAGCTTGTCACACCTGCAACTCAGATAGAGCCCTTCTTTATGCAACTTGCAAACGGGAGTTACATTCTTAGAACGGATCACAGATGTTGTGGCCGTGCCAGGGAAAAGTTATCTAGTAAGTGTAACATCCATGGTCAAATGCTGTATGCAGGCATTGTTCCCGAGTGGGCCTGTAGACAATGTGACTCCCATCTGGCCTCGTCTGAATCTCTATTCTATACGAATTGATACTTTAAGCAAAATGAAGTCTGTGCTTTTGCAGACAACAGTGCCCATAACGTCATCAAAAGAGGCGTATGATCTTCTAGTTGCAAGGACAGCTACTGAAGTTCATGAACTTTTATCAACAAATTGCCCCGTGCATTTCGTAGAAATGCTTAGCCAACTTCTTAACATGTCTAGTGTCACAGGCATCCCAGGCATATTTAAGACGATTTTTACGGGACTGCTAACACCTTTTCAGGCAATTCTGGGAATCGTTCCTAATTTTGTCCACTCTGTTTTTGGCAGCATACCCTTATTTTTGGGACTTGTAGCAGGGATTTTATTTTTGACCGTCCTGCTTCGTTATGGCAAGCCAAAGCTCAGACATAGCTCCCATGGGAATGGAAGAGACAATCCTAGCAATGCGCTACCGGGACAGGATAACTAACGTCCTTGGATTGGCCAGGCTGAGAGATCTAAACATGACCTGGTTCCTTTCATTCAGACCTATATGGCAGAACTGTATCTTACCGGTACTTCGATGTATGCTATGCGGAGATGAGTGCGTGTTGGACATCTGTCTTTCACTTCCATCAGCAGTACCAATGGACGTCGATACTTTGCTCAGTCCGATAACGGCTCACGCATTGTGTTGTCCCCAGCGGCTACCAATCCTGATGACGGCATTCGTTGAGACTCCTGTGCTACGACTAGGTGGTAACAGTGGAGCGAGTGACAAAAGCAGCATTCACCAGGTACGACCTTCTGTGAGCATTGCTGATCCAGCCTATGATGACAGCAATCATTCTCACACCTGCCAAGTTACAGCACTATCGAATTTGGTTGAACTGTCACCTGATTTTGTAGACCAATTCTTTGAGAGCCTGTCTGATATGATGTTCTCACCCGAACAGAAACAATAACTTTGGAGAAGCTTTCCGACACACAGCGTTCCCATGAACTCTGAATTCGGCCTTCAGTTTTGATCAACAAAAACTGCTAAAAGCGTTGGAACTCTATTTCCCCGTTCAAGCATTAATTCTTTTGAATTGAACACTTTTTAATATTGACCCTTTTTTGGCACGAACAATTCTTTGCTTAAAGTAAAAACTATTCTTAAAGAACAGAAGCTTCAACTTCTATTTCTAAACACATCTAGAGACATAACAACCTTACACCAGCCTCTAGCACACTGATCAACACGGTCGAATGCAGAGTGACACCCAGCGAGAAGAGAACACTCAGCCTGCTGAGGGAGAAACGTCCCTACCAGAAGGGGCAAGTTCTGACAGTGAGGACGGTGGGAATGATGGCGTCATGCATCCACCTGGTCCCCAATGTCCGGCTAAAGATGAGACCACTACAGGAGTGGCTGCAACAGCAATGGTCACAAGCAGAAGGAAGTTGGGAAGATCTAGTGGTTGTTACGCACAATGTGCAGGAGGAGATGAAATGGTGGACGAAGGAGAATATAACGATGGGGAAGCCTCTAACTCCACCGGACCCAACTGTGACCATCACCACAGACGCATCACAGAAAGGATGGGGTGCACACATGAACAGGTTCAGAGTGAGGGGTCTGTGGAACCCAGGAGATGCAGTCAAGCACATCAACTACCTGGAACTGAAAACAGTGTTGCTGGCCCTCAAGGCCTTCCAAAAGCACCTGTACAACAAAAGGGTGATGATACAGACAGACAACACCACAACGATGTTTTACATCAACAAGCAAGGGGGGACTCAGTCATTCCCTCTGTCGAGCTTGGCTCAAGAAATATGGAGATAGGGGATCCCACTCAGGATAGACCTGCTTGCCATACACCTGCCAGGGAAGGACAATGTGGAAGCGGATTGGCTCAGCAGGCAAGCATCGGTGTCCCACGAATGGGAACTGAACAACCAAGAGACAGAGAACCTGTACAGGAGGTGGGGCACTCCAACAATAGACCTGTTTGCAACACGCCAGAATGCAAAATGCCAACACTTTGCATCGAGGGAACAGGAACCGATGTCCCATGGGAATGCCCTATGGATAAGCTGGTCAAAGAAATTTGCCTACGCTTTTCCACCGACGCCACTGATCCCCAGAGTCCTGAACAAGTGCAGGTCGAGCAACATGACTCTCATCCTGGTGGCTCCCCAATGGGCGAGGCAGACTTGGTACTCTCAGATTTTGGAGATGTCGCAGGGCAGAGCACACAAGTTCCCTGAAAGAAGAGACCTTCTCTCCATGGAAGGGGGACAAGTTCTTCACCCAGAACCAGAAAGCCTCAGCCTGTCAGCGTGGCTCCTGAGGACTTAGAGTTCGCACATCTAAAACTACCAGAGAGCACACTTCGGGTGCTGAGAGAAGCAAGGAGACCCAGCACGCGGAAGTGCTATGGGGAGAAATGGAAGAGGTTCACGCAGTGGTGCCATAGGAAAAAACTGGAGAGAAAACTGACTAGAGAGTCTACAGTACTTAGATACCTCACGCACCTGATCAAAGCTAAACTAAGCTCATCCTCGCTGAGGGTTCACCTGGCAGCGATTGTGGCATACACGAGAGGAAAAACAGGAAGAAGTTTCTTCACTTCCAGAGTAGTTAAAAGGTTCTTGGAAGGAGCGAAGAGAATAGCGCCACCCAAGAGGATGCCTCCGCCGGCATGGAACTTGAACGTGGTACTGACGGAACTCATGAAGCCACCGTTTGAACCCATCCATAAAGCGTCACTACAAATGCTGACAATGAAGACAGCCTTTCTAGTAGCAATAACATCACTACGCAGAGTGAGCGAGCTACAAGCTTTGACGCTGCAAGAACCGTACATACAAATACACAGTGACAGGGTTGTGATGAGGACAGACCCGCATTTCATGCCCAAGGTATTATCTAAATTCCACATGAACCAAAGTATCCAGATACCTAGCTTCTTCCAGAAGCCCACGTCAAACGCAGAGAGGGCGCTCCACACTCTGGACGCAAGGCGGGCAGTAATGCACTATATAGAAAGGACGAAAGAACACAGGAAGACGAAACAATTCTTTGTGTCCTTCGCAAGGAGTCTCCTGGGTAGACCAGTGACTAAGAACACCATAGCAAGATGGATTGCCAAAACAATACAGCTCTGCCACATGCAAGCTGGTGAAGAGCTCACGGAGGGGCCACGAGCCCACTCAACCAGAAAGAAAGGGGCAACGGTCGCCTTCCTGGCAAACACGCCCATCCAAGACATATGCCTGGCGGCAACATGGGCTTCAGTACACACTTTCACTAAACACTATTGCGTAGATGTGCAGATGAACAAGGAAGCACAAGTGGGCCAAAAAGTGCTTCAACATATCTTTAACAACCAACGCTCATCTTCCACCCAGCCGCCACATGAGTGACAAAACCGCTACGTAATCGATGCACAGCATAGTGAATCCAGAAAGATTCACGCTGCAAAACGAATAGTTTCTTACCTGTCGGTGTAGTTTTGCAGCTTGAAGATCTTTCTGGATTCACTAGCGAACCCACCCACCTCCGCCAGAAAGATGAGGCTGGAGAAGGTGGAAGGACATAGAGTAAGATAGGAACGTTTAACTAGGACAAATATATGTGAGGAAGTTTACGTTGAAGGAAAGTTTAATACACATAGCCATGGATTCACCACAAAAAGAAAAGGGAAAAAAGAATCCGAAGATGGCGCCCAAGGGTGGGAGCTTACGCAGGAAGCGTGCCGACGTCACGAAGGTGCACCAAATGGTGGGACGTCGACGCCCACCTGGGCTATAAAAAAAAATGAGAGAAAAAAGACTACGAATCCGGACCCAACCACCAGATCGCGGAATAATGCACAGCATAGTGAATCCAGAAAGATCTTCAAGCTGCAAAACTACACCGACAGGTAAGAAACTATTCGATTCTGCAACCGCCGAGCCCGGCCTGTGCCAGAGTGGACAAACACCCTGAGGACGTACCCCCATCGATTTTGACCTGGAATCCAGTGCCCAATGACCCTCCTCGACGACCCAGGCGACGCCTGCAACCTCTGAACCAGGGAATCTCCCCCCCACACCCCCCCATCTCGACCAGCAGAGGGTAGGATTTCCAGATGCCAAAAGACTGTCCCCTGTGCCCAACCCCTGGGTGCCTACCTACCCTCCAAGATCCTGCCCCCTGTGCCCAACCCCTGGGTGCCTACCTACCCTCCAAGATCCCAGCTTACCCCTTGAAGTGTTGGCCGCTCCAAGAGATCCTCAGTCCCCGAGCCTACAGCCTTTGTTCACTTTCCAAGATCTCCATTGAATAACATTGAGGCCCGAGGGCTCAAAAGCACCCTGCACCCAGCTGCCCGAGTGCTCCTGGCAGTGCAACCTTTGTCCTAATCTACTTCCCCATTTGCCCTGAGCAAGTGACCTGGAGCCCAGCTCCCACAGCCACGTGGCCTGCTTGCCAGCAGCCACCAACCTAAGGCCCCCCCTGCCCTCATGGGATAACATTGGGCCTAACTACTTCTGCACCCGGCTGCCCCTGTGCCGCTGATTGTGTACCAACTGTACTTACTTGACCCTGGGAGACCCCTGAGTCTATGCTCAGAACCTTAACTCTGCCCGTCGAGTACTTACCTAAAAGCCAATAACTCACTTTTCTTCCATAGGCTAACATTGACTGGTTTCACTTGGAAATTCTTCTAAATGTGGAGTTTTGGAACTTTAAAATATTCATCTAAAATCAGCCAAACAACGAATATCGATTTACTCACATGTTTTCAGAATAGACCTCAGTGCTGCATTTTTCAGCCCAGTACTGACCCTGAAAAGTAGTTTTAACCTTACTTACTAGTAACTTGAATTTCCTTCCATAGGATATCATTGCCTGCTTTTTGCTGAAAAAGTTTCTAAGTGTCGATTTTTGAAACTTACTAATATTCTTTAAAAATCGTGCCAACGATAAAAACATAATTACTTGCCTGTTTTAGATAAAGGTTCCAGTGCTGAACCTAGGAGCACGGCACTGGATTACAAAAGTAACATGAACATACTTTACCTGCAAATTGAATTTCCTTCCATAGGGTAACATTGGAAAAGTTTCTAAGTGTCAACTTTTAAAATACAATAATATTCCTTAAACATCGCTACTGTAACCAAAACGCTTTTACTTAACTGTTTAGAGGACATTTCCCAGGATTGAATCTAGGATCCAGTCTTGAGGTTAGAAAAGTAATCTTCAAAGTAACTAATTGCATTTAACGAGAAATTCCCATTGAGCTCAATGTTGCATTGTGTTTGAAATTGTGTTGCCTATTGCAACAACTGTAACAATTGTAATCAAAAAGTCTATTGCCTATTTGAAAAGTATGTAACTAAAGTAACTCATCCTGAGAAAGTATATTTTGATACCCATGCTGGTTCTAAAATAAAACTATATCTTTTGATACAAAACAATTGGCCTAGAGTTCTGTAGTGTAGTTCCTATATTCCCAATAGGCTCTGTGCATTGGAATAATATATCCTATTGGTTAGACGTAGGACTGAGGTCGACTAGGTCTCTATCGAATATATTAGACTTAATTGTGAGTGCCAGCCAGCTCGGAGGTTACTAGAAACTTTCTCAAATAAACAAGAAGGGATTAGTTTCTGACAACCGCATAAACATGACAACTTTGTTTCCCAAGAATAAGAAATGTATCTCTAGATTCACGGAAACAATAGATAGATATTTTACTCAGTCAATCATACATGCTTCGTTTCACCAGAGGTGCAGAGAAATGGAGACGGGAGTTTTTCAATAAAAGTATTTATTGAACAGTCTTCTTTCTCATGCATAAGAAATTAACTGCTACAATCGTAATACTGGTTGCAAAGTACAGTGCGTACAGTATGAAGAGTATTATGAAATAATACTGTAAAAGCATGGTATGGTTTTTAAGCCATATAAAATAACATAAAATACATACATTACTAAATAATGACTAGAAGTACTTAACTGGTGCTTCTAAAATACGCCTACCCCAGCGTACCTAATACATGTGCAATACCACTCGTATCAGACATGTTTAAGATACGACCTAACATTTCTGCGAAATGTATTGGGCAGTTTGTTGATATTAAGGTGTGTATCTCTGTAGAAGTCCTTGCAACTTGCAGTTCGTACGTCTCTCTGGACGAGGTCAGTGGCACAGTTTTTTGCAAAAGAATGGCTTTCATTCTGCTTAAAGTATCACTTCGTATAGAAGAGATATTCAGTGATGGACATAACGCCGACTCCCTGTCTGTCTTGCTTTTTGGAAACAATACTTGCATACAACAAGTGACCCTGGCCGACACACTAACTAGATAGGCTTTACCAGGCAACATGCCACAACAGCTGTGATCATTCAACATTATGTAGCTACCATTGAATAGCTGCCTAAAAACTGGATCTATCGCTGCTGCTGGTGAACCGTGCAGGTGGCAAGAAAGGTTATTTAAAGAACCCTCTCAGGCTCCATGTAAATTAATACCTTGACATAAAAGTGTACTGCTTCGTGAGTTTTTACCATTTTGTCCACTAAGAATACTTCATTTCCCCCACTCCAACATTTGTGTGTATACGGTAAATTCCCGGTTGACTTGACGTATTCTTTACCCAACCTTTCATACATGCCTGCTGGTATGTGTTTCAAGCAATATTGAAACTTGAAAATCGTTACTGGTATTGTGATGGTGCCATGTATTATCAATTCCACAACAGGTTTCTCAGAAACAGTTAATGGTAATCTTTCCAGTTTTTCAATGCTCAGCACCGTATAGTCTGCTCCTCTTTGTGCCAACGAGATTTGTTTATCTAAAAGGTTAAACACAGTAAACAATGACGTGGTGTTGATTAGACGCCATGGCACATTGCCAGAACGGAGATTTTGTAACGTCCAGCCTAGTAGCATTATAGAACGCAATTGAGATTGGCCATGTTTTAACATTAGCAAATCCTGTTCTATTATGTCAATGGCAGAGAATACAATGCTGTCCAAAGAGGAAATTCTGGAGGACAGAGTTGTTAACCCATTGTCCACTACAGAGAGAACTTTCTCTAAATAAATATGATCAATTTCTCGTATTTTTTCTGCAGTTTCTAATTGCAAGATTTTCCAAACTTCATTGTAAGCAGCATATATACCGGCGTATATGAACCGTTTTTGACGTGATTTGCGAGGTCTAAGTAAGAAGTCTCGTAAATCAACGCCTTCTTTAAGTAAAGTTAAGTGTTGTTTGATTTCTGCAAGTGTGGATTTCTGTAGCCACTCTAGGCATAGTTTTCCTACACTGTAAGTTGTTACTATCCCTGGATGTTGTCTCTGGTAATAACTTGGATCTGGCCTATTTACTGTGAATCCCTGTGTTTTGTTCAGTAATCTATCTTGACAGTTATTCGTGTCTGTGGGCCAGATTAACAATTTTTTCCAATCAGGACTAGTTCTGTTGTGTTGTAAAATCTGTTTTACGTCTACCTCCTCTCTGTAGTGGTGTTACTATCAAGTGTGGGCTTAGGTAAGGACGGTTTGTTAAAATCTTTTATTTTAGCCAAGCCAAGACCACATGTTTGTTGAATAGTATCATTTAAAAACATTATCTGTCCTGGGATAATGCAGGCTCTAAATAAGGCTTCTAAACCTTGTACCTGCCAGTCTTTTGTGCCCCAGGTAGTTTTAGTCTCAATATTGTCTTTCCAAAAGTTAAACCCTAATGTAGACCGCTGAGCATAAAAGTTCGCAGAATAAATTTGTTTAGTATTGGTCAACATGTTTTTCATTCCTGTCTTATTCATATTTTTGAAATAAAACGTTTCCGGATTTGTGATATTAGAACCTGAGAAGTATGGAAACTTTTCTTAAAATGTTTTAGAGCTGCCCTTTGGCGGCGATGGACAATGTTCCCATTGATTATAATTAAAAACATTTCTAGGGGTTGCAGATTTGTGCAAATCATGGTGACCATAATGATTAAAACAATACATTTGTTCATAATCTGATGAACCTGCTAGGTATTCATGTTTTGTGAATTTAGCTGACATTTCTAAATCTGTCATCATGTTATTAACAGTCTCAAAGTCCCAATCATCAGAAAAAGTGCTTGGTGAAACAAAATCACTTAAAGAAACCTTAAACTGGTGTGGTGTCTTCAATAGTTCCACCGGGCCATAAATGTTATAATCAATTGTGTCCCATGCTATACCACCAGGTATAGGAACGGCTGTGATGTTCACTGATGACAGGTCTCTTTGCTCACGATGAGATGATTTGTGAGGTTTCAGGAGCAAGTTGATTTTCTTACTTGCTGTGTCCATTGTACTGTATTTTCCATCTATAATTTTTCCCAAACTTAAAACAAGAATGAGCCAAAGTAGGAGAAAAAGTACACCTAACACAATCCAAAATTCAACCCATGGTGAAACCAGATATGTTTTGTCAAGTTCATGAAAGAGTTCTGTTATTTTTTCTTTGAAAGGTTTATTTGATGGCGTTGTTTCCGGTTCACTGGGATCCTCAGAAAACGTATCAAAGTTGACAAAATAGCCGGAGGCAGTTATGTCAATTGTTGGGATTACATCTGGATTATTCGGAATCGCAGGAGCTGTTTCTTCCTTTGCCATATTGGTATAGTCAGAGGCTATATCATTGTAGACAGGTGTTTCTTGACTAACCGATTGTGAAAGCATGTCTTTCTGTATTGAGTTCTCTCCCAATGTAAGTTTCACTGGGGCACTCATTTATCGTCCAACAGGCCCTGCCAAACAGTTTCATGAATCACTGCCTCCGATGGTCGCAGATCTTGCCACCTCTCCATCCAATTATACGCTACTAGGCGATTTGAATATTCATTTTGATAATTTGACTGACAACATCGCAAGAGAGTTAATTGGAGATTTTTCTGCTCTACAGATGACCCAGCTCATTTTATCTCCTACGCATACTAAAGGACACCTGTTAGACCCGTGTTCAGCAACTAACCTAATCTGAGGGCACATTCACCCATAGCTCTCCCCTGGACAGATCACTCATTAATTCCCCTAGTATGGGAGACCCATAAAATTTTTCCCTAACACCTGCAGTGCGGGAAGTACGCAACTGGTCAAAACTCCCGCTGGACCAATGGTCATCTGAGCTTGAAATCTCAAAACCATCAATTGATTAGGATCCGTCGTTCGCTAATGATACATTCAACACATGGATAAAGAATTCTCTTAATGTTATTCTTCCTATTAGGAAAACTGTCTTAAAACGATCTAGAATCTCTGCCCCCTGGTACTCGGTTGAGCTCCGGGAGAAAAAATGCCAATGTAAAAGACTTGAGAGGAAATGGGGTTTGGGGTATCTTGAGTTGGACAAAACTATTTATAGAGAGGCTATCAGAGCTTATAAAAATGACATAATGAGGGCCCAATCTTTATATTACACACATAAAATCTCTGAAGCTGGTTCAAACTCCAAAGAGATCTATCAGATCGTGAAAAGTCTCACTAAGCTGCCACCACTGCCATTAAGTGAACCCCCAGTCCCGGTGTGAGGATCTGGCAGCATTTTTCTTCCGGAAAATTGATCACATTTATTCCTCATTTCCGGCCACAGACTTGATCACTCTGGGGGATCTACCTCTCTCTCCTTCACAGGAAGTTAGACATACTTGTTCGCCTTCATTAGACGAATTTCCCTTGCTGAGTCCTGAACTACTCACCTCTCTAATGATGCAGGTGAAATCAGGTTCACCCAGTATCCCCGTATCCTGGTTGCCGCGATTCATACCATCCTCCCCACTATGCTAAAAGTACTTAACTCCTCTATTTCTACAAGTACCGTTCCATTGGCGTGGAAACAGGCCATGGTGCGGGCTCTGGTCAAAAAACCTAATCTTGACACCAACAATTTTAATAATTTTCGCCCGATCTCCCTGCTTCCCTGGGTTGGTAAAATCTTAGAGAAGTACATAAATGGCCTACCAACATCCTTTCTTGAGAGCAACCAGCTGCTCGACTCTTCTCAGACGGGATTCCGACCCAAACATGGGACGGAGACCGCTCTGTTGGCGGTCACGATCGAGGAGGATCGGTGGCAGTCATCCTCCTCGATCTGAGCGCTGCATTTGATACTGTAAATCATGGGACCCTCCTGCAGCGTCTCTTGGATCTTGGAATATCTGGGAGAGCCTTGAATGGCTCAAATCTTATCTTAGCAACAGAGCCTTCCAGGTATATGAAAACAATGCCATCTCCTCCAGCAAACCTCTGGGCTGTGGAGTCCCTCAGGGCTCATCGTTGAGCCCAACGTTATTTTACGTTTACGTGTGACCGCTGGCTGAGATCGGCTGTCCATATGGAATTAAGAAAATACACTACGTCTTACCTCGGTCTTTACTAGGTCTCAATCCGTCAGCCTCTGCCTCCAAACAACAATCTTCCGACACCTTAAAAGAACGGTCTCACTCAAACTCTGTCCACACCGATTCGCTACTCGCGCAGCGAGCTATTAGCATTGCACAAAGTCAATACGGTCACAAAACCGCATCTCTGTACCCAAACTGGCCCAGGCTTATCTTATGGACCCATCTTCTGCCTCGCCTGTCGCTGGTCCAGCATGAGTCAAACCCCAACAGACAACCACACAAGCACTGATAAAAACCACCTTGCGTTGAACTTTCTATATTTTAACGCCAGATCCCTACCTAAACATGCCCTGGACATCTGGGATCTACTCATATCTAAAACCCCTGACCTGGTTTTCATCACCGAAACCTGGTTATCTGAGACCAGTGCGCCAGACCTAGCAAACTCCCTCCCCTCCAACTACAAAATCATTACACAAGATAGACCTGGTAAAAGAGGAGGCGGGGTTGCTGTGATATTCAGGGACTATCTAACATGCCTCGCTGAACCAACAACTGCCCACATTGAACATCAGACCCTACCATTCAAAGTACTTTTTGAGGGCCTCACCATCATAGCTGGTACAGTTATATACAATCCCCCAGGACAACAGGCCAGTCTCGGCGCCAAACTATTGAATCAACTGCTACCACTCTGTCTAAAAAACAAAAACTACATGGTTGTTGGCGACTTCAACATCCATTATGAGAAAACGGATGCCCCTGGAACCTCCCAGCTGGAATACAACATGGGAATTCTCCAACTGAGACAGTGGATAGTGGGCCCCACGCACTTAGCTGGCCACACCCTAGACCTACTATTTACCAACATCGAATCCACCGACATAAGAGAAGTCCTCCCCTTATCCTGGTCAGACCACTCACTGATATCTTTCTCATTTAACCTCCCCTGTAAACCCCTGAAGCCCAAAACAGCCCCCCTCCTCTCCAATAGAGCCTGGAGGCTAATTAATGAATTCAATTTTGAGAAATCTTTTCGAGAGACGGACGTCACATTACCGGACGATTCCCCTGTCTGCAACGACGTCGCCTTAGTAGACGCCGGAATACGGCAAACATTAGACGAACTAGCCCCCATGCGGGAATCCAGAAAAAATACCATAAACGAGAAATGGTATACCCCCACCTAAAAAACTTAAAAAGGAATGCCAAAAAAACGAACATTTATAGAGACAGACGAAAGACAGTGAAGCAAGACTAAATTATGTCCATAAACGGAAGCAATATATTTTGGCCATTAAAGATGCAAAGAAGGTCTATTTTACCCAACGTATTCAAGAAAACAGTAACTCAGCAAAAGAACTGTTCAGAATAGTGAAGGAGCTCAGTAAACCATCCAGCACCTCACAAACCCTCACCCCCTTGACTGAGGCTTGCGAGCGTATTAGCACCTTATTTTCAGATAAAATCAAGAAAATATATTCCACCTTCACCCCCCGAAATACCTTCAACACCCCAGACAACCCATGCAAAACTGCCATGTCATCAGAAAAATGCAAAGACCAATCAGACTCAGGCAATGCACCCCGCCTAACCAGTTTTGAACCACTCTCTGAAGACGAGGTCTTAGCAGTCTTGAACACAATCAAATCTGGATCCCCCTCGGACCCTTGTCCCCACTTCGTGTTCTCAAAAATCGCACCCGCGCTCTGCCCCCTGATCACCCAACTCTTCAACAAATCATTAGTCACTGCCACCTTCCCTGAGGCCTGGAAGCACGCTTCCGTGACCCCCCTCCTGAAGAAAGCGGGATCCGATATTCTCAACCCAGAGAACTACAGACCTATCTCCCAGCTCCCTTACCTCTCCAAAGCCCTGGAGAAATTGGTCAACGCACAACTGACTAAGTATCTAGAAGACAACTCTCTTCTGGACCCCTCCCAGACTGGTTTTAGAGCTAACTACAGTACCGAGGAAACGTTGCTGGCAGTGTCGGACAGTATCAGATCCTCCACCGATCAAGGTGGAGCAGTGGCACTGATACTGCTTGACCTGTCAGCAGCGTTTGACACGGTATCCCACGACTGCCTGCTGAACACACTCCTGAGCAAGGGAGTTCAATCTACAGCATTGAACTGGATTCAATCTTTCCTGAGCAATCGCACTCAGGCAGTGCATATGGGCCAGTTCCACTCAAAACCCAACCCCATCAGCTGCGGGGTCCCTCAGGGGGCCTCACTGAGCCCCACTCTTTTCAATGTCTATATTTCATCTCTGGCTGACATTGGAAGGAAGTGGGGCATTGGCATCTGCTCCTACGCGGATGATACACAGCTGATGGTGGCCATGGACGAAGGGCCTGAGATAACCAAAAAAAAGCTACATGACTGCCTCTCCGAGATGGCCCAATGGATGCACAACCACTGTCTAAAATTGAACGCAGGCAAATCGGAGATTCTCCTGTTTGGTGGAGCCAAACGTGTGTGGGACGCCACATGGTGGCCACCACTCCCAAACAACACGCCAGGAACTTGGGAATCATCATGGATGACGCCCTGTCCATGAAGGATCACGTCCTCTGGGGCAAGGGCTTTGCCATACTAAAACTTCTCGCCATGATATTTCCCTTGATACCCCTGGACTGCAGACGCTCAGTCACACAGGCCCTACTGGTCAGCCGCCTAGACTATGGCAACGCACTATTCGAAGGGATGAATGAACAGTTATTCTCCCGCCTACAGGTCTTGCAAAACCAGGCGGCCAAACTGGTCTGCAATAAAGGCAAACGAGACTCTGCATCGGAATGCCTAAAGAAACTCCACTGGCTCCTGATGTGCCAGAGGGCTGCCTTCAAACTGCTTAGCCATGCGCACAGAGCTTTACATAAAACTGGCCCCACAATTCTTCAAGGGAAGATCGATTTTTATGTTCCCAATAGGAATCTACGGTCAAGTCAATCAGCCCTGGCCAAAACTAAACAAATCTATTAAGTCAGAACAGGCGGTCGCTCCTTTTCTTACCTGGCAGCTAAGAGGTGGAATGACCTGCCTACCGACCTAAGACACAACACGAACTACCTTCAGTTTCGAAAAAAACTGAAAACACACCTCTTCCCCAAAGCGTAACCTCTCAGCATATGCCTTCAGGTTCATAGCGCCGTGATATCCCTAGGGATAAGTGTCGCGCTCTACAAATACCGCTAATAAATAAAATAAACGGAACAAACTATTCAGCCTCTCACCCTCCTCGTAGACACAAGTTCACCCTACCCCATAACACCAAAATGTTACCTTAAATTCGCCAAGTTGATGCTTACTCGTTACTCTGAAATTCTCAATAATTCCTCACATGCTCCTCCAGCATCTCCCGGCTTTTGATGAACTCCACCACTCGCAACTCTCGAATACTTCTGCTAACAACATAAAAAGCGGACTTCTCAACCTTCTGTCTAATCCCTCGCGCCATCTTAACCTGATGTAAAAACCTGTGGAGCCTATCTCTCGAACCGACCTGACAAGGCTCTCTCAACACAGCGTGAATGTTCTTGCAAACACCTCGCCCATTCAGACAACACCATAAACCTGCCGCTCAAAACATGAACGAAAGACTACACTGTTTATTGTCAAAAACCCTCCTGACTTCACATGCACCATCTTGGTGCAGTGTGGGTCAATAAATGTGTCACAATATAAGATCTCCAAAGGTTTGAAACCGACCTCTAAAAAACGACGGCGACAATGAATAGTGCATAAATAATGAAAATAAAAATAGTGATGAATAATAAATAATAAAGTGTGAAAAAATATGAAATATATGGAACCAAAAGGTTTTTTTTCGTGAACAATATTTACATTACAGCAATACAACTGAATCTACTGCAATACATCAAAAACTCTTACTGACAGTCAGAAACCTACACATGCACTACACTATGGGTGCACCCTCCTTATAGTCACAGGAAACATGAATAATCAATTTTCTCATTGAGCCCTTTTGGCTCCTGGGTCCCTAATCCTTTTATCCAAAATATTTCTCTTTGAAGGAGGGATCTGGTCAGATCCACACCTTCTACTGGTTTAATTTTTTCCAGGACTGAAACCTGTATCTGGGAGATGTTGTGTTTGTTTTCCAGCCAATGTTTTGCGAGATTGCTTTTAATGTTGGCATTCCTAATGGTGCTCTTATGTTCCCATATTCGGATTTTCAGTTTTCGTTCAGTTTTTCCAACATAAAGTTTACCACAAGGGCATTTGATGGAATAAATCAGATTATTGGAATTACAATCACAATCATGGTATAATGATAAGGTTTGACCCGTATGTGGGTGATGTAAATTTGCCCCAATGATGACATTGGGACAATGGACACAATTCATACAACGTTTCATCCCTTTTTGAACTCGCTCTTGATTTGTCAATGGTGTGTTTAACAGTTCCTTCAAATTTTTATCTGGTGTACGCAAAAATTGGTCTTTGTGAAAAGATCCCTTCAAAGTCAGGTTCATGCTGCAACAGTTCCCAATGTCGTGTGATGATGTTTTTAATCTTCATAGAACTGGTGGAGAATTTAGAGACAAACACATGCCTTTCTTGAACTTTCTTAGGTTTTTGTTTGAGAAGATTCTCTCTGTCGTACACTTTGATCCGATCTTTAACTTTCTCCAAGACCTCTTGGGGGTAACCCCTTTCATTGTATTTGAAATGTTGTAGATTTAATTGTTTCTCCAAATCCAAGGGTCTGAACAAATCATTTTAATCCTCATGTATTGTGACATTGGTAAATTGTCTTTGAGATTTTGCGGATGAAAACTCTGATACAAGAGTGAGTTGTTCACATCTGTTTCTTTTCGAAATACGTCAGTGCAAATTCTTCCTTCCTTTAGAATGATTGCTACATCAAAAAATGAGATTTCACGATCACTGATGGTGTGGGTGAACTTTATTTGCTCAACGTGTGTGTTTAATAAATCAATTTTCTGTTCCAAGGTTTCTCTGCTTCCTGACCATAACACAAAAATATCATTGATGAACCTTTGGTACAGAATGCTTTTATCTCGCCGCTCTTCATCTGTGTAAATGAAATCTGATTTATGACTTTGCCATAAACGTATTGGCATATGCTGGTGCCCCAGCAAATCCCATCGACGTTCCATTCTGCTGCAAAAAGAACTTAGAATCCCACTGGAAGTAGCTATGGTACAAGCAAAAATGTAGAAGTTCCAAAATAAATACTTTTTCAGCTCTCATGGTTGTTTGATTCAAAAAAGCACATTCCACAGCTTCCAGTCCTGATTGGTGCGAAGTAGATGTATATAAAGATTTAACATCTATTGTACAGAGTAACAAATTTTGAGTGATAGGTATTTCTTTAAGTTTCAATAGAAAATGATTAGTGTCTTTGATATAAGAAGGCCAATTCTGCACAAACTGTTGCAAAAATGTATCCATATATTGACCCAATGGCTCGAATATAGTTCCACATCCGGTTACGATGGGTCTCATTGGTGGATTGTGTTTGTCCTTATGAACCTTAGGAAGCATGTAAAGGCAAGGACGCCTGGGATGTTGTACAGTGAGGAATTGTTTTGTGGCATTTGAAATATAACCTCATTCATAGGCTTGATCCAATATTGTTTTTAATGTTGCTTCCAATTCATTGGTGGGATCTTCATCTAATTTCAAATAGGTTGTCTCTTAAGAGACATGTTCATTAACTTTTTGTAGATAGAATTCTTTATCCATCACGATAATAGCTCCTCCTTTATCTGCCTTTTGGATAAATAATTTATCATTATTCTGTAAGCTTTTCAAAATGTTTGTCATAATCCGAGAGATTCTTTGTTTTAGATTTCGGAAAGCTCAATTTGTCTATGTCATTTCGCACTGACTTTTCGAATGCATCCAGGATTTTATGTGATACTGGAGTTTGGTAAATGTAAATGTCAAGGTATATGTAGAGCGCACTGTCACCAAGCGGTTTCCTGGCGCTATTACTCATACCGCTGTGGAACCCTTCCTGGCTTTCCCTGTGAAATGTCCACTCCTGGGCACCCCAGGGTGAAGCCAGGCATCCTTAGCGCTGTTTGGGCCGGTGTGTAGGTTAAGCAAGCTGCCCAGAGTTGCAGCGTGGGGCCAAGGATTAGAATAGGCACAGAGGCGAGAATTGTCAGGTCCGAGGAAATTGAGCCCAAGACCCGCAGAGGTGGGAATTGAACCCCTGGCCCCGGGCCAGAACTCTGCATCAGGGTCTGCCGCTCTAACCATTGAGCCACACTCCTCCAAAAGTATTTGGACTTTGGTTTAAACTCCATCAATTCCACCGGTTCCTTTTCTGGTTTTTTAGGGACCACATTCGTAAAAAAATGCCTTAATCTAAGAACTCTCATAAATTTGAAAAGAGCTACTTCACTTCCCAGAATGTTCATGTCATAGGTTGGGACAAAGCCCAATCCTCGGTTTAAAACTCTTAGTTCATCTGCTGTTAATTCCGTTTTGGATATGTTCATTACCAAATGTATTTGTTGCTCCGTGTTCGTGCTCCTTCTTTTGCCTCTCCTTGTTTTGTTTTGATTTTTCCTGGTGGTTGATTTAGCTCCCCGACTTGGGGAAAAGAAGACTTTGATGTTCTAGAAGCTGAAGCAGTTTCTATGGGTCCCACTCCTCCAGATGTTCCTGAAATTTGTGTTTGTGCTGATGGTCTATTTGCACTGAGGTCGGTGTCTGACACTAGGCTTTCTTCAGATGTTGTTGGTGCTTTCTTTTTTGGAAATACTCTTCTTTTGGGCGTACACCTCTGCCCAGGTATAGACTTCGTTGTGGACTCATCGGATGCGGGGCGTGAAAAGTACAGCAGGCGACGGAATGATATCAGACTCTTAGCCATAGAACAGCGTCCTGGTAACGACTCGCGTTACATCAAGACACCGAAGAGAGGGCTGCGCTGGGATTGCGGGTTGGTCTGAGACACGGCCATTCCCTTCCCCACACACCAGGCTGACTAGCACTCGCCTGGCTCAAACCGACTTCGGAACTGTACCATCGCCCAGTGCAGACATTGAATACTACGACAAGCACCCCCACGTGTCCACCTGGGGGGCACGCTGAACAAGACGGTACAAGTCGGACTACGACAATGATGGCATTGCGCTTTGTTTTGCAGATCAAGGCTCCTAGCTCCGCGCTGTAAAGTGACACTTCTGTGCTCAATATAGAGGCACACTTAGGTCAGTGTGAGGTCGACGGTGAGTGGCATTGCTGCCTGCAACCTGCATAAGTCCAACCTGAGCACTGCGGACATAAGACAACACGAGGTCAAACGCTACCCAGCTGAAGACCCTGGGCAAGCTCCACTGGTGACCGCATGTTCGCAGGCACATTTAGAGGAATAGAGAGAGCCTCCCATACCTAACATCCTGATATTACAGTGGTTCTATACAGTGTTATATCTGTCCGCGAAGCTCCAGCGGAGAATATCATTCCAAAATGGGGAAACCGGTCAGGCAGCAACCAAAGATCAACTTTGAACAACGTAACGTAAGACAACATGGGCGCCTCAATCACACTCGGGCACCGAGACAGATGCTGGGAGCGGCGCGACACAGGGGATGGAATCCATTTTGAAAGCCATCCAATCCAGTCTCCAGGACATAAACGGTAAGCTGGACCACCTAACCTGTCGTGTAGATAATATGGCGGCGAAAATGGACAAGCATGACGAAAGGCTGGATGAGGTTGAAACCAGGATATCGGCGGTGGAGGATGAAGCGCACACGAGCACGTCTAAAAGCACTGGTTTTGAAAAGATACTGGATGTAATACGATCCAAGGCGGAGGATATGGAAGCTAGATCGCGTCGCAATAATGTACGCATCACAGGTGTACCAGAATCCACAAACACGGGCAAGATGGAGTCGTATGTGGAAGAACTCTGCCTGGCGCTGTTTGGCAAGGAAGCCCCAGTGTTTATAGTAGAAAGGGCTCACTGCACCCTGGCACCTCGTCCCCCGCCAGGAACGCCACCACGACCAATAGTGGCGCGCATTTTGAACTACCGCGACAGAGATGCGATTCTGAGACTGGCGCGTGAGCACAAAGACCTCTCCTTCCAAAATAACCGTTTGGAGTTCTATCCTGACTACACGATGGCGGTTCAACAAGCCCGAAGAGAATTTAATTCAGCTAAAGCTAAACTATGTGACCTAAAGGTGGAATACGCTATGTTATACCCAGCGCTTCTGAAGGTGAATTGGGATTTTCACAGACCGACAAAGGAGGTCTAATCTTTCAAAATCCTAAGGGAGTCCTTTCTTCAGCAATTGAATAGACATCGTCCTGATGATGGTCTTCTTGACATCTGCAACCAAGACCGAAACGTCGACATTCCATTAACTCCTCTAATGTTGTTTTATAGCACAAATTTACAATCACATTTTATTGATTATTTTGAGTTGTTTTTCTTCACTAAATAGGAGCTGATGTGCTAAGTCATGAACTATAGATAAAAATTTTGCTAAAACTAAGTTCATGATTCCTTGCTAAAATTAATTTGTGTATCTATCTCCCAAAATTTGTTTTCAGTAAAGATTTTTTGAAATACATATCCCTCTGCTCTGTTTTACTTTTCACCTTCCATCAATTAATTTATCTATATACAACAAAATCGTTATCCTGTGGATACTATTGAGTCTGTTACTGTGGTACAACTCACAATTCAGACTGAATAATTTAAAAATAAATCCCTTGTAGCACCCCTTGTTTTGAATTACATATTGCCCAAGCCTACAAGGGTCTATTGGGTTTCCCCTGCCTATAACAAAATGTTTAGATAGATGGCACATTGATATTGTAATGTTTCATATGGCTGAGATACCCGCCACCCCCTCTCGACGCAGTCCCCAAGGATGGGAAACAGAAACGGTTCTGAACTTTTGGAAGGCGGGAGGGAGTGACCCTCCCGTCCGTATTTATTAAAATATGAAACAAAATCAAACTATTAAAATAACAGTTTCATATTATGTACAATTTCATTTCCACATTACGATGTTTGGCTAACCTTAACATATTTCTAATACAAAGGTTCTCCTAGCCGAACTAACATCCTATAAAACATTTAACTTGAAATTGTACATCCTAACGTTAAGGGCCAACGGCAAGGTCGTAACCGGTGTCAGATCCCTAAACCAGAATTACCCCCCCCACTTGGGCGGGGCGACCGCACAGAGGCTGTACCTCAAATGCATCTACCAATTTCCCTTGACTTGACGGGGGCCCCAATGAACTCGACGCCATTTAAAGGTCGTCCGAGGACTCGTGTGAGGTGTCTAGAAGGTAGCGTAAACCCCCTCCCCACCCCACACAACTTACCACATCTGCCGTCGCAGGTGTCCTGGCCCCGGGAAATTCCCCAGGAGGGGCCCGTAGCCCCTCCTATCAAGGAAGGGGCCTTGACCGCCTTTCCTTTTCTTTCGGCGGCCCATCCTTAGAAGGGACCGCCTCCCCGTTGAGGGGCCAATGGCCACCTCCCCCGGGCGCTCCCATCCGTAATAGGTGACGCCCCCCCATAGGGATCTTCCAATTACTGCTCACCGATCATGACCTTACCGCCACAGGCCGGATAGTTGACCGGCTATCCGGACCCCCCACAACAACTCCTGCCTAAAGGTCATGTTTTAAACTCTTTAGCCAAGCTATGAGGTCTCCTATGAGTAACTCATTCCCCACCCGGGACAAATGGACCCCATCTCCCAAATACATACTGTCCCCCTTGATACAACCATGCGGAATAGAATGCAGTGCCCTTGAACGAAACAATCTACCCAACTTGTTATTTACTTTCTTCACTGAGTGATTCAGAGCAGAAACCGAAATCGCCCCCCGCCACACTTTTCGTGGAATCATATGGGACCATGCAATTGTGCACCCTGGAACTCTTCTCGCCAACCAACTTACAGTGGAAAGCATTGCCTCGAGAAGCAGTCGTCTACCAGTGGTCACCAAATCATTACCCCCAAGATGGACTATGATTATAGACGGCGGTGACCTTGTCCGCCCTAACAAACCCTCGAAAAAGGATTGAAACTGGTCAATACAGAGCCCGCCCCTTCCGTAGAAGGTCACCCTGTACCCGTATTCCCCAGCCTTGTGAATCATGTCACCTGCTTTGAATACGTCCGCGGCACGCCTCACGTATGAGTGGCCCACGACCCACACCACTTTTTCCGCAGCCGGTGATGTTTAACCGCTGGTTCCCAGGTGTCGGGTCGACTGCACAGTCCGCCCCGCCTCGTAAGCTTGCGAAACTGTAAACCAAACAAAAACAAGAAGCGTGAGTACATGATAGCAGCTTCACAACATGTGCAACCGCACATACCTTTTGTAACAATTCGAGGACCAACGCCCCAAACGTTTCACTTTTTCTACACTCAGACCCCTGGCTGTAGCCTCAGTAGCAGCCCCTATCCGAAAGGAATGGGTCCCAAACTCGCCGGGGTTCAAGCCCGCGGCCGAAAGCGCCATTGCAAGCACCCGCTGGAACTGAAACCTCGTCAGTGGGGTGGCATCAGCGTGCCTCAACAAGGTCCCCCCCAATGATGACACCCTCTGCGCTAAATATTCCTCTAAGCAAACAACAGGGCACATGGGAGATCCGGGAATCGGATGTATGACTACACAATCCCCTATCGCACCCTGATCGGCCTTGGACCTGACAAACGAGACAGTCATTGTCTCCCTCTTTACCTGAATGTGCTCTCGGCACAGTCCCCCCACCGTATCCCGCTTGTTCTTCGCCACCAGTTCGCTGACCCGCATTGCCCCATGGAATGCTAACGCAAAGGCGGCCCGGAATAACACGGTTTCATACTGGGATGAACATGTCGCAGGGAGTACGGATAATAACAGGGCCAACCTATCCAGACCTATCGGGTGCCTCTCATCTACTCTGCGACCCTCAAGGCGTTGCCACCCACGTAGCGCTTTCTGCACCACAAAAGACGCTGTCGGGTCCTGGATCCCATGAGCCCTTGCCATAAAGGAAATGGCGGCCCGATGCCTCTGGGCCGTAGCTACTGATTTGCCTGCCTGATGTAAAGACAGCAAGAATTTTACGACAAGCTCTTCCTGGCCCCAAAGCTCCCCCCTAGCAGAACCCAAAAAGGACCAATAGGAACGGAACGCCCCTTCATATGCCTTCCTTGTCCTGGGTGCTAAACTCTCTCCCACGAGGTTTTGTAGTTCGGGGCACTGAGAGACCAGAGAGCTTCGTGAAAGGGTGCCGCCACCGGGTCCGCTGTGGGCAGAAAACCCCAGAAGGCCTGCATACGGAAACGAGAAAGCGCATCAGCCGCTTGGTTCAGCACCCCTGGAACATGTCGCGCCCTAAAGAGCACATTCAACTGCATACACAACAATACAATTTCTTTAAGCAATCTCAGAATCCATTTACAACGTGCTGCCTGACTATTGATACACTCAACCACGGTCATGTTATCAGACCAGAACACCACAGAGTGATCTCGGAACCCCTCAGGCCATGTTCTCAGGGCCACCAAAATAGGGAAGAGTTCGAGGAAAGCAATGTTACTTGTCAGCCCGCACTCGTGCCACCATGACGGCCATTTCTGAGCCGACCATTGCGTACCGAATATGGCGCCAAAACCTATACTCCCCGCCGAATCTGTCCACAGCCCCAGCTCCTCGGAGGACACTGCCGGCTTGTTCCAGACAATTCGACCATTGAAATCCGTCAGGAATGCCAACCAAATGCGCATGTCCTGGCGAATCTCTGCCGAGAGCCTCGTGCGGTGATGTCCCTCCTTAAGGCCGACCATGGCTTGTGCAATCGAGCGGGAAAAGGGGCGGGCCATTGGGATTACTCTAAGGGCAAAATTCAACTGGCCCACCGTTTGTTGCAATTGATGCAGGTTTACCTTAGTCTCTCGAATACATGTTTCAAGAGATGCCCTGAATTTCAACACCTTCTCTTTGGGCAACCGAAAACAACCTTCCTCCGAGTCGAGCTCGATCCCCAGAAACTCGAGTGAAGTCGAGGGACCCACAGTCTTACCTGGTGCCAATGGCACGCCAAAGTGATTCATTAGGACACAAAACTCTTTTAAAGCCTGTCCACATTCTGGATCCCCGGCTGCCCCCAGGAACAGAAAGTCATCGAGATAATGCATCACATGCTGAAAACCCGTCTTTCTTGTGAATACCCATTGCAAAAAACAACTGAACTTTTCAAAATAAGCACAAGATATGGAGCAACCCATTGGCATACATTTATCCATGTAATAGCGACCCTGAAACATGAAACCAAGGAGACGCTGATCGTCTGGGTGTACCGGGAGCAACCGGAACGCTGACTCGATGTCTGATTTGGCCATCAGCGCTCCGGGCCCCAGGCGATTCAACATGGCGACGGCCTCATCGAAAGATGCGTACCGCACCGAACACACTTCCGGGTCTATCGCATCATTCACGGAAAGACCTCGTGGGGCTGACAAATTATGTATTAGCCTAAACTCACCCGGGTCCTTCTTGGGGACCACCCCTAAGGGGGAACAAACAAAGTTAGCAACCGGTGGTAAATCGAATGGACCGGCAACCCGCCCTCGAGTCACCTCTTTCCCAATCTTTACCTGTACCACCGCCGTATGCTGCAGGACCGACAGTTGGTTCTTACAACTAGTTTTACCCTGAAAATCCCCCACTGGAATGCGGAAACCATACGAAAACCCGTCTCGCAACACCCCAGCGGAGACATGATCCGGGTATTCATTGAGCCAAGGAATCATTGCCATGGTATCAACCGGGGTAGGTAAAGGCGCCCCTCGGACTATTTCAGACCTGTTTGGCGCTTCCCCTACCACCGTTATCACCCGTTTTGGCTCTGCACATGGTCTCGGGATGAGAGGACTGTCCACACCCCCCACATTTGTGTCTAAACTTGCATGACCCCTGAGGCCTTGTACATTTTCCCCTGTTAAAATTCCAACAAATCCCCTTTTTACCTGTGTTGCCACTCGACTTCGAGTGATGCTCGTTACCTGCACCCGTCCGAAAGGGTGTCCCAGAGGTTTGGCGGGAAGACTCACCCCCGACACCCCCCGACAATGGTACCTTTAACATGCCTGAATTCTCCATTTTTTGCCAAGAAATGGAGTCATAACAATCCCAAGTTAGAGCTGGGTCGTGCTCCTTAGCCTTCCTAAAAATATTGTCATAACAAAACCACTGATTGCCCTCGTACGCTAGAGAATACTCCATAATACGTGTCTGATAAATAGGCAATTCCGTCAACAACTCAGGCCTTCGCTCACCCATAATGGAGGTGAAAATGCCAAACGCTCTGCCCCAAGTACCTATGTTCTCGTCGACCTTAAAGGCGGCCATTTTTGCACGCCAAACACTCGGATGCATAAGCTCTTTTTGGGCCTTCACATGCTCGATCTCGTAATGGTCAGTAAGCAAAGAAAACATGTTCACATACTTATCAGCCCAAATCTTTTCCTTAATTTCGAGTGGAACATGCTGGGCCACTTTCTCCCTTCGTGAGGGTACAGACCCCTCCCCCGCAATCGGCAGTAGCCGCTTACCTGAACTAGGTGCTGTACTTGCTGCCGAACTCGCGCCTGCTGCAATCCCAGCCACCGGAACCTGTGGGGGAACAGAAGATGGTGCCTTCGCAGCCTCTCTAGATTCCCGCAATTGTCTCATTACTGCCCTGGCGTCGTCCGCCGTGGTGCCCTCACTATCCTTTCCCAACCACGCTGCCAGTTGTGCAGCCAACTCGGGAGGCATATCTTCCCCGTTCACGGGGGTGACTACCACGGGGATCGGATGCCCCTCCTTCGGAACCGGGATTGGCTCCTCTATCGGTGTATCGGGAACCGGGGCCTCCCCCCCAGGTGCCCCCCTCCTGGACCTCTTGCCTCTCCCGCTAGGGACTACTCCCGGCAATGCTGGTCCGACGATTGCTTCGGGCCTCCCTCCCCGTTCTTTACCGCCATCTGTTTCTTCAACTCGGCTACCTCCTTTACGAGCATGCGGAGCATCTGATCGGTACCGACCCGCTTTCCGACCTTCTTGCCCGGCATTCTCCAACGAAGATATCTGTAAAACAAGAACAAAAATTACAACGCTCAAAATTGGCTCTTCGTTCCGTCTCGAGCTCACGTGCAGCGGGGAGGTGCAGCTTCAGAGCACAGGAACAAGAGGATGCTTTCTTGGCTTGTTGCTCCTTTTATCCGTCTTCGGGCGGGCGTAAACCCGCCTCCGCCTGCCTCCGGGGGCGTGGCCGGCGGCGTCAGCGTCTAGGACAACCCACTCCAGGGCGGGAAAAGGCGCGCCCCGGCTACGCCGCTTCGGGCATACCAGCCGAGACTCGCCTCCCGCCCAAGATGGCCTCCCGGGGGGATCGGGGCACTCCACCATACGTTCGGGGGGACCGAGTGGTCGCCCCTTTCCAGGAAACACACAAAGCCCCACAATCACACAGTCAGGTAGGACGGAGATGGGCGGAATCGGTACATAGTGCCAAATACTCCTCTTATTCGAGAGGGGTCTCCATACTTGTGAAAAAAGGCACGAATTTCAAAATTGACAAGACGACTATAGACGAACATGGTCGCTACATTATACTAAGAGGTAGGATACGAGGTAGACAGCTAACACTGGTTAACACATATGGTCCCAATACCAATTCCCCTGACTTCTTTCATGAGATTGGGTTGCAGCTGTCCTCTGAGTCGGATCAAGCAGTGCTCTGGAACGGTGACCTGAATATCGCAATAGATGACAAGGTGGACAGATCGGGCAACACGACAGAGCACCCACACCCAAGCTAGAACTAAATTGCGCGACGTCATGTTAGAGCTAAATATAAAAGATATATGGAGAGCGCGTAATCCGGGGATTACTGAAGAGACGCACACATCGGCTGCACATGGAAGCTGGTCGCGTATTGATTACTGGCTAGGCTCAGATGAATTACTGTTATGGACACAGGCAATCAAACACATGCCCAAAACTCTATCAGATCACAACCCTGTCAAACTGTCCTTACAAATTCCCAATTATACGCCACCACCGTACAGTTGGAGATTCAATGATGCAGCTTTATCTGACTCACTTTACGCAGATACCATAGAAAAGGCAATTAAGGAATATTTTCAACTTAATGACGCCTCGACATTCCTGTGGGAAGCGTTTCAAGCCATGATTCGTGGTGTTTGTATTAGCACAACGGCAGGGATATTACGGAATATTAGAGCGCAACTGACGCGTTGCGAGTCCAAACTCAGCACCCTCGAACGGCTTGATGAGCGTACTCCACATCCAACGATACTTAGTCAAATTAGAAACGCATTAACTGAACATCAAACATTCGCAGCCGATGAGATTAAATACTTAAGTAAGAGACACGCAGCTAGGGCATACGGGGAAGGGGGGCGACTAGCGGCTTAAACCGGTGGTGGTCATAAAGCACACACTATAACGCAGATTACTGGTGAAGACGATATTACATACTGATCAGATGGGTATAATGTACAGTTTTGTCCATAACTATAGAGATTTGTATACATCACGACCGGTAGCTACACAACGCGACACACTACATTATTTGAAGTACATTGCAATAGCTTGGCTTTCCGACACCCAAAGACAATACTTGTCTCAGCCGAAAACCATACAGGAGGTTACGGAGGTGATTCAATCATTGCCAGGTCCGTATGGATTCACTTGTGAATTCAACAAAATGTATAAAGATATTCTGGCGCCTCGTTTAGTTGCAATGTTTGGTGATGCCCATGACGCTCAGGTACTCCCAGCCACACTGCGCGAAGCAATGATAATAGCGCTTCTTAAGCCTCACAAGGACCCTGACAGGTGTCATTCATACCGCCCTTTGTCTCTGCTAAACGTGGACTCAAAAATTCTCGCTAAAACACTTGCCATGCGATTACAGCCGCTCATAGTGAATCTGGTCCTCCCAGACCAATCAGGGTTTATACCCACTAGAAATACTGCACACAACAACAGAACGCTCTTTGCAGTCTCCCACTACCTGAATCCATCTACGAAAGCGGTAGCGGTGATGCTAGACGCCGCAAAGGCGTTCGATTCAATTGAATTGTCATACTTAATTACAATATTGCACAGAATGGGCTTCCCCCTGATTTTCATTCAATGGATCCAGTGGTAATATACCAAACCCAGTGCTAGGGTTAAGATTAATGGTTACGTATCGGAAGCCTTTGATAGGTAGAGGGACGAGGCAGAGCTGCCCCCTGTCTCCTCTCCTGTTTGCCCTGGCACTGGAACCCCTGGCCTGTATAGTGAGGCAGCAACACCATCACCTGGCGCTTTAGTTTCCAGGCCGGCCGCTACATATTTCTTTGTATGCGGATGATATGCTGCTCTATGTCCGCGACCCTGCACAAAACCTAGACTCCCTCCTACGCGCATACATTAAATTTGAGGGATATTCCGGTCTGCAGTTAAACTGGGACAAATCCTGCATATTCCCATTGACTGACGCTACACTACCACACCCAATTGAATACCCATTAGCATGGCAGTCGGACCCCATAAGATACCTAGATATATGGTTCCACAGGGACCCGGAACTAGTACTAAGGACAAATTATGGTAGGGCCATAGACGCACTAGAAGACAAAGTCAAGAGGTGGATTCAGCTCTCGATATCCTTGGCTGAAAGACTAGCGATTGTAAAAATGGTCGTGCTTCCTAAACTCCTTTACCTCTTTAACAATATCCCCATCCAACTGCCTAGGGAAGTCTTCAAGAGACTGACCTCATTGGTAAAATTGCTAAATATTTCTCAGGCAAAATAACTAACATATATGCGAACTTCTCCAGCAACATAAAACCTGGCACTGAATTTATAGAGAATGAAGACCATATACGTACGCAATCCTGCCTATGTGCTTTCTCCGTTCCCCCCGCCGAAACACTGGTAAAAATTTGCAAAAGCATCAAATCCGGTTCTCCACGAGATCCTGCGCCACCTAAAATCCTAGCTGCTAGCATTTCGGTCTTAGAGCCCCACTTCAGACATATGCTCCAAATATCTTTTTCCACTGCCTGTTTACCAGCAGAATGGAAAAAGGCCATAGTGCTCCCCATCAAAAAAAAACCTAACATGAGTCAGGACATACTGGAGAACCTACGCCCTATCTCCCTGCTACCTTATCTAGCAAAACTAGCAGAAAAAGTAGCCAATGTCCAACTTATGGCCCATCTTGAAGCCCAGAATGCTTTTCATACATCGCAGTCGGGCTTCAGATCGAGCTTCTCCACGGAGACAGCTCTCTTGAGAGCGACTGGAACTCTACGAGAAGGAGCTGACGAGGGCAAGACCATGGCCCTCATCATGCTGGACCTCAGTGCCGCGTTTGACACTGTAGCACACTCCATCTTGCTACAGACTTGAGACTAGACAGATCATTGTTCAAGCTCTGGTTCTTACCAGACTGGACTATGCTAGTTCCCTGTTCTTGGGCCTAAACCAGGCTGAGCTATCCCGCCTTCAGAGGGTTCAGAACGCGGCGGCTAGGATGATTGTTGGCCTTCCAAAGTTTGTTTCGGCACGTCGGACCATTCAGGATCTTCATTGGCTGCCGGTGGGGCAGAGAATTAAGTTTAAAGCTCTTTGCTTAACTTTTAAAATTCTCAAAACAGCCTCCCCTCCTATCCTTGCACATACCATCCAGTACTATGTCCCTGCTAGAGCTCTTCGCTCTGCCGGAACTAATCTGGCTATCGTGCCACGTTTTAAAAAATCTAGGATGGGTGGCCGCTCTTTTTCAGTGATGGCAGCATCCCTTTGGAACTCTCTGCCTGCTCCATTGCGCTCCATTCCTGAGTTGCTTCCTTTCAGGAAGGCACTTAAAACCTTCCTTTTTGCCACAATTTAGGCCTTTTTTTCCCCATTGCTTATCCTCTCCTTTTTTTCTGTCGTGTTGTGTTATTATTCTCCAAGCGCCGGGACGCCACTTTGCTGCGGCATCCGTGCGCTATACAAAAACCATATAACATAACATAACATAACATACAGTGTCTAAACAGAGCGGGGGTCACCAAAGAGGCCTTGGGATGGCTGAAGGCCTTCCTCACCAACAGGAGTTTTCAGGTTGAAAGAGGGACCTTTCTCTCGGACAACATGACACTAGAACAGGGGGTGCCTCAGGGCTCTGCCCTGAGTCCCACCCTGTTCAACCTGTACATGGCACCGCTGGCAGAGGTGGTCCAACCGTTCGGCGTAGAGCTTGTCTCCTACGCCGACGATACTCAACTCCTGATCTCTCTGTCTCAAGCTCCCTGCTCCGAGGCCGACAATTTCAAATCCTGCATGAGCAAGCTAGCTACCTGGATGACTGAACATTGCCTCAAACTAAATGGCACAAAAACCGAGGTGCTCATAATAGGAGGAAAAGACACCAAGTGGACTAAAGACTGGTGGCCTACCTCTCTGGGACCCTTACCAACTCCCAGTCAGGAAGCCAAGAACTTGGGTGTCTGGATAGACAACAAGCTCTCTTTTGACAGCCATGTCAATAAAATAGTAGGTAAGTGCTTTGGAGTCATGAAAACCCTCAATCGTACCCTGGACTTGCTCCCGCTGAACTCCAGGCGAACCATGACTCAGGCACTTATCACCTCCCGAATAGATTATGGTAACGTGCTGCTGCTGGGCACGTCCGAAAAAAACATCAGAAGACTACAAGTCTTGCAAAACTCAGCAGCACGCCTAGTGCTAAGACTTCCCCGCAGAGCTCCTTCCAGACCTTCCCTGGCCACCCTCCACTGGCTGCCAATCAGCAAGAGGATACAATTCAAAGCTCTCCTCTGGTGCCACAGGATTATTCACCAAAAAGCCCCCTCCTACATGTCTGATCTAGCTTCACTCTATGAGCCCAACAGATCCCTACGTTCCAAGGGAATGGGTCTGCTTAAAACAACGCTCCCAAAAAAAGCAAGAATGGGAGGCAGGTCCTTCCGCACTCTTGCAGCTAAGAAGTGGAATACCCTCCCTTTGAACATCAGACAGGAAATAAATGAGGCATCTTTTAGGAAATCACTGAAAACATATCTGTTCACTCTATAGTCTCCTGTCTTTCTGTCTCCACCCTCCTAAGACTCTATCTCCACAGCGCGGGGACACGCCGGGAGGCGTCACCAGGCGCTTTACAAACCCCTTTAATAATAATAACTGAAGCTGATTTGGGCGGGTAAACAGGCGCGTATCACCTTGGCTGTGTTGACAATACCTTATGACAAGGGCGGGTGGGGAGTACCAGACCTCTTGCTATATTACTTATGTGCCCAGGACCAATACGCCACGCACTGGTACCACAAAACCCCATTTCTGACACATGTAGCTGTTGAGGAGGGTGACGCGGCGCCTATCCCACTAGACACCATCACCACACAGGACAGGCCCCCACTCCACAGCAATGACATTAACACAATTGACACCACAAACGCGGCATGGAGACGGTTGGGTCAGCTGATGCACAAACTACCCCTGTATGCTCCGGCGTTACCGCTACACCAGGAACTGTTAAACACACCATTGACAAATCAAGAGCGAGTTCAAAAAGGGATGAAACGTTGTATGAATTGTGTCCATTGTCCCAATGTCATCATTGGGGCAAATTTACATCACCCACATACGGGTCAAACCTTATCATTATACTATGATTGTGATTGTAATTCCAATAATCTGATTTATGCCATCAAATGCCCTTGTGGTAAACTTTATGTTGGAAAAACTGAACGAAAACTGAAAATCCGAATATGGGAGCATAAGAGCACCATTAGGAATGCCAACATTAAAAGCAATCTCCCAAAACATTGGCTGGAAAACAAACACAACATCTCCCAGATACAGGTTTCAGTCCTGGAAAAAATTAAACCAGTAGAAGGTGTGGATCTGACCAGATCCCTCCTTCAAAGAGAAATATTTTGGATAAAAGGATTAGGGACCCAGGAGCCAAAAGGGCTCAATGAGAAAATTGATTATTCATGTTTCCTGTGACTATAAGGAGGGTGCACCCATAGTGTAGTGCATGTGTAGGTTTCTGACTGTCAGTAAGAGTTTTTGATGTATTGCAGTAGATTCATGTCGTGATTGCAAGCAGCGCAAGAACACGCATGCGCCACTAACCTTGCTCTGAGGGCCAGCAGAGACGACAAGACGATAGTCCCCAAAGCCTCTCCCCATAAACCCTCAACACTGGGTAGTCCACCACTGTCTGAGGGAATCTGGAAGGAGGCCGCGAGGTGAATGAGCAGAGGACGTCTTTGGTTCCTCGAATTTCTCAGGTCAAAGCTACCCCGGTAGGCATAAGGAATGACAGTACTGCAAGTGGAGGAAAAGACAAACAACAGGCTCTTAGTACCTAAACTGTTGTTGCCCTTCCCGCAATCCCCCCTATAGTTAAACTCACCAATATCCTTTCTTCTACACACCGTAGAGATATCAGGAGAATCAGAAGCAAATAGGATGGCCAAAAGTGTATGAGAAGTTACTTCACTTCTCAATGGTTGGATCCACCTCGACTTGTTTATAATTAGGTAGCAGAGTATCCTTCTGTTAGACGTTAACAGCACGTCTAGTCATCACCACAATACTTCTTGTGGATAAGAAGGAAACAGATTCCGTAATCTTCGTCTTTACAGGTACGTAGTAATGTAACAGGGTAAACAGGCAAGTCCACAAGCTCGTTACACTACTTATGCTCAGGCGTATATGGAATTCAAAAGTTTGACAACAACACAACGGAAATAAGGAGGCGATCCCGCACTCCTCTCAATACTTGCAGTTTACAGGACACGGCTTGCACACCAACTCCGCGGTGACCGGGACCTTGCAGGCTCTTTCCAGGTGTTGGCGCTCGTAAGAACTCTGACCACGCTGGCTCTTCGTCGGCGCTGGAAAACACTCGGACTCTGACCACGCTGGCTCTTCGTCGGCGCTGGAAAACACTCGGACTCTGACCACGCTGGCTCTTAGTCGGCGCTGGAAAACACTCGGACTCTGACCACGCTGGCTCTTCGTCGGCGATGGTAAACACAGGCACACCAACCTCACAGGTTTCACCGTCGGCAGATAGAAAACAGGCATCCACAGGATAGGAAACGGTGCCGTCTCAGGAACAACATTGACAAGCACTGGTCCGGTGACTGGGAGGAACCTATATAGCGTCCGCCCACTTCCCTGGTTCTTGGCGCCGCATTGCCTTCTGGTACCAGTAGTTCTTCCATTTGGGAAGCGTAATGAAAATGCACTTTTTCTTCCTCGTGCCTGCTTGCGTGATCGCTACAGTACCCCCTCTCGAGGACCGCCGTCCCGGCGGACGACCTGGTTTCCCAGGGTACTTTTCATGGAACTGCGCCAATAAGTCAGGACAATGAAGGTTGGTACTAGGTTCCCAGGTACGGTCCTCAGGGCCAAACCCCTTCCAATCAACCAGATATAGGATCCTACCTCGCACCATACGGGAGTCCAAGATAGATGCGACCTCGTACTCATCCTGACCCTCGATCTCCAGAGGTTGAGGGCGGTCTGGCACCCGGACATCCGGAAGGCATGGGCGAAGAAGTGACACGTGAAACACAGGGTGTATCGACCATGACACAGGGAGAGAAAGCCTCATGGCTACCGGATTTATCACCTCACTAATACCATAGGGACCAATAAACTTAGGCTTCAGTTTACTGACTCCCTTCAAATGCAGATTACGTGTGGAGAGCCATACTTTATCCCCCACTTCATACTCAGGCTCCAAGGAGCGTTTTGTATCCGCATAAAGCTTCTGGGCCTTTTGGGCATTTTCCAAGCAACGTCTAGCGTCAATCAAGATAGCCCTAAGGTGAGCATGATGTTCATGAACAGTAGGTACCAAAGAGGTGGCAGGCCACTCAAAGGGAAGCATGTTAGGATGAAAACCATACAGGCAAAAGAACGGGGAACACCCCAAGGTGGTATGTACAGCATTATTATAGGCGAACTCCGCCAACCACAAAAGGGTGGTCCAGTCAGTGGTGTTTTGCAATGTAAAACGGAGGTATTGTTCGAGTGTTTGATTTAGCCTTTCCGTTTTTCCATCCGTTTGCGGATGGTAACTAGAGGAGAGGCGTGCATCGATTTGGAGCAGTGTACATAGAGCCTTCCAGAAACGGGAAGTAAATTGTGTTCCACGATCTGTTATCAACACACTTGGTAAGCCATGCATCCGCACGACATGTTGCAAGAAAACCTTAGCCAATTCAAATGAGGAGGGTAGACCGGGCAAGGATATATAATGTCCCATTTTCGTGAGATGATCAACTACCACCAGTATAACGGTTTGGCCTTCGCAAGGGGGCATCTCCACAATGAAGTCCATAGACACGGTATGCCAGGTTTTGTGTGGTATCGGCAATGGTTGTAGCAGACCTGAAGGTTTAGCATGACTAGACTTCCCTTGGGCGCAAACAGCACAATTCTTAACGTATTCTTTCACGTCGGCTCTAAGACTAGGCCACCAAAACGATCGTTCCACCGTGGCAATGGTCTTATGTATGCCCATGTGTCCACCTAATACTGAATCATGAGCCCATTGTAACACCTGTAATTGTAAATCACTCTGAGGTATGTACAATGCATGATAATGGTATGCAAGCTGGTCTTTCTCGCATCGATGTGCTGGATCTTCTCGTATCCAGGAAGGAACATCCAAAACAGACAGGGCAACTTTGCAATCCTCCAAAAAATCCTTGGAGGTGATTAAGGCTACTGTGTCCTCCAGAGAGTGTGTCTCCTTAAGGATGGACGGTGGTTCTGTGGGGGCGGCTGTCTCCTCATCCCCAAGCCGGGAGAGTGCGTCTGCTTTCCCGTTGCGTGTTCCGGGTCTGAACTTAATCACGAAATCGAAGTCAGAAAAGAAGAGAGTCCACCTCAGCTGTCGAGGAGTCAAGGCTTTCGCTGTCTTTAAAAACAACAAATTACGATGATCCGTAATTATTTCTACTGTATGCAAGGCCCCTAGAAGATAATGTCTCCACTCTTCACATGCTCTTTTAATGGCAAGAAGTTCTTTGTCCGTAATGGTGTAATTAACTTCACAGGGAGTGAGTTTCTTTGAGTAATATGCCACAGGGTGAAGCTGTCCTGTAGAAGGGTGTCTTTGGGACAGCACTCCCCCGAGAGCATACTGTGAAGCGTCGGTTTCCAAAATGAACGGCAGTTGGGGGTCTGGATGTCGTAGTACAGGTGCTTGTGTGAATTTCTTCTTCAGAAGTTGAAAGGAACTTTCTGCTTCCTCTCCCCATATGAATGGAGCATTCTTTCGCAGTAGTGCCGTGATAGGTTGAATGGTCTTGGAGAAATCCTGAAAAAACCTCCGATAGTAGTTGGCAAAGCCAAGGAAGCTCTGCACTGACTTTACGTTTCTAGGCGTCTTCCATGATAAAATGGCTTCAACCTTACTCATGTCCATCCTGAACCCTTGGGCGTCAATGACATACCCCAAAAAAGCCACGTCTTGTACATGAAATAGGCATTTCTCTAGCTTAGCATACAGGGAATTCTGTTTCAATCTGTCCAATACGGTCTTCACATGTGTAATGTGTTCTGAATAAGACACAGAATACACCAAAATATCATCTATGTACACTATGCAAAAAGATTCCAAGCACCCCCTTAAAACCTCATCCATAAAGTACTGGAAAGCTGCTGGGGCGTTGCAGAGACCGAAAGGCATCACCCTGTACTCATAGAGGCCAAATTTGGTTCTGAACGCTGTTTTCCACTCATCCCCCTGTTTCACGCTCACTAGATGGTAAGCTCCGCGGAGATCAAGTTTGGTGAAGTATCGAGCGCCTTTTAACTGGTCCATTAAGACTGGAATCAGGGGGAGAGGGTATCTGTTCTTGATCGTCACTTTATTTATGGCTCTGCAGTCAATACAGGGTCTCAATTCTTCACAGTCTTTCTTTGGAATAAAGAACATGGGTGATGAGGCAGGGGAGGTGGAATGTCTTATAAATCCAGTGGCCAGGTTTTCATCAATGTAGGTCTTTAGATACCGTGTCTCTTTCTCCGTTAAGGCATACACTCGACTACAAGGAATGTCTGCTCCAGGGACAAGGTCTACGCGGCAGTCATATGCCCGATGAGGAGGCAATTGGGTGGCTTTTTGTTTGTCGAACAGAGCACTATACTCTAGGTACTCTACTGGCAATGCCTTGGCACAACAGAATTGGTCGACTGTACAAGAGTTTGCTAAGTATGTAGCAGGTGATGGGTCTGGTGCGGAGCTATAAGTAGCCTGACTCTGACAATGCTCCTTGCAATAATCAGACGTCATACTGACTGTTCTAGAGGACCAACTCACCACAGGATCGTGTAAAGTAAGCCAGGGCATTCCCAAAATAAGACGGAATTGCGACGCATCAATGAGATCGAACTGAATGTTTTCACTGTGCTCCTTCCCAAATTCCATCCGTACTGAAAGGGTATGAGACACTACTGGACCTGAATAAAGGACCGTTCCGTCCACTGCCTTGACGGTTTCAGGCTTTTGTTTCTTTTCACATGGAATGCCAATTCGAAGGGCATATTCTCGATCAATATAATTTCCTGTAGCCCCTGAATCCAACAGGGCATCTACAAGTAAAGACTCCTGAGCCGTGATCCATAAGGACACGCTGACATTCATATGGGCGACCGCAGGATGTAGGGTATTCGCTACAGAAGGGGAGACCATGGTAGATGGGTGTCTCGAATCAGAGGTCTCTAACTGATCCGAGACCTTTAGTTTTCCGTCGGCTCGTCCATTCTCGAGGTGGCCTGTACTCTGGGGAGAGGGGTTTTTCCCGGAACGTAATTTCTAGCTCGGCAATCATTTATGAAATGACCACCTTTACCGCAATAAAGACAAAGTTTGAGTCTTCTTCGCCTGTCCTTCTCTTCTTTGGTGAGAGGACCACGGATCCCCCCTATCTGCATTGGTTCAGGACTTTCTGGTGCCTTGGTCTTTTCTTCACCCCGTTGCCGTGCTCTGACCATGGGGTATGAGAACCTGTAGTCTCCCCTACTTCGATCCCCCTTCCGTTCTAACAACCGGTGATCAAGTTGGACCGTTAAATCAATGAGTTCCTCGCAGGTGGACGGTAGTTGCACCACCTGTGCCAATACGTCCTTCAGTTCACTCCTCAGGCCCTGATAAAACAAGGATATTCTTTTTTGAACTGGCCAATCCGTCTCTACTATAAGGCGATTAAACGTAGTAATGTAAGACAAGAGGTCTTGTGACCCTTGTCGTAAAGTCATTAACTCCCGGTCCAAGGACAACATGTGAGACTTTCTGTCAAACAACTTCCGTAGCTCAAGACAAAACTCGGAAAAATTACGTAATACAGGATCATCCCGTTCCAGTAAAGGGATCGTCCAACTGGACGCATTCCCTCCCATATAAGACATCATGAATGCTGTTTTGGACGCCTCATCCTGAAACACCATGGGTTTGCATAAGAAATGAAGACGACATTGGTTCAAGAATGTGTCAAATTTTCTAGGGTCTTTGTAGAATCTTTCGGGCGGAGCTAGAGGTATACACTGGTTTTGTATGATGTGTACGGTAGGGGTAGTCTCGGTGGAGGTGGAAGGAGCCACAAAGGAACCCCCTGACGGGAAGGAAGGAGGTGGGGGCAAAGTGGCTGGTCTTAACAATGGTTTTACAACTGGTTCTCTTTGTGCAAGATCAGACATCTCTTTACGCAAATCCGCCACTTCCTTATACAGAGCTTGATTCTCTGCTCGAGAGGTCTGGACTTCTTGCTGCAAGTTTGAAAAGCTTTCAAGTAAGGAGGTAAGGACAGCGTTCGTATCCATCGTCTAGGCTGGACAGTATTCTTGGGCTTGTCAATCTGTCGTGATTGCAAGCAGCGCAAGAACACGCATGCGCCACTAACCTTGCTCTGAGGGCCAGCAGAGACGACAAGACGATAGTCCCCAAAACCTCTCCCCATAAACCCTCAACACTGGGTAGTCCACCACTGTCTGAGGGAATCTGGAAGGAGGCCGCGAGGTGAATGAGCAGAGGACGTCTTTGGTTCCTCGAATTTCTCAGGTCAAAGCTACCCCGGTAGGCATAGGGAATGACAGTACTGCAAGTGGAGGAAAAGACAAACAACAGGCTCTTAGTGTGAGAAGTTGGCCCGATATGCAACGTTCGCTATTCTAGCGACCGCTATGTATCGTTCCAACGACCCTTATGGTGTTTGGTTGTAAGTCAACCTATAGACCAGCTATCCTAGTAGCGTGGATACGAGCAGTCTAAGGCTAAAGACTCGAGAGGGCGCGTTAAGCCAGCTGTTTACCACACATGTACCCCTTGAACACCCAGTGAAAGGACACCACACAAGTGTTATGAAAATAAACAGTATATTTATTAAGAATCACAACAGCCCTGTACTCTTTATGAGGACAGGGTACTTAGCACAAACCAAATCTCTTTAGCAAATACTTTAAGTGCACAATTAAAACAAGTGTCCGAGGACACGGAAAGGTTAAGGCAAGTCGGAAGCGAGGGACTCGGGACCCTAGAGTAAGGAGGCTATGCAGGCACTGAAATGCCGAGTTACCTAGCCACGAGGGCTGCGGCTGCACAAGTCTTACAGGCGTCTGGGTCTTCGCTGACGAGCCAGGAGCCGGAAGAAAAGGAGTTGCTGGCCGGCGACCAGTGATGAATAGTTCGTAGAGATCCAAGCCTGGATCGGAGATTGTTGAAACCTGAAAGCAGAGGGGACCAAGTTCGTACTACTAGCCAGTAGTCAGAGGGTACCAGGAAGGCACCAGTTGGCCGTCACCTCGACCAGGTGAGTGGGCGACGCTAGGCTCTGCAGTCTCACGGACCAGGAGGCGTTGTCGGCGACCACGGTGGAGGTGCGAGCTGTCCCACGACGGATGACGCTGTCGGCGTCTTGAGTGGACCAGGAGGGTCCGGGGTGCTTCTTGAAAAGATGGAAGCAAGGGCCAGTCTGGAGCAACCAGACCGGCAGTGATGATTCTCGGATGTCGTCACAGAAGGACACAAGCCAGCGGCTAGTGACCAGACAACGTGCTGAGCAGCGAGCAGAAGGGCCCCACGCAGATCGTGGAGATGCTGGGGGACTGCACTTCGGGGCTGGAGCGGCTCAGGGTCGGGGTTTCTCGGACCCCAGAGCACTCACCAGAGAGTTACCTCGATGGTCGTGCTGGTTTTTAAGAGCGTGCAGGTTCTGATGATGGCCGGTCCCTCGAGGTCTCGTCGCACCCACAGATCACAGCTGAGCTGATGACGGGGGTAGAGGTCAGAGGTGCCAGGGAAGCCGGTTCTCGTCGAGCTGGGCCGTCGGATTCCTTGAGGAAGGACTTACAGCAAACCGCAGAGTTCTTAGATGGTGCCCGCTGATGCAGGGTGACTACTCCTTAGCCACAAGGGAGAAATCTTGAGAAGAGTCTTGAAGTCCTTTCGTAGAAAGTATTCTTGATTCAAAGATGATCTAATTTGGAAGGGTCCCCGCTCCGGCCTTTATCCTAAAGAAAGGGGTGGGTACATGACTAGGTCCTGCCCTAAGGGTGGGACCAGGAAGGGGGGTAGTTACACCCCTCTCCCCTGCCGGACTTTCCCCAGGCCAGGGCTGTCGCCCCTGGAACTGGTTCTAACCGGCAGATGCGTAGTGAGCACCGGGGTGCCACTCCGCAGTCACCTTCTCGCAAAAGCCCTACCTACCCAGAATACACAAACCCTGTCTGGGACGGTGCGAACACCGCCCTCGACAGGAAACCCTTTGTCCAAGCGCTCCTCGCTGGAAGGACTCCCAGCAGCAGGAGGTCAGACTCGTGTCTGTGGTGGCAGCATCCATTTTGTGGAGCTGAGGCTTTCGTTAACTTTAACCGGGGTTCACAGTTACGTACATGTCGTGTCCCTCTAGAAGGGCGGAATGCTAACCTCGTCGCCAGAGTTGGTGAGAGGGCAGCATCCCGATTCGTATGACACCTTACTCGACATGTCTTGATAACGCGACACCGAAGTTACCGATGTGGCACGCGTTATCATGGAACAGCCATTGGGTCTTTTCTCCGCAAGCTGCAACCGGCTCGGCTCGGGCCAGAACACAGTTCACGCGAGCCCATGCACTCTGCCTTCAGGATTGTCAAGGCCTGCCATAGGAGTGACTGATAGGGACTCGGGTGTCCATTGTATGGTTAGATATAGAGCTACTATATCTAAAGCAAAGGGTGATTACACGACTTCGCCCCAGCTGTCATGCAGCCAGTTGTGTCAAATTTAGGAGGCCAGCCAGGGGTGGCATAATACATGCTGCAGCCCCTGGCGGCCCTGGGTACACCTATGCCCTGAGTTACAGGGTCTGATAAGGTGGCCCAGTACCAATTGGTAAATGCACCTAGGGTACATATCGTAATTTAGAAAGAGAACAGCCAGGCTGTGGGTCTGATTGGCAGGCCCACAGCCAGAGAAAGTCGTAAACCAGTGAAACAAAAGCAAAAAATCTGGGTGATCATAGGATTGCAGACCCTACTCTCCTACATGACCCCCCCCCAAACGTCGGAACAACTAGCTAACCTTGACCAGGTGAGTCTTCTTGTTCTAAGTGGAAATATCTGGAGAGCCCATCGGCATTGCCATGATCAGTACCAGGTCTATGTTCCACTGTGAAGTCCATCCCCTGTAGGGAAATGGACCACCTAAGCAGTTTGGGGTTTTCACCCTTCATCTGATTTAGCCACAAGAGGGGCTTATGGTCGGTCTGAATCTTGAAGTGAGTGCCAAACAAGTATGGCCTCAGCTTCTTCAGGGCCCAAACCACAGCAAAGGCCTCCCTCTCGATAGCTGACCAATTCTTCTCTCTAGGGGTCAGCCTTCTGCTTATAAAAGCAATGGGCTGGTCTTGACCATCAAAATTCAGTTGAGAAAGAACAGCTCCCACACCCAACTCAGAAGCATCTGTTTGGACAATGAATGGTTTGGAGTAGTCCGGACTCTTGAGGATAGGCGCCGTGCACATGGCCTGCTTTAGGTCATCGAATGCTTTTTGACAGCTCGCTGTCCACTGAACCTTTTTTGGCATTTTCTTACTTGTCAGTTCATTTAATGGTGTCACGATGGAACCATAGTTCCTGACAAACTTTCTATAGTAACCAGTCAGGCCCAAGAAAGCTCGAACCTGAGTCTGGGTGGTTGGAGGAGCCCAGTCCCTGATTGACTGTATCTTGCTCTCCAGTGGCTGAACCTGACCTCCACCTACAAGGTGGCCCAGGTATACAACCTGTGTCTGCCCTATCTGGCACTTGGTGGCCTTGATAGTGAGGCCTGCTGCTTGCAGCGCCTCCAATGTCTTCCGCAGGTGGACCAGGTGATCCTCCCAGGTGGAGCTAAAGACAGCAATATCGTCAAGATACGCCGCACAGAAGTCATCCAGCCCAGTAAGGACGTGATTCACCAACCGTTGGAAGGTGGCAGGTGCATTTTTCAGACCAAAGGGCATCACCACGAACTGATAATGCCCACCAGGGGTTGAAAATGCTGTTTTAGGCTTGGCGTCCTCAGCTAACCTGATTTGCCAATACCCAGCTGTCAGGTCAAACGTACTTAAGTAGTTGGCCGAAGCCAGCCTATCAATAAGCTCGTCTGCCCTTGGTATTGGGTGGGCGTCAGTCTTAGTGACTGCATTGAGACCCCTGTAGTCTACGCAGAACCTCATCTCTCTCTTACCACCCTGGGTGTGAGGTTTCGGCACTAGAACTACGGGACTAGCCCAAGGGCTATCCGAGGGTTCAATGACTCCCAGCTCCAACATTTTCTGCACTTCACTTTTGATGCAGTCTCTAACGTGATCAGGCTGCCTGTAGATTTTACTCTTTACGGGCAAGCTGTCACCAGTGTCGACCTCATGGGTGCACCAATCGGTCTGACTGGGTGTCAGAGAAAACAGATGTCGGAACGACTGAAGAACCTGTTTACAGTCGCTCTGTTGATGTTCGGAGAGGCTGCCACAAAAGACAACACCATCTACCGAGCCATCGTCCGGATTCTGAGTGAGCAGGTCGGTGAGAGGGTCACTCTCCTCTTCCTGTCCCTCATCTAGGGCCATGAGCAAACTCATGTCCTTCCTGTCGACATATGCTTTTAGCCTGTTGACATGAAGCACCCTGTGGGGGCTCCGGGGAGTTCCCAGGTCGACCAGGTAGGTGACCTCTCCCTTCTTCTCCAGGATGGTGTGGGGCCCGGACCATTTGTCCTTGAGTGCTGCTGGGGCCACTGGCTCCAACACCCACACCTTCTGTCCGGGCTGGTAAACAGTCAAGACAGCCTTTTGGTCATGCCAAGCTTTTTGGAGTTCTTGGCTGGCCTTAAGGTTTTCGGATGCCTTCTCCATGTATTCAGCCATCCGCGAGCGGAGGCCGAGCACATAGTCCACTATGTTGGTTGCCGGCTTTTTGAGAGGTCTCTCCCATCCTTCCTTCACCAAACACAGGGGTCCTCTTACAGGATGCCCGTACAAAAGTTCAAAAGGGCTGTAGCCAACCCCCTTCTGTGGGACTTCTCTGTAGGCGAACAAGAGGCAGGGGATCAGGACGTCCCATCTACGCCGAAGCTTTTCCGGTAGTCCATGAATCATCCCTTTTAGGGTCCTGTTGAATCTCTCAACAAGCCCATTGCATTGTGGATGATAGGGTGTAGTGAACTTGTAGTTGACACCACATTCCTTCCACATAGCAGTTAAGTAGCTCGACATAAAGTTTGCACCTCTGTCGGAGACGACCTCCTTAGGGAAGCCCACTCTGGAGAATACTCCAACCAGGGCTCTTGCCACAACAGGTGCTGTAGTGGTCCTAAGGGGAATAGCTTCAGGGTACCTGGTGGCATGATCCACTACCACCAGTATAAACTTGTGCCCTGATGCTGTTGGTGGTTCCATGGGACCGACGATGTCGATCCCCACCCGTTCAAAGGGCACCCCCACCACAGGCATTGGTATAAGGGGGGCCTTTGTCGTGCCACCTGACTTACCACTGGCTTGGCAAGTGACACAGGAGCGGCAAAACTCCTTGGTATCCTCATTCATGTGAGGCCAGTGAAAGTGCGAGACAAGCCTGTCCCACGTTTTCGTCTGGCCTAAGTGACCTGCTAAGGGAATCTCGTGGGCCAAGGTAAGTAGGAAACCACGCTGAGACAAGGGGACGACCAGCCTCCTGGTCATGCCAGGCTTGGGGTCTCTTGACTCAGTGTACAGGAGTCCATCTTCCCAGTATACCTTGTGGGTACCTGTGGCGTTCCCAGCAGCCTCAGCAGCAGCCTGCTGTCTGAGGGGTTCAAGAGAAGGGCAGTCTAACTGGTCCTTCCCCAGGTCTTCCCTTGAGGGTCCCCCTGAGCCCAAGAATTCAACTTGATCAAGTTCGAACTCCCGGGGCTCAGTTTCCCTCAATTCCTGTAGGTCAGCCTCCTCTGAGACTTGATCCTCGACCTGGGGCAAGGGGGAAGGCGCAGCCTTAACCCTACTGCTCTTTTTCTTGGGAGGTGTCTGGTCCGTTGTTCCAGGATCCAGCACCTGTTCAGTGGGGCATTTCCTGACCTGTGACCTAGTCACAGCGAACACATGTGCTGGCAAACCTAACATTTCCATGTGAGTCCGGTGCTCCACTTCTGACCATTGTGACGACTCCAAATCATTGCCCAACAAACAATCCACTGGGAGGTCTGGACTAACTACAACCTTCTTTTGGCCAGTTACCCCTCCCCAGGAGAAAGCTACAATTGCCATACTGTGATTGGTAGTGACATTGCTTGCATTGGTCACCAGGAATTCTGTACCTGGCATGATCTGTCCAGGGTCCACAAAGTTAGGCGTCACCATGGTGACGCTGGCACAAGTGTCCCTATAGGCCTGAGCCATCTTTCCATTTATGAAAGGCGTCTGTCGGTATTTGCCCAGCGTATTGGGACTGATGTCAGGGGACACGTCCGCGTCCCCTGTACTGACAAGGACAGCCTGAGTGAGTGTGCCAACTAAGTTGTCACGCCCCTCAGAACCCAGGGTTAACCCTACTAAACCCTTGGGAGGCGCACTACCACTGCTGACTGTACTAGGGGGCACAGGTGCCTTAGGGGCTGCAGTGGCAGGAGTCTGCCCTCCTCCTTTCTTGGTGCACTCACTAAACCAGTGAGATTTACTTTTACAGTACTGGCACCATCTTTTGGATTGGCCTTCTTTCTTCTTTTGGGGAGCCTGACCCCCACCCTCTTTGGGTTGTTGGGGACCTGTCGAAGACTTCTGGTCATTTTGTTCCCCCTTAGAATCTTTACCCTTTTGGTCTGCTTTCTTCTGACCACCTTGATTCTGGCCCTGGTTCTGTTTAACTCTCGTACGAACCCATCTGTCTGCCTTCTTTCCCAATTCTTGGGGAGAGGTCAGATCCGAGTCGACAAGATGCTGATGCAACAACTGGTTCTGACAATTGTTTAAAATTTGTTCTCTCATCATCAAATTATACAATCCTGCGTAATCAGTAACCTTACTGCCCAGCAACCAGCCCTCAAAAGCCTTAGTGGCACAATCGACAAAATCAGACCAGTCTTGAGCCTGCGTTTTCTGGGTATCCCTGAACAGCACCCTGTACTGCTCAGTGGTTAGGCCGAACCCTTCAACGAGTGTATTCTTCAAGACTTGGTAATTATTAGCGTCCTCTACCCTTGTGGTGAGGAGCTTGTCTCTTCCTTTTCCTTCAAAGGAGAGCCACAAGATAGCTGCCCACTGACTCTGGGGAACGCCTTGCACAGTGCAGGCCCTCTCCAAAGCAGTAATCCATTTGTGGATGTCGTCCCCTTGTTTAAAGGGGGGCACTATCTTCCCAAGGTGTTTCGTATCGAAACTCTTTTCCCTATTACTAGGTACATTGCTGCCACCAGTGGGGATTGCCCCACTTAACTGTTGCTCTCTAGCGAAAGCAAGCTTTTCCTTGGCCAGGGCAAGTTCTTCCCTTTCGATCCTTAGATTAGCTGCCCTTTCCTTTGCTTCGTACACTCTCCTCTGAGGGGACGTCATCCCTCTTTGAGAAGAGTTGTGAGAGCCGTTGGTATGAAGGGATCTGCCAGAGTCTCTTGACAGAGATCGGGCTCGTCCATTCCCCAGGTTAAGCGGAACCGACAGTAGCGCCGGGGTTCCCCCAGTACCACTATCGTGTCTGCTTAAGTTGGACCGGGTTAGTCTGACGACTTCTACCTGTCCCTTATCTGCCTCGTCCCCAGAGAGATCCTCATCCTCGTCCTCCTCGTTCTCAGTTACGAGGTGGATGAGGTCAGGATCATCTCGGGTTCCCTCGAGGGGAGGCATGTCTCCTTCTGGATTAGAAGAGCTACGAAGTTTCTCAGCTCTTCTGGCATCATAAGTCTCCAAGAGACCAATCAGAAAGGACGTTGTGGGGTTAGACCCCTGCTGAATCTTCCGGGAGTGACACAGTCGTCTTAACTCCTTGAAGCTCAGCACAGTATATCCTGAAGGGATGACCTGTGGAGGGTCAACTGACACAAGGGGAGACTCAGAGTTTCCTCCTTGGCCCGACATACTGTTTCTAGTGTGGTGTAAGTGATGCACCTACCTACACTATGTGTTTTCCTACTGATCCCTTGCTAAGAGTTGTAGCCAAGGTGTGCTAAGCCTTGAGGAGCTACAACAGCTGGTTCAGTAGAACTCAGAGTATTCTAAGCTTTAGTTATATGTACTAACAGTACTTGCGCGATCTTTCAACAAGATATTCTTAGGATACGTGTGGTAAAACAACAGCAAGCTCAAATCCCAACCGCTGCTCACCAATGTGAGAAGTTGGCCCGATATGCAACGTTCGCTATTCTAGCGACCGCTATGTATCGTTCCAACGACCCTTATGGTGTTTGGTTGTAAGTCAACCTATAGACCAGCTATCCTAGTAGCGTGGATACGAGCAGTCTAAGGCTAAAGACTCGAGAGGGCGCGTTAAGCCAGCTGTTTACCACACATGTACCCCTTGAACACCCAGTGAAAGGACACCACACAAGTGTTATGAAAATAAACAGTATATTTATTAAGAATCACAACAGCCCTGTACTCTTTATGAGGACAGGGTACTTAGCACAAACCAAATCTCTTTAGCAAATACTTTAAGTGCACAATTAAAACAAGTGTCCGAGGACACGGAAAGGTTAAGGCAAGTCGGAAGCGAGGGACTCGGGACCCTAGAGTAAGGAGGCTATGCAGGCACTGAAATGCCGAGTTACCTAGCCACGAGGGCTGCGGCTGCACAAGTCTTACAGGCGTCGGGGTCTTCGCTGACGAGCCAGGAGCCGGAAGAAAAGGAGTTGCTGGCCGGCGACCAGTGATGAATAGTTCGTAGAGATCCAAGCCTGGATCGGAGATTGTTGAAACCTGAAAGCAGAGGGGACCAAGTTCGTACTACTAGCCAGTAGTCAGAGGGTACCAGGAAGGCACCAGTTGGCCGTCACCTCGACCAGGTGAGTGGGCGACGCTAGGCTCTGCAGTCTCACGGACCAGGAGGCGTTGTCGGCGACCACGGTGGAGGTGCGAGCTGTCCCACGACGGATGACGCTGTCGGCGTCTTGAGTGGACCAGGAGGGTCCGGGGTGCTTCTTGAAAAGATGGAAGCAAGGGCCAGTCTGGAGCAACCAGACCGGCAGTGATGATTCTCGGATGTCGTCACAGAAGGACACAAGCCAGCGGCTAGTGACCAGACAACGTGCTGAGCAGCGAGCAGAAGGGCCCCACGCAGATCGTGGAGATGCTGGGGGACTGCACTTCGGGGCTGGAGTGGCTCAGGGTCGGGGTTTCTCGGACCCCAGAGCACTCACCAGAGAGTTACCTCGATGGTCGTGCTGGTTTTTAAGAGCGTGCAGGTTCTGATGATGGCCGGTCCCTCGAGGTCTCGTCGCACCCACAGATCACAGCTGAGCTGATGACGGGGGTAGAGGTCAGAGGTGCCAGGGAAGCCGGTTCTCGTCGAGCTGGGCCGTCGGATTCCTTGAGGAAGGACTTACAGCAAACCGCAGAGTTCTTAGATGGTGCCCGCTGATGCAGGGTGACTACTCCTTAGCCACAAGGGAGAAATCTTGAGAAGAGTCTTGAAGTCCTTTCGTAGAAAGTATTCTTGATTCAAAGATGATCTAATTTGGAAGGGTCCCCGCTCCGGCCTTTATCCTAAAGAAAGGGGTGGGTACATGACTAGGTCCTGCCCTAAGGGTGGGACCAGGAAGGGGGGTAGTTACACCCCTCTCCCCTGCCGGACTTTCCCCAGGCCAGGGCTGTCGCCCCTGGAACTGGTTCTAACCGGCAGATGCGTAGTGAGCACCGGGGTGCCACTCCGCAGTCACCTTCTCGCAAAAGCCCTACCTACCCAGAATACACAAACCCTGTCTGGGACGGTGCGAACACCGCCCTCGACAGGAAACCCTTTGTCCAAGCGCTCCTCGCTGGAAGGACTCCCAGCAGCAGGAGGTCAGACTCGTGTCTGTGGTGGCAGCATCCATTTTGTGGAGCTGAGGCTTTCGTTAACTTTAACCGGGGTTCACAGTTACGTACATGTCGTGTCCCTCTAGAAGGGCGGAATGCTAACCTCGTCGCCAGAGTTGGTGAGAGGGCAGCATCCCGATTCGTATGACACCTTACTCGACATGTCTTGATAACGCGACACCGAAGTTACCGATGTGGCACGCGTTATCATGGAACAGCCATTGGGTCTTTTCTCCGCAAGCTGCAACCGGCTCGGCTCGGGCCAGAACACAGTTCACGCGAGCCCATGCACTCTGCCTTCAGGATTGTCAAGGCCTGCCATAGGAGTGACTGATAGGGACTCGGGTGTCCATTGTATGGTTAGATATAGAGCTACTATATCTAAAGCAAAGGGTGATTACACGACTTCGCCCCAGCTGTCATGCAGCCAGTTGTGTCAAATTTAGGAGGCCAGCCAGGGGTGGCATAATACATGCTGCAGCCCCTGGCGGCCCTGGGTACACCTATGCCCTGAGTTACAGGGTCTGATAAGGTGGCCCAGTACCAATTGGTAAATGCACCTAGGGTACATATCGTAATTTAGAAAGAGAACAGCCAGGCTGTGGGTCTGATTGGCAGGCCCACAGCCAGAGAAAGTCGTAAACCAGTGAAACAAAAGCAAAAAATCTGGGTGATCATAGGATTGCAGACCCTACTCTCCTACACTTAGTACCTAAACTGTTGTTGCCCTTCCCGCAATCCCCCCTATAGTTAAACTCACCAATATCCTTTCTTCTACACACCGTAGAGATATCAGGAGAATCAGAAGCAAATAGGATGGCCAAAAGTGTATGAGAAGTTACTTCACTTCTCAATGGTTGGATCCACCTCGACTTGTTTATAATTAGGTAGCAGAGTATCCTTCTGTTAGACGTTAACAGCACGTCTAGTCATCACCACAATACTTCTTGTGGATAAGAAGGAAACAGATTCCGTAATCTTCGTCTTTACAGGTACGTAGTAATGTAACAGGGTAAACAGGCAAGTCCACAAGCTCGTTACACTACTTATGCTCAGGCGTATATGGAATTCAAAAGTTTGACAACAACACAACGGAAATAAGGAGGCGATCCCGCACTCCTCTCAATACTTGCAGTTTACAGGACACGGCTTGCACACCAACTCCGCGGTGACCGGGACCTTGCAGGCTCTTTCCAGGCGTTGGCGCTCGTAAGGACTCTGACCACGCTGGCTCTTCGTCGGCGCTGGAAAACACTCGGACTCTGACCACGCTGGCTCTTCGTCGGCGCTGGAAAACACTCGGACTCTGACCACGCTGGCTCTTCGTCGGCGATGGTAAACACAGGCCCACCAACCTCACAGGTTTCACCGTCGGCAGATAGAAAACAGGCATCCACAGGATAGGAAACGGTGCCGTCTCAGGAACAACATTGACAAGCACTGGTCCGGTGACTGGGAGGAACCTATATAGCGTCCTCCCACTTCCCTGGTTCTTGGCGCCGCATTGCCTTCTGGTACCAGTAGTTCTTCCATTTGGGAAGCGTAATGAAAATGCACTTTTTCTTCCTCGTGCCTGCTTGCGTGATCGCTACAATTCAGTTGTATTGCTGTAATGTAAATATTGTTCACGAAAAAAAACCTTTTGGTTCCATATATTTCATATTTTTTCACACTTTATTATTTATTATTCATCACTATTTTTATTTTCATTATTTATGCACTATTCATTGTCGCCGTCGTTTTTTAGAGGTCGGTTTCAAACCTTTGGAGATCTTATATTGTGACACATTTATTGACCCACACTGCACCAAGATGGTGCATGTGAAGTCAGGAGGGTTTTTGACAATAAACAGTGTAGTCTTTCGTTCATGTTTTGAGCGGCAGGTTTATGGTGTTGTCTGAATGGGCGAGGTGTTTGCAAGAACATTCACGCTGTGTTGAGAGAGCCTTGTCAGGTCGGTTCGAGAGATAGGCTCCACAGGTTTTTACATCAGGTTAAGATGGCGCGAGGGATTAGACAGAAGGTTGAGAAGTCCGCTTTTTATGTTGTTAGCAGAAGTATTCGAGAGTTGCGAGTGGTGGAGTTCATCAAAAGCCGGGAGATGCTGGAGGAGCATGTGAGGAATTATTGAGAATTTCAGAGTAACGAGTAAGCATCAACTTGGCGAATTTAAGGTAACATTTTGGTGTTATGGGGTAGGGTGAACTTGTGTCTACGAGGAGGATGAGAGGCTGAATAGTTTGTTCCGTTTATTTTATTTATTTGCGGTATTTGTAGAGCGCGACACTCATCCCTAGGGATATCACGGCGCTATGAACCTGAAGGGACTACTGAAGGCATATGCTGAGAGGTTACGCTTTGGGGAAGAGGTGTGTTTTCAATTTTTTTCGAAACTGAAGGTAGTTCGTGTTGTGTCTTAGGTCGGTAGGCAGGTCATTCCACCTCTTAGCTGCCAGGTAAGAAAAGGAGCGACCGCCTGTTCTGACTTAATAGATTTGTTTAGTTTTGGCCAGGGCTGATTGACTTGACCGTAGATTCCTATTGGGAACATAAAAATCGATCTTCCCTTGAAGAATTGTGGGGCCAGTTTTATGTAAAGCTCTGTGCGCATGGCTAAGCAGTTTAAAGGCAGCCCTCTGGCGCATCGGGAGTCAGTAGAGTTTCTTTAGGCATTCCGATGCCGAGTCTCGTTTGCCTTTATTGCAGACCAGTTTGGCCACCTGGTTTTGCAAGACCTGTAGGCGGGAGAATAACTGTTCATTCATCCCTTCGAATAGTGCGTTGCCATAGTCTAGGCGGCTGACCAGTAGGGCCTGTGTGACTGAGCGTCTGCAGTCCAGGAGTATCAAGGGAAATATCCTGGCGAGAAGTTTTAGTATGGCAAAGCCCTTGCCCCAGAGGGAACGGACGTGATCCTTCATGGACAGGGCGTCATCCATGATGATTCCCAAGTTCCTGGCGTGTTGTTTGGGAGTGAGGGCCAATCCCAGTGAGGGTGGCCACCATGTGGCGTCCCACATACGTTTGGCTCCACCGAACAGGAGAATCTCCGATTTGCCTGCGTTCAATTTTAGACAGTGGTTGTGCATCCATTGGGCCATCTCGGAGAGGCAGTCATGTAGCATTTTTTTTGGTTATCTCAGGCCCTTCGTCCATGGCCACCATCAGCTGTGTATCATCCGCGTAGGAGCAGATGCCAATGCCCCACTTCCTTCCAATGTCAGCCAGAGATGAAATATAGACATTGAAAAGAGTGGGGCTCAGTGAGGCCCCCTGAGGGACCCCGCAGCTGATGGGGTTGGGTTTTGAGTGGAACTGGCCCATATGCACTGCCTGAGTGCGATTGCTCAGGAAAGATTGAATCCAGTTCAATGCTGTAGATTGAACTCCCTTGCTCAGGAGTGTGTTCAGCAGGCAGTCGTGGGATACCGTGTTAAACGCCGCTGACAGGTCAAGCAGTATCAGTGCCACTGCTCCACCTTGATCGGTGGAGGATCTGATACTGTCCGACACTGCCAGCAACGTTGCCTCGGTACTGTTGTTAGCTCTAAAACCAGTCTGGGAGGGGTCCAGAAGAGAGTTGTCTTCTAGATACTTAGTCAGTTGTGCGTTGACCAATTTCTCCAGGGCTTTGGAGAGGTAAGGGAGCTGGGAGATAGGTCTGTAGTTCTCTGGGTTGAGAATTTCGGATCCCGCTTTCTTCAGGAGGGGGGTCACGGAAGCGTGCTTCCAGGCCTCAGGGAAGGTGGCAGTGACTAATGATTTGTTGAAGAGTTGGGTGATCAGGGGGCAGAGCGTGGGTGCGATTTTTGAGAACACGAAGTGGGGACAGGGGTCCGAGGGGGATCCAGATTTGACTGTGTTCAAGACTGCTAAGACCTCGTCTTCAGAGAGTCGTTCAAAACTGGTTAGGCGGGGTGCATTGCCTGAGTCTGATTGGTCTTTGCATTTTTCTGATGACATGGCAGTTTTGCATGGGTTGTCTGGGGTGTTGAAGGTATTTCGGGGGGTGAAGCTGGAATATATTTTCTTGATTTTATCAGAAAAGAAGGTGCTAATACGCTCGCAAGCCTCAGTCGAGGGGGTGAGGGTTTGTGAGGTGCTGGATGGTTTACTGAGCTCCTTCACTATTCTGAACAGTTCTTTTGCTGAGTTACTGTTTTCTTGAATACGTTGGGTAAAATAGACCTTCCTTGCATCTTTAATGGCCAAAATATATTGCTTCCGTTTATGGACATAATTTAGTCTTGCTTCACTGTCTTTCGTCTGTCTCTATAAATGTTCGTTTTTTTGGCATTCCTTTTTAAGTTTTTTTAGGTGGGGGGTATACCATTTCTCGTTTATGGTTTTTTTTCTGCATTCCCGCATAGGGGCTAGTTCGTCTAATGTTTGCCGTATTCCGGCGTCTAATAGGGCGACATCGTTGCAGACAGGGGAATCGTCCGGTAATGTGACGTCCGTCTCTCGAAAAGATTTCTCAAAATTTAATTCATTAATTAGCCTCCAGGCTCTATTGGAGATCAGGGGGGCTGTTTTGGGCTTCAGGGGTTTACCGGGGAGGTTAAATGAGAAAGATATCCGTGAGTGGCCTGACCAGGATAAGGGGTCTTATGTCGGTGGATTCGATGTTGGTAAATAGTAGATCTAGGGTGTGGACAGCTAAGTGCGTGGGGCCCACTATCCACTGTCTCAGTTGGAGAATTCCCATGTCGTATTCCAGCTGGGAGGTTCCAGGGGCATCCGTTTTCTCATAATGGATGTTGAAGTCGCCAACAACCATGTAGTTTTTGTTTTTTTAGACAGAGTGGTAGCAGTTGATTCAATAGTTTGGCGCCAAGACTGGCCTGTTATCCTGGGGGATTGTATATAACTGCACCAGCTATGATGGTGAGGCCCTCAGAAAATACTTTGAATGGTAGGGTCTGATGTTCAATGTGGGCAATTGTTGGTTCAGCGAGGCATGTTAGATAGTCCCTGAATATCACGGCAACCCCGCCTCCTCTTTTACCAGGTCTATCTCGTGTAATGATTTTGTAGTTGGAGGGGAGGGAGTTTGCTAGGTCTGGCGCACTGGTCTCAGATAACCAGGTTTCGATGATGAGAACCAGGTCTGGGGTTTTAGATATGAGTAGATCCCAGATGTCCAGGGCATGTTTAGGTAGGGATCTGGCGTTAAAATATAGACAGTTCTCCAGTATTGGGGTGTCTTTCATAGATTCACATGCTTGAATATTCCCCGTCGTCGGAGTGGGAGTCCCACGGTAAATAAATACTAAATATACATATATATATATATATATATATATATATATATATATATATATATATATATATATATATATATACATACATACATACATACATACATACATACATACATATATATATATATATATATATATATATATATATATATATATATGCATAAATACCCATATATAATTAGAAGAAAAGAACAGAAATATGTAAAGAAGAGGCATAGGTCGCCTGTCCAAAATTCTACATAGGAATGCATGGGAATAGAAAAGACCCAATGCAGCCTATCCTTGTCATTATGTTGGTCCAAACTGCAGCCAATCAGGCGACAGCAGCCCTCTAGAACCTTCTCCTCAGAGCTCAACACCTCAGATTTTCTACCGCACGTCGTGTGTAAGGGAGTCTCCCTGAGCTCTGCTCAGTTTTCTTTCTCTTCAGGTTTTTTCCTGTTCTCTACAATGTCTACAAGTAAGAAGTCTCTTTTCAGAGCCTGTTCATCCTGTGGAAAGCTAAGACTGTTTCATGAGGACCCGCACAGTAAGTGTATTTACTACCTTTACCCTGACCATGAGGTGGGAAGCTGTAAGTTCTGTAGAACTTTCTCCACTAAGACTCTAAAGGATAGAGAAGGCTGCTTACTACTCTGGCTTCAGAGGCTGAAGGATAAAGACAATGTACTTTCGGATGCTGAAAGTGTCATTTCAGGCCACTCTAAAGCAGCTTCAAAGCGTGGTAGTGTGCAGGAGGTGCCTTCTCCGTTTTTAAAGAAGAGGAAAATCTCTCTCTCATTAACCCCTGCGGTGTCTTCACCTTTGCCTACCACTTCTGGGCCCACGAGACATGGCTCTCAGGCTCCTTCTGCTTCCACTTCCAGTTTTTCTCTGAAATAAACTGATTTTCCGATATGACGGTGGCTTCTACGCCGTCGACGAGAATGGCTGTCTCTGGATCAAAGTCGACGACGATCGTCACGACGACGCTGGCCTCTGGATCGTCGTCAGGCCCTGCGTTGACGTCTTCGTCGTCGAAGAGGGTTGTTCTTAGCTCCAAGACTGTTTCTTCAATTATTCCAATTTTGTCCTCGTCGACGAAGAAACTTCAGACGTCGACAGTCCGTTTGTCGTCGACGAAAGGCTCAAAGATGTTGGTTTCGTCGGCGCCCTCGACGACGAGTGTTCCGTCGACGGTTGCCCCGTCGACGAGAGTGTCTGCGTCCTCTGTCCCGTCGACGGCTGCTCCGTCGACGGCTGCTCCGTTGACAGCTGCTCCGTCGACGGCTGCTCCAGCGACGGCTGCTCCGTCGACGACTGCTCTGTCGACGACTGTCTCGTCGACGAAAAAGTTAAAATTGAAGGTTCCGTCGGCGACTAAGTCCATGAAGGTTCCATCGTCGGCACCACTGCTGACGTCTCCGTCGACTATGTCCTCGTCGACGACGATTTCAATTACAGCTCCCACGGTCGCAGGATGCGGTTTCAATGTCAACCTCTTCATTTGCCTCGCTACCTTTGTTACCACTACAGTCTAGCAAATCGGACGATTTCGGAACTTTCACAGAAGGGGAAATGGCTCTTCCACCCTCTCCTTTGTTTGCTACTGACTCAGACCAGGAGTCTGACGGCCAAGCTCAAAGTCTTTCGGACTTGCATATAAAGTGCCAAGACTTCAGTAATGATGAAGATGAACAGTATGGCCAACATCATGAAGTTCACTCTCAAATACCAGCAGCGATGTTGCCTTTATCTATGATTTCGAGCCTCCAAAGCATGTTGGAGGATTACAATCTGCGATTCCCGCCATCTCCACAAGTACTGTCCCATCGGTTTTGAACCCGATTACGGAACCGTCACCTGTTCCTTCACACCCAGCACCGCCTGTTACCATTCATAGAAGCACATCAGTTCAAGTTCACGCAACGCTTTATCCCGATGATGATGAGGAGAATCCTCCAGAGCGTGAGGATGGAGAAGTTTCGGATGTGGATGGTGATGATGAACAGATGGCGGAGTGGGATGACTATCGTGCTCAGACACCATCCCCATCTCAGGTGACGCCAGGGGATTCTCCTCCGGTGGATATTGCCAGCTTCCACCAATTGATGGACAGGGCGGCGCAACGATTCAAGTTACCACGAGTCCAGAGAGAGGAAGACTGCTTCCTCTATGATTTTAAGAACCAACCGTTCAAACAGATTCACACTGTCCCGATTATAGATTTCATCTGGGCTGAAGGGGTAAAACTCATGAAGACCCCAAACTCTTTACCAGCACAATTGCCAAGGTTGGAAAAGAAATATAAGGCGCCGGTGGGATCTCCGGCATGCCTTACGGGTCAGCCTAAGCCTGATTCTGTCGTTACGCAGGCAGCTCAGAGAGGATCGAGAAATCCAGCATCTACCATCACCGCTCCTCCAGACCGAGAGGGCCGACGCCTGGATGCGATAGGCCGTAAGTTTTCCTCCATGTCCTCTTGTCCCGAGGGGGTCGGAACGTTGGGATTTGTACTGGGTACTGTTGGTTCTACAGTTGGAGCGGGTGAAAAGAGGAACACAGGTGCCTTCAGTAGCGGTTTTAACGAAGGCTTTATTGGGACGTAAGTTTTTTTCATGAAACACAGTCCTGGAAACTTAAGCAAAGAAAATGCGTTTTTCTCTAGTGTCGATTCTTCGGCTTCGGAACTTCTTGTCCTGGTTTAGGGTGGCCGTGCTCTAAACCGGGCGTCGTCTTCTTGGTTCCACTCCGGTACCGGCAAAGAAAAGGAAAACGGGGGTCAGGACAAAGAAATGGACTGATACTTCTCAAGGGACCGGGAGTGAGGGAAGAACCGCCGTGAGCTAGTGCACTAATTAAATCTACCCCTATAGGTGGGGAAAGGAAGTGCTCGTGAAGGGGCAGAGGTTTTAGGGCTTTTGCTACAGGAAAATCACTGCTGTTTCCTCCGCCCGACCCAACCCGCTACCCGGCCCCGTACCTCTTGGAGCCACGCTCCTCCCGTGGGAACGTGGCGTGGGGAAGCGTGGAACCGTTGGCCTCCAGGCGTGTCGTTCTCCTTCCGGTCCGGGTCCTGGTAGCTCCCGTCGTCTTCCACGTGTACCTCCACTCCTGGGGAAACGCCGACCGTTGAGGTTTCTGTCCTTCCGGCTTTTGACGCCGTTACGCTCTCCGGGGGTGGAGACTCGTCTTCTTGGTCCGAAGTCTTAAAGGGACCGTCTGAATTACTGATCGGAATCCAGCCTGACTCGTCCTCTTCGGTCCATGACAAAGGAGTATTCTGTGGGGACAAGGGGCACGGTAAAAGAGGTGTGGCTGTCCACCATTCTGCATTAGTCTCAGGTTCTGACACCCGTGCCCCGTCACATTCCTCCCCCCTGGCTTCTCCCGTTCGGGGAGAGGGAATACCCTCGAAAGAAAGTCCGCGTTACCATTGTCTTTTCCTTTACGATGTTGTACGGTAAAGGAATACGGTTGTAGGGACAGGAACCATCTCAAGACTCTAGGGTTATGGCTACTGTTTTGATGTATCCACTTCAGGGGCGCGTGGTCTGTATGAAGGATGAATGGTTTTCCCTCCAGGTAATATCTAAGCTTCTCTACAGCCCACTTTATGGCCAGGGCCTCCCTTTTAATAGTGGAATACCTGCATTCTCTCGGAAACAGCTTCCTACTTACATACAAAACCGGGTTCTCGATTCCATCTTTGCTGACTTGGGACAGTACAGCACCGATGCCCACGTTGGAGGCATCTGTGGCTAGAATGTAAGGTTTAGAATGGTCAGGAGAGGTCAGTATTGGTGCCGTAGTCATGGTGGTTTTTAGGAACTGAAAGGCTTTTAAGGACTCTGGTGAGGGTTGCTTGAATTCACGAGGTTTTGTGTCTTTTCTGAGGAGGTCAGTCAAAGGGGCTGCTATCGCAGCAAAGTGAGGTATGAACCTACGGTAGTACCCCACCAGTCCTAGAAAAGCTCGTAGATCTCTTTTGTTAGATGGTAAAGGGACTGCTGCTATCGCTCGTACTTTCTCACTTTGAGGAGCTATGGATCCTTCTCCCAAGACATATCCCAGGTAGTTTACAGTGTGAAAGGCGGCTTTTGATTTTTTTGCAATAATGTGAAGTCCCGCTTTCCTTAATGCAGAGAGGATGGTTGTCAGATGCATTAGATGTTCTTTCCAATCTCGGCTGTAAATAACTATATCGTCCAAGTAGGCCGAGCTGAATGCAGTGTAGGGCTGTAACACTAGGTTCATTAAGCGCTGAAAAGTCGCTGGGGCCCCATGTAACCCAAAGGGCAGAACCGTTAATTCATAAGCCCCATCATCTGTTACAAAGGCCATTTTTTTCCAATCTTCTTCCCGAAGGGGCACTTGCCAATACCCCTTTGTGAGGTCGATAGTTGTTATATAGCGGGCATCACCTATCTTCTCTATCAAATCATCAACCCTTGGGATAGGGTAGGTATCGAAATGCAACACCGCGTTTAAGGCACGGAAGTCCATACAAAACCATTTGGACCATTCCGGTTTGGGTATCATCACTATGGGTGACGACCAATGGCTCTGAGAGGGGCGTATGACACCTAGTTGTAGCATATCTTGGACTTCCTTTCGGACAGCATCTTTTCGGGCAGCCGGTATCCTGTACGGTCTTTGTTTCACAACTTTACCGGGTAAGGTCTCTATACGATGTTCAGCTAGTGTAGTTCTTCCGGGTAGGTCGGAGAAGACGTCAGCAAAGGGTTTCAGCATCTCGGATAACTCCTCCTTTTCTTGAGTGGACAGCTCTGTATTCACCACCAAATGGTCCAGGGTTGAAGTCTGGTCCACAGCCGTCTGTCCTACAAAATGTCCCTTTCGAGGCGCTGGTCCCAGCCATTCTTTTAGCATGTTGATGTGGTATGTTTGGGTCTTGGACGGAGACAGGCGTAGCCTATAGGTCGTCAGTCCAATGGTATCAGTTATCTGAAATGGCCCTTGCCATTCATGTTTCTGCTTGTTCATGCAAGAAGGTAATAGCACGAGAGCCCAGCTTCCTTTTTCCAGTTTTCTCAACTTCTTTCCTTTAACATAGGTTCGTTTGTACCTATTCTGCTGGACTTCCAAGTTAGAGTATGCTAACTCTTGCAGCTTCCCTAGTTTGGTTCTTAATTGGGTCGTGTATTCTAACATTGTCTTCTGTTCTTCTGCTTCTTCATTCTCCCACATGTCTTTGGTGATTTCCAGCAAGGAACGTGGTATCCTTCCATATAGGAGCTCAAAGGAGGAGCACCCCAGACTACTTTGTTTCTGGGCCCTAATAACATATAGGGCTATGGGCAAAAGTTTGTCCCAGGTAGGTCCCTCAGCTGACAGCATTTTCTTCAGTGTTGCTTTGAGGGTTTGATTATACCGTTCCACTAGACCATCGGTCTGTGGATGGTACACTGAGGTCTTCAGGTGTTTAATATCTAGGGAAGCACAGACTTCTTTCATCAACTTCGAAGTAAATGGAGTTCCCTGATCAGTCAGCACTTCTTTAGGGAATCCTACTCTTGAAAACAATTCCACAAATTTTTCAGCGATGGCTGCAGTTGTGGTGGTTCGCAAAGGAAAGGCTTCAACAAACCTGGTGGCATAGTCGACTATCACGAGGGCATACAGGTATCCTCGACTCGACTTGGGCAAGGGGCCTATGATATCCATGCCGACCCTTTCGAACGGCACTCCAATAATGGGCATCTTTTGTAACGGGGCCATGGACGGTCAACGTGTATTTTGTCGTTGACAAACTTCACATTTAGCACAATAGTCCTGCACGTCTTTATAGATCCCTGGCCAAAAGAAATGTCTAGTTATGCTATCCATGGTTTTTTCTTTCCCTGCGTGACCAGCCGTCAGATGGGCATGAGCAAAGAAAAGAACCTGCTCTCTAAAGGACTGGGGTACAAGCAGTTGTAATTCTCCTTCGGCTCTGCTTTGTCTATACAGTAGATCATTTTTAATCAGGAAGCGAGGGAAAGATGGAGAGGCAAGATCACCAGTAGCATGCGCAGCTTCCCATGCATTGACCAAAGTCCTGTCCTCACTCTGAGCAAAACGAAAGCTTCGATCAATAACCCAAGGCTCGGGGGACAGGTATGAAGGAAGACTTTTACTCTGTTTTGATTGGGATAGGGTCTCTTTAAAAAGGGACAAAAACTCAGGGTTGTCTGTTCCCAAGATCATGTCTTCAGGAAGGGAGTCCACCACCCCTACCCAAACTGTACAGGGTTCCCTATTTGGAAGTGCTATAGTAATAGATGCTACAGGGTACGGTTTTACATCTCCATGTACACACCTTATGTAAACGGGCCCTTTAGGATTCATCTGTTCTGGCTTAACAAACCGGGTTTGAACTACTGATTGCCTGCACCCTGAATCTAGCAAGGCTCTTACCGTGTAACCATTCATCCTCATACTCACGTAGAAGGTGCTGCCCATTTCTGCGGAGTACATCACTGTCCTTGGGAGATAGCCGACCTCCATCGGTTCCTCCGGTGGCTTACGTTTGGGACACATTCTCGCGATATGGCCCCACTCTCCGCATTCAAAGCACTGGGGTCCTTTATTTGATGGAAGGATCATACTTGTGGGGCGTAGCAGCCGAGGCAGCTCTACTCCTCCCTTAGGTTTTTTCTCCATTTTAGGCGGGGGAACCACTTTCTGAACTTTTTCTAGCTCCCAAGTAAGGGTTTTTGGTTGAGCTCTAGCATATTGGGAAGCCATTTCGATCTCGTGTTCTACAGTAAGTCCCACATGTTGACGCAACCAGCGCTGTGTAGCGTAAGGCAAGGCTTCCATGAACTGCTCTAGATATATTTTCTTTAGTATGCCTTCTTTGCTGCACACGTCCGGGCGCAACCATATGTCTGCTGACATTTTTAATCTAAAAAAGAGAGTCTTTGGTGTGAGAAGTTGGCCTGATATGCAGTGCTCACTATTCTAGTGATCACTATGCATCAGTCCAAACAACCCTTATGGTGATTGGTTGTAAGTCAACCTTAGACCAGCTATCCTAGTAGTGTGGATACGAGCAGTCTTCGGGCTAAACTCTAGAGGGCGTGTTAAGCCAGCTGTTATACCATCACATATACCCCTTGAACACCAAGTGAAAGGACACCACACAAGTGTTATGAAAAATAAACAGTGTATTTATTAGAATGACAACAGCCCTGTACTCTTTATGAGGACAGGGTACTAAGCACACAACAAAACTCTTATGAAAATACTTCAAGTTGCACAATTTACACAAATGCCCGAGGGGCACGAAAAACCATATACTCTAAAAGTGGAATGCGAAATTACTAGCAAGTAAGTACTGTACTAATAGGCTTTGGAATCGCTAGGACTACGTTACTGAACCTTCAGATTACTAGTAGGAGGCCTAGGGGACTCGGGTGCAGAGTGTGCACTCTCACGCGGGATGCGGGACAAAGTCTATGGGAGCTAGTAAAGACAAAGTTAATGTTCTCGGGCGAACCCGATAAGGTAGATCGAAAACGACAGTGGATCCTGACCCTTGGATAGTGAGGCTATGCTGGGGCACCGAAATGCCGAGTTTACCTAGCCCAGGGGCTGCAGCTGCATATGTCTCAAAAGACGTCGGGAATCCTCGTAGACGAACCAGGAGCCTGAAGAAAGAAGTTGCTGGCAGGCGACCAGTGAAGATAGTTCCAGTTGATCCAAGCCTGGATCGAAGATGGATGACACCTGAAAGCAGAGGGGACCAAGTTCGTGACTACTAGCCAGTAGTCAGGTTGGCACCAGGAGGGCACCGGATGGTAGTCACCTCGACTAGGTGAGTGGGCGACGCTGTGCTCTGCAGTCTCACGGACCAGGAGGCGTTGTCGGCGACCAGGATGGAGGTGCGAGCTGTCCCACGATGGATGATGCTGTCGACGTCGCTGGACCCAGGATTGGGGCAACAAGTCTTGGCAAATTCAAGCCCACGCGGTGGACCTAAAATGGCGTCTGGTGTGGACCAGGAGGGTCCGGGGTGCTCCTCTTTTGGAAGGGAGCAAGGGCCAGTCTGGAGCAACCAGACCAGCAGCAGTGATGTCGTCGGGCGTCGTTAAGAAGGCCACAAGCCAGCGGGTTAGTAGCCAAACAACGCTGTGAGCAGCAAAAAGCAGAATTGCCCCACGCAGATCGTGGAGATGCTGGGAGGCTGGACTTCGGTGCTGGAGCTGCTCAGGGTCGGGGCTTGTCGGACCCCAAAGCACTCACCAGAGGATCCCTCGGTAGTCGTGCTGGATAGAAGTCGTGCAGTTCTGATGATGGCCGGTCCCTCGAGGTCTCGTCGCACCTACGGTTCTCAGCTTAGCTGTAGAGGTAGGTAGAGGTCAGAGGTGCCAGGGAAGCCGGGTCTCGTCGTGCTGGTCGGTCGGATTCCTGAGGAAGGACGTGCAGCAAACCGCAGAGTTCTTAGATGGTGCCTGCGGATGCAGGGTGACTACTCCTTAGCCACAAGGGAGAAATCTTGAGAAGAAGTCTTGAGTTCCTTTCGTAGAAAGTAATTTTCAGGATTCAAAGATGATCTAATTTGGAAGGGTCCCCGCTCCTACCTTTATCCTAAAGAAAGGGGTGGGTACGCGACTAGGTCCTACCCTAGGGGTGGGACCAGGAAGGGGGGTAGTTACACCCCTCTCCCATGCCCGACTTTCCCCAGGTCAGGGGCTGGTGTGCCCCTGGAACTGGTTCTAGCCGGCAGATGCGTAGTGAGCACCGGGGTGCCACTCAGCAGTCACCTTCCTGTAAAGCCCTGCCTACCCAGGATACACAAAACCCTGTCTGGGATGGTGCTAGCACTGCCCCTGACAGGAAACCCTTTGTCCAAGCTCTCCTCACTGGAAGGACTCCCAGCAGCAGGAGGTCAGACTCGTGTCTGTGGTGGCAGCATCCATTTTGTGGAGCTGAGGCTTCGTTTAACTTTAACCGGGGTTCACAGATACATACATGTCGTGTCCCTCTAGAAGGGTGGAATGCTAACCCTGTCGCCAGAATTGGCGAGGGGTTAGTATTCCAATTCGTATGACACCTTACTCGACATGTTTTGATAAAGCAATACCAAAGATAGCATTTGCAACCATTTGTCTGCTGGCATTTATAATCTAAAAAAGAGTCTTTGGGTTCTCACCTTGGACGCCTCTTTCTTTCCTGAACCGCACACGATAGGCCTCCTGATCCAAACCCAGATGATCCAGGATCACCATTTTGATGGTGGCATAAGGAGTTGTGCCGAGGGGGTTAGCAGCCTGATAGGCTGACTGGGCTTCGCCTGTGAGAAGAGGCGCTAGAAAGAACGGCCATTTCTCTTCTGGCCAACTCAGTGCGCGGGCCGCCCTTTCAAAGTTTACAAGGAATGCGTCCGGATCTTCACCTGAAACGTATTTCTGTAGGGCCACACCTGGGGGATGGGGGTTATGTACTCTAACCTCCCCTTGGACGACCTGTGGAGAAGGTGTTATACTCTTTAGGCTTTCCAGTTGTGATGTCATCGTTGTCGTGAACATATCCCGGTCTGCCTGTGCGGACGACATTTGATTTTCCATAGCTTTTTCCAATTTCTCCTGTCCTTTAATGATATGGTCAATTAGGGCCTCCATCTTTTCTTTACAGACGGATGGTGATCCCACTTCTGACACCAGTTGTCCCGAGGGGGTCGGAATGTTGGGATTTGTACTGGGTACTGTTGGTTCTACAGTTGGAGCGGGTGAAAAGAGGAACACAGGTGCCTTCAGTAGCGGTTTTAACGAAGGCTTTATTGGGACGTAAGTTTTTTTCATGAAACACAGTCCTGGAAACTTAAGCAAAGAAAATGCGTTTTTCTCTAGCGTCGATTCTTCGGCTTCGGAACTTCTTGTCCTGGTATAGGGTGGCCGTGCTCTAAACCGGGCGTCGTCTTCTTGGTTCCACTCCGGTACCGGCAAAGAAAAGGAAAACGGGGGTCAGGACAAAGAAATGGACTGATACTTCTCAAGGGACCGGGAGTGAGGGAAGAACCGCCGTGAGCTAGTGCACTAATTAAATCTACCCCTATAGGTGGGGAAAGGAAGTGCTCGTGAAGGGGCAGAGGGTTTAGGGCTTTTGCTACAGGAAAATCACTGCTGTTTCCTCTGCCCGACCCAACCCGCTACCCGGCCCCGTACCTCTTGGAGCCACGCTCCTCCCGTGGGAACGTGGCGGGGGGAAGCGTGGAACCGTTGGCCTCCAAGTCAAGTCAAGTCAAAAAATTTATATAGCGCGCTACATACCCAGAGGGTCTCAAGGCGCTTGCAGAGGGGTGGGGAATTACTTGTCAAATATCCACGTTTTAAGTTGCTTTCTGAATGCTAGGTGGTTCTGAGTAAGGCGAAGGTAAGTGGGAAGTGAGTTCCAGGTTTTAGCTGCCAGGTAGGAAAAGGATCTACCTCCCATGGTGGTTTTGTTGATGCGAGGTACAGTGGCAAGGGCTTGGTTGGATGATCGTAGCTGGCGTGAGGGGGTGTAGAAGGACAGTCGTGTGTTGAGGCATTCGGGTCCGGTTTCGTAGAGTGCTTTGTGTGCGTGGGTTAGGAGCCGGAAAGTGATCCTCTTATTGACGGGGAGCCAGTGGAGGTTTTTCAGGTAACCAGAGATATGTTCTTTACGCGGGATGTCTAATATGAGCCTGGCTGAAGCGTTCTGGATTCGTTGGAGTTTTTTCTGGAGTTTAGCGGTAGTTCCGGCGTAGAGGGTGTTTCCGTAGTCCAGTCGGCTCGTGACCAGAGCGTGGGTGACCGTTTTCCTAGTTTCGATGGGGATCCAACAAAATGTTTTTTTGAGCATGCGGAGAATGTTGAAGCAGGATGAAGAAACGGCGTTGACTTGTCTGTTCATCGAAAGTGAGGAATCCAGGATGACGCCCAGGTTCCGTGCGTGGTCCGTCGGGATGGGTGCTTTCCAAGGGCTTCTGGCCACCAAGAGTCGTCCCAGGCAGATGGGGAGGTAACTAAGATAAGGACTTCTGTTTTATCTGAGTTCAGTTTCAGACGGCTGTGTTTCATCCATTCGGCTACTTCTTTTGATTTGATTTGATTTGATTTGATTGGGGGGTTTTATATAGCGCTCTATCGCTCCGAGGAGCATCTTGGCGCTGGATGTAAATTGTGTGGATCCAAAGGAGGGGAAAAGGTGTATCAACCCCAGAAGATGTTTCAGAATTAGACCAGGGCTTTGCAAGTAGTGGCTGTTTGATTGTAGATCCAGGTTTTGATGGCTTTCCTGAATTTACTTTCGCATGAGATTTCCCGGATTTGAGGAGGGAGTTTGTTCCATGCTCTTGATCCTTTGACCGTCAGAGACTTTCCTCCTCTAGTGGATAGTCGAAATTTTGGGATAATCATTAGGTTGGCCGTGGCAGATCTTAGATGACGTCCAGGGTGGTAGCGGTTGAATTTGTTGTACAGGTAGGTTGGGCCTGTTTTGTGGAATGCCCTGAAGGAAATTATCAGCAGTTTGAATAATATCCTCTTTTGAATGGGGAGCCAATGGAGAGTATCTAGTGCTGCCGATGCCGAGGACTTTCTCGATGTTTTTAGCACTAATCTAGCTGCAGCGTTTTGTACCATTTGCAGCCTATGCCTTTCATTCCTTCGTGTAGGTTAGTTTTGGCGGTGCTAGGGTCATTGGTGAGTGATAGGATCAGTTGAGTGTCATCCGCGTAGGAGATGATGTTGAGGTTGTGTTGGCGTGCGATGGCCGCGAGGGGGCTCATGTATACGTTGAAAAGGGTGGGACTGAGTGAGGACCCTTGGGGTACGCCGCAGATGACTTCAGTTATCTTCTATAGCAACAAGGGACCCCAATTCAGTCAGCCAGGGACCTCGGGGAACAATTTTATAAAGCAACAACGGTCCCGTGCATGAATCAATTCTCAACAAATAAATATAGACCAAATCAGCTCTATATTTCAGAACGACATGCCCAGCCGGACAGAGGTCTTCCAGGTTTACTGAATAAACAACATTTACAGAATAAATCAAGAATACCTTCCACAAAAGCCCCTGTGTGGTACACAAGCCTGTGCCCAACACTGGCGGGGTGGTCAAAGATGGAGAGAACAGGAAAGGTTTACAGGCAAAACAAGCGTTTTTCTGTTTACATGTGCATTGTACAGAAAATATCTAGCAGCACCGTTACAACAAATTAAACAATCAATTATTTGTATAGGGTGCATGAGCAAGTCGACGGCGTTTCGGTTCCCCTAAAGGGTCATGGGAACCATCATCAGGACAAAAAGTTAAATTGCCTTTTTACACTAAACCTCAAATTGCCGAGGCAGTGCGTGTAAGGTCCTTAGCACGAGTCGATGCTCAATTTAAGCCCGGACCAACAGCCCCAATTTCGAGCAGTTGCCTAGTTACCAAATCGTAACCGGACGACGCCAGGGTAAGCCGATACACACGGTCATAGAGATGTTCCCTGGCAGATGACTTCAGTGGCTTCTGAGATGAATGGTGGGAGGCGGACTCTCTGGGTTCTTCCGGTGAGGAACGAGGTGATCCATTCCAGTGCATTTCCTTGTATTCCAATGTTTCTGAGACGCTGTAGAAGGGTGCTATGGCAGACTGTGTCGAAGGCTGCGGAGAGGTCAAGGAGGATGAGGGCGACTGTGTCTCCATTGTCCAGGAGAGTTCGAATGTCGTCTGTTGCTGCGATGAGGGCGGTTTCAGTGCTGTGCTTGGCTCGGAATCCGGATTGTGAGGAGTCGAGGGATTTGTTTGTTTCAAGGAAGGCGGCGAGCTGGTTGTTGACCACTTTCTCAATGACTTTGGCCGGGAATGAAAGGAGCGAGATGGGGCGGTAGTTTTTGAGTTCGGTGGGGTTAGCTGTGGGTTTTTTCAGGAGAGCGCTGAGTTCGGCATGTTTCCAGCTTTCCGGGAAGGTTGCGGAGTCGAGGGAGCAGTTGATGACGTCTCGGAGGTGCGGTGCTATGATGGAGTCTGCTTTGTTAAAGATGTGGTGGGGGCATGGGTCTGTGGGGGATCCTGAGTGGATAGAGTTCATCAGACGGATGGTGTCCTCAGTGGAAATTGGCTTCCAATCATTGAGGGTGTTCAAGGGAGGTGGGGGTCCTGCAGGGGGATGGGTGGGTTGGTCTTCGGGTTGGTTGTCGAAGCTGTTGTGGATGTCTGCAATTTTGTTGTGGAAGAATGAGGCTAGGGAGTCGCAGAGGGCTTGGGGGGGGGGTGATGTCGTTGGAGTTGGCCGCGGGATTGGTAAATTCCTTGACGATGTTGAATAGTTCCTTGCTGTTGTGGGCGTTGTTATCTAGTCTGTCCTTGAAAGCGGCTTTCTTGGCATTTCGGATCAGTTGGTGGTGTATGCGGGTGGCGTTTTTGAAGGCGTCCTTGGTGCTGGTGGTTGGGTCTTTTTTCCAGACCTTCTCAAGGGAGCGGCAGAGTTTCTTGGATTTCTTAAGATCATCGTTGAACCAGGAGGCCTTCTTGCTGCCGAGTTTGATTTGTCGATTTTTCAGTGGTGCTAGGATGTCGGCGCTGTTGGATAGCCATAGGGTGAGGTTGGTTGCGGCTTGATCGGGGTTTGAGGAGTAGGCTGGGGGGTTTAGAAGAAGCGATGAGGAGATCTGGTCGATGGTGATTTTGTTCCAGTTTCTTTGCAGAGTTGGTTGAGGGTGGTTGTTGGGTTTGGGCTTATTGTAGGTAAAGTGAACGCAGCTGTGGTCAGTCCAAAGGAGATCCGTGGTGTGGCTGAAGGAGACATGATTGCTGGAGGTGAAGACAGGGTCGAGTGTGTGACCTGCGATGTGGGTGGGGGAAGTGACAAGTTGTTTAAGTCCGAGGTTGGCGAGGTTGTCCAAAAGGGTGGTGGAGTTGCGGTCGTTGTTCTTTTCAAGGTGAAAGTTGAGGTCTCCCAGAAGGATGTAATCTTTGGAGGGGAGCGCGTGTGGAGTGATGAAGTCCGTGATGTCCTCACTAAATTGTGCGCGGGGTCCTGGAGATCTGTAAAGGAGGGTGCCTCTTAGTGTTGTTTTGGGGTCTATGTGGATCTGGAAGTGAAGGTGTTCAGAGTTGGCGAGATTGACGTCTGAGCTGGTTGAGATGTGGATGGATTTCTTATGGACGATAGCGATTCCTCCTCCTGTGTGGCCGATACGGTCCTTGCGTATGATCTTATAGTCTTCTGGGATGGCAATGGTGATGTCTGGGGCGGAAGAGGCGTTCATCCATGTTTCTGTTAGGAAGGCGACGTCCGGAGAGATGGTGTCTAGTAGATTCCATAGGTCAATGGCGTGCCTGTGGACCGATCGGGTGTTGAGCAAGATGCAATGTAGGTGGTTGGGGTCGGGTATCTGTGGTGTGATCGTAGCAGAGTTGTTGTCGGTGCCGTTGAATTTGCAGGACTTGCATGAGAAAGGTCCGTGGGTTTGTCCAGGAGCAGCTTGGACGCAGTTGGGGGAGCGGCCGGGGTTAAGGGCTAGGAGGGTGGTGGCATCGTAGGTAATGCGGGGGGGTGGACATTACGAGGACCAGGGGCTCTGGCACTGGGCGCGGTCCAGGCGCGGACGGGCGTAGACGGGCTTACCTTTGGCGCACCTTTGGCGCGACTGGGGCGCGATGGCTGCGCGTAAACGCTGCGCGCGGAAGCAACTGTCATATATGGATATTGGAGGGGGAGGGGCGAGGGCGGCTCAGCTGGGAGGCGGGGCGGGATTACTAGGACGACAACAACAAACAAAATGGCAGCGGAGGGGTGAGCACAGCCGAGCGCTTGGGGATAACGCGCAATCACAGTAAAAATAACAGTGGCAATTCAAAAATGCATACAGAGCAAAGCGGCAAGCAAGGCAGATTGCAGGCAGTAATAATGAGGAATTTTAGTTAGAAAGCGCAGCACAACGATACCAGATGTCAGAGACACTGGGGAGCGACCACTCTGCCCAAAAGCGAAGAGGGAGTCACAGCGCTTCGAGGTAATGGAGCGCTGTATGTAGTCTGTGGGAGGGCGGCTCAGCTGGGAGGCGGGGCGGGCTTACTAGGACGACAACAACAAACAAAATTGCAGCGGAGGGGTGAGCACAGCCGAGCGCTTGGGGATAACGCGCAATCACAGTAAAAATAACAGTGGCAATTCAAAAATGCATACAGAGCAAAGCGGCAAGCAAGGCAGATTGCAGGCAGTAATAATGAGGAATTTTAGTTAGAAAGCGCAGCACAACGATACCAGATGTCAGAGACACTGGGGAGCGACCACTCTGCCCAAAAGCGAAGAGGGAGTCACAGCGCTTCGAGGTAATGGAGCGCTGTATGTAGTCTGTGGGAGGGCGGCTCAGCTGGGAGGTGGGGCGGGCTTACTAGGACGACAACAACAAACAAAATGGCAGCGGAGGGGTGAGCACAGCCGAGCGCTTGGGGATAACGCGCAATCACAGTAAAAATAACAGTGGCAATTCAAAAATGCATACAGAGCAAAGCGGCAAGCAAGGCAGATTGCAGGCAGTAATAATGAGGAATTTTAGTTAGAAAGCGAAGCACAACGATACCAGATTTCAGAAACATTGGGGAGCGACCACTCTGCCCAAAAGCGAAGAAGGAGTCATGTCGTTCTCCTTCTGGTCCGAGTCCTGGTAGCTCCCGTCGTCTTCCACGTGTACCTCCACTCCTGGGGAAACGCCGTCCGTTGAGGTTTCTGTCCTTCCGGCTTTTGACGCCGTTACGCTCTCAGGGGGTGAAGACTCGTCTCCTTGGTCCGAAGTCTTAAAGGGACCGTCTGAATTACTGATCGGAATCCAGCCTGACTCGTCCTCTTCGGTCCATGACGAAGGAGTATTCTGTGGGGACAAGGGGCACGGTAAAAGAGGTGTGGATGTCCACCATTCTGCATTAGTCTCAGGTTCCGACACCCGTGCCCCGTCACACCTCTACAACTGTACGAGTGGTTAACGCTATGGCCATTTTAGGTCGCTATGACCGTCAGGTTTGGGCGGATATGTCCGCCTATGTCCGCTCCATTGCTGCTACTCCTGAGGCGAAAAGCCGGGAGGTGTAATTCACTCGTTTTTTTAATATTGTGAATTGTTTTGCTTTTAAAATACTTGCCTACCTGAAATACACCTAATCCCATAACAGCTGATCATTAGCTGTTGGGACACGGAAACCACTCGTTTCTTGGCGCCATAGAACGCCGAAGGGAGACGACAGCCACGCCCACTTCTTGTTGGCCACGCCCCCTCCGCAGTCATAAATAGAGCGCGCTGCCGCTGAACGCTGCTCCATTGCTGCTACTCCTGAGGCGAAAAGCCGGGAGGTGTAATTCACTCGCTTTTTTAATATTGTGAATTGTTTTGCTTTTAAAATACTTGCCTACCTGAAATACACCTAATCCCATAACAGCTGATCATTAGCTGCTGGGACACGGAAACCACTCGTTTCTTGGCGCCATAGAACGCCGAAGAGAGACGACAGCCACGCCCACTTCTTGTTGGCTACGCCCCCTCCGCAGTCATAAATAGAGCGCGCTGCCGCTGAACGCTGCTCCATTGCTGCTACTCCTGAGGCGAAAAGCCGGGAGGTGTAATTCACTCGCTTTTTTAATATTGTGAATTGTTTTGCTTTTAAAATACTTGCCTACCTGAAATACACCTAATCCCATAACAGCTGATCATTAGCTGCTGGGACACGGAAACCACTCGTTTCTTGGCGCCATAGAACGCCGAAGGGAGACGACAGCCACGCCCACTTCTTGTTGGCCACACCCCCTCCTACGCTACCCGTCACCACTACAACTATGTGTCACTGTCGGAAGCGCAGCGGACGAGCGCAGCGGGCACGCCGATTGCGCGCCGAAGGCGCGCTTAAGGCAAGCTCGTCGGCGCTCGTCCGCGACGAGGACGCGCCTAGCGCCACAAACCCTGCCCGGCACAGCCCTTCATCCCCTGGCTCCACTCGGGATGCTTTTCTCGACCTTCGGGGGTATGCGCATGAAGGCAAGCTCTCCTTCGAAGAATCGGCCTTCCCACTAACTGACTTCCTACAACGGAACCTAATTGTAGGAGGCCTCTTGAACGTAAGATCCTTACCTAAACACGCCACTGAAATTAATCTTCTTATCGAGTCTCACCATCTAGATGTACTCTTTCTAACTGAGACATGGACACATGCAAACTGTGAGACAGACCTAGCAGCTGCTTGTCCGCTAAACTTTAACATCCTCCACCTCCCCAGACCTAAAGGCCGCGGTGGCGGAGTTGGTGTCATTTTCAAAGCCTCGTGGCAAACGAACATCCTAGACATAGACCCGACCCCTGGAACCGAGCTCTTTGGGCTGTCTATAAACTGCCATCAAGGCGAAACCTTCACGGTAATCGTCTGCTACCGCCCGCCTGGGGCCTTTTCTATCCCGCAACAGCAAGCCCTCCTCACGACTATCACCAATATGGCAACTTCTCACAGTAACCTTATACTTCTAGGAGACTTTAACCTTTGGCCAAACGGCAGTCTTGATGCAGGACTAGACAATCTTCGGCTGTCCTGTGATAATGTAGGCCTCCAACAACTGATAAAGGACCCCACTCACTCCGCAGGCAACCGACTCGATCTTATCTTCTCGAGCCCAGGTCTAACCCAAGTAGGCGACATTCTGCCCATGAGTTGGACAGACCACTCGCTCATCAAACTCTACATTAAGAGTGCCACAACAAGCAAAATCAAATCCCACCCACCCCCACAATTCTCGTACCGAAACTGGAAAGCGCTTGAAAAACTCAGTACCTCCACCGGAACCTTTGAGGTGGAAGACAGTTTCGCTATTACCAGCTCAGTGGAAGACAACTACAGGTCCTTTAGCTCAAGAATCACTTCTCTTGCGGACGCTGCTGCCCCTCTTAAGCTCTGTAAACCGAAAGGTAGAGCCCCGGCTCCCTGGTACAACGACTCTTTGAAAACCCTTAAATCAGCCTGCAAACAAGCTGAGAGAAAGTGGAGACACGGATACTGTAACAACAATAAAATCCTCTGGAAGAAGGCACTCCGTGACTACAAGTCCGCCATTGCAGAAAGTAAAGCGAACTACTACTGCTCCACCATTGCCAATGCAGCCAACAGTCCAAAAAGCATATTCCAGATTTTGGACAATATCTTACACCCCGACTGCGTCAAAAACTCCATCCCCCCCTCTCAGTCCCTTTGTGACAATCTTGCTCAGTTTTTAACTGATAAAATTGAGACCATCATTAATAACCTGGCAACACCCCCGCCTTCCACTCTCTCCACCCTCCCCGAAATCATCTCCACTAACCCTGATTCTCTGAGGCCAACCTGTTTTTCCACGAACAAATTGCTGGCTTTCCCTCTTATTTCTCAAGTACAATTTGAAACAGTCGCACAGGGCATTACTTCCGGATCCCCCCTTGACCCTCTGCCACCGAAAATATGGAAAGCCTGTGGGCACCAACTATTTCACACCCTTCGGTTGATATGCAACCAATCCCTGAGCTGTGGCGTCGTTCCCCGCTCTTGGAAGCAAGCGCTTATTACCCCGCTGCTAAAGAAACCCACGCTCAATCCAGACTGTCTGTCCAACTTCCGTCCCATATCACTCTTGCCCTTCCCAGTGAAGGTGCTCGAACGCTGGGTCAGTAAATGCCTCTCAACCCACCTTGAGCAGCACCATTTTTTGGACGAATTCCAATTTGGGTTTCGCCCAGCCCATGGCACGGAAACCGCGGTGCTCACGGCCATGGAGGAGCTCCGAATGCGCGCAGACAGGGGCCAAGCTGTGGCCCTCATTTTACTTGACTTGTCTGCCGCATTCGATACTGTCAATCACAGAATCCTGCTCCAGCGGTTGAGAGCGGCAGGGATTGACGGCACGGCCCTTATCTGGTTCCACTCCTACCTCAGCGACAGAAAACAAGCTGTCTCCCTTCCCCCTTTTCAATCGGTCTTCTCCCCGGTCCCACACGGTGTCCCCCAAGGTTCCTCTATCAGTCCGATTCTTTTTAACGTTTACTTAAAACCTCTGGTCACGTTAATCAAGTCACACAACATGACCACAGTAAACTACGCGGACGACACACAGCTCCTTCTCTCGTGGGAAGGCGAAGACTCCATCTCCTTACAAGCCTTCCACGACTGCCTACGAGACACGGCACGCTGGCTGCACCAGAACTCACTTCAGTTCAACTCCTCAAAGACTGAGGTGATGTACTGCCCTGCGAGTCGCATACCCCGCCCTCTGCCCGCTGAGTTCTGGCCCCCGGAGAACTCCAACAACCCCCCACCAGTTACCACCGTCCGCAACCTGGGCGTCATGCTCAACCATCAATTGAGCATGGAGACTCAGGTCTCAAGAACAGTCGCAACCTGCACCGGCCTTATGCGCTCACTGCGCAAAGTCTTGCCTCTGCTTCCATCCTCCGCCAGAGCACTAGTAGTCAGGTGTACTATTCTTAGTCGCCTTGACTACTGCAACGCCCTGCTGCTTGAATCTCCGGCGACACTACTGGACAGACTCCAACGAGTCCAGTCAGCAGCAGCCAAACTGGCTCTGGGATGGACCAGGAGATCCTCGGCCACTGCTGCACTGGCCGAGTTACATTGGCTACCTTTGAGGCAACGCATTGCCTTCAAGGCCCTTTGTTTGGTCTTCAAGGCACTGCATGGAACAGGACCCAGACCTCTCCAACGTCTATTCTCCTGGTATACCCCCACCAGAACACTTAGGTCCACTACTGCTTGCCTCGCGAGAGTGCCTAGATGTAAGAAGGCCAGGATGGGAGGAAGATCGTTCAGAGTAGCTGCAGCCAAGCTATGGAACAGTCTACCTGCCGAAATTCGCCATATCCCTCACCTCCTCCCATTCAGGAAACGTATCAAAACTTGGCTCTTTCCCCTGTCCCGATAAAACAAATAACCGGCCTTTTTCAGCTCCCCCCCGTCAATAAACCACAGGAGTAGCTATCAGCGCCAGGATACCTGCCAGGTGACAGTCGCGCTTTATAAATATTTTAAATAAATAATAAATATAAATAAATGTGGCGTTACTCCCAGATGCTTCAAAGGCAGAAGCGCAGCAGCTTCTGCAAGAAGGTGAGAGAACTTCCGAAGAGCTAATTGATTGTGCAGTGGATGTGGCCTGCACTGGTTTTCGACAACTCGCTGGAGCGGCCGTCCTACATCTACAAAGTTGGCTACGCTCAACTTCTTTTCGGCAGGAAGTTCAAACAAAGATTCTAGATATGCCATATGACGGCAAATCACTTTTTGGAGCGCATATTGACGAAGCGTTGCAATCCATAAAGAAAGACACTGACACTGCACGTGCCTTAGGTACCCTTCAATTTAAGAAGCAGCCCTTTCGGGGTGCTTGAGGACGAGGCACTACATCCACTTTTCGAGGAGGAAACAGTCAATACCGGTCCTATAACCAAGGCAACCAACGTTTCACCGGAAACCGTCAACAGTCTTCTCATCAGCAGCCTGCCAGAAACTATCGAGGAAAGTCCACTTTCAGGAGAACTTCCAACAAACGTCAATGACTTGCCCGTCAATCTAAGAATTGGATGTCAAATCTCTCTGTTTGGTTCTCAATGGTCCTCCATTACAACAGACCGTTGGGTACTCGACGTTGTGGGAAAAGGCCATGCATTGGAATTTGTCGAAGTACCTCTTTCAACGCCACCTTCCGGACCACCCCCTCCGCACCTCAAGGAACTATTTCATCAAGTTCGCCTTCTCATTCAGAAGGGTGCGGTAGAAGTAGTACCAAAGTCTCAGAGAGGGAACGGGTTTTATTCCCGTTTTTTCCTTATTGTCAAGAAAAACGGAGAATGGAGACCCATATTGGACTTGAGAGCGCTCAATCAATATCTCAAGGATCAATCCTTCCATATGCTGACACTTGCAGAAATCTTGCGCTTACTCTCGGTCGGAGATTTCATGACAACCATCGACCTCCGAGACGCCTACTTCCATGTCCCTATACTCGCAGGTCATCGGAAGTTCCTGCGCTTTAAGGTGGGGCAACTTTATTTCCAGTTCAAGGTCCTTCCATTTGGCCTCCGGTCGGCTCCCCGAGTCTTTACCAAGATATTGGCTCTGGTCATGGCCTTCCTTCGCCTCCAAGGTATCCAGATATTCCCATATCTCGACGACTGCCTCCTGAAATCGCAGTCCCGCTCACAACTGCTGCATCATACCTCCATTTGTCAGACAGTATTTCGTTCCTTGGGTCTGTCCATCAACCTGTAAAAATCTCAATTGCAGCCAACAACTTGCAAGGATTTCCTAGGAGCCACGCTGGACACCAAGCTGGCAAAGGCGTTTGTTTCCCTGGAACGTCAACAAAGGATTCTACGCCTAGTCTTGCTTCTACTGACAAAGAGGTGCATTTCAGTCCGTCTGTTGAAGTCTTTTCTAGGGATGGCTTCTTCCTGCATCGCTCTTATCCCTCATTGCAGACTACGGGCATGACCTATTCAGGAGGGACTGGACGGACAGTGGCGTCAAGTCACCGGTTCCTTCAACGATCAGATCTCTGTCACCATTCCCATGTAGAAAGCGCTCAGATGGTGGGCACAGCCACGTCATCTTGCAGCAGGGATGTCCTTCCTGTTCAACACCCCAGATCTGACACTAACTACGGACGCATCTCTGGAGGGTAGGGGAGCGCACCTCCAAGACCTGTCCATCAAGGGGAAATGGACTCTGCATCAGAAAGCCTGGCACATCAACAAATTGGAGCTCATGGCTATCTTTTTAGCCCTGAAATCATTTCAACCCGTGCTGCAGGGAGAGTCTGTCCTCATAAAGACAGACAACACAACCTGCATGCACTACATAAACCAGCAGGGCGGAACAAAGTCTCCGGTGTTATCCCGCTTAGCACAGGCGATTTGGGACTGGTCCATCAATCATCAAATCACAATCACTGCAGTTCATCTTCCGGGGTTGTCCAACCTCCTGGCAGATTCCCTAAGCAAATCCCGATCATCCACCCACGAGTGGGAACTACATCAACCGACACTCGATATGATCTTTCGTTGCTGGGGTCACCCAGCACTGGACCTCTTCGCAACTCCAGAGAACCGCAAATGCCCCGCTTACGCAAGTTGGCCTCCCCACAAAGGGTCACAGGGCAATGCCCTTTTGATGGATTGGTCGAATCTCTTTGCTTACGCCTTTCCTCCAATCCCTCTGGTGCCGCGAGTGCTTTGGAAGATACGGAGAGAACCCTGCCACATCCTTCTCATTGCTCCCAGGTGGCCACGGCAGGCGTCGTTCTCGGAGCTGCTCCTCCTGTCTCAATGCAAGCCCATCCTTCTTCATCCTCGGATGGATCTTCTTTCCATGGACAGGGGTCTAGTCTACCATCCGGACCCCTCTTCTCTGAGCTTATCAGCCTGGAACCTGAGCACTTTGAATTTGCACATCTAGCCATTCCTCAAGAGGGCCGTGACATCCTTGCACAGGCCAGAGCTCCATCAACTATAAAGACTTACAAGTTAAAATGGAAACGCTTCTGCCATTGGTGTGCTGACGCCGGGGTGCATCCCTTGCGTGCCACGCCCGTTGAGCTCCTCCCTTTCTTTTTTCAACTGGCTCAGTCGGGTTTGTCTCATGCTACTTTAAGAGTTTTTCTGGCGGCAATTACACGCTTCCGCCATGATGGCTCCGCCTCCCTATGTTCTTCCAGGGTAATACGCCAATTCTTCAAGGGACTCTTTCGAACATTTCCTCCAGTTCGGCGTCCCCCTCCCGAGTGGCGCCTCAACATTGTCTTAACACAGTTAATGAATGCACCATTTGAACCAATCCATAGAGCAGACCTCAAGTATATCACCTGGAAGGTCGCGCTTCTTCTTGCTTTGACGTCTTCACGTCGAGTGAGTGACATGCATGCATTCACGATCAAACCACCTTTTCTTCAGTTTAAACCGGATTCTGTGCTGTTACGCACTAACCCTACTTTTCTTCCAAAAGTGCCTTCAGACTTCCATATTAATGAGCCTGTTATCCTGAAGTCTTTCTTTGCTTACCCGCAGTCTCCTGCGGAACAACGCTTGCACTCCTTAGACATTAGACGGTGCTTGAAGTTCTACATCAGCAAAACAGCCCAGTTCCGAAGATCGGATCAGCTCTTTGTGGCCTATGGCCACTTTCAAAGGTGCAGTACGGGCCCATTCCACCAGATCTATGGCGTCTTCTACTGCAGTCTTTGCTGGTGTCCCATTGCATCAGATTTGCAGAGCAGCCACGTGGTCCAGCAGGCACACGTTCACGAAGCACTACTGTCTGGGTGCCATGGCTGAAGGGGATACCGCAATAAGACAAGCTGTGCTCCGTAATCTTTTTCAATAAGGTGAGCCTCTGTTCTACCCTCCTCCTTCAGTTTCCATATGATTTATGTCTATTCATTGTGTATACATATGTATATATATTTTCTATTGCAGGTGTTCTTACACCTAAAATTGTTTTCAGTCTTTGCTCATGCATTGCATCTATGGAAACTTTGTTTTTTAGTACGGACTGCTAACTATTCTATATTCAAGCATGTGAATCTATGAAAGACACCCCAATACTGGAGAAGAACAATTGTTACTTACCTGTAAACAGGTGGTTCTCCAGTATTGGTGTCTTTCATAGATTCACATGCAACCCACCCTCCTCCCCTCAGAGGCTCTCTTCTCCTCATAAACTCTTTGGGTCACTCTGGGCTACGAAAATCTGAGGTGTTGAGCTCTGAGGAGAAGGTTCTAGAGGGTTGCTGTCGCCTGATTATCTGCAGTTTGGACCAACATAATGACAAGGATAGGCTGCATTGGGTCTTATCTATTCCCATGCATTCCTATGTAGAATTTTGGACAGGCGACCTATGCCTCTTCTTTACATATTTCTGTTTTTTTCTTCTAATTATATATGGGTATTTGTGCATATATATATATATATTTAGTATTTATTGCTATTTTATTTACCGTGGGATTCCCACTCCGACGAGGGGGAATATTCAAGCATGTGAATCTATGAAAGACACCAATACTGGAGAACTACCTGTTTACAGGTAAGTAACAATTGTTCTTCAACCCAAGGTGGTTTTTATCAGGGCTTGTGTGGTTGTCTGTTGGGGTTTGACTCATGCTGGACCAGCGACAGGTGAGGCAGGAGATGGGTCCAGAAGATAAGCCTGGGCCAGTTTGGGTACAGAGATGCGGTTTTGTGACCGTATTGACTTTGTGCAATGCTAATAGCTCGCTGCGCGAGTAGCGAATCGGTGTGGACAGAGTTTGAGTGAGACCGTTCTTTTAAGGTGTCGGAAGATTGTTGTTTGGAGGCAGAGGCTGACGGATTGAGACCTAGTAAAGACGGAGGTAAGACGTAGTGACGTCCGTGAGTATATGTGTCCATTTCAGTTTGAAGTTGATCGGAGCTTCATTCACTGTTACTTTTTGCGTTTTGACAGACGGTGTATATATTTCTCGTCTGGAGAGTGAGTACATTTAAGAGTTGTTTTTCACAGATTATGGTGTGGTGGTGGAATTTGCACACTTTTGAGACACCCTTTCAGATAAAAGTGAACTTTCGTATTGCTTGCCACATTTAGAATGTTTTAAAGGATTTATGTGAAGCTTCTATAACATGGTGTTTTACTCATGTTATGTACATATTCAGTTTCAGGCCCCTGAGAAAAATGTGTGAAATTATTGAAATATGTTACTGATTTTCAAAGTTGATGACTAAAATCAAATTAAAACTATGTTTGGAGAGTAAAAACAAAGTATATGTTTTTGTATAAGATGGATAAGGTCTAAAACCAAGTTCAAAGTATTTTTTTTTTTTTGAAAACCTTTATTGTACCGTCATATTGTTACACAGCATGCCGCCTACAACCCCGAGGGGCCGGCCGCTAAATGAAAGAGGAAAAAAACGTAATGACAGCCTTAAGGAAGTACAGTCCATGTGTTGAAAAAGTCATTGTAGTAAAAGGCTTGCCACAGGAATGAATGAAGGGCGCTAGCAAACTTTTCGTACAGAGTAGGTGAGGTTTACATTTTCTATTTTTTGAAAATAACAAAAAGGAACAAAAGAACATCGGGAAATCACAGTGCGATCAGTGACAATGTACATTGCAGGATAGTCATGGGAGTATTCCTGGGATAGGATAAAGCATTTTGTTATCTGGGAATCAACGTGGGGTGTGAAGAGATTACCACCCCCCCATAGCCCCCCTGAAAGGACCCCCACCCCGCAATCAACCCCCCTCACTCCATCCCATCATCGTCATCCGAGTCCAGTGGGTCATCTTCTGGCAGTGGATCGCAGATGTCACCCCGATATGCGTTCCATGGGGACCAGACCTTGTTCCACTTGCCAGGACAGGCCCGACTTAGGTACACCGCCCTTTCTGTTACCATCGTTCTATCCATGTTTGTGCACCATTGTGATGTTGTCGGAAGGTCCGCCACCCCCCAACGCTGCGCAATGTCCCGCTTCGCCACCATCATTCCCAGTGTCACCCAAAGGCGGCCATACCGTGACAGGTCTGTTGGTTCCCATACATTGAGGAGGCACCGCCGTGGCTCCGGCAGGACCGAGACCGCCAGCACCTAGGATATAGTACGCAAGACCTGGCGCCAGTAGTTTTGTATGCGTGGGCAGTCCCAGAATGTGTGGAAGAAGGTACCCTCATCCCCGCAGCCACGCAAGCAAAAGGGGTGCGGAGTTCGGTGGATGCGGTGTAGCAGTGTTCAAGTGTAGTATACTCTGTGGAGGACCTTGAGCTGGACTAACCTCATCCTGGCCGATATGCCCGCTTCTTTGGGGGAAGCTAGAGCCTCATTCCACTCGTGTTCATCTAGAGCGCCTACCTCCCGCTCCCATCTGTCCTTGAGGGGTGTCAGAGGATCTGGTGAGTGATTTAGAAGCTTCCGGTATGTTAGGGAGGTTGCTTTCTCCACCATGAAGTCGGTCAGGAGGCGATCCTCCAGCGGGGAGGACTCGGGGAGAGTCGATCCAGCCGGGATGGCAGAGAGCAGGGCATGGCGGATCTGCACGTATCGATATGACTCGTGCGGTCCGAGGTCATATATTTCTCTCAGGCGGGTGAATGAAATACCATCTCCCCGTTCCCACATGTCCCCCATTGTGGAGATGCCGATGGAGTCCCAACGGGAGAACCCCTTACTGGTCCTTAGATTGCCCAAAGCACGCGTGTCCCAGAGCGGAGTGAGCTTAGTGAGCGTGCCTTTCCATCCTAACGCAGCGGTCGCCGCGTGCCAGGTGTCTACAGTGAGTCTAGTGGGGCCTACGAGCAGTCTCAGCTTCCTCCGATCGTAAAGCGGGGCAAGTATGTTATTGGTGCCCAACTGTGCCCTGTCCGCCTGAAATGCCGGGTCAGATTGTGGAGCATGTAGCCATTGGTTAATGGGCCGGAGTTGTGCTTCCCAGTAATATAGATGCAAGTTTGGAAGTGCGATGCCTCCCTCATACCAGCTTCTGCAGAGTTTAGCTTGGGCTATGCGCGCAGGGCGATTGCCCCACAGCAGCCCGGAAACTACCGCTGCGACCTTCCTGAAGTATCCCGCTGCCACCGGGAATGGTGTGTTATCCAGGATGTACAGAAAATGGGGCAGTGATTTCATTTTGAACAATGCAGCTTTCCCCAACATTGTTAACGGCAACCCTGCCCAGAAGCCCGCGTCCTGTTTGAGACGGTCCAGTGGTGGCATGAGGTTAAGCCTCTTGTGTTCGGAAGGGTCCCTCGTGATATGAATACCTAAGTATTTAAAGGAGGAGCCGGCCAGTCTCAGAGGGCAGTCTGGCCCGAGTGTCGGGGGGTTCCCAGCCAGCACATACAACTCCGACTTGTTCCAGTTAATGGTGTAGCCTGAAACCTCGCCGTGTTCGTCGCACAGGCGCAGAAGAGCTGGAACTCCATGCTCGGGATCTGTCAGATACACCAGCATGTCGTCCGCATAGAGGGATAAACGGTCCTCCCATCCTTCCTTCCACTGAATTCCCCTGAGTAGGGGAGTATGTCTGATGCGAATAGCCAGAGGTTCTAGGGTAAGAGCAAAGAGCAGGGGAGATAGAGGGCAGCCCTGCCGGGTGCCACAGCCAAGCGGGAACGTGCGCGATATGTGGCCGTTTGCCACCACATGTGCCACCGGCGCTGTGTAGAGTAGCTTTATCCACGATATGAAGTTGGGCCGTGTGATAGGACTTCGAAGAGGTAGGTCCACTCCACCAGGTCAAAGGCCATCTTCGCGTCCAGGGCCAGTATGACTGCACTATCGCTAAGTTGGTCCGCCCTCGCCAGCACCCCGTGTAATCTTCTGAGATTCAGGGCAGTGTTTCTGTGAGGCATGAACCCCGATTGGTCTGGGTGGATAAGGTCAGACAGGTGAGGCAATAGGCGGTTGGCCAGGAGCTTCGCTAAAATGTTACTTTCCGCATTTAGCAGAGAGATAGGGCGGTAGGACGAGCACTCCTCTGGAGGTTTGCCGGGCTTTGGTATAGCCACTATTGTGGCCGTCCGCTGATCCAGCGGGAGTTGTCCCTTTTCACGACATTCTACGAACATCTTAAGTAAGTAGGGACAAAGATCTTCAGCGCGTGCTTGGAACCACTCGACCGGAATGCCATTCGGCCCAAGTGCCTTACCGGGTTTGAACGCCCCAATGGCTAACCGAAGTTCGTCGGTGGTCAACGCCGCCTCCAGGTCGGCCACGGCCTCCGGTTGCAGCGATGGAATATCTATGTCGCTCAGTGCACACTGGGCCGCAATCACGGTCACCTCCCTTCCGGGAGTATACACTTTTTCGAAGTGGGACGCCAACGCCTCCACCACTCGGTCGGGGTCAGTTAGCATTGTGCCATTGCCATCCCTCACCTGCTGGATCCCCCTGGAGCTACCCCCTCTCTTATCAAGCCAGGCCAGCATCTTCCCTGCCTTGTCCCCCACATCATACACCCGATTCTGTGTGTCAGTGATATGTCCCTGTATCGTGAGGCGTGCATGGTCTGTGTATAACTGCTGATGGAGTGTAAGGGTGTGTGCCGTGTCGTCCGTGGGGTCAGCTTCGTGGGCGTTTGTGGCTTAGCGCAATTGGAGCTCGAGAGCAGAGTGCTCAGCTGTCCGTTCCTTCCTATGCGCCGCTATCGAGCCGATAGCCTGCCCCCGTAACACTGTTTTATAGGCCTCCCAGAGAATCTCGGCAGAAGCCGCAGTTGGTTCATTTTCAATGAAGTACTGCTCTGTGGTCTTCTGAAGAGCCCTCCTGATTTTCGGGACTTTAAGGTAAGAGGCCTGAATGGGGTATATGCGGCGACGGGACTGTGTCCGGGAGGTAATGGTGAGGGTCAGTAGCGAGTGGTCGGAGATGCCCCGAGGGTGTATGCCTACCTCGTCCACGCGCTGTATCCCGTCCCCCAACGCTAAAAAGTAATCAATGCGGGATAGACTGTTGTGGACTGTGGAGTGAAACGTGTATTGTTTGATCAGTGGGTGAACATGGCGCCAAACATCTATCAGCCCCAGAGCCTCCAAGAACCGCCGAAACCGGGAGGGTCCCCCCGGCAAAGCAGTCACCGGAAACCTGTCGAGCTGCGGGTCTGCAGCTGCATTGAAGTCCCCACCCACGAGTATGTCTCCCTCCGGGAGGGACAGCAAGAAGTCTCCCAGGGCTGGAAGCATCACCGAGTGTAGGGAAGGCGGGATATACACTGAGACCACCGTTAATGGGCGACCGTCCCACTGCCCCACCACCGCCGCAAAGCACCCCTGATTGTCGGATTTAGTACTAAGGGTAATGAAATGGGAGGATTTTTTGATCAGTATACCTGTGCCCCGTGAGCCAGTAGAAAATTCGGAGTGGACCAGCATTCTATACCCCCTCCTGTCCAAGGCCTTGGTAGCTCCACCCACCAAATGGGTCTCCTGCACGAGCACTAAGTCTGGTTTATAGCGCTTTACTTCGGACAGGACAAGGCCGCGTTTCAGCTTATCACCTAGGCCCCGCACATTCCAAGAGAGAAGCCTGAGGGCGGAGCCACTAGTCTGCGCCCCATCCACCCTCACAGCATTGAATCGTTCATCCGCCATCACCAATCATCAGACACACAGTTTGTCCATAAAGAATCATCCGCACCTGCAATAGTACAATTTTAGTCAAAGCACACTGTACAGTTCTAGATCGACTTTGTGAATTTCCCATGAAGAAGAACCAACCCCCCCCCCCCACCCCTTCCCACCCTGCCTCCCTGCTAAACGGACCTTCAACTGCCCGCCACCCCAACTCAGCAGAGCGCTTATCCCATTCCAAAAACAGAGTACTTGCGCGTCAGGGGAGAGTGTCCCCCAAAGCAGGCGGTCCCTCTGCCGCCCTCGGGATGTTTAGGCCAGCGTCCATGAACGACGAGATAGAGCAATCCTTATGGGAGAAAGTCGGAGTCCAACCAATCCATTGCTTAAGAGTCTCATTCGCCCTCGGCAGCCCCAGATCGATCCTGTGATGGCGATGCACTCGCACTCCTCCTAGCCGAAGTCTGCGAGCCGGGCCGGCTGTCGTTTTCGGGCCTGTTGCGTCGACGGCTAGACGTGCGGTCCACCGTGCGCCATCCTTCCAGCCAGTCTCTCGCTGTCTCTGGAGAGTCAAAAAACCAGACCTTCTTGTCGGCCACCACTCGCAGCCGGGCCGGGAACAGCATGGAGTACGGCAATTCCTGTTTGCGGAGCGTCTTCTTCACCTCCAAGAAAGTTCTCCTCCTGCGAGTGACCTCCGCTGTGTAATCTGGGAAGAAGGATACGCGTGAGTTTTGAATCTGAATAGGTGGTGCCACCCTGGCTGCTTGGAGAATCGTGTCTCGATCTCTGAAGTTGAAAAGTGTTGCCAGGATGGGACGCGGGGCAGCCCCCGGTTTAGGTGTCCCACCGGGTACCCTATGGGCCCGCTCTACAGTAAAGAAGTTGGAGAGCCCCTTAGGGGCCAGGTGGTTCTTGATTAGATCTTCCACGTATAAGTCCATGGCCCTTTCGTCTCGGATTCCGGGACCCCCAAAATGCGGACGTTGTTTTGCCTGGAGCGCCCCTCGTGATCATCCAGCTTTTCTTTCAGTAGTTTATTGTCCGCCTGCAATTTTTCCATAGCCACCTGTAGATCTGAGACGTTTTCTACGAGTGATTTAGCTACCACTTCCACTTGTTTCACTCTCTCACCCATCTTTTGGAGGTCGGCTCGTATGAGGGTCACCTCGGTAGCAGTCGAGCCCACCGTTGCCTAAACCTGTTCCAGGGCGCGTAGGACATCATCCAAAGTAGCCTTTTTTGCCCCGTCACTGTCTGCACCTTTGCCCATGGACTTGCGCTGCTCAGGCTGGGAGAGTGCCTGGTTGTCGTAGGCGAATTTGCCGAGTTTCGCCTGAGCGGCGGTTTGTCGTGGCCCTTTCCCCGCCATTTTGGCTCGACGGCGGGGCACTCTCTGTGATAGGGGAGGCAGGCCGTCCACGGCCAGCGGTGCCGAGGCGTCCGATCGAGGAGCTCAGCTAGGCACAGTTCGGTGATCACTGTCGACGTTTTAGTCCCTCCGGCGGCGGCAGATCTGTCTCAGCTCCGGCAGGCCAGAGCAAGATGGCGGCTATCGCGCAGTAAGTTTCAAACTTCAGCCGCGGCCGTTTGCCGCTGCAAGGCACTGCCCCGCCACCGGAAAGTTAGAGTTGGAGATCGAGTGTTCAAAAGGGACCCGCCGGTCCGGTGGTTCGTTGGTGTCGAGCTATGTCTTCAGCGGGTACTTCCTGTCAATTGCGCCAAAGAGGGTCCACTTCCGCTCGGCTGGAGCTCGACCAGACACCGCGGCTGCACTCGTGTCACCAGGCCGCACTTCAGTGGAGGACAAAGTAGGTCTTTCCTCCTCTTCCCGGGGCTGGAGAGCTCCCAAATTTCTCCTGCGGCTGTCGTTCGGTCACCGCACCCAGGACACCCCTTCTGGGACGAGTATTGAGCGGATAGGCATGCGGATTGTTGCGGGAAGCCGCCTTGCTACGGGAGCCTCTCTAGGTTGCTACCGCCATCATCGGCTGCTAGCCACGCCCCCCAAGTTCAAAGTATTTTGTGTAGAGCATTATTTTGTAGAGAAATTGAGATTGTGACTAGTTTCACATATAGCAACAGTGCGCAGAGGTTGAGTGGCCAGTCCATTCAAGTTAGGAAGTACAAAGGTGAGAATGCATGGTATGCCCCCACTTTTTGCTGAATTGTTGATGGGCTTTAAGTTTGTGTGCCCTGGGCTCCTGCCATCCAGGTGCCCAGGGCCTGTGTTCCTTCCCTAACACTGTATTGAAGCCTAAACCCAATTGGCATCTCTGGCCGCAGGTCCGCCCCTGGTAAATGGTACCCTTGGTACCCAGGGCATTGTGACCAGAGAAGACCCCTAAGGGCTGCAGCACTTATTGTGCCACCATTGGGGGCCCTATAACCTGACACCCACACACTGCCTTTACAGCCTGAGTTTTTTTTGGTGCAAACCTAAACAGAGTCGACATGGCACACATCCCTGGGTGCCATGCCCGCAAATAACACTGCCCTGGCATATCTCAGTCACCCCTCTAGCTGGGTGCACTATGCCAGTGGTATGGGCACAGGTGCACAAGCCCTGTGCCACTAGAGTACCCAGGGCCATTCCTGGGCACTGAGTGCAGTGATGCCATTAAGAGTATATGGTGCTGGGAGGTCGTCATCGCGGACTCCACGGCACCATATTGGCTACACTGAAGACTGAGAAGTTTGATATCAAACTTCTCAGCACATTAAACCCACACTGATGCCAGTGTGGAATTTAATGTAAAATGCCTGTCAGAGGGCAACTTAGAGTTTCCCCCTGAACCTAACTTACAATCTACATCTGGGCTGAGAGGCTGCCTAGGCTGCCACACAAAAGACATGTTGCAGGACCCCTGGGTAGAGAGCCATTCGCTCTCCTGGGCCTACAACAATGCACGTCCTGGGCGAGGTGCTATGTCCTCCCCCGGATGGGCAGGGGAAGCTTCAAAGGCATATCGCCTTTGTGAGCTTCTCCAGGCCACTTGCTGTATTCAGCAACTGGCCCCCGCCAGTTCTGACCCCCACTCTGGCAGGAAACCCTAAGTGAGGAAAGGGGGTGCGGCAGCCTGTGCTAACTCCACCCCTCAGGTGGGAAAGGCGAGGTGAAGCACAATTCCGGGCTCCGGCCTTGCCCCAGTATTTGAACTTTCATAGATTCCCATGCTTTGTATGAATCCCCTTCGTCGGAATGGGAGTCTCGGTAATAAAAAATACCATAGTAGTACGTACAAAAGAGAAAGGAAAGGCCTAGGCCTCATTCCCTTTTGTAGCATATCCGCCTCTTTTTGTAAAAGAGACCAAACTCTAGGCATCAGCCAATCAGAAGAGCCTCACCCCTAGAACCTTCCTGAAGGAACCTCAGAGCCTCAGATTTTCTACCGCACGTTGTGCTAGGGAGTCTCCATTGAGCTCTGCTCTATTTTCAACTCTTTCTACTACATTTCTACAGTTATTTCTGCAGGATTTTCTTCAGATTACTTCAGAAAGCTCTATTTTTCTTCAAGATGTCTGAGGTTGAGAAAAAGAAAGCCCTGTTCCACCTGTGGGAAGAAAAGGCTTTTTGTGGAGGACAAACACAAGGATTGCATCTACTGCCTTTATCCAGATCACAAGCCAGAGGACTGTAAGATTTGCCGCACTCTCTCTACCAAGACCTTGAGAGATCGTGCTGGAAGACTTCTTACATGGCTGCAGAGGCAGAAGGAGAGGAAGCATGGAGTTTCCAGTGATGAGGAGGAATCGGCTTCATTTGCTTCCTCCAGAAGGTCAGTGAAAAGGGGTAGAGGTTCCCCATCTTCCTCCGTTGGGCGCCCCTCAAAGGCTTCAAAGAAGACCCCCAGGGAGTCTGATGGCCGGGGTTCAGGAAGTTCCCCCCACCACAGTGGGACGGATAAGGCAGAACTGGTTTCGCCTCCTAAGGGTGAGAAGACAGACCCAGCCTTCAAAAAACCCTCCTCACATTCTTCAGACAGGAGTTCCAAGTCCTCTACGACGAAGACTTAGTCGACTGTGGCTCCGTCGACGACGGAAATAAAGCCCAAAATCCAATTGGTCCCGTCGACGGGCTCGTCGACGGGAGGGTCGGCGACGAAAGCTCCGTCGTCGAAGAAGGGGTCGTCGACGGCAGTGTCGACGGAGAGTGTGCCGTCGTCGACGAAGACATTGTCGACGAAGAAACCATCATCGTCGACGGCAGTGACGACGACGGCAGTGACGACGACGACGTCGACGGTCATGTCGTCGACGAGTGCATCGACGACGACAATATCTACATCGTCGGCGGGCTCGTCGTCGATGTCGACGACAACATCTGTAATTCCTATATCGTCGACGAGGATTTCTCCAGCGTCGACGGAACAACCGACGATACTGGCTGCGGAGAGGCGGGCGACTATTTCTTTGACAAGAATCACGCCTGAGATGACATCCCCGAGAAGGGTGACCTCTTTACCGCCGACTATGTTGTTGGACCAGGAGGACTCTGAGGGAGACGGGCAGGATGCTTTTGAATATGCCAATAGCCCATCTCAGCTTCTCATCAAGAGTCAGGACACAGAATCAGAGGAGGCATATGGACAAGGCAAAGGCGAATATCACCATACAGCCCACTCTAAAAGCTATGAGCCACAAGAGATGGTTTCAGTTCCGACAACATTCCTGCATGACCTACACAAGATGCTGCAGGACTACAAGTCGAAAGCTGAAAGACGAGCACCACGTAGGTCTGCTCCGTCGACACCAGTGAGGAACCAATCATCTGTAGTCCCTCCGGTGCACCCGATACAGACACTACCTCAACCGCAGCGGCCAGTGCCTCAGGCTACGTCGGAGCCAGCTGATGATCCGGATGGAGATAATGATGATGATAATGATGTATCATCCGATGATAATCAAGACTCGGATCAGGACGGGGATGAATACAATGACTACATCATCCCAGATCAAGCTTCGCCTCATCAAGACTTAGGAGATTCTCCTCATGCTGACATCGGCAGTTTTCACCAACTGATGGAGCGTGCAGCTGGAAGATTTAAATTGGTAATGCCTGCTCAAACCACAGACTGTTTCTTATACGACTTTAAAGAAACTCACCGCAAAACAACAAGGTCGATTCCAATTGTGGAACATTTGTGGGAGGATGGTTTGAAGGCCATGAAAAACCCAGCGACAGTGGTCCCTGTGCTACCGCGCCTGGATAAAAAGTATAAAGCACCAGATGATGGACCTGCAGCGCTAACGGGCCATCCCAAACCTGACTCTGTTATCTCACAGGCAGCACAAAGGAAGTCACGGAACCCTTCTGCTCCCTTGACGGCCCCTCCTGACAAGGATGGACGACGGCTTGATAACACGGGCAAGCGGTTTTCATCGATAGCTAGCCTTCTGGTTCGCGCCGCCAATGCTTTGGCAATATTGGGACGATATGATCGCCAGTTATGGTGCCATATAGCTCCATATTTAGAACAACTTCCACCAGAGTCAGTGCTGGAAGCAAAGAAAAGTTTGCAAGAAGGTGAGGCGGTCTCGATGGAAATAGACTGTGCCATGGACATTGCCACAACGTCCTTTCGGGCTTTGGCAGGAGCGGCAGTGTTGAGACACCAAGGATGGCTAAAGGCAACTTGGTTTAGACCAGAAATTCAAAACAAGGTCCTTGATCTGCCCTTTGATGGCGAGGCCCTCTTCGGTAAATTGATCGATGATACTCTTCAAGAGATCAAAAAAGACACAGAAACAGCTAGATCGCTGGGAACCCTCCAGTATCGCAAGACTCCTTTTAGAGGTGCGAGAGGCAGAGGAGGTGGTTATAGAGGTTCATACCAACAACAGCAGCAGCGCTATTCTTCGAACAGCTCTGGATACCTGTAGGAGAGTAGGGTCTGCAATCCTATGATCACCCCAGATTTTTGCTTTTTGCTTCACTGGTTTACGACTTCTCTGGCTGTGGGCCTGCTAATCAGACCCACAGCCTTGCTGTTCTCTCACTAAATTGACACGTGTACCTTAGGTGCATTATCCAATTGGTACTGGGCCACCTTATCAGACCCTGTAACTCAGGGCATAGGTGTACCCAGGGCCTACCAGGGGCTGCAGTATGTATTATGCCACCACTGGCTGGCCATCTAAATCTGACACAACTGGCTGCACGACAGCTGGGGCAAGGTGGTGTAATCACCCTTTGCTTTAGATATAGTATACCTATATCTAACCCTAAAATGGACACACAGATTCCTATCAGTCACTCCTATGGCAGGCCTTGGCAATCCTGAAGGCAGAGTGCTTGGAATCGTGTGAGATGGTGCTCTGGCATGAGCTGAGCCCGTTTGCAGCTTGCGGAACCAAGTCCTAATAGCTGTTCCATGATAGCGCGTACCATATACTCTTAAGTGCATTATAATCCTCGCGGTTATATGCTATCTCTGGTATCGCTTTATCAAAACATGTCGAGTAAGGTGTCATACGAATTGGAATACTAACCCCCCGCCAATTCTGGCGACGGGGTTAGCATTCTGTAGTAGGCGATCTCTGTGTATGGTCATAATCTAGTGAATAGTCCCGCCCATGTGCGTGGACCCCGGCAATCAAAAATAATCTCTTAAGTTGTCAAAATAATGCAGAAACTGCAAAGACACTTAAGAGAGAATTTAAAGACAAATAATGCAGCCTATATCCACAGGCTACACTGTCCAGTACTTCAACTAGAAATTCCACCAAAAAAACACCACACATAATACAGTCTGCCCAGTTTCTACCATAGAGAAACTAGCCTCCCCCAGTAAAAGACTCTGGAATGATAGAGAGGAAGGTAGGGACAGACAAGCCCCATAGGCTGCCATTATGTGGCTTAAATAGGATACTGTGCCTTTAAGAGAACTTTCCAGAACTTCTCCCAGTATCCCAGAATGCATAGCAGGTCCCTCTACTTTCAGTTCTTTTTTCCGGCTCCTGCTTACAGGACCCTGGCATTGAGCTCTCCCTTGTTCAAGGGTTTATTTGATTTTCTGGCACTTTTGTGTTCTAAAAGTGTTTCAGTTTTCTTTCTTGGTGTTCTCTTTCTCTTTTGTGTGCTGTTTCAGGCGTTTTAGGGCTCTAAAATGCCTGGCCTTTTTGATAAGTGCCCAGCATGTGGGAGGAAGAAGGCCGAGAGTGATCCCCATGATGTCTGCATCGTCTGCCTCCCTGAGGATCATGTCCCTGAGGACTGTGTCATCTGCCAGCAGTTTACTGCTCGGACTCTGAGGGACAGGATGAAGATCAGGCTTTCTGGCCTTGAGGAGAGGCGTCTGCAGGCTGCAGGTGGGTCTGGGCAGGCTGGGAAGGTTCCCACTGCCTCTGCTGAGGCCTCTGGGGGGCTCCCCAGCGGCAGGAAGTCCAGCAAATGGTCCCGGTCTCCGTTGACGTCGATTGCATCGACCACGACGTTGAGAGGGATGACGGCGGTGTGCTCCCCTTCTCCCCGGGGCTCCGGGTCGAGACGGTGTGACGGCTCGACGTCGAAGATCATGGAGAAGTCGCCGTCGAAGCCACCGTCGACGTCTTCGTCGACGTCAAGGTCTTCCTATCGACGCCGAAGTGACAAGCATTGACGCTCGCCGTCGAGGCGACACCGTCGATCGCCGTCGAGGCACCGGTCGACTTCGAGGGGCTCCTCGACGTCGAGAGCATCACGACGGAGACGGCGACGCTCGTCGTCGAATACGGAACGCTCGACGTCGCGGAGGCGGCGTACGACGTCGCGGAGGAAGAGGTCGACGTCGAGGGGTCGGCGTTCGACGTCGCGGAGGCGGCGGAGTCACGGAAGCGTCGTTCGACGCCAGAAAAGCGACGCTCTGCGTCGAGCAGAAAGCGGTCGGCGTCTGGGAGTCATTCAGCCTCTCCAACGGCGCAAGAGGGATTCTAGTCCCAGAAGTCACGCTGCTTCTAGTGGAGGACGCAAGAGGAAGCGATCACCTGCTGAAGGGGCTGGATCTCCGCCCCCTTCGCCTAAAGGGTCACCGGGCTCGGTGTACTCAGAGGTGTACACGCCATCTTGGCCTCGGACTCCAACTCCTTCCCTTGTTCCTAAAGAGGATCCTCCACCCAAACCTCCTCTTCCTTCAGGCGACCCACCACCACCTCCTGTCCCTCCGCATGGGCCCGCCCCGCAGCCGAAGGTTCCTCCGCCAAGGTCCACTTTGCTGCCGTCTTTGCCTGTACCTCCTAAGGGGACCCCAAAACCGAAACCCCGTGAGGAGCCAAAGAAGACCCCGCCACGGAAACCGGTGGAGCGGCCGCGGGCTGGCAGGTCTCGCTCTCGCTCTGGGAGAAGGGAGAGATCGCGACGCAGATCGTCCACGAGGTCGAGACGCCGCCATAGGAGGCGCGAATCTCGCTCCAACACGAGGTCCTCTGGGACCAGGGACTATTCTCCTACCTTGTCGGGGTCACCGGACACGAGGGTGTCCCCGATTGATGACCTGGTGGCGTTCCATGACGTCCTTTTAAGGGGCGCTGCGAAGTTGGGCATATCCCTGACAATGCCTACTCCGAAAACTTCAGTCATTTTTGAGACATTGCATCAAAAACACCTGTCTCGTCCTCTCCTGCCTCTGGTGCCGGGCCTGGAAGAACCGGCTATGGCCCTTTTTCTCACCCCTGCGGTGACGAAGGCGGCTCCATCGAGGTTGCTGAAAAAGTACCGGGCTCCCGAATCGGATCCGGCCTTTCGGAGGACGGAACCCCCTCCTGACTCTGTAATTGTGACGGCGGCCCGCAAGCAACATGCCACCACCCCGTCATCCACGGTTCCCCCGGATAAGTAGTCCAGGTGGATGGATTCGGCGGGGAGGAAAGTCTGTGGAACTTCCGCTACCTCCATGAAAGCTGCGAGTGCCACGGCGCTGTTGGGCCGATACGACCGCGCCCTCTGGGACTCCCTCGAGCGATTTGCAGAGCACTTACCTCGGGAGAAGTGTGAGGACTTCCTGGAAGTGCTGAATGAAGGGATGCTGGTGGCGAACCAGATTATCAGAGCGGCAGCGGACTCTTCCCTGTTGGCTGCTCACGGATTTTGCCATGGAGTCAACCAACGACGCCACGCATGGCTCCGGCTTACGTCCCTGAAACCGGACGCACAGCAGAGGGTGGCCAACCTACCATTCTCCTGCGAGACCCTCTTCGGGAAGCATGCGGACGATGAGATGGCCCGCATGAAGGCGGAGGCCGAGACGCTCACGGCTGTGGGCCTGGAGAAGCCTAAAGAGACCAAGAAGACGTACCGCCCTTTCCAACGGCGGTTCGGTGGGAAAGGCCGAGGACGAGGCCAGGCTTCGGGACAATCGCAACATCAACAACAGTTCCGTAAGCCGTTCCAGAAGCGCCAGAAGGGCAGAGGAGGCCAGCAGTCAGCTCCGGCGTCCAAGGGCCAGGCTGGGTCTAGGCCCTAGGAACCTACTTCCCCCGGATCTGTTACCCACTCCGGTAGGGGGAAGCATTCAATTTTTTCTGGCAGAGTGGAGAAAAATTACTCAGGACAAGTGGGTGCTGAATATTGTTTGCAATGGATACAGTCTTCGGTTCACCAGCCCTCCTCCAGCAATTCCACCGGTCAGCTCGCAGTTTCAGCTGCGCAAGCTTCAGGCGGAAGCGGATATCCTGTTGAGGAAAAGGGCGATAGAAGACGTACCTGTGTCTCAGAGAAGAAGAGGTCTGTACTCCCGGTTCTTTCTGGTTCGCAAGAAGGACAAGAACGAGTTCAGGCCCATTCTGGACTTGCGGCAGGCAAACAAATGGATTCGCAGAGAAAAGTTTCGCATGCTGTCGTTGCATTAGATTTATCCTCGGTTGCAACAGGGAGACTGGCTATGTGCTATAGACCTACAGGATGCTTACTTCCATGTGCCCATTGCACACAAACACAGGAAGTTCCTGCGGTTCCAAGTCGGCACCAATCACTATCAATACACAGTACTCCCATTCGGACTGAAGTCTGCGCTGAGAACATTCTCGAAGTGCATGGCGGTGGTAGCAGCACACCTGAGGAAGAACAAGGTGTTCGTCTACCCGTACCTGGACGATTGGTTGATCAAGGCATCCTCCTTCTCGGAAGCGCGAGCACACTTCCAGAAGACGTGCGTTCTCTTGAACAAGCTGGGGCTGCACATCAACATGGCCAAGTCTGTCCCGACTCCGGTCCAATGCATACAGTACTTGGGAGCCTCCATCAATACGCTGTCAGCAAGCGTGTCTCCTTCGGAGGAGCGACGATTATCTCTCCTTCGGAAGGCTCAGGCTCTTATGACAACTCCATCTACAACAGTGAGGACGGTGTCTTCTCTACTGGGATCGATGGCTTCTTGTATCTTCCTGACGCCACACGCACGGCTGCACATGAGACCGCTGCAGGAGTGCTTGGAGGACCAGTGGGATCAGAGGAAAGGATCTTGGGACGACAAGATTCGACTGTCGCTGCATGCTCTTCAGTCTCTGAAGTGGTGGTGTTCGGCGGCGAATCTCCTCAGAGGGGTTCCCTTTCACAAGGACATTCCCACGCAGACTGTCTTGACGGATGCTTCTCTCCTGGGATGGGGAGCGCATTCCGGGACTCTACAGATTCAAGGAATGTGGTCGCCGATGGAGGCCACGTGTGAGAAGGTGGCCTGATATGCAGTGCTCACTATTCTAGTGAACACTATGTATCAGTCCAGCAACCCTTATTGATGATTGGTTGTAAGTCAACCTTATAGACCAGCTATCCTAGTAGCGTGGATACGAGCAGTCTAAGGCTAAAGACTCGAGAGGGCGTGTTAAGCCAGCTGTTTACCACACATATACCCCTTGAATACCAAGTGAAAGGACACCACACAAGTGTTATGAAAATAAACAGTTATTTATTTAAAGATCACAACAGCCCTGTACTCTTTATGAGGACAGGGTACTAAGCACAAACCAAAACTCTTACAAAAATACTTAAGTTAGCACAGTATATACGAATGCCCGAGGGGCACGGAAAACCATATACTCTGAAAGTGGAATGCGAAATTCCTAGCAGGTAAGTACAGTACTAATAGCTTTTGGAATCGCTAGGACTTGACTAGGGAATCGTTAGATTACTTCTAGGAGGCCTAGGGGACTCGGGTGCAGTGTGTGCACTCTCACGCGAGATGCGGACAAAAGTCTATGGTAGCTAGGAATTAGAAAGTTAGTGTTCTCGGGCGAACCCGACCTGGTAGGGAGAAAACGAAAGTAGATTCTGACCCTTGGATAGTGAGGCTATGCTGGGGCACCGAAATGCCGAAGTTACCTAGCCCAGGGGCTGCAGCTGCATAGGTCTGAAAAGACGTCGGGAATCCTCGTAGACGGACCAGGAGCCGGAAGAAAAGATGCTGGCCGGTGACCAGTGAAGAAAGTTCAGTTGGATCCAAGCCTGGATCTCGAAGATAGATGACACCTGAAAGCAGAGGGGACCAAGTTCGAGACTACTAGCCAGTAGTCAGTGGGCACCAGGAGGGCACCGGATGGTAGCCACCTCGACAAGGTGAGTGGGTGACGCTGTAGCTCGAAGATCTCGCGGACCAGGAGGCGTTGTCGGCGACCAGGATGGAGGATCGAGCTGTCCCACGAAGTTAGAAGCTGTCGGCGTCGCTGGACCCAAGATTGGGCAACAAAGCCTGTGCAAATTCAAGCCCACGCGGTGGACCTAAAATGGCGTCTGGAGTGGACCAGGAGGGTCCGGGGTGCCTCTCTTGAACAAGGAAGCAAGGGCCAGCCTGGAGCAACCAGACCAGCAGAAGAGATGTCGTCGGGCGTCGTTCAGAGGGCCACAAGCCAGCCGGCTAGTAGCCAAACAACGCGGTGCACAGCAAACAGCAGAAGGGCCCCACGCAGATCGTGGAGATGCAGGGGGGCTGACCTTGGGTGCTGGAGCTGCGCAGGGTCGGGGCTTCTCGGACCCCAAAGCACTCACCAGTGGAGGACACGGTGGGCTTGCAGTAAAGATGTCGTGCAGTCTTGGCGATCGTCGGTCCCTTGAGGTCTCGTCGCACTCACGGTTCTCAGCTTGGCTGTAGAGGTGAGTAGAGGTCAGAGGTGCCAGGGAAGCCGGGTCTCGTCGAGCTGGGTCGTCGGATTCGTGATGAAGGACTTGCAGCAGACCGCAGTGTTCTTTAGGATGGTGCCCGCTTGATGCAGGGTGACTACTCCTTAGCCACAAGGGAGAATCTTGAAGAAGAAATCGTGAAGTCCTTTCGAAGAAAGTGGTATCTAGATTCCAAAGATGATCTAATTTGAACAGGGGGCCCGCTCCCATCTTTATACTAAAAAAAGGGGGCTGACCCGGTGACTAGGTCCTGCCTATGGGTGGGACTAGGTGGGGGGTGGTTACACCCCTCAGCCATGCCGGACTTCCCCAGGCCAGGGGCTGGTGTGCCCCTGGAACTGGTTCAGACCGGCCTATGCGTAGTGAGCACCGGGGTGCCACTCAGCAGTCACCTTCCTGTAAAGCCCTGCCTACCCAGGATACACAAAACCATGTCTGGGACGGTGCTAGCACCGCCCCTGACAGGAAACCCTTTGTCCAGGCTCCCCTTGCTGGAAGGACTCCCAGCTGCAGGGGGTCAGACTCGTGTCTGTGGTGGCAGCATCCATTTTGTGGAGCTGAGGCTTCAGTTAACTTTAACCGGGGTTCACAGTTACATACATGTCGTGTCCCTCTAGAAGGGTGGAATGCTAACCCCGTCGCCAGAATTGGCGAGGGGTTAGTATTCCAATTCGTATGACACCTTACTCGACATGTTTTGATAAAGCAATACCAAAGATAGCATTTAACCGCGAGGATTATAATGCACTTAAGAGTATATGGTATGCGATATCATGGAACAGCTATTAGGACTTGATTCCGCAAGCTGCAGACAGGCTCAGCTCATGCCAGAGCACCATCTCACACGATTCCAAGCACTCTGCCTTCAGGATTGTCAAGGCCTGCCATAGGAGTGACTGATAGGAATCTGTGTGTCCATTTTAGGGTTAGGTATAGGTATACTACACCTACAGCAAAGGGTGATTACACGACTTTGCCCCAGCTGTCATGCAGCCAGTTGTGTCAAATTTAGGAGGCCAACCAGGGGTGGCATAATACATGCTGCAGCCCCTGGCAGCCCTGGGTACACCTATGCCCTGAGTTACAGGGTCTGATAAGGTGGCCCAGTACCAATTGGTAGATGCACCTAGGGTACATGAGGTAATTTAGAAAGAGAACAGCCAGGCTGTGGGTCTGATTGGCAGGCCCACAGCCAGAGAAAGTCGTAAACCAGTGAAACAAAAGCAAAAAATCTGGGTGATCATAGGATTGCAGACCTTACTCTCCTACATGACCCCCCCCCCAAACTTTGGGACAATAAGCTAACCTTGACCAGGTGAGTCTTCTTGTTCTAAGTGGAAATATCTGGAGAGCCCATCGGCATTGCCATGATCAGTACCAGGTCTATGTTCCACTGTAAAGTCCATCCCCTGTAGGGAAATGGACCACCTAAGCAGTTTGGGGTTTTCACCCTTCATCTGATTTAGCCACAAGAGGGGCTTATGGTCGGTCTGAATCTTGAAGTGAGTGCCAAACAAGTATGGCCTCAGCTTCTTCAGGGCCCAAACCACAGCAAAGGCCTCCCTCTCAATAGCTGACCAATTCTTCTCTCTGGGGGTCAGCCTTCTGCTTATAAAAGCAATGGGCTGATCCTGACCATCAAAATTCAGTTGAGAAAGAACAGCTCCCACACCCAACTCAGAAGCATCTGTTTGGACAATGAATGGTTTGGAGTAGTCTGGACTCTTAAGGATAGGTGCTGTACACATGGCCTGCTTTAGGTCATCGAATGCTTTTTGACAGCCTGCTGTCCACTGAACCTTTTTTGGCATTTTCTTACTTGTCAGTTCATTTAATGGTGTCACAATGGAACCATAGTTCCTGACAAACTTTCTGTAGTATCCAGTCAGGCCCAAGAAAGCTCGAACCTGAGTCTGGGTGGTTGGAGGAGCCCAGTCCCTGATTGACTGTATTTTGCTCTCCAGTGGCTGAACCTGGCCTCCACCTACAAGGTGGCCCAGGTATACAACCTGTGTCTGCCCTATCTGGCACTTGGTGGCCTTGATAGTGAGGCCTGCTGCTTGCAGAGCCTCTAACACTTTCCTCAGGTGGACCAGGTGATCCTCCCAGGTGGAGCTAAAGACAGCAATATCATCTAGATATGCTGCACAGAAGTCATCCAGCCCAGTAAGGACTTGATTCACCAACCTTTGGAAGGTGGCAGGTGCATTTTTCAGACCAAAGGGCATTACCACAAATTGATAATGCCCACCAGGGGTTGAAAATGCTGTTTTGGGCTTGGCATCCTCAGCTAACCTGATTTGCCAATACCCAGCTGTTAAGTCAAATGTACTTAAGTAGGTGGCAGAAGCCAATCTATCTATAAGTTCATCTGCCCTTGGTATTGGATGGGCATCAGTCTTAGTGACTGCATTGAGACCCCTGTAGTCTACGCAAAACCTCATCTCTCTCTTACCATCTTGGGTGTGAGGCTTTGGCACTAGAACTACTGGACTAGCCCAAGGGCTATCTGAGGGTTCAATGACTCCCAATTCCAACATTTTCTGCACTTCAGTTTTTATGCAGTCTCTAACATGATCAGGCTGCCTGTAGATTTTACTCTTGACTGGCAGGCTGTCACCAGTGTCAACCTCATGGGTGCACCAATTGGTCTGACTGGGTGTCAGAGAGAACATATGTCTGAAAGACTGAAGAACCTGTTTACAGTCTTTCTGCTGATGTTCAGAGAGGCTGCCACAAAAGACAACACCATCTACTGACCCATCATCAGGATTCTGAGTGAGCAGGTCTGGGAGAGGGTCACTCTCTTCCTCCTGTCCCTCATCTATGGCCATGAGCAAGCTCATGTCCTTCCTGTCGACATATGCTTTGAGCCTGTTGACATGGAGTACCCTGTGGGGACTCCTGGGAGTTCCAAGGTCTACCAGGTAGGTGACCTCTCCCTTTTGCTCAAGAATTGTGTGGGGCCCCGACCATTTGTCTTTGAGTGCTGCTGGGGCCACTGGCTCCAACACCCACACCTTCTGTCCAGGCTGGTAAACAGTCAGGACAGCCTTTTGGTCATGCCAAGCTTTTTGAAGTTCTTGACTGGCCTTAAGGTTTTCAGATGCCTTCTCCATATACTCAGCCATCCTGGAGCGGAGACCAAGTACATAGTCCATTATGTTGGTTGCAGGCTTTTTGAGAGGTCTCTCCCATCCTTCCTTCACCAAACACAAGGGGCCTCTCACAGGATGCCCATACAAAAGTTCAAAAGGGCTGTAGCCAACCCCCTTTTGTGGGACCTCTCTGTAAGCAAACAGAAGGCAGGGCATCAGGACATCCCATCTACGCCTGAGTGTTTCAGGTAGTCCATGAATCATCCCTTTTAGGGTCCTGTTGAACCTTTCAACAAGCCCATTGCATTGTGGATGATAGGGTGTAGTGAATTTGTAATTGACACCACACTCCTTCCACATAGCAGTTAAGTAGCTTGACATGAAGTTTGCACCTCTGTCAGAGACAACCTCCTTAGGGAAGCCCACTCTGGAGAACACTCCAACTAGGGCCCTTGCCACCACAGGTGCTGTGGTGGTCCTAAGTGGAATAGCTTCAGGATACCTGGTGGCATGATCCACTACCACCAGTATAAACTTGTGCCCTGATGCTGTCTGGGGTTCCATTGGACCAACAATGTCAATCCCCACTCTTTCAAAGGGCACCCCCACCACAGGCATTGGTATAAGGGGGGCCTTTGTTGTGCCACCTGACTTACCACTGGCTTGGCAAGTGACACAGGAGCGACAAAACTCCTTGGTATCCTCATTCATGCGAGGCCAGTGAAAGTGTGAGACAAGCCTGTCCCAAGTCTTTGTCTGGCCTAAGTGACCTGCTAAGGGAATCTCATGGGCCAAGGTAAGTAGGAAACCTCTCTGAGACAAGGGTACAACCAGCCTCCTGGTCATGCCAGGCGTGGGGTCTCTTGACTCAGTATACAGGAGTCCATCTTCCCAGTATACCTTGTGGGTACCTGTGGCGTTCCCAGCAGCCTCAGCAGCAGCCTGCTGTCTGAGGGGTTCAAGAGAAGGGCAGTCTAACTGGTCCCTCCCCAGGTCTTCCCTTGAGGGTCCCCCTGAACCCAAGAATTCAACTTGATCAAGTTCAAACTCTCTAGGCTCAGTTTCCCTCAATTCCTGCAGGTCAGCCTCCTCTGAGACTTGATCCACAACCTGGGGCAAGGGGGAAGGCACAGCCTTAACCCTACTGCTCTTTTTCTTGGAAGGTGTCTGGTCCATTGTTCCAGGATCCAGCACCTGTTCAGTGGGGCATTTTCTGGCCTGTGACCTAGTCACAGCAAACACATGTGCTGGCAAACCTAACATTTCCAGATGAGTCCTCTGCTCCACTTCTGACCATTGTGATGACTCCAAATCATTGCCCAACAAACAATCCACTGGGAGGTCTGAACTAACTACAACCTTCTTTTGGCCAGTTACCCCTCCCCAGGAGAAAGCTACAATTGCCATACTATGATTGGTAGTGACATTGCTTGCATTGGTCACCAGGAATTCTGTACCTGGCATGATCTGTCCAGGGTCCACAAAGCCAGGTGTCACCATTGTGACACTGGCACAAGTGTCCCTATAGGCCTGAGCCATTTTTCCATTAATGAAAGGTGTCTGTCTGTATTTGCCCAAAGTATTGGGACTTATGTCAGGGGACATATCCATATCCCCTGTACTGACAAGGACAGCCTGAGTGAGGGTGCCAACTAAGTTGTCACTCCCCTCAGAACCCAGGGTTAACCCTACTAAACCCTTGGGAGGTGCACTACCACTGCTGGCTGTACTAGGGGGCACAGGTGCCTTAGGGGCTGCAGTGGCAGGAGTCTGCCCTCCTCCTTTCTTGGTGCACTCACTAAACCAGTGAGTTTTACTTTTACAGTATTGGCACCACCTTTTAGATTGGCCTTCTTTCTTCTTTTGGGGAGCCTGACCCCCACCCTCTTTGGGTTGTTGGGGACCTGTCGAAGACTTCTGGTCATTTTGTTCCCCTTTTGAATCTTTACCCTTCTGGTCTGCTTTCTTCTGACCACCTTGATTCTGGCCCTGGTTCTGTTTAACTCTTGTTCTAACCCATCTGTCTGCCTTCTTTCCCAATTCTTGGGGAGAGGTCAGATCTGAGTCAACAAGATGCTGATGCAACAACTGGTTCTGACAATTGTTTAAAATTTGTTCTCTCATCATCAAATTGTACAATCCTTTATAATCAGTAACCTTACTGCCCAGCAACCAGCCCTCAAAAGCCTTAGTGGCACAATCTACAAAGTCAGCCCAATCTTGAGACTGAGTTTTCTGGGTATCCCTGAACAGCACCCTGTACTGCTCAGTGGTTAGGCCAAACCCATCAACCAGTGCACTTTTCAAGACTTGGTAGTCATTAGCATCCTCTACCCTTGTGGTGAGGAGCTTGTCTCTTCCTTTACCTTCAAAGGAGAGCCACAAGATAGCTGCCCACTGACTTGGAGGAACACCTTGCACAGTGCAGGCCCTCTCCAAAGCAGTAATCCATTTGTGGATGTCATCCCCTTGTTTAAAGGGGGGCACTATCTTACCAAGGTGTTTTGTATCAAAACTCCTTTCCCTATTGCTAGGTACAATGCTGCCACCAGTGGGGACTGTCCCACTCAATTGTTGCTCTCTAGCAAAGGCAAGCCTTTCTTTGGCTAGGGCAAGTTCTTCCCTTTCAATCCTCAGATTGGCTGCCTTTTCCTTAGCTTCATACATTCTCCTCTGGGGAGATGTCATTCCCCTTTGAGAGGAACGTTGAGAGCCATTGGTATGAAGGGATCTGTTAGAGCCTCTTGATAGAGATCTAACTCGTCCATTCCCCATGTTAAGCTGACCTGAGAGTGGCCCCAGGGCTCCCCTAGAGTCCCTCTCATGTCTGCTTAAGTTGGTCCTGGTTAGTCTGACGACTTCTACCTGTTCCTGGTCTGCCTCACCCCTAGACTCCAAGTCATCATCCTCATCATCAGCATCATCTGCTTCCTGATGTGGAGGGTCCTGGTTATCAAAGGGTCCCTGTAGGGAGGGCATATTGCCTTCTGAAGTAGAAGGGTCTGGGTTACCAGCCCTCCTTGCATCATGAGTCTCTAAGAGACCAATCAGAAAAGCAGTTGTGGGGTTAGACCCCTGCTTAATCTTCCTAGAGGTACATACTTGTCGTAACTCATGGAAGCTAAGCGCAGTATATCTTGAAGGGATGACCTGTGGAGGGTCAACTGACACAAGGGGAGACTCAGTGTTTCCTCCTGTGACCGACATACTGCTTCTAGTGTGGTGTAAGTGATGCACCTACCTACACTATGTGTTACCTACTGGTCCCTTGCTAGAGTTGCAGCCAAGGTGTGCTAAGCCTTGAGGAGCTACAACAGCTGGTTCAGTAGAACTCAGAGTATTCTAAGCTTTAGTTATATGTACCTAACAGTACTTATGTGATCTTTCAACAAGATATTCTTAGGATACGTGTGGTAAAACAACAGCAAGCTCAAATCCCAACCGCTGCCCACCAATGTGAGAAGGTGGCCTGATATGCAGTGCTCACTATTCTAGTGAACACTATGTATCAGTCCAGCAACCCTTATTGATGATTGGTTGTAAGTCAACCTTATAGACCAGCTATCCTAGTAGCGTGGATACGAGCAGTCTAAGGCTAAAGACTCGAGAGGGCGTGTTAAGCCAGCTGTTTACCACACATATACCCCTTGAATACCAAGTGAAAGGACACCACACAAGTGTTATGAAAATAAACAGTTATTTATTTAAAGATCACAACAGCCCTGTACTCTTTATGAGGACAGGGTACTAAGCACAAACCAAAACTCTTACAAAAATACTTAAGTTAGCACAGTATATACGAATGCCCGAGGGGCACGGAAAACCATATACTCTGAAAGTGGAATGCGAAATTCCTAGCAGGTAAGTACAGTACTAATAGCTTTTGGAATCGCTAGGACTTGACTAGGGAATCGTTAGATTACTTCTAGGAGGCCTAGGGGACTCGGGTGCAGTGTGTGCACTCTCACGCGAGATGCGGACAAAAGTCTATGGTAGCTAGGAATTAGAAAGTTAGTGTTCTCGGGCGAACCCGACCTGGTAGGGAGAAAACGAAAGTAGATTCTGACCCTTGGATAGTGAGGCTATGCTGGGGCACCGAAATGCCGAAGTTACCTAGCCCAGGGGCTGCAGCTGCATAGGTCTGAAAAGACGTCGGGAATCCTCGTCGACGGACCAGGAGCCGGAAGAAAAGATGCTGGCCGGTGACCAGTGAAGAAAGTTCAGTTGGATCCAAGCCTGGATCTCGAAGATAGATGACACCTGAAAGCAGAGGGGACCAAGTTCGAGACTACTAGCCAGTAGTCAGTGGGCACCAGGAGGGCACCGGATGGTAGCCACCTCGACAAGGTGAGTGGGTGACGCTGTAGCTCGAAGATCTCGCGGACCAGGAGGCGTTGTCGGCGACCAGGATGGAGGATCGAGCTGTCCCACGAAGTTAGAAGCTGTCGGCGTCGCTGGACCCAAGATTGGGCAACAAAGCCTTGGCAAATTCAAGCCCACGCGGTGGACCTAAAATGGCGTCTGGAGTGGACCAGGAGGGTCCGGGGTGCCTCTCTTGAACAAGGAAGCAAGGGCCAGCCTGGAGCAACCAGACCAGCAGAAGAGATGTCGTCGGGCGTCGTTCAGAGGGCCACAAGCCAGCCGGCTAGTAGCCAAACAACGCGGTGCACAGCAAACAGCAGAAGGGCCCCACGCAGATCGTGGAGATGCAGGGGGGCTGACCTTGGGTGCTGGAGCTGCGCAGGGTCGGGGCTTCTCGGACCCCAAAGCACTCACCAGTGGAGGACACGGTGGGCTTGCAGTAAAGATGTCGTGCAGTCTTGGCGATCGTCGGTCCCTTGAGGTCTCGTCGCACTCACGGTTCTCAGCTTGGCTGTAGAGGTGAGTAGAGGTCAGAGGTGCCAGGGAAGCCGGGTCTCGTCGAGCTGGGTCGTCGGATTCGTGATGAAGGACTTGCAGCAGACCGCAGTGTTCTTTAGGATGGTGCCCGCTTGATGCAGGGTGACTACTCCTTAGCCACAAGGGAGAATCTTGAAGAAGAAATCGTGAAGTCCTTTCGAAGAAAGTGGTATCTTGATTCCAAAGATGATCTAATTTGAACAGGGGGCCCGCTCCCATCTTTATACTAAAAAAAGGGGGCTGACCCGGTGACTAGGTCCTGCCTATGGGTGGGACTAGGTGGGGGGTGGTTACACCCCTCAGCCATGCCGGACTTCCCCAGGCCAGGGGCTGGTGTGCCCCTGGAACTGGTTCAGACCGGCCTATGCGTAGTGAGCACCGGGGTGCCACTCAGCAGTCACCTTCCTGTAAAGCCCTGCCTACCCAGGATACACAAAACCATGTCTGGGACGGTGCTAGCACCGCCCCTGACAGGAAACCCTTTGTCCAGGCTCCCCTTGCTGGAAGGACTCCCAGCTGCAGGGGGTCAGACTCGTGTCTGTGGTGGCAGCATCCATTTTGTGGAGCTGAGGCTTCAGTTAACTTTAACCGGGGTTCACAGTTACATACATGTCGTGTCCCTCTAGAAGGGTGGAATGCTAACCCCGTCGCCAGAATTGGCGAGGGGTTAGTATTCCAATTCGTATGACACCTTACTCGACATGTTTTGATAAAGCAATACCAAAGATAGCATTTAACCGCGAGGATTATAATGCACTTAAGAGTATATGGTATGCGATATCATGGAACAGCTATTAGGACTTGATTCCGCAAGCTGCAGACAGGCTCAGCTCATGCCAGAGCACCATCTCACACGATTCCAAGCACTCTGCCTTCAGGATTGTCAAGGCCTGCCATAGGAGTGACTGATAGGAATCTGTGTGTCCATTTTAGGGTTAGGTATAGGTATACTACACCTACAGCAAAGGGTGATTACACGACTTTGCCCCAGCTGTCATGCAGCCAGTTGTGTCAAATTTAGGAGGCCAACCAGGGGTGGCATAATACATGCTGCAGCCCCTGGCAGCCCTGGGTACACCTATGCCCTGAGTTACAGGGTCTGATAAGGTGGCCCAGTACCAATTGGTAGATGCACCTAGGGTACATGAGGTAATTTAGAAAGAGAACAGCCAGGCTGTGGGTCTGATTGGCAGGCCCACAGCCAGAGAAAGTCGTAAACCAGTGAAACAAAAGCAAAAAATCTGGGTGATCATAGGATTGCAGACCTTACTCTCCTACATGACCCCCCCCCAAACTTTGGGACAATAAGCTAACCTTGACCAGGTGAGTCTTCTTGTTCTAAGTGGAAATATCTGGAGAGCCCATCGGCATTGCCATGATCAGTACCAGGTCTATGTTCCACTGTAAAGTCCATCCCCTGTAGGGAAATGGACCACCTAAGCAGTTTGGGGTTTTCACCCTTCATCTGATTTAGCCACAAGAGGGGCTTATGGTCGGTCTGAATCTTGAAGTGAGTGCCAAACAAGTATGGCCTCAGCTTCTTCAGGGCCCAAACCACAGCAAAGGCCTCCCTCTCAATAGCTGACCAATTCTTCTCTCTGGGGGTCAGCCTTCTGCTTATAAAAGCAATGGGCTGATCCTGACCATCAAAATTCAGTTGAGAAAGAACAGCTCCCACACCCAACTCAGAAGCATCTGTTTGGACAATGAATGGTTTGGAGTAGTCTGGACTCTTAAGGATAGGTGCTGTACACATGGCCTGCTTTAGGTCATCGAATGCTTTTTGACAGCCTGCTGTCCACTGAACCTTTTTTGGCATTTTCTTACTTGTCAGTTCATTTAATGGTGTCACAATGGAACCATAGTTCCTGACAAACTTTCTGTAGTATCCAGTCAGGCCCAAGAAAGCTCGAACCTGAGTCTGGGTGGTTGGAGGAGCCCAGTCCCTGATTGACTGTATTTTGCTCTCCAGTGGCTGAACCTGGCCTCCACCTACAAGGTGGCCCAGGTATACAACCTGTGTCTGCCCTATCTGGCACTTGGTGGCCTTGATAGTGAGGCCTGCTGCTTGCAGAGCCTCTAACACTTTCCTCAGGTGGACCAGGTGATCCTCCCAGGTGGAGCTAAAGACAGCAATATCATCTAGATATGCTGCACAGAAGTCATCCAGCCCAGTAAGGACTTGATTCACCAACCTTTGGAAGGTGGCAGGTGCATTTTTCAGACCAAAGGGCATTACCACAAATTGATAATGCCCACCAGGGGTTGAAAATGCTGTTTTGGGCTTGGCATCCTCAGCTAACCTGATTTGCCAATACCCAGCTGTTAAGTCAAATGTACTTAAGTAGGTGGCAGAAGCCAATCTATCTATAAGTTCATCTGCCCTTGGTATTGGATGGGCATCAGTCTTAGTGACTGCATTGAGACCCCTGTAGTCTACGCAAAACCTCATCTCTCTCTTACCATCTTGGGTGTGAGGCTTTGGCACTAGAACTACTGGACTAGCCCAAGGGCTATCTGAGGGTTCAATGACTCCCAATTCCAACATTTTCTGCACTTCAGTTTTTATGCAGTCTCTAACATGATCAGGCTGCCTGTAGATTTTACTCTTGACTGGCAGGCTGTCACCAGTGTCAACCTCATGGGTGCACCAATTGGTCTGACTGGGTGTCAGAGAGAACATATGTCTGAAAGACTGAAGAACCTGTTTACAGTCTTTCTGCTGATGTTCAGAGAGGCTGCCACAAAAGACAACACCATCTACTGACCCATCATCAGGATTCTGAGTGAGCAGGTCTGGGAGAGGGTCACTCTCTTCCTCCTGTCCCTCATCTATGGCCATGAGCAAGCTCATGTCCTTCCTGTCGACATATGCTTTGAGCCTGTTGACATGGAGTACCCTGTGGGGACTCCTGGGAGTTCCAAGGTCTACCAGGTAGGTGACCTCTCCCTTTTGCTCAAGAATTGTGTGGGGCCCCGACCATTTGTCTTTGAGTGCTGCTGGGGCCACTGGCTCCAACACCCACACCTTCTGTCCAGGCTGGTAAACAGTCAGGACAGCCTTTTGGTCATGCCAAGCTTTTTGAAGTTCTTGACTGGCCTTAAGGTTTTCAGATGCCTTCTCCATATACTCAGCCATCCTGGAGCGGAGACCAAGTACATAGTCCATTATGTTGGTTGCAGGCTTTTTGAGAGGTCTCTCCCATCCTTCCTTCACCAAACACAAGGGGCCTCTCACAGGATGCCCATACAAAAGTTCAAAAGGGCTGTAGCCAACCCCCTTTTGTGGGACCTCTCTGTAAGCAAACAGAAGGCAGGGCATCAGGACATCCCATCTACGCCTGAGTGTTTCAGGTAGTCCATGAATCATCCCTTTTAGGGTCCTGTTGAACCTTTCAACAAGCCCATTGCATTGTGGATGATAGGGTGTAGTGAATTTGTAATTGACACCACACTCCTTCCACATAGCAGTTAAGTAGCTTGACATGAAGTTTGCACCTCTGTCAGAGACAACCTCCTTAGGGAAGCCCACTCTGGAGAACACTCCAACTAGGGCCCTTGCCACCACAGGTGCTGTGGTGGTCCTAAGTGGAATAGCTTCAGGATACCTGGTGGCATGATCCACTACCACCAGTATAAACTTGTGCCCTGATGCTGTCTGGGGTTCCATTGGACCAACAATGTCAATCCCCACTCTTTCAAAGGGCACCCCCACCACAGGCATTGGTATAAGGGGGGCCTTTGTTGTGCCACCTGACTTACCACTGGCTTGGCAAGTGACACAGGAGCGACAAAACTCCTTGGTATCCTCATTCATGCGAGGCCAGTGAAAGTGTGAGACAAGCCTGTCCCAAGTCTTTGTCTGGCCTAAGTGACCTGCTAAGGGAATCTCATGGGCCAAGGTAAGTAGGAAACCTCTCTGAGACAAGGGTACAACCAGCCTCCTGGTCATGCCAGGCGTGGGGTCTCTTGACTCAGTATACAGGAGTCCATCTTCCCAGTATACCTTGTGGGTACCTGTGGCGTTCCCAGCAGCCTCAGCAGCAGCCTGCTGTCTGAGGGGTTCAAGAGAAGGGCAGTCTAACTGGTCCCTCCCCAGGTCTTCCCTTGAGGGTCCCCCTGAACCCAAGAATTCAACTTGATCAAGTTCAAACTCTCTAGGCTCAGTTTCCCTCAATTCCTGCAGGTCAGCCTCCTCTGAGACTTGATCCACAACCTGGGGCAAGGGGGAAGGCACAGCCTTAACCCTACTGCTCTTTTTCTTGGAAGGTGTCTGGTCCATTGTTCCAGGATCCAGCACCTGTTCAGTGGGGCATTTTCTGGCCTGTGACCTAGTCACAGCAAACACATGTGCTGGCAAACCTAACATTTCCAGATGAGTCCTCTGCTCCACTTCTGACCATTGTGATGACTCCAAATCATTGCCCAACAAACAATCCACTGGGAGGTCTGAACTAACTACAACCTTCTTTTGGCCAGTTACCCCTCCCCAGGAGAAAGCTACAATTGCCATACTATGATTGGTAGTGACATTGCTTGCATTGGTCACCAGGAATTCTGTACCTGGCATGATCTGTCCAGGGTCCACAAAGCCAGGTGTCACCATTGTGACACTGGCACAAGTGTCCCTATAGGCCTGAGCCATTTTTCCATTAATGAAAGGTGTCTGTCTGTATTTGCCCAAAGTATTGGGACTTATGTCAGGGGACATATCCATATCCCCTGTACTGACAAGGACAGCCTGAGTGAGGGTGCCAACTAAGTTGTCACTCCCCTCAGAACCCAGGGTTAACCCTACTAAACCCTTGGGAGGTGCACTACCACTGCTGGCTGTACTAGGGGGCACAGGTGCCTTAGGGGCTGCAGTGGCAGGAGTCTGCCCTCCTCCTTTCTTGGTGCACTCACTAAACCAGTGAGTTTTACTTTTACAGTATTGGCACCACCTTTTAGATTGGCCTTCTTTCTTCTTTTGGGGAGCCTGACCCCCACCCTCTTTGGGTTGTTGGGGACCTGTCGAAGACTTCTGGTCATTTTGTTCCCCTTTTGAATCTTTACCCTTCTGGTCTGCTTTCTTCTGACCACCTTGATTCTGGCCCTGGTTCTGTTTAACTCTTGTTCTAACCCATCTGTCTGCCTTCTTTCCCAATTCTTGGGGAGAGGTCAGATCTGAGTCAACAAGATGCTGATGCAACAACTGGTTCTGACAATTGTTTAAAATTTGTTCTCTCATCATCAAATTGTACAATCCTTTATAATCAGTAACCTTACTGCCCAGCAACCAGCCCTCAAAAGCCTTAGTGGCACAATCTACAAAGTCAGCCCAATCTTGAGACTGAGTTTTCTGGGTATCCCTGAACAGCACCCTGTACTGCTCAGTGGTTAGGCCAAACCCATCAACCAGTGCACTTTTCAAGACTTGGTAGTCATTAGCATCCTCTACCCTTGTGGTGAGGAGCTTGTCTCTTCCTTTACCTTCAAAGGAGAGCCACAAGATAGCTGCCCACTGACTTGGAGGAACACCTTGCACAGTGCAGGCCCTCTCCAAAGCAGTAATCCATTTGTGGATGTCATCCCCTTGTTTAAAGGGGGGCACTATCTTACCAAGGTGTTTTGTATCAAAACTCCTTTCCCTATTGCTAGGTACAATGCTGCCACCAGTGGGGACTGTCCCACTCAATTGTTGCTCTCTAGCAAAGGCAAGCCTTTCTTTGGCTAGGGCAAGTTCTTCCCTTTCAATCCTCAGATTGGCTGCCTTTTCCTTAGCTTCATACATTCTCCTCTGGGGAGATGTCATTCCCCTTTGAGAGGAACGTTGAGAGCCATTGGTATGAAGGGATCTGTTAGAGCCTCTTGATAGAGATCTAACTCGTCCATTCCCCATGTTAAGCTGACCTGAGAGTGGCCCCAGGGCTCCCCTAGAGTCCCTCTCATGTCTGCTTAAGTTGGTCCTGGTTAGTCTGACGACTTCTACCTGTTCCTGGTCTGCCTCACCCCTAGACTCCAAGTCATCATCCTCATCATCAGCATCATCTGCTTCCTGATGTGGAGGGTCCTGGTTATCAAAGGGTCCCTGTAGGGAGGGCATATTGCCTTCTGAAGTAGAAGGGTCTGGGTTACCAGCCCTCCTTGCATCATGAGTCTCTAAGAGACCAATCAGAAAAGCAGTTGTGGGGTTAGACCCCTGCTTAATCTTCCTAGAGGTACATACTTGTCGTAACTCATGGAAGCTAAGCGCAGTATATCTTGAAGGGATGACCTGTGGAGGGTCAACTGACACAAGGGGAGACTCAGTGTTTCCTCCTGTGACCGACATACTGCTTCTAGTGTGGTGTAAGTGATGCACCTACCTACACTATGTGTTACCTACTGGTCCCTTGCTAGAGTTGCAGCCAAGGTGTGCTAAGCCTTGAGGAGCTACAACAGCTGGTTCAGTAGAACTCAGAGTATTCTAAGCTTTAGTTATATGTACCTAACAGTACTTATGTGATCTTTCAACAAGATATTCTTAGGATACGTGTGGTAAAACAACAGCAAGCTCAAATCCCAACCGCTGCCCACCAATGTGAGAAGGTGGCCTGATATGCAGTGCTCACTATTCTAGTGAACACTATGTATCAGTCCAGCAACCCTTATTGATGATTGGTTGTAAGTCAACCTTATAGACCAGCTATCCTAGTAGCGTGGATACGAGCAGTCTAAGGCTAAAGACTCGAGAGGGCGTGTTAAGCCAGCTGTTTACCACACATATACCCCTTGAATACCAAGTGAAAGGACACCACACAAGTGTTATGAAAATAAACAGTTATTTATTTAAAGATCACAACAGCCCTGTACTCTTTATGAGGACAGGGTACTAAGCACAAACCAAAACTCTTACAAAAATACTTAAGTTAGCACAGTATATACGAATGCCCGAGGGGCACGGAAAACCATATACTCTGAAAGTGGAATGCGAAATTCCTAGCAGGTAAGTACAGTACTAATAGCTTTTGGAATCGCTAGGACTTGACTAGGGAATCGTTAGATTACTTCTAGGAGGCCTAGGGGACTCGGGTGCAGTGTGTGCACTCTCACGCGAGATGCGGACAAAAGTCTATGGTAGCTAGGAATTAGAAAGTTAGTGTTCTCGGGCGAACCCGACCTGGTAGGGAGAAAACGAAAGTAGATTCTGACCCTTGGATAGTGAGGCTATGCTGGGGCACCGAAATGCCGAAGTTACCTAGCCCAGGGGCTGCAGCTGCATAGGTCTGAAAAGACGTCGGGAATCCTCGTAGACGGACCAGGAGCCGGAAGAAAAGATGCTGGCCGGTGACCAGTGAAGAAAGTTCAGTTGGATCCAAGCCTGGATCTCGAAGATAGATGACACCTGAAAGCAGAGGGGACCAAGTTCGAGACTACTAGCCAGTAGTCAGTGGGCACCAGGAGGGCACCGGATGGTAGCCACCTCGACAAGGTGAGTGGGTGACGCTGTAGCTCGAAGATCTCGCGGACCAGGAGGCGTTGTCGGCGACCAGGATGGAGGATCGAGCTGTCCCACGAAGTTAGAAGCTGTCGGCGTCGCTGGACCCAAGATTGGGCAACAAAGCCTTGGCAAATTCAAGCCCACGCGGTGGACCTAAAATGGCGTCTGGAGTGGACCAGGAGGGTCCGGGGTGCCTCTCTTGAACAAGGAAGCAAGGGCCAGCCTGGAGCAACCAGACCAGCAGAAGAGATGTCGTCGGGCGTCGTTCAGAGGGCCACAAGCCAGCCGGCTAGTAGCCAAACAACGCGGTGCACAGCAAACAGCAGAAGGGCCCCACGCAGATCGTGGAGATGCAGGGGGGCTGACCTTGGGTGCTGGAGCTGCGCAGGGTCGGGGCTTCTCGGACCCCAAAGCACTCACCAGTGGAGGACACGGTGGGCTTGCAGTAAAGATGTCGTGCAGTCTTGGCGATCGTCGGTCCCTTGAGGTCTCGTCGCACTCACGGTTCTCAGCTTGGCTGTAGAGGTGAGTAGAGGTCAGAGGTGCCAGGGAAGCCGGGTCTCGTCGAGCTGGGTCGTCGGATTCGTGATGAAGGACTTGCAGCAGACCGCAGTGTTCTTTAGGATGGTGCCCGCTTGATGCAGGGTGACTACTCCTTAGCCACAAGGGAGAATCTTGAAGAAGAAATCGTGAAGTCCTTTCGAAGAAAGTGGTATCTTGATTCCAAAGATGATCTAATTTGAACAGGGGGCCCGCTCCCATCTTTATACTAAAAAAAGGGGGCTGACCCGGTGACTAGGTCCTGCCTATGGGTGGGACTAGGTGGGGGGTGGTTACACCCCTCAGCCATGCCGGACTTCCCCAGGCCAGGGGCTGGTGTGCCCCTGGAACTGGTTCAGACCGGCCTATGCGTAGTGAGCACCGGGGTGCCACTCAGCAGTCACCTTCCTGTAAAGCCCTGCCTACCCAGGATACACAAAACCATGTCTGGGACGGTGCTAGCACCGCCCCTGACAGGAAACCCTTTGTCCAGGCTCCCCTTGCTGGAAGGACTCCCAGCTGCAGGGGGTCAGACTCGTGTCTGTGGTGGCAGCATCCATTTTGTGGAGCTGAGGCTTCAGTTAACTTTAACCGGGGTTCACAGTTACATACATGTCGTGTCCCTCTAGAAGGGTGGAATGCTAACCCCGTCGCCAGAATTGGCGAGGGGTTAGTATTCCAATTCGTATGACACCTTACTCGACATGTTTTGATAAAGCAATACCAAAGATAGCATTTAACCGCGAGGATTATAATGCACTTAAGAGTATATGGTATGCGATATCATGGAACAGCTATTAGGACTTGATTCCGCAAGCTGCAGACAGGCTCAGCTCATGCCAGAGCACCATCTCACACGATTCCAAGCACTCTGCCTTCAGGATTGTCAAGGCCTGCCATAGGAGTGACTGATAGGAATCTGTGTGTCCATTTTAGGGTTAGGTATAGGTATACTACACCTACAGCAAAGGGTGATTACACGACTTTGTCCCAGCTGTCATGCAGCCAGTTGTGTCAAATTTAGGAGGCCAGCCAGGGGTGGCATAATACATGCTGCAGCCCCTGGCAGCCCTGGGTACACCTATGCCCTGAGTTACAGGGTCTGATAAGGTGGCCCAGTACCAATTGGTAGATGCACCTAGGGTACATGAGGTAATTTAGAAAGAGAACAGCCAGGCTGTGGGTCTGATTGGCAGGCCCACAGCCAGAGAAAGTCGTAAACCAGTGAAACAAAAGCAAAAAATCTGGGTGATCATAGGATTGCAGACCCTACTCTCCTACACCACGTATCACATCAATTTCCTGGAACTCAGAGCTGTTCACTTGGCACTGAAGGCCTTTCTTCAGTCCTTCCAGACCAACTCTCTGCTTGTACAGACGGACAATACCACCACGATTTATTACCTCAACAAGCAGGGGGGCTCGAGATCACGCACTCTGTCACAGGAGGCGCAGGCGATCTGGCACTGGCTCCTAGCCAGAGGACTGACGATAACGGCCACCCATCTACCAGGTGTGCAGAATGTTCAGGCAGACGCACTGAGCAGACTGGTTCAGGAAAACCATGAATGGGTCATAAACAACGAAGTACTAGGAGAAGTCTTCGCAAGGTGGGGAACTCCAGACGTAGATTTGTTCGCCACCGCCGAAAACAGCAAGTGCAGAGACTTCGCCTCCAGGTACTACCAGCAGGGGACGCTGGGGAATGCGTTATAGATAGACTGGACGAGCAGCTTTCTGTACGCCTTTCCTCTCATTCCCCTGATTCCGGCGGTGCTCATCAAGCTGGCCCGGTCCAGGGCTCGGATGATACTCATTGCCCCGGAGTGGCCCAGACAGTGGTGGTTCACGGACCTGCTTCACTGGTCTCTCCTTCCTCACATTCGGCTGCCGTGCAGGCCGGACCTTCTCACGAAGTTCGGGGGGCAGATGTTGCACCCCAACCTCTCGTCTTTGAGTTTGGCGGCATGGCTCCTGAGATAGTGCAATGTTCGAGGCATGTGGGCTGCTGAATTCATATCTGTGCATAGATCGCCACCTAGTGTTGGGTCCGGATGATTGCACATTGTTGTCCTGGAAGAGTCTTCGAAGTATCACGAGATAGGTGGCTCCTCCCCTGGACTACAGTGCGCATGGGCATCGCCTCCATCCCCAGATTGTTTTTTTCCGCCATTGGGTTCGGATGTGTTTCGGTCCCCTCTGTCGGAACCGATAGTTGTTTAACTTCTACTCGAGACCAAAAGGTCTTTAGGCTGGGCGTCGGTATAGTTGCGTACGGGTTTCTATCTGACTCTCAGCTCCGATCTCTTGCTGCCCTTCCACGTGCTTTCGGCGCGGTCGGGCCTGTACTACACTCTTGCTATGGAGCGAACTCCGTTTAAGAAGTGCCCTTTGTGTCACTCTAAATACTCGCACCTCGACGTGCACCCGGTGTGCAATACCTGCTTGTCGCCGGATCACCGCGAGGACACCTGCATGGCGTGTTCGAAATTCAGGAGCAAGAAGACTTTAAAGATTCGTCGAGCCAATAGGCTCCAGGCTAGGTTATCGGCCACGGCGCCCCCGCCGGACGACATTTTCCAAGAATATGTCGAGGGAGAAGACGACGTGCAAGGTTCGGACTCTAATCCCGCATCCGAGGGAGAGGCCTACGACGCGGGTGAGGAGAACTTTGACGAAGTCACCGACGAGGTAGGGGACGACGAACAAACTTTTACCACGATGGGAGATAGCTCGGAGGAAGAGCATCCCCAAACTGACTCAGGGGTTGTTCCCCTTCATACGGCCCAGGTCGAGGGATCGCCTTCGGGCCTTACCCAAGATCTAACTATGAGTCCTACGTCCCCGCCTCCGGGCCCGGTCACGGACACTTATGACCCATCACTTACGTCGAAGAAAACGAAAGTGAAGCCGACTGGTCACGCATCCTCGGATGCGAAACCGAAAGTGAAAGTGGCGCAGGTGAAGAAGGTTCTGGAGGTGTCAACTTCCAAGAAAACCAAAATGGCCGACTTGAAGAGCCACGCCAAAATGGCCGACCCGAAGCCCTCGGGGTCGGCGCCGAAGGCGAAGTCCTCCGACGCGGCTGCGTCGGCGCCGAAAGGGGTCGCGGACCCGAAGACTGCTTCGAAGAAGCGTCAGGGCGACGACGCGCATAGGCAGGGGGCGTCGGCCCCGAAGACGGTGCCTGCCGGCGCACAGGCTCTCGAAGATGAGGGGTCGCTCGAACCGGCCCAGCCCTCTCCGGCCTGGACAAAGAAGGTGGCGGAATCCTTGCAACGGATTCGAAAGGCCAGTGTGGTTCCCGCACAGGACACCAGTGCGCCGAAGCCGACGACTAAGCCTGCGAGGGAGCAAACGCCTATCCGTTTCACCCTGCCGCCCAAGTCGGCGCCGAAGGCCTTCGCACCGAAACAGGGCGGACCCTCGAGGGAGGTGTTAACGCCGAAGGCTGCCTTGGCGGTGTCGAAGCTGCGTCTCCAGCCGCTTGCGGAAGAGGAACGTCGTGAGGTAATAATCGACGCCAACACCGGAAAGCTGTCGCTCCTCAAGCGGAAGATCACGACGGAGCCGACGTTGGAACCCTTTAAGATTCCTCTCAAAAACAAGAGGGACTCTGAGGACTCTCCGGCTTTGGTGGAACCTATGTCCCCGCAAACCCTAGGTCACTCGCCGACGCATTCCGCTGCGGCCGATGCGGACGAGGAAGGCGACGAGTACAACTATCCGGCGTACTCGGATCCGGAGGAGGAGCACGTACCGTGGTCCGCCGGAGGCGACGCGGAGGACCCGCAGTCGGCTCAGGACACTCAACTTTTCGCGGCCAAGACGTCCCCGTCTGAGGACTCGGCGGCCTTCAATGCTCTGATAGAGAGAGCTGCTGCTAACCACGACGTCGAGCTTCACTCGGACCCCGTGGATGTGGACTTCTTGTTCGACACCTTCTCGGTAGCCGAAAAGACTGTCAAAACGCTACCGATGCTTAAGGGGATGCTGAAGCATGCAACGGAGGTTTTCAAGGAGCCCACCCGAGCGCGTGTGGTCAACCCTCGCATCGACAGGAAATATAAGGCAGCGCCCACGGATCCTACATATATCAAGGGACACTTGCCATTGGACTCCTTGGTTGTTTCCAACGCTCGGAAGAGGGCGAACTCTCAAACTACTGGTGACGCTCCTCCCCCGGACAAAGAGTCCAAGATCTTTGAGGCCTCAGGCAAACGAATTGCTGCACAGGCAGCTAATATCTGGAGAATATCTAACACCCAAGCATTACTTGCACGTTATGATAGGGCCCATTATGACACATTAGAGGCCATACTGCAACACTTGCCTGACCAATACAAGGAGGCGGGGGAGATGCTCATTCAGGAGGGTAAACTCATTACGAATGCATCCATCAAATGTGCCCTGGATGTGGCAGACACAGCCTCCAGGGCTATCAATACCAGTGTGCTGCTTCGACGCCATGCCTGGCTTAGAATTTCGGAGTTCAAACCCGACATCCAAACTACGATCCTCAATCAAACAGTGAATCCTGACCACCTGTTTGGCCCTGAGGTGGATGCCACACTGGAGAAAATGAAAAAAGATACGGAAACTGCCAAGTCTATGGGGGCTCTACAAAGTCAGCAGTTTCGGAGTGGTTCCTTTCGCCGCTCAAACTCCAGAGGCACCTCAAGGGGACAGGTGTCCCAGTCAACCCAATATTACAAAAGTAACACCCAAGCCTCGTATAACAACAAGGGTCGAGGTGGTTACAGAGGCAATAATGTCAAGGGCAGGGGACGTGGAAACAATAGTTCCAGGTCCACCACCACCAACAAACAGTGACGTCTTGTCACTGCCCCCCGACCATGCAACACCAGTCGGGGGGAGACTCCAGCAGTTCCTGCCGGCGTGGAAAAACATCACCACGGACAGGTGGGTGAGGTCTATTATCCAGTACGGGTACTGTCTAGAACTTACGTCCATTCCACCGGACATACCCCCAAGGAGCCGTCCTATGTCAGGCGAGCACTTGACCTTGTTGCAGCAAGAAGTTCTTGTCATGCTGCAAAAAGGGGCAATAGAGCTCGTTCCATTGCAAGAGCGGGGAACAGGGGTTTACTCCCTGTATTTTCTGATTCCCAAGAAGGACGGATCCCTCAGGCCGATCCTGGACCTCAGGCCCCTGAACTGGTACATCCTCTCGGAGCACTTCCATATGCTCACGTTGCAGCAGGTGCTTCCCCTGCTTCAACAGGGGGACTTCCTGGCTACGCTGGATCTGAAAGATGCCTATTTTCATATCCCCCTGCATCCTTCCCACAGGAAGTATCTCAGATTCACGATCTTAGACCAGCATTACCAGTTCAAGGTTCTGCCGTTCGGGGTCACCACGGCACCGAGAGTGTTTACCAAGTGCCTAGCGACTGTGGCAGCGCATCTCCGTCGCCAGCACGTCCACGTCTTTCCCTACCTGGACGACTGGCTCATTCAAGCAAGGACAGAACAGCAGTGCGTAGACCACGTGTCACGCACCATTCATCTCCTGCACGATCTGGGATTCTCTCTGAACTACCCAAAGTCCCATCTCCAGCCCGCCCACGTGCGACAGTACCTGGGCGCGACGATCAACACTCTGGCAGCCACCGCGCAGCCAAATTCAGTGAGAATCGCCAGTATCCAGGCGCTGATCCAACGATTCAGACCCCAGCACTCGCTTCCAGCGAAGGTGTCCATGCAGTTGATAGGCATGATGGCCTCCTGCATCTCCATTGTCCCGCACGCGAGACTACATATGCGTCCGCTTCAGGAGTGCCTTGCACGTCAGTGGACTCAGGCTCATGGGCAACTGACAGACCTAGTGTTGGTGAGCGGTCGGGCATACAACTCTCTGCATTGGTGGAATCCACACAACCTTTGCAAGGGCCGACCATTCCAAGAGCCTGTCCCACAGATTATCCTGACGACGGACGCCTCTCTCCAGGGATGGGGAGCGCATGTACTCCAGTACACAGTGCAGGGACTATGGACACTACAGCAAAGGAAGATGCACATCAATGTGTTGGAACTGATGGCAATCTTCATGGCCTTGAAGGCGTTCAAAGTACATCTGTGCAACAAAGTTGTGTTGATCCGGACGGACAACATGACGGCCATGTACTACATTCAGAAGCAGGGAGGCACACACTCTCCACAGCTGTCTCATCTGGCTCAGAGCATGTGGAAGTGGGCCATTCAGAGGAACATCTTCCTCATGGCAGAGCATCTCCCCGGCAAGGACAATCAAATGGCGGATCTGCTCAGCAGGCACAGCCATCAGATGCACGAGTGGGAGATACATCCATCAGTACTCCAACCGTACTTCCAAAGGTGGGGTCATCCAGAGATAGACCTGTTCGCAACAAGGGAGAACGCAAAATGCCAAAGCTTCGCCGCCAGATTCCCACACCCCCAGTCACAGGGCAATGCGATGTGGATGAACTGGTCAGGCAGATTTGCGTACGCTTTTCCCCCAGCACCTCTGATACCGCTGGTGGCACGCAAGCTCAGGCAGCACTCGATGACTCTCATCCTGGTTGCTCCAACGTGGGCTCGCCAACCATGGTACACCACGTTTCTAGAACTGTCCGTGGTGCCGCATCAAAGGCTTCATCTCACTCCTAGCCTTCTGACGCAGAGCCATGGCGACATTCAGCACCCAGATCCGCAACAGCTCAACCTGGCGATCTGGCTCCTGAAGTCCTAGAGTTTGGCTACCTCAATCTTCCTCCCGATTGCATGAACATCATTCGGGAGGCAAGGAAGCCCACTACCAGAGCTTGTTATGCGGCTAAATGGAAGAGGTTTGTCATCTACTGTGCTAACCACAATATTGACCCTCTAGATGCTTCCATTCAAAACATCATTTGCTATCTCTTCCACCTGTATCAATGCAATCTGGCATACTCTTCCATCCGCATTCACCTGTCTGCTATGGCAGCATTCCTCCAGAATAGGCAACACCTGTCACTCTTCAAGGTCCCTGCTATCAAGGCCTTTCTGGAAAGACTCAAAAGGGTCATTCCACCAAGGACCCCACCAGCTCCAGAATGGAACCTCAATGTGGTTCTTACGAGGCTGATGGGTCCTCCCTTTGAGCCACTGCACTCTTGTGAGCTTCAGTTTCTGACTTGGAAGGTTGCGTTCTTAGTAGCAATCACATCGCTACGGAGGGTTAGCGAGCTGCAGGCGCTCACCATCCAAGAACCTTTCTTCCAGGTACATGCTAACAGGGTGGTGCTCCGCACTAACCCTAAATTCCTACCCAAAGTGGTATCCCAATTCCACTTAAACCAGACAATTGAATTGCCGGTGTTTTTCCAAAACCCGGAGACGCTGGCGGAGCGCATGCTCCACACCCTTGATGTTAAGAGGGCCTTGATGTATTATGTAGACAGGACAAAAGATTTTCGCAAAACCAAGCAGCTTTTTGTTGCTTTTGCCACACACTACAAGGGAAACGCTATCTCAAAAGCAGGGATTGCTAGGTGGATAGTAAAGTGCATTCAGATCTGTTACGCTAAAGCTAAGCGCACCCTCACTATCCCACCGAGGGCCCACTCCACCAGGAAGTTGGGGGCCTCTATGGCTTTCCTAGGTAACATTCCCTTAGAAGATATCTGTAGAGCAGCCACATGGTCTACCACACATACTTTCACTAAGCACCACTGTGTAGACGTGCATTCCAAACAGCAGGCAGCTGTTGGTCAAGCTGTTCTAAAAACACTTTTTCAGACCGCTGCAGCTGGCACGGGCGGCCGCCGATAATGGAGGGACTGCTATGTATTCTATGCACAGATATGAATTCAGCAGCCCACATGCCTCGAACTGCAAATGCTACTTACCAGTATGCATCTGTTCTTGGCATGTAGGGCTGCTGACATTCATATCGCCCACCCTCCTCCCCGGCGCCTGTAGCAGCTGCAGTATTCATTCATATATATACATATGCTCATAGCATGGTCATCACTCACATTCTTCACTCCATCTCTGCCAATGGCTAAAAACAATCTGGGGATGGAGGCGATGCCCATGCGCACTGTAGTCCAGGGGAGGAGCCACCTATCTCGTGATACTTCGAAGACTCTTCCAGGACAACAATGTGCAATCATCCGGACCCAACACTAGGTGGCGATCTATGCACAGATATGAATGTCAGCAGCCCTACATGCCAAGAACAGATGCATACTGGTAAGTAGCATTTGCAATAGCCATCTTAATCTGCCTGTGGATTGCATGGACATACTGAAGGAGTCTAAGCGACCCTCCACTCGGACATCCTATGCTTACAAGTGGAAGAGGTTTTGTATCTGGTGTGCGTCCAAGAACTATGACTCGACGACGTGCAAGGAAGATGTCATCCTTCCTTACCTTCTGCATTTGGCGCAGTCTGGACTTAATGTTCATTCCATTAAGGTTCATCTCGCCGCATTGACTGCCTACAGGAAATGCCCTTCCCAGACCTCCTTTTTCCAGATCCCTGTGATCAAAGATTTTCTGGAAGGTTTGAAGAAAGTGTTCCCTCCTGTCAGGCTTCCTTCGCCTTCATGGGAACTGAATGTGGTGCTGTCTAGGTTGATGAAGGAGCCTTTTGAACCTATTCATAAGGCTTCGTTGCAGCACCTGTCCTGGAAGGCGGCGTTCCTCGTGGCCATTACATCGGCCCGCAGGGTGAGTGAAATTCAGGCGTTGTGTTGTACTGAACCTTATACTGTATTTCATGCTGATAAGGTTGTTATGCGTACTCACCCTAAATTTCTTCCCAAGGTTATTTCTGATTTTCATGTCAACCAGACCATAACTTTGCCTACGTTTTTTCAGAACCCTTCATCCCCAGCGGAGAGGTCTCTCCATTCCCTGGATGTTAGGAGGGTGTTGAAATTTTATCTGGATAAAACCAAAGATATTCGTAGGGCTGACCAGTTGTTCATCAATCACGGATCGGTCAGGACGGGTCTTGCGACCTCTAAGCAGTCCATCTCTAGGTGGATTGTGTCCTGCATACAATTATGTTACCAAAAGGCTAATAAGACCTTAGGAGGTAAGCCTAAGGCTCATTCCACCAGGGGCAAAGCTGCCACGACGGCTCTGCTCCGTAACGTGCCGATTGCTGAAATCTGCAAGGCAGCCACTTGGAAGTCGGTTCATACCTTTGCTAAGCATTCGGCCTGGACACTGACGCCAGAGCAGACGCTCAGGTTGGGCAGGCTTCGCTGCGGAATTTGTTCGCACAGTAGTGGCGGTATATGTTTATTCTCCACCGTCGCTTTGGTGTGGGGATGGGCTTGCCATTCTATTCACTAGATTATGACTATACACAGAGATCCCCTACTACAGAAGGAGTAGTTTCTGTCCTGTAACTCCAGTTCTGTAGTAGGGGTATCTCTGTTATAGTCATAAGCGCCGCCTTCCTCCCCGGTGGAGATATTTCATCATGTAAGGAATGCGACAGGTCTGGCGTGCTTCGCCTTCAAAAAGAACTGAAAGTAGAGGGACCTGCTATGCATTCTGGGATACTGGGAGAAGTTCTGGAAAGTTCTCTTAAAGGCACAGTATCCTATTTAAGCCACATAATGGCAGCCTATGGGGCTTGTCTGTCCCTACCTTCCTCTCTATCATTCCAGAGTCTTTTACTGGGGGAGGCAAGTTTCTCTATGTTAGAAACTGGGCAGACTGTATTATGTGTGGTGTTTTTTTGGTGGAATTTCTAGTTGAAGTACTGGACAGTGTAGCCTGTGGATATAAGCTGCATTATTTGTCTTTAAATTCTCTCTTAAGTGTCTTTGCAGTTTCTGCATTATTTTGACAACTTAAGAGATTATTTTTGATTGCCGGGGTCCACATGTGAGAAGGTGGCCTGATATGCAGTGGTCACTATTCTAGTGAACACTATGTATCAGTCCAGCAACCCTTATTGATGATTGGTTGTAAGTCAACCTTATAGACCAGCTATCCTAGTAGCATGGATACGAGCAGTCTAAGGCTAAAGACTCGAGAGGGCGTGTTAAGCCAGCTGTTTACCACACATATACCCCTTGAATACCAAGTGAAAGGACACCACACAAGTGTTATGAAAATAAACAGTTATTTATTAAGAATCACAACAGCCCTGTACTCTTTATGAGGACAGGGTACTAAGCACAAACCAAAACTCTTACAAAAATACTTAAGTTAGCACAGTATATACAAATGCCCGAGGGGCACGGAAAACCATATACTTGAAAAGTGGAATGCGAAATTACTAGCAGGTAAGTACAGTACTAATAGGCTTTGGAATCGCTAGGACTTGACTATAGAATCGTTAGATTACTTCTAGGAGACCCAGGGGACTCGGGTGCAGTGTGTGCACTCTCACGCGAGATGCGGGACAAAGTCTATGGTAGCTAGAAATTGCAAAGTTAGTGTTCTCGGGCGAACCCGACCTGGTAGGGAGAAAACGAAAGTAGATTCTGACCCTTGGATAGTGAGGCTATGCTGGGGCACCGAAATGCCGAAGTTACCTAGCCCAGGGGCTGCAGCTGCATAGGACTCAAAAGACGTCGGGAATCCTCGTTGACAGACCAGGAGCCTGGAAGAAAGAAGTTGCTGGCAGGCGACCAGTGAAGAAAGTTCGGTGGATCCAAGCCTGGATCGATGGAAGATGACACCTGAAAGCAGAGGGGACCAAGTTCGAGACTACTAGCCAGTAGTCAGTGGGCACCAGGAGGGCACCGGATGGTTGCCACCTCGACACGGCGTGTGGGTGACGCTGGGCTCGGAGATCTCACGGACCAGGAGGCGTTGTCGGCGACCAGGAAGGAGGATCGAGCTGTCCCACGAAGATAGAAGCTGTCGGCGTCGCTGGACCCAGGATTGGGCAACAAAGCCTTGGCAAATTCAAGCCCACGCGGTGGACCTAAAATGGCGTCTGGAGTGGACCAGGAGGGTCCGGGGTGCCTCTCTTAAAGAAGGAAGCAAGGGCCAGTCTGGAGCAACCAGACCAGCAGCAGTGATGTCGTCGGGCGTCGTTCAGAAGGCCACAAGCCAGCCGGCTAGTAGCCAAACAACGCGGTGCACAGCAAACAGCAGAAGGGCCCCACGCAGATCGTGGAGATGCAGGGAGGCTGATCTTGGGTGCTGGAGCTGCGCAGGGTTGGGGCTTCTCGGACCCCAAAGCACTCACCCGTGGAGGACACGGTGGGCTTGCAGTAAAGATGTCGTGCAGTCTTGGCGATCGTCGGTCCCTCGAGGTCTCGTCGCACTCACGGTTCTCAGCTTTGCTGTAGAGGTGAGTAGAGGTCAGAGGTGCCAGGGAAGCCGGGTCTCGTCGAGCTGGGTCGTCGGATTCGTGATGAAGGACTTGCAGCAGACCGCAGTGTTCTTTAGGATGGTGCCCGCTTGATGCAGGGTGACTACTCCTTAGCCACAAGGGAGAATCTTGAAGAAGGAAATCTTGAAGTCCTTTCGCAGAAAGTCGTGTCTTGATTCCAAAGATGATCTAATTTTAACAGGGGGCCCGCTCCCATCTTTATACTGAAAAAGGGGGCTGACCCGGTGACTAGGTCCTGCATATGGGTGGGACTAGGAGGGGGGTGGTTACACCCCTCTGCCATGCCGGACTTCCCCAGGCCAGGGGCTGGTGTGCCCCTGGAACTGGTTCAGACCGGCCTATGCGTAGTGAGCACCGGGGTGCCACTCAGCAGTCACCTTCCTGAAAAGCCCTGCCTACCCAGGATACACAAAACCATGTCTGGGACGGTGCTAGCACCGCCCCTGACAGGAAACCCTTTGTCCAGGCTCCCCTCGCTGGAAGGACTCCCAGCTGCAGGGGGTCAGACTCGTGTCTGTGGTGGCAGCATCCATTTTGTGGAGCTGAGGCTTTAGTTAACTTTAACCGGGGTTCACAGTTACATACATGTCGTGTCCCTCTAGAAGGGTGGAATGCTAACCCCGTCGCCAGAATTGGCGAGGGGTTAGTATTCCAATTCGTATGACACCTTACTCGACATGTTTTGATAAAGCAATACCAAAGTTAGCATTTAACCGCGAGGATTATAATGCACTTAAGAGTATATGGTATGCGATATCATGGAACAGCTATTAGGACTTGGTTCCGCAAGCTGCAGACAGGCTCAGCTCATGCCAGAGCACCATCTCACACGATTCCAAGCACTCTGCCTTCAGGATTGTCAAGGCCTGCCATAGGAGTGACTGATAGGAATCTGTGTGTCCATTTTAGGGTTAGGTATAGGTATACTACACCTACAGCAAAGGGTGATTACACGACTTTGCCCCAGCTGTCATGCAGCCAGTTGTGTCAAATTTAGGAGGCCAGCCAGGGGTGGCATAATACATGCTGCAGCCCCTGGCAGCCCTGGGTACACCCATGCCCTGAGTTACAGGGTCTGATAGGGTGGCCCAGTACCAATTGGAAATGTACCTAGGGTACATGGAATCCATTTTAAAGAGAGAGCAGTAGGCCTGGGGTCCTGATTGGCAGGGTCCCAGGTCGACTATGTCCAAAACCAGCTAAAACACAGGGCAAAAAATTGGGGGCAACCATAGTCAGGAGGTACCTTCCTACACCACACACATGGGTGGGACTATTCACTAGATTATGACTATAACAGAGATACCCCTACTACAGAACTGGAGTTACAGTACAGAAACTACTCCTTCCACCCTTCTAGAGGGACACGACATGTATGTAACTGTGAACCCCGGTTAAAGTTAACTCAAGCCTCAGCATCACAAAATGGATGCTGCCACCACAGACACAAGTCTGACCTCCTACAGCTGGGAGTCCTTCCAGCGAGGGGAGCTTGGACAAAGGGTTTCCTGTCAGGGGCGGTGCTAGCACCATCCCAGACAGGGTTTTGTGTATCCTGGGTAGGCAGGGCTTTAGAGGAAGGTGACTGCAAGTGGCACCCCGGTGCTCACTATGCATCTGCCGGCTAGAACCAGTTCCAGGGGCACACCAGCCCCTGGCCTGGGTAAAGTCCGGCATGGTAGAGGGTGTAACCACCCCCCTTCCTGGTCCCACCCATGGGCAGGACCTAGTCGCGTGCCAGCCCCTTTTCTTAGTATAAAGATAGGAGCGGGCCCCCTTCCAAATTAGATCATCTTTGAATCCTGAAGCTACTTTCTACGAAAGGAACTCAAGACTTCTTCCTAAGATTTCTCCCTTGTGACTAAGGAGTAGTCACCATGCACCCGCAGGCACCATCTAAGAACACTGCGGTTTGCTGCACGTCCTTCCTCCGGAATCCGACCGACCAGCACGACGAGACCCGGCTTCCCTGGCACCTCTGACCTCTACCTACGTCTACAGCTAAGCTGAGAACCGTAGGTGCTACGAGACCTCGAGGGACCGGCCATCATCAGAACTGCACGACTTCTATCCAGCACGACCGCCGAGGGATCCTCAAGTGAGTGCTTTGGGGTCCGAGAAGCCCCGACCCTGAGCAGCTCCAGCACCGAAGTCCAGCCCCCCAGCATCCACGAGATCTGCGTGGGGCCCTTCTGCTTTTTGCTGCTCACCGCGTTGTCTGGCTACTAGCCCGCTGGCTTGTGGCCTTCCCGACGAAGAACGACGACATCACCACTGCTGGTCTGGTTGCTCCAGACTGGCCCTTGCTCCCTTCCAAAAGAGGAGCACCCCGGACCCTCCTGGTCCACTCCAGAAGCCATTTTAGGTCCACCGCGTGGGCTTGAATTTGCCAAGACTTGTTGCCCCAATCCTGGGTCCAGCGACGTCGACAGCAGCAACCATTGTGGGACAGCTCGCACCTCCATCCTGGTCGCCGACAACGCCTCCTGGTCCGTGAGACTGCAGAGCCCAGCGTCGCCCACTCACCTGGTCGAGGTGACTCCATCTGGTGCCATCCTGGTGCCCATCTAATCACTGGCTAGTGATTCAGAACTTGGTCCCCTCTGCTTACAGGTGTCTTCCATCTTCGATCCAGGCTTGGATCCACCGAACAATCTTCACTGGTTGCCTGCCAGCAACTTCTTCTTTCAGGCTCCATAGACTGCAACGAGGATTCCCGACGTCTTTCCAGACCTATGCATACGCAGCCCCTGGGCTAGGTAACTTCGGCATTTCGGTGCCCCAGCATATCCTCACTATCCAAGGGTCCAGATCCTTTTTCGTTTTCAGCCTAACTAGTCGGGTTCGCCCAAGAACACTAACTTTGCTTTTACTAGCCTCCATAGACTTTATCCTGCATCCCGCGTGAGAGTGCACACTCTGCACCCGAGTCCCCTAGGCCTCCTGCTAGTAATCTGAAGGTTCAGTAGGCGAGTCCTAGCGATTCCAAACCCTATGAGATTAGTACTTACCGGCTAGTAATTTCGCATTCCACTTTTGTAGTATATGGTTTTCCGTGCCCCTCGGGCATTTGTGTAAATTGTGCAACTTATAGTATTTTCGTAAGAGTTTTGTTGTGTGCTTAGTATCCTGTCCTCATAAAGAGTACAGGGCTGTTGTGATCTAAATAAATACACTGTTTATTTTCATAACACTTGTGTGGTGTCCTTTCACTTGGTGTTCAAGGGGTATATGTGATGGTATAACAGCTGGCTTAACACGCCCTCTAGAGTTTAGCCCGAAGACTGCTCGTATCCATGCTACTAGGATAGCTGGTCTATAAGGTTGTCTTACAACCAATCATCAATAAGGGTTGTTTGGACTGATACAAAGTGCTCACTAGAATAGTGAACATTATATATCAGGCCAACTTCTCACATTGGTGAGCAGCGGTTGGGATTTGAGCTTGCTGTTGTTTTACCACACGTATCCTAAGAATATCATTGTGAAAGATCACATAAGTACCTAGGTACATATAACTTAGCTTAGAATACTCTGAGTTCTACTGAACCAGCTGTTGTAGTTCAACAAGGCTTAGCACACCTTGACTACAACTCTTAGCAAGGGATCAGTAGGCAAACAAATAGTGTAGGTAGGTGCATCACTTACACCACACTAAAAGCATGTCTAACCACGGAGAGTCTTCAGAGACCCCTCTGGTGGTTGTGGACCCTCCACAGGTCCCTTCCAGATATGCTGCTCTTAGCTTCCAGGAGATGAGACAAATCTGTACATCCAGGAAGCTAAAACAGGGTTCCAACCCTACCATTCCTTTTCTGATTGGTCTCTTAGAGACTTATGATGCAAGGAGGTCTGCCAACACAGATCCTTCTCATCCAGATGGGAATCTGCCCCCCTTAGAGGGAGCCTTTAGTAACCCTGACCACCACCTCCAGACAGCAGATGATGCGGAGGAGGAGGAGGAGGAGGAAGAGGAGTTATCAGAGGAGGAGGCAGACAAAGGTCAGGTAGAAGTCAGTAGACTCACTAGGACCAACTTAAGTAGGCATGAGAATGGATTTGGGGGACCCCCAGGGCCACTCTCAGGCAGACTTAACATTGGGAATGGACGAGATAGGTCTCTATCCAGAGGCTCTAACAGATCCATTCGAACCAATGGCTCTCAGACCTCTTCTCATAGAGGGATGTCTTCCCCTAAGAGAAGGGAGCATGAAGCTAAGATGAGGGAAGCCAATCTGAGGATTGAAAGGGAAGAACTTGCCCTGGCCAAAGAGAGGCTTGCCTTTGCTAGAGAGCAAAAGTTAAGTGGGTTAGATCTCACTGGTGGCAGCATTCTCCCAAGAGAAAAATACAGGAGTTTAGACACTAGACACCTGAGTAAGATAGTGCCCCCCTTTAAACAAGGGGATGATATCCACAAATGGATAACTGCTTTGGAGAGGGCCTGCACTGTCCAGTGCGTCCCCCAGAGTCAGTGGGCAGCTGTCTTGTGGCTCTCCTTTGAAGGCAAAGGTAGAGATAAGCTCCTCACTACTAGAGCTGAGGATGCTAACAATTACCAAGTCCTGAAGAGTACACTGATAGATGGGTTTGGCCTAACCACTGAGCAGTACAGGTTGCTGTTCAGGGATACCCAGAAAACTCAGTCTCAGGATTGGTCTGATTTTGTAGATTGTGCCACTAAGGCTTTGGAGGGCTGGTTGCTGGACAGTAAGGTTACTGATTATACAGGATTGTACAATCTGATCATGAGGGAACAGATTTTAAACAATTGTCAGAACCAGTTGTTGCATCAGCACCTTGACTCAGATCTGACCTCTCCCCAAGAATTGGGAAAGAAGGCAGACAGATGGGTCAGAACAAGGGTTAAGCAGAACCAGGGCCAGAACCAGGGTGGTCAGAAGAAAGCAGACCAGAAGGGTAAAGATACTAAAGGTGAACAAAATGACCAGAAGTCTTCGACAGGTCCCCAACAAACCAAAGAGGGTGGGGGTCAGGCTTCCCAGAAGAAGAAGACTCAAGAAGGCCAGTCTAAAAGGTGGTGCCAATACTGTAAAAGTAAAACTCACTGGTTTAGTGAGTGCACCAAGAAAGGAGGGCAAACTCCTGCCACTGCAGCCCCTAAGGCAACTGCACCCCCTAGTAGAGTCAGCAGTGGTAGTGCACCTCCCAAGGGATTAGTTGGGTTAACCTTGGGTTCTGAGGGGTATGACAACTTAGTTGTCACACTCACTCAGGCTGTCCTTGTCTGTACAGGGGATGTGGATATATCCCCTGATGTCAGTCCCAATACTTTGGGCAAATACAGGCAGACACCTTTGATAAATGGCAAAATGGCCCAGGCCTATAGGGACACTTGTGCCAGTGTCACCATGGTGACACCTAACTTTGTGGACCCTGGACAGATCATGGCAGGTACAGATTTGTGGAGAAGTGTGGCTCAGTGGTTAGAGGCGGCAGACCCGGAAGCTGGGATCGACCGTGGACCAGGGTTCGATTCCCCCCCTCAGCGGGTCTCCGGCTCAAAATTCAACGGCCTCGACAATTCTCGCTCCGGTGCCTACTCGACTCACGGGGTCTCACTCTGCAACTCTGGGCAATAGCTTGCTTAATCTCCACGACGGCCCCTCGCGGCGGGATGCCTGGCTTTCACCCTGTGGACACCCTGCCGGGGCCTCTCACAGGGGAATACCAGGACGGGTTCTCTAAGCAAGCGCCAGGATGCCCTTTGGGTGACAGGTTGCGCTATATAAATACACCTACATTTACATTTACAGATTTCCTGGTGACCAATGCCAGCAACGTCACTACCAGTCATAGCATGGCGATTGTTGCTTTCTCCTGGGGAGGGGTAAATGGCCAAAAGAAGGTTGTAGTTAGTTCAGACCTCCCAGTGGATTGTTTGTTGGGCAATGATTTGGAGTCATCACAATGGTCAGATGTGGAGCAGAGGACTCACATGGAGATGTTAGGCTTGCCAGCACATGTGCTTGCTGTGACTAGGTCACAGGCCAGAAAATGCCCCACTGAACAGGTGCTGGATCCTGGAACAATGGACCAGACACCTTCCAAGAAGAAGAGCAGTAGGGTTAAGGCATTGCCTTCCCCCTTGCCCCAGGTTGAGGATCAAGTCTCAGAGGAGGCTGACCTACTGGAACTGAGGGAAACTGAGCCTAAAGAATTTGAACTTGATCAAGTTGAATTTCTGGGCTCAGGGGGACCCTCTAGAGAAGACCTGGGGAAGGAACAGTTAGACTGCCCTTCCCTTGAACCCCTCAGACAGCAGGCTGCTGCTGAGGCTGCTGGGAACGCCACAGGTACCCACAAGGTATACTGGGATGATGGACTCCTGTACACTGAGGCAAGAGACCCCAAACCTGGTGCAACCAGGAGGCTGGTTATCCCCTTGTCTCAGAGAGGTTTCCTTCTTACCTTGGTGTAGGAGAGTAGGGTCTGCAATCCTATGATCACCCAGATTTTTTGCTTTTGTTTCACTGGTTTACGACTTTCTCTGGCTGTGGGCCTGCTAATCAGACCCACAGCCTGGCTGTTCTCTCTCTAAATTACGATATGTACCCTAGGTGCACTTACCAATTGGTACTGGGCCACCTTATCAGACCCTGTAACTCAGGGCATAGGTGTACCCAGGGCCGCCAGGGGCTGCAGCATGTATTATGCCACCCCTGGCTGGCCTCCTAAATTTGACACAACTGGCTGCATGACAGCTGGGGCGAAGTCGTGTAATCACACTTTGCTTTAGATATAGTAGCCCTATATCTAACCATACAATGGACACTCGAGTTCCTATCAGTCACTCCTATGGCAGGCCTTGACAATCCTGAAGGCAGAGTGCATGGGCTCGTGTGAGCTAGGCTCTGGCCCGAGCCGAGCCCGGTTGCAGCTTGCGGAATCAAGACCCAATGGCTGTTCCATGATAACGCGTACCACATCGGTAACTTCGGTGTCGCGTTATCAAGACATGTCGAGTAAGGTGTCATACGAATCGGGATGCTGCCCTCTCACCAACTCTGGCGACGAGGTTAGCATTCCGCCCTTCTAGAGGGACACGACATGTACGTAACTGTGAACCCCGGTTAAAGTTAACTAAAGCCTCAGCTCCACAAAATGGATGCTGCCACCACAGACACGAGTCTGACCTCCTGCTGCTGGGAGTCCTTCCAGCGAGGAGAGCTTGGACAAAGGGTTTCCTGTCGAGGGCGGTGTTCGCACCGTCCCAGACAGGGTTTGTGTATTCTGGGTAGGTAGGGCTTTTGCGAGAAGGTGACTGCGGAGTGGCACCCCGGTGCTCACTACGCATCTGCCGGTCAGAACCAGTTCCAGGGGCGCCAGCCCTGGCCTGGGGAAAGGCCGGCAGGGGAGAGGGGTGTAACTACCCCCCTTCCTGGTCCCACCCTTAGGGCAGGACCTAGTCATGTACCCACCCCTTTCTTTAGAATAAAGGCCGGAGCGGGGACCCTTCCAAATTAGATCATCTTTGAATCAAGAACTACTTTCTACGAAAGGACACTCAAGACTCTTCTCAAGATTTCTCCCTTGTGACTAAGGAGTAGTCACCCTGCATCAGCGGGCACCATCTAAGAACTCTGCGGTTTGCTGTAAGTCCTTCCTCAAGGAATCCGACGGCCCAGCTCGACGAGAACCGGCTTCCCTGGCACCTCTGACCTCTACCCACGTCATCAGCTCAGCTGTGATCTGTGGGTGCGACGAGACCTCGAGGGACCGGCCATCATCAGAACCTGCACGCTCTTAACCAGCACGACCATCGAAGCGATTCCCTGGTGAGTGCTCTGGGGTCCGAGAAGCCCCGACCCTGAGCCGCTCCAGTACCGAAGTGCAGTCTCCCAGCATCTCCACGATCTGCGTGGGGCCCTTCTGCTCGCTGCTCAGCACGTTGTCTGGTCACTAGCCGCTGGCTTGTGCCCTTCTGTGACAACATCCGACAATCAACACTGCTGGTCTGGTTGCTCCAGACTGGCCCTTGCTTCCATCTTTGCGAGAAGCACCCCGGACCCTCCTGGTCCACTCAAGACGCCATCTTAGGCCCACCACGTGGCCCTGAGATCTGCCAAGGCTTGTTGCCCCATCCTGGGCCCAGCGACGCCGACAGCATCATCCTTCGTGGGACAGCTCGCACCTCCGCCGTGGTCGCCGGCAACGCCTCCTGGTCCGTGAGACTGCAGAGCCTAGCGTCGCCCACTCACCTGGTCGAGGTGACGGCCAACCGGTGCCATCCTGGTACCCTCTGACTACTGGCTAGTAGTACGAACTTGGTCCCCTCTGCTTTCAGGTATCAACAATCTCTGATCCAGGCTTGGATCTCTACGAACTATTCATCACTGGTCGCCGGCCAGCAACTCCTTTTTCTTCCGGCTCCTGGCTCGTCAGCGAAGACCCCGACGCCTGTAAGACTTGTGCAGCCGCAGCCCTCGTGGCTAGGTAACTCGGCATTTCGGTGCCTGCATAGCCTCTTTACTCTAGGGTCCCGAGTCCCTCGCTTCCGACTTGCCTTATCGGGTCCGCCCGAGACCTTAAACTTTCCGTGTCCTCGGACACTTGTTTTAATTGTGCACTTGAAGTATTTGCCTAAGAGATTTGGTTTGTGCTTAGTACCTTGTCCTCATAAAGAGTCCAGGGCTGTTGTGAATCTTAATAAATATCCTGTTTATTTTCATAACACTTGTGTGGTGTCCTTTCACTGGGTGTTCAAGGGGTACATGTGTGGTAAACAGCTGGCTTAACGCGCCCTCTCGAGTCTTTAGCCTTAGACTGCTCGTATCCACGCTACTAGGATAGCTGGTCTATAGGTTGACTTACAACCAAACACCATAAGGGTCGTTGGAACGATACATAGCGGTCGCTAGAATAGCGAACGTTGCATATCGGGCCAACTTCTCACATTGGTGAGCAGCGGTTGGGATTTGAGCTTGCTGTTGTTTTACCACACGTATCCTAAGAATATCTTGTTGAAAGATCGCATAAGTACTGTTAGTACATATAACTAAAGCTTAGAATACTCTGAGTTCTACTGAACCAGCTGTTGCAGCTCCTCAAGGCTTAGCACACCTTGGCTGTAACTCTTAGCAAGGGAACAGTAGGTAAACACGTAGTGTAGGTAGGTGCATCACTTACACCACACTAGAAACAGTATGTCGGACAAAGGAGGAAACTCTGAGTCTCCCCTTGTGTCAGTTGACCCTCCACAGGTCATCCCTTCAAGATATACTGCGCTTAACTTCCATGAGTTACGACAAGTATGTACCTCTAGGAAAATTAAGCAAGGGGCTAACCCCACCACCTCCTTTCTGATTGGTCTCCTAGAGACTTATGATGCCAGAAAGGCTGAGAAGCTTCTTAGCCCTTCTAATCCAGAAGGAGACATGCCTCCCCTCGAGGGAACCAGAGACGATCCTGACCTCATCCACCTCGCAACTGAGAACGAAGATGTGGAGGAGGATGAGGATGAGGATCCCTCTGGGGATGAGGCAGATAAGGGACAGGTAGAAGTCGTTAGACTAAGCAGGTCCAACTTAAGCAAACATGACAGTGGTACTGGGGGACTCCTGGGGCCACTATCAGGTCAGCTTAACATTGGGAATGGACGAGCTAGATCTCTGTCAAGAGGCTCTGGCAGATCCCTTCAAACCAATGGCTCTCACAACTCTTCGCAAAGAGGGATGACGTCCCCTCAGCGGAGAGTGTACGAAGCTAAGGAAAGGGCAGCTAATCTGAGGATCGAAAGGGAAGAACTTGCCCTGGCCAAAGAAAGGCTTGCCTTTGCGAGAGAGCAACAGTTAAGTGGGGTAGTCCCCACCGGTGGCAGCAATGTACCTAGCAATAGGGAAAAGAGTTTCGATACGAAACACCTTGGTAAGATAGTGCCCCCCTTTAAACAAGGGGACGACATCCACAAATGGATTACTGCTTTGGAGAGGGCCTGCACGGTGCAAGGTGTTCCCCAGAGTCAGTGGGCAGCTATCTTGTGGCTCTCCTTTGAAGGTAAAGGAAGAGACAAGCTCCTCACCACAAGGGTGGAGGATGCGAACGATTACCAAGTCTTGAAAAATACACTCGTTGAAGGGTTCGGCCTAACCACTGAGCAGTACAGGGTGCTGTTCAGGGATACCCAGAAAACGCAGTCTCAAGATTGGTCTGATTTTGTCGATTGTGCCACTAAGGCTTTTGAGGGCTGGTTGCTGGGCAGTAAGGTTACTGATTACAAAGGATTGTATAGTTTGATGATGAGAGAACAAATTTTAAACAATTGTCAGAACCAGTTGTTGCATCAGCATCTTGTCGACTCGGATCTGACCTCTCCCCAAGAATTGGGAAAGAAGGCAGACAGATGGGTTCGTACGAGAGTTAAACAGAACCAGGGCCAGAATCAAGGTGGTCAGAAGAAAGCAGACCAGAAGGGTAAAGATTCTAAGGGGGAACAAAATGACCAGAAGTCTTCGACAGGTCCCCAACAACCCAAAGAGGGTGGGGGTCAGGCTCCCCAAAAGAAGAAAGAAGGCCAATCCAAAAGATGGTGCCAGTACTGTAAAAGTAAATCTCACTGGTTTAGTGAGTGCACCAAGAAAGGAGGAGGGCAGACTCCTGCCACTGCAGCCCCTAAGGCACCTGTGCCCCCTAGTACAGTCAGCAGTGGTAGTGCGCCTCCCAAGGGTTTAGTAGGGTTAACCCTGGGTTCTGAGGGGCGTGACAACTTAGTTGGCACACTCACTCAGGCTGTCCTTGTCAGTACAGGGGACGCGGACGTGTCCCCTGACATAAGTCCCAATACCTTGGGCAAATACAGACAGACGCCTTTCATAAATGGAAAGATGGCTCAGGCCTATAGGGACACTTGTGCCAGCGTCACCATGGTGACGCCTAACTTTGTGGACCCTGGACAGATCATGCCAGGTACAGAATTCCTGGTGACCAATGCAAGCAATGTCACTACCAATCACAGTATGGCAATTGTAGCTTTCTCCTGGGGAGGGGTAACTGGCCAAAAGAAGGTTGTAGTTAGTCCAGACCTCCCAGTGGATTGTTTGTTGGGCAATGATTTGGAGTCATCACAATGGTCAGAAGTGGAGCACCGGACTCACATGGAAATGTTAGGTTTGCCAGCACATGTGTTCGCTGTGACCAGGTCACAGGTCAGGAAATGCCCCACTGAACAGGTGCTGGATCCTGGAACAACGGACCAGACACCTCCCAAGAAAAAGAGCAGTAGGGTTAAGGCTGCGCCTTCCCCCTTGCCCCAGGTCGTGGATCAAGTCTCAGAGGAGGCTGACCTACAGGAATTGAGGGAAACTGAGCCTAGGGAGTTCGAACTTGATCAAGTTGAATTCTTGGGTTCAGGGGGACCCTCAAGGGAAGACCTGGGGAAGGACCAGTTAGACTGCCCTTCTCTTGAACCCCTCAGACAGCAGGCTGCTGCTGAGGCTGCTGGGAACGCCACAGGTACCCACAAGGTATACTGGGAAGATGGACTCCTGTACACTGAGTCAAGAGACCCCAAGCCTGGCATGACCAGGAGGCTGGTTGTACCCTTGTCTCAGCGTGGTTTCCTACTTACCTTGGCCCACGAGATTCCCTTAGCAGGTCACTTAGGCCAGACGAAGACGTGGGACAGGCTTGTCTCGCACTTTCACTGGCCTCATATGAACGAAGATACCAAGGAGTTTTGCCGCTCCTGTGTCACTTGCCAAGCCAGTGGTAAGTCAGGTGGCACGACAAAGGCCCCCCTTATACCAATGCCTGTGGTGGGGGTGCCCTTTGAACGGGTGGGGATCGACATCGTCGGTCCCATGGAACCACCAACAGCATCAGGGCACAAGTTTATACTGGTGGTAGTGGATCATGCCACCAGGTATCCTGAAGCTATTCCCCTTAGGACCACTACAGCACCTGTTGTGGCAAGAGCCCTAGTTGGAGTATTCTCCAGAGTGCGCGTCGAGCTACTTAACTGCTATGTGGAAGGAATGTGGTGTCAACTACAAGTTCACTACACCCTATCATCCACAATGCAATGGGCTTGTTGAGAGATTCAACAGGACCCTTAAAGGGATGATTCATGGACTACCTGAAAAGCTTCGGCGTAGATGGGACGTCCTGATCCCCTGCCTCTTGTTCGCCTACAGAGAAGTCCCACAGAAGGGGGTTGGCTACAGCCCTTTTGAACTTTCGTACGGGCATCCTGTAAGAGGACCCCTGTGTTTGGTGAAGGAAGGATGGGAGAGACCTCTCAAAAAGCCTGCAGCCAACATAGTGGACTATGTGCTTGGCCTCCGCTCGCGGATGGCTGAATACATGGAAAAGGCATCTGAAAACCTTAAGGCCAGCCAAGAACTCCAGAAAGCTTGGCATGACCAAAAGGCTGTCTTGACTGTTTACCAGCCCGGACAGAAGGTGTGGGTGTTGGAGCCAGTGGCCCCAGCAGCACTCAAGGACAAATGGTCCGGGCCCTACACCATCCTGGAGAAAAAGGGAGAGGTCACCTACCTGGTCGACCTGGGAACTCCCCGAAGCCCCCACAGGGTGCTTCATGTCAACAGGCTCAAGGCATATGTCGACAGGAAGGACATGAGTTTGCTCATGGCCCTAGATGAGGGACAGGAACAAGAGAGTGACCCTCTCCCCGACCTGCTCACTCAGAATCCTGACGATGGATCGGTAGATGGTGTTGTCTTTTGTGGCAGCCTCTCCGAACATCAACAGAGCGACTGTAAACAGGTTCTTCAGTCGTTCAGACATATGTTTTCTCTAACACCCAGTCAGACCGATTGGTGCACCCATGAGGTTGACACTGGTGACAGCTTGCCCGTAAAGAGTAAAATCTACCGGCAGCCTGATCACGTTAGAGACTGCATCAAGAGTGAAGTGCAGAAAATGTTGGAGCTGGGAGTCATTGAACCCTCGGATAGCCCTTGGGCTAGTCCCGTAGTTCTAGTGCCGAAACCTCACACCCAGGGTGGTAAGAGAGAGATGAGGTTTTGCGTAGACTACAGGGGTCTCAATGCAGTCACTAAGACTGACGCCCACCCAATACCGAGGGCAGACGAGCTTATCGATAGATTGGCCTCGGCCAACTACTTAAGTACGTTTGACCTAACAGCTGGGTATTGGCAAATCAGGTTAGCTGAGGACGCCAAGCCTAAAACCGCATTTTCAACCCCTGGTGGGCATTATCAGTTCGTGGTGATGCCCTTTGGTCTGAAAAATGCACCTGCCACCTTCCAAAGGTTGGTGAATCAAGTCCTTACTGGGCTGGATGACTTCTGTGCGGCGTATCTTGACGATATTGCTGTCTTTAGCTCCACCTGGGAGGATCACCTGGTCCACCTGCGGAAAGCGTTAGAGGCTCTGCAAGCAGCAGGCCTCACTATCAAGGCCACCAAGTGCCAGATAGGGCAGACACAGGTTGTATACCTGGGCCACCTTGTAGGTGGAGGCCAGGTTCAGCCACTGGAGAGCAAGATACAGTCAATCAGGGACTGGGCTCCTCCAACCACCCAGACTCAGGTTCGAGCTTTCTTGGGCCTGACTGGATACTACCGGAAGTTTGTCAGGAACTATGGTTCCATCGTGACACCATTAAACGAACTGACAAGCAAGAAAATGCCAAAAAAGGTTCAGTGGACAGCGAGCTGTCAAAAAGCATTCGATGACCTAAAGCAGGCCATGTGCACGGCGCCTATCCTCAAGAGTCCGGACTACTCCAAACCATTCATTGTCCAAACAGATGCTTCTGAGTTGGGCGTGGGAGCTGTTCTTTCTCAACTGAATTTTGATGGTCAAGACCAGCCCATTGCTTTTATAAGCAGAAGGCTGACCCCTAGAGAGAAGAATTGGTCAGCTATTGAGAGGGAGGCCTTTGCTGTGGTTTGGGCCCTGAAGAAGCTGAGGCCATACTTGTTTGGCACTCACTTCAAGATTCAGACCGACCATAAGCCCCTCTTGTGGCTAAATCAGATGAAGGGTGAAAACCCCAAACTGCTAAGGTGGTCCATTTCCCTACAGGGGATGGACTTCACAGTGGAACATAGACCTGGTACTGATCATGGCAATGCCGATGGGCTCTCCAGATATTTCCACTTAGAACAAGAAGACTCACCTGGTCAAGGTTAGCTTATTGTTCCGACGTTTGGGGGGGGGTCATGTAGGAGAGTAGGGTCTGCAATCCTATGATCACCCAGATTTTTTGCTTTTGTTTCACTGGTTTACGACTTTCTCTGGCTGTGGGCCTGCTAATCAGACCCACAGCCTGGCTGTTCTCTCTCTAAATTACGATATGTACCCTAGGTGCACTTACCAATTGGTACTGGGCCACCTTATCAGACCCTGTAACTCAGGGCATAGGTGTACCCAGGGCCGCCAGGGGCTGCAGCATGTATTATGCCACCCCTGGCTGGCCTCCTAAATTTGACACAACTGGCTGCATGACAGCTGGGGCGAAGTCGTGTAATCACACTTTGCTTTAGATATAGTAGCCCTATATCTAACCATACAATGGACACTCGAGTTCCTATCAGTCACTCCTATGGCAGGCCTTGACAATCCTGAAGGCAGAGTGCATGGGCTCGTGTGAGCTAGGCTCTGGCCCGAGCCGAGCCCGGTTGCAGCTTGCGGAATCAAGACCCAATGGCTGTTCCATGATAACGCGTACCACATCGGTAACTTCGGTGTCGCGTTATCAAGACATGTCGAGTAAGGTGTCATACGAATCGGGATGCTGCCCTCTCACCAACTCTGGCGACGAGGTTAGCATTCCGCCCTTCTAGAGGGACACGACATGTACGTAACTGTGAACCCCGGTTAAAGTTAACTAAAGCCTCAGCTCCACAAAATGGATGCTGCCACCACAGACACGAGTCTGACCTCCTGCTGCTGGGAGTCCTTCCAGCGAGGAGAGCTTGGACAAAGGGTTTTCTGTCGAGGGCGGTGTTCGCACCGTCCCAGACAGGGTTTTTTAAACCTTTATTTGGAGACAAGCAGGTACAAGGGAAGTGCACATACAAAACATACAATCACATTCGGCCATTACAGTGGTACGTCAGTGCCTAGAAAGCATACAAAAAATAAACAAGGATACACGAGGAAGTACAGGGCAGGGCATCGGTCAATACAAGGAGCAACAACGAAATGTGCAATAGACATTAAAAGACAATGATCCAGCATGGGCAGGCGAGCCAATAAGACAATGCGATATGAATACAGTACATTAGCGGAGAACACGTGAGCCAGAGGGGACACAAGTATGAGGAACACAGGAAATAAGGGTGCCGCATAGGGATACAATCTGGATTCCCGATAAAATGCCAGTCCGAAGGGAGACTCCCACCCCCCAATAGCTCGCAGGTAAAGGAGACAGTCAGCCCCCCCCCCCGATATCGGAAGAACAGCAGGTGTCGTGTAAAATCCCAGCCCATCACGTTGTCATCAACCTATCCCCTCACGGTCCTCAGGTTCAGAATCAGAGTCCCGCGCAGCCCTGGTCAGGAGGTACACCTGGAGCGGACTCCAAAAGTCCTTTGGTCTGCATCGAACAGGCATCAAGTCAGAATAGATATTATACTGATCCTGACAGTAAATGAGGTCAGTCACCCAGTCTTGAAAGCGCGGCACCCTACCACGACCCCAGCAACAAGCAACCCTACGCTTAGCCAGCAACAGGGCCACGTCAACAAACCTACGGTGGGAGGCAGGTACATCCTTAGAGAAGCCTAGCAACATCACTAAGGGGTCAAACGCCACCCCGTCCTCCGCCATAACCTGCAGGGCTTCATGAACCTGAGTCCAATATTCCAAAACCCCCGCACAGCTCCAAGCCAAATGCAAAAAGTCAGCGCCTTCCGCCCGGCACCTAGCACACCTGTCATCCTCCGCCAAATGAAACCGCAGTTTCCTCGCCGGGGTATAGTAGTACCTCTGTACAAATTTGTAATGGATAATTTTAAGGCGACAACTAGAAGAGACATTAGCCGTGAGCCCGCAACAATATTTCCACTGCTCGTCTGTAATAGGAGCGCCCAATTCGGCAACCCACTGCTCGCGCACCCGATTGGCCGGGACCGATCGCTGTCGGCGAATAGCCCCATATAACTTCGACACCAGGTGTCGCCCATCTGAAACCAGCAGCACGTGGAGGGGGAGGGTAACCCCAGGCTCCGAAGGGTAGTCCGGTAGCAGAGCACGCATGCCCTGCCGCAGGCGGACAAAGTAAAACAGGTCTAGAGGGGAGCAGGCAGCCGAACCGAAGAAATGAGCCTGCGTACGGAAGGCACCGTCATGAAACAAGTCGCCCCACGTGAGGATACCTAGCCGCTTGCACATTCGCTGAAACCCCGTCTCCAACAACAGCGACAGGTCCGGATGATAAGACAGAGGCAAGGCCGGCGAGTAGAGAAAGGAAACACCTAGCAAATGAGCCATCCGCTTCCAAGCATCCACCGTGCACGTCACCGTCGTGCGGGGCGTTTCCACATCTGACACCTTGCCCAAAACCATCCCCTCCAGTGGGAGCGGGTGGGCGACCCAATGCTCAGCAGCAATCTGGGGCATGAACGGCGTGGGGCGCATCCAGTGATAGGCATAATGCGCCTGAGCGCTGAGATAATAAAGTTCAAAGTCAGGGACGTCGAAACCGCCATCAGCATAAGGCAACGTAAGGGTAGCCCAGGCCACCCGTGGCTGCTTGCCCCCCCAGAACAACCGCAGAAGCTCGGAACGAAGTCTACGAAAGAAATAAGCACCAGGATGATATGGGAGGTTTTGAAAGAGATAAAGAAAGCGGGGCAGAACTACCATCTTGATAAGAGACGCCCTACCGGCCATGGAGAGAGGCAAAGACATCCACCTGGTGACATCATCTGCCAGTTTAGTAATGGCCACACCATAGTTGAGCCGAACCGCGTCTCCCCTGTCCAAGGATAGGACAATACCGAGATATCGCAATTCCGAGTCACACCATTCCAGAGGGTAGTCAAGGGGAAACCTGGCCACCGCAGCTGTGAGGGGGAAAAATTGAGATTTCCGCCAGTTGATATGAACCCCGGAGACACCTCCAAAAGCGACCAGCTCCCGCAGGAGCGAATTAAGGTTGTTCTCAGGGTCCTTGACATAGAGTGTGACATCATCGGCGTATAAAGAAATGCCGACCTGCCGCTGAAGAATATTAAAGGCACTCTGCTGATGAAACTGACGTATCCTACAGGCTAGCGGCTCAATGGCGATAGCAAACAAGAGGGGTGAGAGGGGGCAACCCTGTTGGGTCCCTCTCGTGAGAGGGAACGAGGGGGACAGCACCCCATTCACTACTACCCTCGCCATCGGATCAGTATATAAAAGCTTAACCCAAGAGATGAAAATCCTGGGGAAACCCATCCGACAAAGAACATCAATAAGGTAGCCCCACTCGACAGAGTCAAACGCCTTAGTGGCATCAAGAAAGATAGCGGCAACCGGGACAGTGGGGTCAATGGTCGACACAAGCGAAAACAAAGTGCGAAGATTGTGAGAGGTAGCGCGGCCGGGCACAAATCCCGACTGATCTGGCAACACGATAATGGGCATGAGTTCGGCTAATCTCACCGCCAAGACCTTCGCGAGAATTTTAACATCGCAGTTGAGTAATGAGAGGGGCCTGTAGGAGCCCACATCCAGTGGATCCTTACCCGGCTTGAGCAGCGACGTGATGGCGACCTCCCGCATGGAGCCCGGTAGGCGTCCCTCCTCCAGAGATTCCTCAAACACCTCACGGAGCACAGGGGCCATGATGTCAACATAACACTTATAAAATTCAGCAGGAAGGCCATCCAACCCGGCGGCCTTCCCATTAGAAAGAGACATGATGGCATTCCTGACCTCCTCCTCCTCTAGGGGCCTGCCTAAGAACTCCCGATGACCATCCGATAGCCAGCAAAGCGCCAACTCATCGAGGAAGCCACCGTATCGAGTCTCACTCGTCTGCTGTGTCGTGTAAAGGTGTGCATAGTGATCAATAAAAGTGCGCTGAATCTCCGAAGTGTCTCGACAGCGAGTGCCATCCGGAGACACCAATTCCAACACGTCCGACCCATGCCTAGGATGTCTAGTAAGGGCAGCGAGGACCTTACCGGGTCGCTCCCCCTCGCAGTAACGCCTCGACGTCCAGTATTTCCCCCTATGCTTAGCCTCTCGAGCAGCCTCCTCCTCGTACTCGGAGAGCTTAGTGCAGAACTGTGCCAAAAGAGCGGGGTCCGAATTCGCCTGCATCCTGCGCTCCAAGTCTCGCAGATCAGCCTCCAACCTCTCGAGGGTCCGAACAATCAGACGGAGTACTCCACAACTTTTAGAAATAGCGACACCCCGGATCGTGACCTTGAACGCCTCCCAAATGACCTCAATGCTTTCCACAGAGCCCTTGTTTCTAGGGAAGAACGCCTCCACCTCCGCACCAAGTTCCTCCTTGAACACCGGGTCAAGCAAAGCAGTCGGAAACAAGCGCCAAGGCGGGCGCGGCCTGTGTAACCCGGGGACGGACAGATCAACCTTCACCGGACAGTGATCTGAATACGTCCGAGCCAAATGTGTAGCCCTCCTTAGGCCAGCCATCAACCCTCTAGAGAGAAATACATAGTCCAGTCTTGCCCACGAGCGAGCATGTGTGGTGTAATGAGTGCCCTCCTTAGTGGCAGGGTGGGTGTACCTCCAGCTGTCAACCATCCCAGCCTCCTCCACTATCCCCCGCAGCACATCCCTAGCCTGTACATTGTACTGAGGGCTACCCTCCGATCTGTCCAACTGGGCCTGAAATGCAAAATTAAAATCACCCCCCCACACAATGTGAGTAGCATCCACTGCAAGGACATGCCCCCACAGAGTGACAAAAAAGATAGGCGTATCAACATTGGGAGCATAGCAATTAACAAACAGTATAGTGTTCTGCCCAAGCCGTCCCCACAGCAGCACATAGCGCCCCTCAGGGTCCCCCATAGATCCAAGTTCCTGAAATGCAAGCGACCTTTTAACAAGGATGACAACCCCACGGGCATAAGAAGAATATGAAGCTAACCCCCTGGCCGCAGCCCACCTTCCGCCGAAAGTGGGGGAGGGAGCGGGGCGCAGATGCGTCTCCTGGAGAAGAGCAACATGAATAGCATGCCTGTCCAAATACTGGATCACACTGCGACACTTCCTGGCATCATTAAGGCCCCGTACATTCCAGGACAAAATCGAGATCTGATCTACAACAGCAGTCGACATCACATAGTATAAGGGCCCCACGGGACCCTATAACCAAATACAGGGCATCCAACTACCAGCAACAGCCAACGATAGGTCCACGCCCCAGGGCACGGACAGACCCCCACATACACTCCACACATTTCCCAGTCATCTCCGAAACAACCAAACAAAAACACAACAACTCCCCCCCAACCGACCCATCCATGCAGCAAGCACTCAGGACAGACTACGCGCCACGCGCCGCCAAGCCATCCCACACGGCCCACAACTCGCACACGTGCTACGCTCGCAGAGTGCGCCCCGGCACGTGGCAGCCTAAAATGGCGGCCGTCGCACACGGGCCCAAAATGGACGGGAGCACGGATCCCAGAACCAGTTCCGCAAGATAGGAAGGTGGAACAGCCTGGACAGCGGGCGCCACGACATTTCCGTGCACTCAAACAACAGTAGCAGCTATCAAAGCGAACCAGAAGTCCCAGGCAAACAGACATGGACAGCTTCACCCCCCCCCCCATCCACCCACCTGACACCACCCCAACTATCAGGCCACGTACACCCCCCCCCCCCATCCCTCAACACACATCCAGTCAACCAACATAGGACTAGAAACCAAACAAAAGGTAAACATGGGGCACACCCTCCGGGGAACCTTCCAGAGGTGCACGACGCCACTCCCTCACGCCACGCCAGTGCCCGCGCCAACGAGTATCAGGCGGCCCCAGGCGCAGCGCGGGGGGGTGGGTGCCCAGAGCGCGACATCCCATAACACCATCCTGCGGTGCCACCCCAACCCCACAAAAACAGCAAAACGCACTCACTCAGCACAATACAGACACGACCCACGCGTCAGCAAAAAAAATCAAAAACGGACAATAGCTAGGCCGCAAATACTGAGAAGGAGGCCAGCAGGTCTCAATGCAAAAGATACACGTCCACAATACTCCAAAAACCGGGAAGAAAATAGACAAAGTCCAAAGTCACCAGAATCAGGCGACCTCCTCCTCAGCCGCCGAATGTTCACCCTCCGGATCTCGATCGTCACCACGATCCGCAGCAGCGCGTTCGCGCTGGAGGCGCTTCGCAAAATCCTCAGCATGCTGTGGGTTGGTGAAAAAGTGTTGTTTAGCCTGATGCGTCACTCTAAGTTTAGCCGGATAAAGCAAGGCGTAGTCCACATGAAGGTCCCGAAGCTTCCTTTTCACCCCCAAGAACTTCCGACGTTGGTCCTGCACCATCGGTGTGAAGTCGGGGTACATGGTGAAAGACACCCCTTCGAAGGAGAGAGCCCTGTTAGTGCGGGCAGCCTGAAGAGCAGCGTCTCGATCACGATAATTCAAGAGGCGCGCAATGATGGGACGCGGTGCAGCCCCAGAGGCCGGACGAGGTCCCAATGTCCGATGCGCTCTCTCGACGATGAACTGGGACGAGAAAACTTCTGTCCCAATGGCGCCCACCAGTAGCCTCTCCACATAAGTCTCCATTTTGCCCACATTCGTGGACTCCGGTACACCTACAATGCGCACGTTGTTGCGCCTACTCCTCGCTTCCAACTCTTCGTTCTTGGCGGCAATGACACGCAAGATATTGTCCATTCTCGCCAGTTGGGTGGTATGGGTGGCCGCCGTGTCATCGTGGTCCGAAATGCGCTGTTCTGCCGCCGTCAAGCGCTCTTCATGCACGTCCAATTTCTGAACGACCGCATCCATGCGCGACGATATCTTGTCCACTTTGTCCACTATAGTGGCGAACCCCTGCCTCATCTCCTGCATCATTTGGGCGAAGTCCGGTGGAGGTGGGTGCGGGACACTCTCAGCGACATTCGGGGGGGGGGGGACCGCGAAGGCCCAGCTTCCTGGAGCAAACGCGCCCCACGCCTGGCCCCTCCAGAGTCAAAGGACAATTTGGACTGTTTAGTGTCCGGCTTCCCCATAACGGTGGCACAGTAGGGGAACGAGGCAAATGGGAGTCAGGATACAGGTCGGACAAGGGACCCGGCCAAGCAGAAAGCAGCTCGAATCGTGGGGGCACGAGCAGGCCAGCACGCCCCGCCACTCCCAACGACGAGCAATGGCCGTCTTCGTTCCCAGCCCAAGAGGGCAAACCCTCAGAATCAAAGTAGAAAATCCGTTGCGCCTCCGTGGGCGATGGTATCTGGACAGGCAGATGGGTGAGCCGAGAGATAAGTCCGACAACAAGGAAGAGCCAAGCGTCTCGCCCGACCAGCGATCGGGCCTGGCGGAGAAGGGCGGAGCTAGGCCTACACCCCACGTGCAGAGCCCCGGACTGGCATGAACAGTGACGCCGGGCAAGAGGGCATCAGACTTCCAGAGCGCGAGTCGGAGAAACTTGGGACCCTCGTAACTTCGGCCAGCAACCTTCGAATGGCTCAGGAGTTGGACCGTGGGTGGACAGTCGATATCCCAACCGAACCGTGGGGTCAGTTCAGGGCGCAGCGATGGTAATCAGGATACCTAGACGGATAATAGCTCCGGGCAGCGGGAGCCTCACGACAGTGCGGCCATTCCGCAGTGCGCCCTCTAGCGCCCCCCCGTCCCAGACAGGGTTTGTGTATTCTGGGTAGGTAGGGCTTTTGCGAGAAGGTGACTGCGGAGTGGCACCCCGGTGCTCACTACGCATCTGCCGGTCAGAACCAGTTCCAGGGGCGCCAGCCCTGGCCTGGGGAAAGGCCGGCAGGGGAGAGGGGTGTAACTACCCCCCTTCCTGGTCCCACCCTTAGGGCAGGACCTAGTCATGTACCCACCCCTTTCTTTAGAATAAAGGCCGGAGCGGGGACCCTTCCAAATTAGATCATCTTTGAATCAAGAACTACTTTCTACGAAAGGACACTCAAGACTCTTCTCAAGATTTCTCCCTTGTGACTAAGGAGTAGTCACCCTGCATCAGCGGGCACCATCTAAGAACTCTGCGGTTTGCTGTAAGTCCTTCCTCAAGGAATCCGACGGCCCAGCTCGACGAGAACCGGCTTCCCTGGCACCTCTGACCTCTACCCACGTCATCAGCTCAGCTGTGATCTGTGGGTGCGACGAGACCTCGAGGGACCGGCCATCATCAGAACCTGCACGCTCTTAACCAGCACGACCATCGAAGCGATTCCCTGGTGAGTGCTCTGGGGTCCGAGAAGCCCCGACCCTGAGCCGCTCCAGTACCGAAGTGCAGTCTCCCAGCATCTCCACGATCTGCGTGGGGCCCTTCTGCTCGCTGCTCAGCACGTTGTCTGGTCACTAGCCGCTGGCTTGTGCCCTTCTGTGACGACATCCGACAATCAACACTGCTGGTCTGGTTGCTCCAGACTGGCCCTTGCTTCCATCTTTGCGAGAAGCACCCCGGACCCTCCTGGTCCACTCAAGACGCCATCTTAGGCCCACCACGTGGCCCTGAGATCTGCCAAGGCTTGTTGCCCCATCCTGGGCCCAGCGACGCCGACAGCATCATCCTTCGTGGGACAGCTCGCACCTCCGCCGTGGTCGCCGACAACGCCTCCTGGTCCGTGAGACTGCAGAGCCTAGCGTCGCCCACTCACCTGGTCGAGGTGACGGCCAACCGGTGCCATCCTGGTACCCTCTGACTACTGGCTAGTAGTACGAACTTGGTCCCCTCTGCTTTCAGGTATCAACAATCTCTGATCCAGGCTTGGATCTCTACGAACTATTCATCACTGGTCGCCGGCCAGCAACTCCTTTTTCTTCCGGCTCCTGGCTCGTCAGCGAAGACCCCGACGCCTGTAAGACTTGTGCAGCCGCAGCCCTCGTGGCTAGGTAACTCGGCATTTCGGTGCCTGCATAGCCTCTTTACTCTAGGGTCCCGAGTCCCTCGCTTCCGACTTGCCTTATCGGGTCCGCCCGAGACCTTAAACTTTCCGTGTCCTCGGACACTTGTTTTAATTGTGCACTTGAAGTATTTGCCTAAGAGATTTGGTTTGTGCTTAGTACCTTGTCCTCATAAAGAGTCCAGGGCTGTTGTGAATCTTAATAAATATCCTGTTTATTTTCATAACACTTGTGTGGTGTCCTTTCACTGGGTGTTCAAGGGGTACATGTGTGGTAAACAGCTGGCTTAACGCGCCCTCTCGAGTCTTTAGCCTTAGACTGCTCGTATCCACGCTACTAGGATAGCTGGTCTATAGGTTGACTTACAACCAAACACCATAAGGGTCGTTGGAACGATACATAGCGGTCGCTAGAATAGCGAACGTTGCATATCGGGCCAACTTCTCACACTTGGCCCATGAGATTCCCTTAGTAGGACACTTAGGCCAGACAAAGACTTGGGACAGGCTTGTCTCACACTTTCACTGGCCTCACATGAATGGAGATACCAGGGAGTTTTGTCGCTCCTGTGTCACTTGCCAAGCCAGTGGTAAGTCAGGTGGCACAACAAAGGCCCCCCTTATACCAATGCCTGTGGTGGGGGTGCCCTTTGAAAGAGTGGGGATTGACATTGTTGGTCCAATGGAACCCCAGACAGCATCAGGGCACAAGTTTATACTGGTGGTGGTGGACCATGCCACCAGGTATCCTGAAGCTATTCCCTTTAGGACCACTACAGCACCTGTTGTGGCAAGAGCCCTAGTTGGAGTGTTCTCCAGAGTGGGCTTCCCTAAGCAGGTTGTCTCTGACAGAGGTGCAAACTTCATGTCAGGATATTTGACTGCTATGTGGAAGGAATGTGGTGTCAACTACAAGTTCACCACACCCTATCATCCACAATGCAATGGGCTTGTTGAAAGGTTCAACAGGACCCTAAAAGGGATGATTCATGGACTACCTGAAAAGCTCAGGCGTAGATGGGATGTCCTGATACCCTGCCTTTTGTTTGCTTACAGAGAGGTCCCACAGAAGGGGGTTGGCTTCAGCCCTTTTGAACTTCTGTATGGGCATCCTGTGAGAGGACCCCTGTGTTTGGTGAAGGAAGGATTGGAGAGACCTCTCAAAAAGCCTGCAACCAGCATAGTGGACTATGTACTTGGTCTCCGCTCCAGGATGGCTGAGTATATGGAAAAGGCATCTGAAAACCTTAAGGCCAGCCAAGAACTCCAAAAAGCTTGGCATGACCAAAAGGCTGTCCTGACTGTGTATCAGCCTGGACAGAAGGTGTGTGTGTTGGAGCCAGTGGTCCCAGCAGCACTCAACGACAAATGGTCTGGGCCCCACACAATCCTTGAGCAAAAGGGAGAGGTCACCTACCTGGTGGACCATGGAACTCCCAGGAGCCCCCACAGGGTGCTCCATGTGAACAGGCTCAAAGCATATGTTGACAGGAAGGACATGAGCTTGCTCATGGCCACAGATGAGGGACAGGAGGAAGAGAGTGACCCTCTCCCAGACCTGCTCACTCAGAATCCTGATGATGGATCAGTAGATGGTGTTGTCTTTTGTGGCAGCCTCTCTGACCATCAACAGAAGGATTGCAAACAGGTTCTTCAATCCTTCAGACATATGTTCTCTCTGACACCCAGTCAAACCAATTGGTGTACCCATGAGGTTGACACTGGTGACAGCCTGCCAGTCAAGAGTAAAATCTACAGGCAGCCTGGTCATGTTAGAGACTGCATCAAGACAGAAGTGCAGAAAATGTTGGAGATGGGAGTCATTGAGCCCTCAGATAGCCCTTGGGCTAGTCCAGTAGTTCTAGTGCCAAAGCCTCACACCCAGGGTGGTAAGAAAGAGATGAGGTTTTGCGTAGACTACAGAGGCCTCAATGCAGTCACTAAGACTGATGCCCACCCAATACCAAGGGCAGATGAGCTTATAGATAGATTGGCTTCTGCCAACTACTTAAGTACATTTGACCTGACAGCTGGGTATTGGCAAATCAGGTTAGCTGAGGATGCAAAGCCCAAGACAGCATTTTCAACCCCTGGTGGGCATTATCAATTTGTGGTAATGCCCTTTGGTCTGAAAAATGCACCTGCCACCTTCCAAAGGCTGGTGATTCAAGTTCTCACTGGGCTGGATGACTTCTGTGCAGCATATCTTGATGACATAGCTGTCTTTAGTTCCACCTTTAGGATCACCTGGTCCACCTGAGGAAAGTGTTAGAGGCTCTGCAGAAAGCAGGTCTCACTATCAAGGCCACAAAGTGCCAGATAGGGCAGACACAGGTTGTATACCTGGGCCACCTTGTAGGTGGGGGCAGGTTCAGCCACTGGAGAGCAAAATACAGTCAATCAGGGACTGGGCTCCTCCAACCACCCAAACTCAGGTTCGAGCTTTCCTGGGCCTGACTGGTTACTATAGGAAATTTTTCAGAAATTATGGATCAATTGTGACTCCACTTAATGAACTGACAAGCAAAATGATGCCAAAGAAAGTTCAGTGGACAGCAGGCTGTCAAAAAGCATTCGATGACCTAAAGCAGGCCATGTGCACAGCATCTATCCTAAAGAGTCCAGACTACTCCAAACCATTCATTGTCCAAACAGATGCTTCTGAGTTGGGTGTGGGAGCTGTTCTATCTCAACTGAATTTTGATGGTCATGACCAGCCCATTGCTTTTATAAGCAGAAGGCTGACCCCCAGAGAAAAAAATTGGTCAGCTATTGAGAGGGAGGCCTTTGCTGTGGTTTGGGCCCTGAAGAAACTGAGGCCATACTTGTTTGGCACTCATTTCAAGATTCAGACCGACCATAAGCCCCTCTTGTGGCTAAATCAGATGAAGGGTGAAACCCCCAAACTGCTTAGGTGGTCCATTTCCCTACAGGGGATGGATTTTACAGTGGAGCATAGACCTGGCACTGATCATGGCAATGCAGATGAGCTCTCCAGGTATTTCCACTTAGAGCAAGAATACTCACCTGGTCAAGGTTAGTTTATTGTCCCAAAGTTTGGGGGGGGGTCATGTAGGAGAGTAGGGTCTGCAATCCTATGATCACCCCAGATTTTTGCTCTTTGCTTCACTGGTTTACGACTTCTCTGGCTGTGGGCCTGCTAATCAGACCCACAGCCTTGCTGTTCTCTCATCATTGACACGTGTACCTTAGGTGCATTATCCAATTGGTACTGGGCCACCTTATCAGACCCTGTAACTCAGGGCATAGGTGTACCCAGGGCCTACCAGGGGCTGCAGCATGTATTATGCCACCCCTGGATGGCCATCTAAATCTGACACAACTGGCTGCACGACAGCTGGGGCAAGGTGGTGTAATCACCCTTTGCTTTAGATATAGTATACCTATATCTAACCCTAAAATGGACACACAGATTCCTATCAGTCACTCCTATGGCAGGCCTTGGCAATCCTGAAGGCAGAGTGCTTGGAATCGTGTGAGATGGTGCTCTGGCATGAGCTGAGCCCGTTTGCAGCTTGCGGAACCAAGTCCTAATAGCTGTTCCATGATAACGCGTACCATATACTCTTAAGTGCATTATAATCCTCGCGGTTATATGCTATCTCTGGTATCGCTTTATCAAAACATGTCGAGTAAGGTGTCATACGAATTGGAATACTAACCCCTCGCCAATTCTGGCGACGGGGTTAGCATTTCACCCTTCTAGAGGGACACGACATGTATGTAACTGTGAACCCCGGTTAAAGTTAACTCAAGCCTCAGCATCACAAAATGGATGCTGCCACCACAGACACAAGTCTGACCCCCTACAGCTGGGAGTCCTTCCAGCGAGGGTAGCTTGGACAAAGGGTTTCCTGTCAGGGGCGGTGCTAGCACCATCCCAGACAGGGTTTTGTGTATCCTGGGTAGGCAGGGCTTTAGAGGAAGGTGACTGCAAGTGGCACCCCGGTGCTCACTATGCATCTGCTGGCTAGAACCAGTTCCAGGGGCACACCAGCCCCTGGCCTGGGGAAAGTCCGGCATGGGAGAGGGGTGTAACCACCCCCCTACTGGTCCCACCCATGGGCAGGACCTAGTCGCGTGCCAGCCCCTTTTCCTAGTATAAAGATAGGAGCGGGCCCCCTTCCAAATTAGATCATCTTTGAATCCTGAAGCTACTTTCTACGAAAGGAACTCAAGACTTCTTCCTAAGATTTCTCCCTTGTGACTAAGGAGTAGTCACCCTGCACCCGCAGGCACCATCTAAGAACACTGCGGTTTGCTGCACGTCCTTCCTCCGGAATCCGACCGACCAGCACGACGAGACCCGGCTTCCCTGGCACCTCTGACCTCTACCTACCTCTACAGCTAAGCTGAGAACCGTAGGTGCGACGAGACCTCGAGGGACCGGCCATCATCAGAACTGCACGACTTCTATCCAGCACGACCGCCGAGGGATCCTCGAGTGAGTGATTTGGGGTCCGAGAAGCCCCGACCCTGAGCAGCTCCAGCACCGAAGTCCAGCCCCCCAGCATCCACGAGATCTGCGTGGGGCCCTTCTGCTTTTTGCTGCTCACCGCGTTGTCTGGCTACTAGCCCGCTGGCTTGTGGCCTTCCTGACGACAAACGACGACTTCACCACTGCTGGTCTGGTTGCTCCAGACTGGCCCTTGCTCCCTTCCAAAAGAGGAGCACCCCGGACCCTCCTGGTCCACTCCAGACGCCATTTTAGGTCCACCGCGTGGGCTTGAATTTGCCAAGACTTGTTGCCCCAATCCTGGGTCCAGCGACGTCGACAGCAGCAACCATCGTGGGACAGCTCGCACCTCCATCCTGGTCGCCGACAACGCCTCCTGGTCCGTGAGACTGCAGAGCCCAGCGTCACCCACTCACCTGGTCGAGGTGACTCCATCTGGTGCCATCCTGGTGCCCATCTAATCACTGGCTAGTGATTCAGAACTTGGTCCCCTCTGCTTACAGGTGTCTTCCATCTTCGATCCAGGCTTGGATCACTTCGAACTTCTTCACTAGTCGCCTGCCAGCAACTTCTTCTTTCAGGCTCCATAGACTGCAACGAGGATTCCCGACGTCTTTCCAGACCTATGCATACGCAGCCCCTGGGCTAGGTAACTTCGGCATTTCGGTGCCCCAGCATAGCCTCACTATCCAAGGGTCCAGATCCTTTTTCGTTTTCAGCCTAACTAGTCGGGTTCGCCCGAGAACACTAACTTTGCTTTTACTAGCCTCCATAGACTTTGTCCCGCATCCCGCGTGAGAGTGCACACTCTGCACCCGAGTCCCCTAGGTCTCCTGCTAGTAATCTGAAGGTTCAGTAGGCCAGTCCTAGCGATTCCAAACCCTATGAGATTAGTACTTACCTGCTAGTAATTTCGCATTCCACTTTTGTAGTATATGGTTTTCCGTGCCCCTCGGGCATTTGTGTAAATTGTGCAACTTATAGTATTTTCGTAAGAGTTTTGTTGTGTGCTTAGTACCCTGTCCTCATTAAGAGTACAGGGCTGTTGTGATCTAAATAAATACACTGTTTATTTTCATAACACTTGTGTGGTGTCCTTTCACTTGGTGTTCAAGGGGTATATGTGATGGTATAACAGCTGGCTTAACACGCCCTCTAGAGTTTAGCCCGAAGACTGCTCGTATCCATGCTACTAGGATAGCTGGTCTATAAGGTTGACTTGCAACCAATCATCAATAAGGGTTGTTTGGACTGATACAAAGTGCTCACTAGAATAGTGAACATTATATATCAGGCCAACTTCTCACAATACCAACCAAACCGCCAGTCATACCAGCAAAGACAGGGCCAATCTTCAGGTTACTCAAGGCCTTACAACAAAGGCAAGCAGGCTGCCCGTGGATGGGACTCGTCCAAACGCCAACAGCGGCCTCCTGGCTCTGCCTACTGTTCCCTCCTCCAAGAGATCATCAGTTGGAGGCAGGGTGTCAAAATTCCTTCAGAACTGGTCCCAAATTACATCGGACCGTTGGGTGCTCAACATCATAAAACGAGGACATACTTTGGAATTTATGGAAGTCCCTCCACCCAGACCCCCGACAGCCATTCCATCGAAACATCTGCGTCTCCTAAGGCTCGAAGTACAACAAATGCTCCGCAAAGGCTCTGCCCCAAGGATTTTTACGAAGCACTTCCAGGTCTTCCCTTACCTGGACGATTGGTTACTGAAGGCCCCAACCAGAACATTAGCGCAGGACGCGGTGCAGGCTTGCACCAATCTGTTCCAAAATCTGGGTCTCACTTTGAACAGGGAGAAATCCACACTGATGCCCTCAAGAAGAGCACGGTTCCAAGGAGCAGTATTAGATTCAAAGCTCTCAAGGGCATTTCCAACTCAAGAGAGGATACAGAAACTAGAACGATTGGCACGAGACCTTCGAGGAAAAAAGTTTCTTTCTGTACGCAGCTACAAGTCGCTGCTAGGGGTGATGTCATCATGTATTCCCCTGATTCCGCACTGCAGACTGCGGATGCGTCCCCTGCAGGAGCAACTGGACCTCCAGTGGCAACAAGTACACGGATCGTTCGACGACAAAGTGGTTGTCACTCGAGAGATGAAAGAGGCAGTGATTTGGTGGTCGCATCAAGACACTTTGTGCCAAGGTCTATCCTTCGCAAGCGTTCCATCACCTCACATACTGACAACAGATGCGTCATTGGAGGGATGGGGAGCAGTGATGCAGGATCTGCAGATCAGCGGCCATTGGTCTCCTCGCGACCAAAAGCTACACATCAACCTGTTGGAGCTGAGAGCGATCAGGCTAGCTCTTCAAGCCTTTCTTCCGCGACTCCAGGGTTCACAAGTGCTAGTCAGGACGGACAACACCACGGCTATGCATTATGTGAACAAGGAAGGAGGAACGAGGTCACTCCTCTTGTCGCGAGAAGCTCAACGGATACTGGAATGGACAATTCTTCACGGAATTTCTCTGAAGGCGGAGCACTTACCAGGAGTGCTAAACGAGGGCGCCGACAGGCTGAGCAGACTCAACTCAGTCAGTCACGAGTGGGAGCTAAAACAACAGGTTCTGGATCTGCTCTTTCACACATGGGGCACACCAGAGGTGGACCTTTTTGCGACGCCAACCAACAAGAAGTGCCAAGCCTACGCCAGCAGGTTCCACCATCAGGGCTCATTGGGCAATGCCCTATCAATAAACTGGAAGGGGAGGTTTCTTTACGCGTTTTCACCGATTCCTCTGATTCCATGCCTCATCAGGAAAATGAAGACGGAACCATGCAAGCCCCGGCATGGCCGAGACAATTTTGGTACACTGAGCTGCATCTGCTGTCGCTAGTCACTCCAATATGGCTGGAGGAAGTTCCGGATCTCCTGACAATGTCTGGAGGACAGGTTTGGCATCCAGACCCAAGGTCGTTACACCTGACTGCATGGCTCCTGACCAGCGAGAATTCATGAATGTCCCTCTTTCCAAGGAGATCAAAGACCTCTTTTCCCAGGCAAGGGCCCCTTCAACAAACAAGACATACAGACTGAAATGGAAGAGATTCTGTATTTGGTGTAAAAAGGAAAAGGTTGACCCTTTCACTTCAAAACCTCATCAACTCCTGCCTTACCTACTCTCGCTAGCTAAGTCTAATCTGTCCCATTCTACAATCAAAGTCCATTTGGCGGCAATTTCAAGAGTCAGAAGATCTGACTCTGGTCCTTCGTTATGGTCTTCACGAATTGTCAAGCAATTCCTCAAGGGCCTGTTCAGGGTCTATCTGCCAGTGAGATCTCCTCCTCCGACGTGGCACTTAAACTTGGTCCTGGCTCAACTGATGAAGGGACCTTTTGAGCCGATTCACCGCTCAGACCTGAAATACTTGTCATGGAAGTTGGCTTTGCTCTTGGCCCTCACCTCGGCAAGGCGAGTGGGGGAGTTGCAGGCCCTTACTATCCAAGAACCGTTTTTGCAGTTCAAAAGGAACACGGTCATCTTGCGGGCGAACCCAAGGTTCATTCCTAAAGTTCCTACAGACTTTCACTTAAATGAGCCAGTGATTCTAAAGACATTTTTTCCGAACCCAGTCACTCCAGCGGAAAAGACATTGCACACTCTGGATTTACAACGATGTCTAAAATTCTACATAGACAGAACCAAAGACTTTAGGAAGTCTTCGCAATTGTTCATTGCATTCGGCGGTCCAAACAAAGGTCTCCCTCTGTCCAAACAGGGGATCTCAAGATGGATTTCGAGTGCTATTCTGCATTGCCACAAGGTAGCAGGAAAACCTCTGGTGGGCAGGATCCGTGCTCACTCAACGAGATCAGTGGCATCTTCTACGGCCCTCTTTGCGGGGGTACATATCAAAGACATTTGCAGGGCTGCTACCTGGAGCAGCGTGCACACGTTCACTAAGCATTACTGCTTAGAGTCATTGCAGCAAGATGACGCGGCAGTGGGCCAGGCTGTCCTGAGAAACCTCTTCAAGTGATTGGTGAGCTTTCCTTTCTATCCCACCTTCCATGGGTAACACATTTTGTACTTTTATTTCTAATGTTATACTGTACTTCTTAGCAAGTAGGGTGTCTAGCACACAACGGCTACGAAAATCTGAGGCTCTGAGGTTCCTTCAGGAAGGTTCTAGGGGTGAGGCTCTTCTGATTGGCTGATGCCTAGAGTTTGGTCTCTTTTACAAAAAGAGGCGGATATTCTACAAAAGGGAATGAGGCTTAGGCCTTTCCTTTCTCGTTTGTACCTACTACTATGGTATTTTTTATTACCGAAACTCCCATTCCGACGACGGGGAATGATACAAAGCATGGGAATCTATGAAAGTTACCAATACTGGGGAGCCAAAGATACAGGTAAGTAACTTGTTTTCATCTTAAGGCTGGGGAGCCCTGCCCAATCAGAGATAGGCTCCTGCCCCCCTCCCACAGGAGAGGAGCAAGATAGGGGGTGTAGACTCCAGGACAGGGACCCATTGGTCCCTGCCCTTGCTGTACCTGTAACACCCCTAAATTTAGTTTTTAGGGGTACCCTGAACCTTCCTTCCTCAGATCCCGATTTGAAAACAAGAAAGAAGACCAAGAAGAAGAAGACCTGCCGTGCAACTGCTAACAAGAGGACGACACCAACTGACTTGACCCCAGCCCACCCGGCCTGTTGAGCCTTGAATCTGCTCCTGCTAAATCCCAGCATCTCCTGCGGACAGCAACCTCGAAAACCCCGGAGCACCTGCCTGCTTTGAACCTCTTAAAGACTGGGACTCCCATGAGCAGTGGTTCTGCTCAACCAGCAACACCCCTGGTACCAGCCAGGTACCGTGAATCCTGCACACTCTGAACCCGCCTAGCCTGGCCCGTGCCTGAGTGATCCAAGACCCGATTGTGACCTGAACTCCAGTGCCCAAGGACCCTCCTCGACGACCCGGACAACGCCTGCAGCCTCACAACCAGGGACCCCTCCAAACGCGACCAGCGGAGGGTAAGATTTGCTGACGTCAAAAGGAACCCCTGCACCTGGTGCCCCACGGCCCCCTGTGCCCAACTCCACGGTGCCTACCTATCCTCCAAGATCCCAACTTACCTCTCGAAGTGGTGGTCGCACCTGAAGAATCTCTGTCCTGTAGCCTTTGTTCACCTTGGATAACATTGAGCACCCGATGACTCAAACGCTTCCTGCACCCAGCTTCCCGAGTGCCCCTGGGAGTGCAACCTCTGTCCTAATCTACTTCCCCCTTTGCCCAGAGCAAGTGATCAGGAGCCCAGCTCCCACAGCCAAGTGGCATACTTGCCAGCAGCCACCAACCGCAGGCCCTATGCCGCCCATTGGTTAACCTTAACTCTGCCAGTCGAGTATTTACCCAAAAGCTGATAACTCACTTTTCTTCCATAGGCTAACATTGACTGGTTTCACTTGGAAATTCTTCCAAGTGTGGAGTTTTGAAACTTTAAAATATTCATCTAAAATCAGCCGAACAATGAATTCTGATTTACTCACCTGTGATCAGGAGAGAGCCCAGTGCTGGATCTTGGTGCCCAGCACGGACCCTGAAAAGTAGTTTTGACCATACTCACCAGTAACTTGAATTTCCTTCCGTAGGATAACATTGCCTGCTTTTTGCTGTTAAAGTTTCTTAAAAGTGTTGAATTTTGAATTTTTGAAACTGAAAATATTAGTTAAAAATCGCTTGTATGAACTAAACGAATTCTTTCAATTGTTTACAGGAGATGCACCAGTGCTGGATCCAGGATCCAACACTGAGTAAGACAAAGTAACGATAACACTACGTACCTGCTAAGTGAATTTCCTCCCTTAGGATAACATTGGTGATTCTATCGGAAAAAGTTTCTAAGTGTCAACTTTTAAAATACAGTAATATTCCTTAAAAATCTCTAATGTAACAAACACTTTTACTCAACTGTTTACAGGAGATGTCCCAGGGCTGAATCTAGGATCCAGTCCTGTGGTTAGAAAAGTAATCCATAAAGTAATTAATTGCATTAACTCGAAATTCCCATTGAGCTCAATGTTGCATTGTGTTTGAAATTGTGTTGCCTCTTGCAACAACTGTAACTACTGTACTTAAAAAGTCTATTGCCTATTTGAAAAGTATTTAACTAAAGTAATTCATTCTGAGAAAGTATATTTTGATACCTATATTGGTTCTAATATAAAACTATATCTTTTGATACACACCATAGGCCTAGAGTTTAGCTCTTGAGTGTGTGAGACCATTTGCTGACTGTGTGTGAACAACAAATGCTTTACACTTTCCTGATACTGCCTTATTGCTCGACCAAGCTACCACTTTAGAGAGTAAGATTATATCTAACTTTAGTCTCTGCCAAACCTCTGGGGACTGTGGACTCTATACATACTGTACCTACTTTGGTCCAGTATGTACAGAGCCACTTTCTTACACATCTACAACAATCTAGTCTAGATTGCACCTTGCAGCAGTCGCTGCATATTTGCTAAACCGACATCATTTAACCTGATTAAAAATTCCTGTGATTAAAGCCTTCATGGAAGGTTTAAAAAGAGTCATTCGACCCAGAATACCTCCGGCACCGGTGTTGGATCTTAACATTATAGTTACAAGACTCATGGGTCCACCCTTTGAGCCTTTACACAATTGTCCTTTGCAGTTCCTTTCATGGAAGGTTGCCTTCCTCATTGCAATCAACTTCACTAAGGAGAGTTGGTGAGCTACAGGCATTAACTTTAGAAGAACCCTTCTTTCATCTTCATAAAGACAGGGTAGTTCTTCACAGCATTCCTAAATTTCTTCATAACATTGTTTCTGCTTTTCACATCAACCAATCAGTTGAGTTACCTGTGTTCTTCCCTCAACCGGATTCGATAGCAGAAAAAGTTCTTAACACACTTGATGTCAGAAGAGCGTTATTGTATTATATTGATAGGACAAAGGACATAGCAACTTTTTGTTGCATTTGCTCCACCCACAAAGGCAATCCTATCTCTAAATTAGGCAATTCCAGATGGATTGTTAAATGCATTCAAACCTGCTATGCTACAGCTAAATAACTTTGTACCTCCAGAGCACATTCCACTCGCAAAATAAGGGCATCTATGGCCTTTTTAAGTACCATTCCTTTTGCTGACACCTTTAAAGCAACAACATGGTCCACACCACACACGTTTACAAAACACTATTGTGTGGATGTGTTAGCACGGCAACAAGCCAATGTAGGACAAATAGTGCTAAAGACATTTTTACAGACATATTCAACATCTACTGGTTAGCCACCGCTTTGGGAGAACGCTGCTATATATTCTGTGCAAAGCATGTGTATCTACAGCACACATGCCTCGAACGGATTATGTTACTTGCCCAGTAAGCATCTGTTCTTGGCATGTAGAGCTGAAGATTCACATGCGCCGTCCAAACTCCCCCAACAGTTGTAGTTGTTGCAGTTCTCTTTATTTACATTACATACACATGGACATCTCTTTACTACACTCACCCTCTTGTGGGAAAACAATCTAACAATGGAGTCGATGCCAATGTGCACTATCGCCGAAAGGAGGAGTCACTTCACCTCGTAACTCCAAAGATGTCTTCAAAGAAAAACAACTTATAAACATCCAGACCCAACACTAGATGAAAGGAGTATGCAACGCATGTGAATCTACAGCTCTACATGCTAAGACCAGATGCTTACTGGGTAAGTAACATAATCCGTCGAACCCCGCGGAAAGGCAAGCTTACCCTGTCGCAATCTGCATGTTAATCCTTTCCAGAAGAACCTGCTTGTAGGGGAACCATTTCATCAGGATTTACCAACTCAGACACTAATCAAAGATGCTTCTCTCAAAGGGATGGGGTGCTCATATGAGCTCCCTTCAGACCCAGGGAATTTGGTTGAACAAGGAAAAGATGTATCATATCGGTATGAGGGGATTGAGAGCAGTTCATCTAACTATAAAGTCCTTTTTGCCATCTTTAACAACAAACTCTCCTTGTTCAAAACGACAACACAACATCTATATTTTACCTGAATAAACAGAGAGGGTCACTCCCGTCCCTTGTTTCTCAAAGCCCAATCCATTTGGAAATGGTTAATAGCCAGGAATTTAACCAAAACAGCCAGTGATCTCCCACAGGTCAAATACCCAACGTAGACTCAAAATTTCCACAAAAATCACAACTGGATCCTAAACGAGGAGGTCTTACAGGAATTATTTTTAGAAATGGGATTACCCTCATATAGACTTGCTCGCAGAAGCAAACAACAAAAAATGGCAAGCTTCCGCATCCAGGTCCATCCAAACAAGGTCAAAAGGAAATGCCCTTTTTGATAAATGAATCAGGGGAATTTGTTTGCATTTTCCCCAATTCCTCTAAAACCAACAATAGTCCAGCTGTACAAATCCATAACCAGAATGATATTAATAGCCCCAGAATGGCCTTGTCTGTGGTAGTTCACAGATCTTCTACACCGGTCAGAGAGACCGCACAAGAAATTGCCGTGCAGACAGGATCACCTGGACAAGTTCGGAGGACATGTATTACACCCCAACCTTCTCTTCCCTCACTGAACTTGACTGCATGGCTCCTGGATTCCTCCAATATGGACATTTAGGCCTTTCTAAAGCATGCTGGGCATTTTAAGAGGCTCAAAAACCTTCCACTAGAAGAGCATATGCTTTCAAATAGAAAAGGTTTCATTTCATAAACTGATTTTGTATCAAGAGGATGTGATCATTCCATATCTTCGCCATTTACCAAAATTTGGACAGCAGTTTTCTTCCACTATGGTACGTACATCTTGTGGCCATTACGGTCTGTACGGCCTGTAGGGAATCTCCTTTATAGAAGTCTTTCTTAAAAATTCAAAGACTCTTTGGAAGGCATCAAAAGGTGTTCCTTCAAATTAGGTCACCCTCTCCTCTGTGGAACTTCGTATTGTCCTTGCCAAACTGATGGGTACCCCACTTGAACCGATACTTAAGCCTTCTTTGCATCATCTCACATGGAAAGCAGCTTTCTTGTTGCTATCACTTCGGCTCGTAGGGTAAGTGAAACTCAAGCTCTGTGTTCTGAGGAGTCGTACACATTCTTTCAGTGGTGCTAAGAACTACTTTCATCCCTAACTCTGCAACTCCGACTGAAAGGTCATTACACATTCTTGATATTATAAGAGTGCTAAAGTTCTACCTGAATAAAACCAAAGTTATAAGGAAATCAGATCACCTTTGTGTTAAGTATGGTCTGATGAAAGAGGTTTTGCAACCTCTAAACAACCTATTTCCAGTTGGATAGTTTCTTGTAAACTCCTTTCTCACCAGCCAGCTAAACAAAATCCTTATGACCGAGGGCAGATTCTACAATCGGAAAAGCTGCGGCTGCAGCTCTATTAAAGAGTGTAACTGTTTCTGAAATTTGTAAAGCTACTACCTGGAAATCTGCTCAGACCTTTACTGGGCGGTTCTTTTTCTCTGAGTTTTATATAGCGCAAACTTAACCTGCAGGTATCCGGTATCAGATCGCAGTATGAGCACCATACATAAAGGCACATTCATTTTTCAGAGATTAAGTGATTTGGCCTGAACCCAGTTCCCCAGATTCGAGGGAGACCTCGTTCTCTAGCTCACTTCGCCACCCCAGTTCAGACCCAGCCATATGCTAATCTGTCTTGACCAAACTGCCAAGCCAGGTCTTCCCTGGACCAGAAACAAGTGAGCTAAAGAACGATGATGGATTCAACCCAGATCTGTGACGGGGGGTGGGTGTCTGAAAAGTTTCAATGCTCCGTCCATCATCTCCTTGTGATTGCTTTGTTTGCCCTAAGTTGGCTTGGTATGCCCAGACGTGGGTCCCTTGCTCACTTTGCCACTGGATTCAAGCTAGCCTAGCTGAGGCTAGCTTGTTTTCGGTTCAGGGAAGACCTAGCTTGGCAGTTCGGGCTGGACTGTTCCCATGAGGCACAGGGTCAAGACTGATTTTTATGTAGCTGGGTCTGAACTGGGGTGACGAAGTGAGCTAACCAAAGATGATGGATTCAACCCAGAACTGTGACTGGGGGCTAGTGTCTGAAAAGATTCAGCTCTACGCCCATCATCTCCTTGTGTTTGCTGTATTGATGAGGATCCCCTGGAAGAGAAGGATACGTTACTTACCTGTAATCCCTCATACCAACTACCACCCTCAACAAATTCTATACCCAGGATTCCTAATTTCCATAAAAGTGATTTCACCTAACTGTTACCTGTGAGGCATGATGGGATACAAGGGTTACTGCAAGGTTCTTATAGACACTGTGCCAATTTTCTCTGTAATTCTTTGTATGGCAGTCTATTTCTTAATAATGACTCACATTTCCTTTTAACTAAAGGTTTGTGAAACTTTTTTATAGTCATTGTGTATTAATGACAATATTTCTTGAATTGTGACAGTTGTTTAAAATGAAAACTCTGTGTAATTGGCCATTTTTAGCTTGTGGCTGCAGAGCTACATATATTCACAAAAGAAAACAAAGGGTTTGAAGCGTGAATCTTTCTGGATTCGCTATGCTGTGTATTATTCCACCATCTAGTGGTTGGGTCCAGAATTGTGCTTTTTTTTTTCCCGTGGCCCAGGTGGGCGACGACATCCCACCATTTGGTGTCTTTTGCGACGTCGGCGCGCTCCCACCTTTGGTCGTCATCTTCACATTCTTTTTGCCGCCGTTGGGTCTGGATCGTTGCCGAGAAGTTCCAGAATTTTGGAAGAGGAATTCAAGCAAAATCGAAGATATTTGACGAAGAGTCAAGTTTTCAACTTCACCTGACTACAGGTCAGGTATCCGGAGTGACAAGGGAGAAGTTATGAACAAACCTTGATGTTCGTCGGAAAATACACTCGCAGGGGGCTCCCTGAGCTCGGGTATGGACAAAACACTGTTCAAGTTTGGCACCAATTGCCACCACAAGTACGCACAGAAGGACCAGTATCCAGTCTGCAACCTCTGCTTGACGCTCGACCACAGAAGCGAAGACTGCAACGCCTGCTTGGCGTTTACACCCAAGACCCTCAGAGTAAGGGAGAGACAGATAATGGCAAACCATAACATGCAGGCGCAGGGGCCACCTCCATCACTACGAGACCTGGGCCTCTGCAGTGGAGAAGAGGACAACATCACAGAAGGGCCTGAGAACTGCACGGTCGTCAAGGTCCATGAGAAAACGTCCAAGGAGGTAAGGGAGTCGTCGACCCCAAAACACCCAAGTGACGCTTGAAAAAGTGAAGCAAAAGCCCCGAGTGACACTTGTAGTGGTGAAGCTAAGTCCTCTCAAGGAGCTCTGCCATCGAAACATTCGACAAAAGCAACAGCCTCCAGAGACAGTCAACAGAGCGGATCCTTTGAAAAGGACTCCCAATTGGCATAAAGCCTCAAAAAAACTTTGAAGGTTGCCCTCGAGAAGGACACCCCGGCGCCGAGGAAAGAGGGACCGAAGCCTCGACGCCGAACATGCCGCAGAGATGGAGAGGATGAAGAGGCGGCTCGAGGCCGAAATGGCGAGCATCCTACAGCAGAAGAAGGACTTTGACGAGAAGATGAGTCAATACACCATCCCGCCGAAACCCGCGGTCGAGGTCGAAAGGGACGACAACGGCGAAGACGCTGAACCGCCGTAAACACCAAAACCAGTCAAGGAACTGCTAGAAGAGGACTACTTTTTCGAGGGAGAGGGTGACTATCAAAAATCCTATCGGGACTCGACGTCCTCAGAGGCACAAGACGTGGAATGGCAAGACCTTGACGCCGAATCTCCGGAAGAAGGCGTAGCCACTTACCCTTCGAGCCCTTCGCCGCCAGACGACCTAGGGATCTACAACATGATCATGCAGAAGGCTGCACAGACTATGGAGTGAAAATGGAGGAGGAAAAGCCCAAGGCATGTTTCCTCCTGGAAACTCTACTGACTCAACAGACCAGAAGCAAATTCCTGGCCATGCTCGCCAGTGTGCTGGACCAGGGAAGAGAGGCCTTTAAGGAGCCCGCAGTATGCAAGGCTGTGATATCTAGAACAAAGAAAAAATACAAACCTTCACAGGATCCTTCATACATCATGGGGTCCATGCTAGCCGACTCCATAAATGCAGCAACGGCTAGGAAAAGGGCCAATGTCCCCACAAATACCGGACCACCTCCGGACAAGGAGAGTAGGAGGATGGATCTCACAGGGAGAAAGGTGGAGAGAAATGCGGCAATACACTGGCGCATTGCGAATTCCAACACCCTGCTCAACAGGCACACATACCAACACTGGGTTGAGGTGGGGCAACTCCTAAAGCACCTACCAGATCAGTACCAACAAAGAGCTGCTCACCTGGTAGAGGAAGGAAAGAACTTGGCGAACGCATGCCTAAAATAGGCACTGGATGCTGCAGAAACATCTAGCAGGCTACTGATAATAGGGGTGACTGAGAGAAGACACGCATGGCTGAGAATTTCAGGATTCAAGCCGGAGGTAAAAAAGCAACATCTTAAATACACCCTTCAATGGAGAGCAACTGTTCGGCACACCAGTGAACGACAAGTTGGCACAGCGCAATAAAGACAACGAAACCGCAAGGGCCATTGGAGCGCTGCAGTTCAGGGGGATGAGAAGAGGCACACCCACAAGGAGACCTGGTAGTAGAAGTCGAGGAAACGTTCTGACCACATCGCACCAAACGTTTCAGCAAGGCTACCAAGGGAACAACCAAGGCCAGCCACGGCAGGGTCAGCAGCAGCAGAACTTGCAGTATCAACCCAGGAGACAGTCCTTTCGAGGGCGCGGAAACGGACAAGGACAGACACAGAGGGGAGGACAACAGCCCTCAAACAAGTGACTCCGCCAGGCATCAGGCCCTCACCCTAGCAACACCTCAGGGTGGGCGGAAAAAGAAAAAGAAAAGATGCACCCAAACGTTCAACAGCAAACAGTACCTCGAACACTCAACACCAATAGGGGGGAGAATAAGAGACTTCATCCAGGAATGGAGGAAGTTCACATCGGACAAATGGATACTAAACATCATACAAAATGGATACTGTATAGAGTTAGAAAGACAACCTCCAGACAGAAACCCAAGGAGAAAGGCACACTCAGCAAAGGAGCTCTCGCTCTTGCAGCTAGAGGCACAGGGATTGCTCAGCAAGGAGACAATAGAAGAGGTACCACAAAACCAAAAGAACAAGGGAGTTTACTCAACTTACTTCCTGGTGCCAAAGGTGGACGAAACACTAAGACCTATCCTAGATCTGAGGTTCCTCAGCAGATTCATAAGGACTCAAAAATTCAAGATGACTTCCATACAAGAGGTAATACCACAAATACAGCAAGGAGACTTCATGGCTACTATAGACTTAAGCCGCATACTTACACATTCCCATCAAACACAAGCGCTTGCTAAGGTTTGTGATCAACCAAAGCCACTACCAGTTCACAGTACTGGCATTCGGACTAAAATCCGCACCAAGGTTGTTTACAAAATGCCTATCAACTGTCGCAGCGCACATACGAAGCCAGGGGATACATGTATACTCTCATCTCGACGACTGGCTCGTAAAGGCAAGTTTGTGCGATCATTAAAGCTACACGTCCAGCAGGTCATACTAACACTAACAGAACTGGGCTTCTCGATTCATTGGGAGAAATCGTCAACAGTGCCAGAGCAGTCAAGATATTCTTAGCGGCAGAGATCAACACAATAGAGGCCAAAGTGTTCCCCAGCAGGAAGAGAACTTTGGCGATACTGAAGGAAACACGTCATTATTGCGAGGGGCAAGTTCTGACAGTGAGGCCGGAGAGCAAGCTGATGGGAATGATGGCGTCTTGCATTCACCTAGGCCAAAATATTTGACTACACATGAGGCCATTCCAGGAATAGATACAGCAGCAGTGGTCACGGGCAACCGGGAGTTGGGAAGATCTAGTGGTGTCGCACCCGCAGTGCATCAGGAAATGGCGTGTTGGAACGAACAAAAATTATCACAGGGGAAACCATTCACACAACCAACTCCAACAGTGACCATCACGACGGACCCCTCCCAGCTGGGGTGGGGAGAGCACATGAGCAGACTGAAGGTGAGGGGCTATGGCCGCAACAGGATGCGGTCAAGCACATCAACTACCTGGAACTGAAGACAGTTTTTCTAGCTCTGAAAGCTTTTCAAAAGCAGCTGTACAGGAAAAGGGTGTTGATCCAAACAGACAATACCACGACCATGTTCTACATCAACAAGCAGTTTGGAACACAGTCAGTAGCAATGTCAAGCTTTTGTATGGCGATTTGGGATCTGAGTGCAATTCCGATTCATGCCCTTATATAGGTACAATTCACATTGCCCTAATATAGGCATAGAAATCATACCCATATTTAGACATAGCCCATGCAGTCCAAATACAGGCATGGCTACTTCCACCCGTTCCAAAAAGCCACAATCATTTCTTGGAAAATCGGCTTAAACAGTCTGGGACATCCCCTTGCTTGAATATTGATTTGTCCAAGAACTCATGGAGTTTTCAAAGAACTGCCATTCCCTTGTGGTTCTTTTCTGACTTTATTATGCCCAACTTTACGTCAAACTAGGCACCTTCAAGGAATAAATATGCCTTCACTTGCTCTAGCAAGACACGGTAGTTCGGAGCAGTTCGACTATCTACTTGCCCAACGCAGCTCTCTACAGCAAGTGCCGAAAGAAGCCGACCCTCCAGCTGACGCACTGATCGAGACTCTGTCCTGTCTCTCGCTGAGAATCAAGCTCCAGTGTTTCCAAGCTCCCCTTGCGGGGTTTTTGGAAATCGAGTCCTGAGACAGAGATACCAGACCTCCTTCATTCTAAAACCAAGGTACGGAGCTGATTAGACCCGAAGAGAAATCTTGGATAGATTCTTGGCAAAGAATACTAAACCTATACTACACCACACTTACTTTTTCCCTTGTACAAGACCTAGGTTTGGTACATTGGGGTAGGCGTATTTTAGAAGCACCAGTTGAGTACTTTTAGCCTTTATTTATGTATGTATTTTTATATGGCTTAGAAACCATACAATGCTCTTACAGTATTATTTTATAATATTGTTCTCGCTGTACGCATTATACTTTGCAGCCTCTATTACGATTGTTGCAGTTCATTTCTTCTGTGTGATGAAGAAGACTGTTCAATAAATCCTTTTATTGAAAATTGCCGTCTTTCTATTTCTCTGCACCTCTGGTGAAACAAAGCATGTACTATTGACTAAGTGAAATTACTATCTATTGTTTCCGCGACTCTAGAGATACATTTCTTATTCTTGGGAAACAAAGTTGTCATGTTTATACGGTTGTCAGAAACTAATCCCTTCTTGTGAATTCGAGAAAGTTTCTAGTGACCTCTGAGCTAGCTGGCACTCAAAATTAAGTTTAGTATATTCGATAGAGACCTACTGACCTCAGTCCTATGTCTAATCTGTAGGATATATTATTCCAATGCGCAGAGCCTATTGGGAATATAGGAACTACACTACAAAGCCTAGCACAGGAGATATGGTCATGGGCCATCCCACTAAGTATAGACCTACTAGCAATACATGTCCCAGGGAAGGACAAAGTGGAGGCTGACCGATTCAGCAGGCAGACATCATCATCACACGAATGGGAGATCAACCAACAGGTATTACAGAAGGTATTCCGGAAGTGGGGTTTACTGCAAGTAGACCTATTTGCAAGAAACCAACCCTTCGGATCCAGACAACCAGACCATCGGTCACAAGGGAATGCGCCATGGATAAGTTGGTCAAAGACATTTGCATAAACTTTTCCCCCGATCCCACTGATAAATAGTGTACTCAGCAAATCCAGGATCAGCAGCATGTCGCTGATACTAATAGCACCTCAGTGGGCCAGGCAGGTCCTGGTTCTCACAAATAGTGGAGATGGAGCAGACACCAGCTCACAGATTCCCAAAAAGAAGGGACCTGTTAACAATACAGAACGGAAGGATGCAACACCCAGAGCCAGAGAGCCTCAACCTAGTGGCATGGCTCCTGAAGACCTAGAGTTTACACACCTCAAACTACCGTCAAACACAATGGCAGTGCTCAGGGAGCAAGAAGACCTACCTCAAGAACGTGCAAAGTGAAAAGGATTCTCCAAATGGTGCATTAGGGAGAAACTGCAAAGAAAAATCACAAGGGAATCAACAGTACTAAAATACTTACCACATCTACTACAAAGTAAACTAAGCTACATATCACTAAGGGTGCACTTAGCGGCGATAGTGGCTTACACAAGAGGAGAAACAGGGAAAGGTTTCTTCACCACCCAAGTAGTAAAAAGATTTCTAGAAGGAGCAAAGAGTATCGAACCTCCAAACAGAATGCCAGCACCAGCATGGAACCTCAATGAATTACTGACACAATTGATGAAGGCACCATTCGAGCCCATGCACAAGGTTACTCTGCACATGCTCACACTAAAGACGGCCTTCTTAGTAGCGATCACATCACTACGGAGAGTAAGTGAGTTGCAGGTGCTAACACTTCAAGAACCCTACCTGCAAATACACAATGATAGGATTGTAATGAGAACAAACCCCCACTTCATGCCAAAGGTGGTGTCTCAGTTCCACATCAGCCAAACAATCAAAATACCTTGTTTATTTCCAAAAAACAAGCACAGAGAGAGAGCGGCATACACTGGACGCCATGAGGGCGGTGATGCTCTATATAGAAAGAACAAAGGAGTGCAGAGAGACAAAGCAGCTCTTTGTTTCCTTCGCAAGCAGTTTCTTGGGACGACCTGTTACCAAGAATACCATTGCACGATGGATCTCACAAACCAAACAACTATGCCACAAACTAGCTGGCCAACAGTTAGAAGGGGCAGCTCATGCTAATTCAACCAGGAAGAAAGGAGCAACAATTGCGTTTCTAGCTAACATCTAACTGAACATCTGACTGACATCTTCCAGCCCTATACTCCCGGGCGCTCTTTGCGCTCCAGTAACCAACAACTACTGAAGGTACCTAGAGTTAAGAAGACCAGGCAGGGTGGCCGTGCGCTGGCTTATACCGGACCAACACTCTGGAACTCATTGCCGCCGGAACTAAGGTCTCTCACCAGCCATATGATGTTTCGGAAAAACCTAAAAACTTACCTGTTCCCCAGTAACTAACTGTCTTTTTCCACCATTGGACACACTATTATACCTCACCTCATTTGCAGCCACAGCGCGGAGATACCCCTTCGGGGGTCTATTCTGGCGCTTTATAAGCATATAAAATAAATAAATAAAATAACACACCAATTCAAGACATTTGCCAAGCTGCAACATGGTCTTTCGTGCACACGTTCACTAAGCACTACTGTGTGGATATCCAAATGAACAAAGAAACGCAAGTGGGACAGAAGGTCTTACAGCACATTTTCAGTAACCAGTGCTCATCTTCCACCCAGCCACCGCAATAAGGACAAACCTGCTACATAGCCTATGCACAGCATAGTGAATCTAGAAAGATTCACGCTGCAAAACGTATAGTTTCTTACCTGTCTGTGTAGTTTTGCAGCTTGAAGACTTTCTGGATTCAATAGCGAACACACCCTCCGCCGCCAGAAAGATGAAAAAGGAGGAAGGGGATTAAAAAATGGACAAGACTTAAGAAACAAGAGGAAAAACAATAACATAAGAAAAGAAAAAAGAATCCGAAGCTGGCGACCAAAGGCGGGAGCTTCCGCCGGAAGCGCGCCGACATCACGAAAGACACCAAATGGTGGGATGTCAACGCCCACCTGGGGCACGAAGAAAAAAAGAAAAAAAGACTACAATGCCGGACCCAACCACTAGATGGCGGAATAATGCACAGCATAGTGAATCCAGAAAGTCTTCTAGCTGCAAAACTACACCGACCGGTAGGAAACGATACGTTACAGGGAAGTTATGTTAGGTTCAGATTTTATACACAAAATTATAACATCCCTGAACCCTATTTCTTTTTTTGTGATTTTCTATGGTTTGTTTAATTTTATTTCCTAACTAAAAAGTCCCTATAAACTCAGGCCCCGAAAAAAATGTTTTGGGCAATTTCTAGCCCATAAGTCTTGGTCCCTCAGACTCCCTATCTTCAGTCATATGGGGTGACCACTTATGTCCTATATAATGTTTTTCTCCCAACCCCCTGCACGGGATCAGTGTCCCGCATCACAAAATGGCGCCCAGAACTTTTCCTCTCATTGTTGTGGCCCGTGTGTGTGAATGTATTCTCCTGGTTTCGTAGTGTTGCCCTCAAGCTGTCATCTCGTCGGCTGCGTTCATATTCAGCGCTCCACCGCACACTGACGTTTTAGTCCAAAGAAACGGCTTCCTTTCAGTCAAGAATGCCACGGCACTCTTGTACAGTTGATGGTAACGTTTTATTCGATCCAGACACAAAAGAGCAGCATCAACACGTTTTGGTGCCCCACAGCACCTTGAGCACGACAAAGGTGCTGTGAGCCACCAACCAGGGTCCTCGCATGTGGGCTGGAATATTTATTGCTTATGACTTTGGTGAAGGTTCCCCTTGAAGAGACATTGGATTACAGGTAAGCATTGTTTCCTTGCCTACAAATTCCTCACCAATCTCCCCAACTCTTTTCTCACCTCTCCCTGTTCTGAGAAATGGTCGCACAGCCATTACATACATATGGTTTTAGGTTACATTGTTAAACAGCATAGCCACTGATCAAAATTCTGCAGGCTGTGTCTGTACAGGCTCTAAAAAAAGAATGAGGAACTTACGGCAGGGCTCTAGTTTGGCGCTATATGGCTCCAATGATGTCTTGTCCTGGTATGTGCCTGATGCCGGAATGGAGCCGAACTCCACCTAATGGTTTAGGAAAGCTGTTGGAAAGTTTTTGCATCCTGTCTTGCACCTTAGTATATTCAAAAAGTGAGTAATCTGCTGGTAGATAAAGCATTCACCAGAAGATCATTGTCTAGGGTAAGTAACTTGTTCAACAGAACTTTCTCTGTGTAGCACTAGTAGAGAGCACAGCTTTATGAATTACAAGTTGGTATGTCTGCTGCTTCTATATTTTATTTTTGTATCAAATTAATTTGTGTCTTAATTTTTTTTCAATCAGAGATGAATACCTTGAAAAAGTACAAGAGAAAACTTGGAGAGTGTACTGACAAACTGCAACCACGAAGAGCAAGAGCATTAAAAAAAGTCAGCTATTCAGAGAAAGATGATGATAGCTGGATCTCAGGCGAGGAGGATGTTTGGAACTCTGCTGAAGATGATGACTGGGACGCAGATGAAGAGTCTAATTATAGACCTAAAAGACCCAAAAGGATGCTGAACAACACTGCAAGAAAATACTCCAGTGAACGCAAATTTAAAAATCCTGCTGGAAAATCCAAGTCGTCCCAAAAAATTCCAATAACAAAATCGGGAGTGAAAAAGTACCCGTGCCCAGACTGTGGGATCGTCTTTTTTTATGAATCCAACCTAATCGAGCACCAGGTATTCCACAAAGAGGCAGACCTGCCAGGTGTAAAGGAAAAACGTCTTCTTAGGAATTCAAATGTCTTTTTTTATAAATCCAACCTAATCGAGCACCAGGTATTCCACAAAGAGGCAGACCTGCCAGGTGTAAAGGAAAAACGTCTTCGTAAGAATTCAAACGTCTTTCTTTATAAATCCAACCTAATAGAGCACCAGGTATTCCACAAAGAGGCAGACCTGCCAGGTGTAAAGGAAAAACCTCTTCGTAAGAATTCAAACGTCTTTTTTTATAAATCCAACCTAATCGAACACCAGGTATTCCACAAAGAGGCAGACCTGCCAGGTTTAAAGGAAAAACCTCTTTGTAAGAATTCAAATGCCAGTGTAAACAGAAAAGTAAGCAAATCAAAATACAATAACAAGAAGAAGCGTTACAATGAGCGGAAAAGTGCAAGTAAAAATCAGCAAACAACCCAAGAAAAGAAACCACACTATTCAAACGCCAGTGTAAATAGAAAAGTAAGCAAATCAAAATACAATAATATGAGGAAGCGTTACAATGAGCGGAAAAGTGCAAGTAAAAATCAGCAAACAACCCAACAAAAGAAACCACACTATTCAAACGCCAGTGTAAATAGAAAAGTAAGCAAATCAAAATACAATAATATGAGGAAGCGTTACAATGAGCGGAAAAGTGCAAGTAAAAATCAGCAAACAACCCAACAAAAGAAACCACACTATTCAAATGCCAGTGTAAATAGAAAAGTAAGCAAATCAAAATACAATAATATGAGGAAGCGTTACAATGAGCGGAAAAGTGCACGTAAAAATCAGCAAACAACCCAAGAAAAGAAACCACACCATTCAAATGCCAGTGTAAATAGAAAAGTAAGCAAATCAAAATACAACAACAAGAAGAAGCGTTACAATGAGCGGAAAAGTGCAAGTAAAAATCAGCAAACAACCCAAGAAAAGAAGCCACACCCATGCGATGAATGTGAAAGGTCTTTCAATGCTTATGAAATGTTGCTTCAACACAAGAGGGTTCATGCAAGCAAGAAAGATTTCATGCACGTGGACGGGAAGAAAGATGTCATAAAGCATCATCTGAAAACCCCAGAAAAGAAGCCACACCCGTGTGATGAATGTGAAAAGTCTTTCAATGCATATGAAATGTTGCTTCAGCATAAGAGAGTTCACGCAAACAAAAAAGCTTCCAAGTTGAATGATGAGGAGAAAAATGTTAGCGAACCCAAAAGTGATAGCGAAACTAAAGTGGAGTCAGAAAAGAAACCTCACCCTTGTAGTGATTGTGATCTGTCTTTTAATTCTGCTGCATTGCTGCTTCAACACCAGAATGTTCATACAAAAGCAAACGTTTCCACCAGGGTTGATGAAAAGGAAGGTGTTGGTACACCCAAGGTTGAGACAAAAGCAATAGAAAAGAAACCTTACCCATGTAGTGAGTGTGATCTGTCTTTTAATTCTTCTTTGATACTGCTTCAACACCAGAACGTTCATACAAAAGGAAAAGTTTCCACGAGGATTGATGAAAAGGAAAGTGTTGGTACACCCAAGGTTGAGACAAAAGCAATAGAAAAGAAACCTTACCCATGTAGTGAGTGTGACCTGTCTTTTAATTCTTCTTTGATACTGCTTCAACACCAGAACGTTCATACAAAAGGAAAAGTTTCCACGAGGATTGATGAAAAGGAAAGTGTTGGTACACCCAAGGTTGAGACAAAAGCATCAGAAAAGAAACCTTACCCTTGCACCGAATGTGAAATGTCTTTTAATGCTTCAGCAACATTGCTTCTACACCAGAAAGTCCATGCAAATGGAAAAGACTCCATACATCATGACGAAAAGAATACTGTGCATGAACTTGACAACCTAGTCACAGACAAAACATCGATATGCTGTGAAATCGAGAAATGTTCCCATGATTCTTCAGCACCTCAACAACCGATGACTGACACTAGCGTAAACGATTCAATATGTTCAGATGAGAACCGTGTGAGTACACTTGAGAACATTTCCTCAGAAAAGACAAGTGATGAAAGTGAAAAGTCTTTGACCCCTTCTGCAATGCCACTCCAACAGCAGAAGGCTCACACAAAAGAGGAACGTTCCATGCAAAGTGATGAGGAGAAAGGTGATAGTAAACTGATGAGTGAGACAAAAGCCTCCGAAAAGAAACCTTACCCTTGTAGTGATTGTGATCTGTCTTTTAATTCTGCTCCATTGCTGCTTCAACACCAGAATGTTCATACAAAAGCAAACGTTTCCACCAGGGTTGATGAAAAGGAAAGTGTTGGTACACCCAAGGTTGAGACAAAAGCAATAGAAAAGAAACCTTACCCATGTAGTGAGTGTGATCTGTCTTTTAATTCGTCTTTGATACTGCTTCAACACCATAACGTTCATACAAAAGAAAACGTTTCCACGAGGATTGATGAAAAGGAAAGTGTTGGTACACCCAAGGTTGAGACAAAAGCATCAGAAAAGAAACCTTACCCATGTAGTGAGTGTGATCTGTCTTTTAATTCTTCTTTGATACTGCTTCAACACCAGAACGTTCATACGAAAGAAAAAGTTTCCACGAGGATTGATGAAAAGGAAAGTGTTGGTACACCCAAGGTTGAGACAAAAGCATCAGAAAAGAAACCTTACCCTTGCACCAAATGTGAAATGTCTTTTAATGCTTCAACAACATTGCTTCTACACCAGAAAGTCCATGAAAATGGAAAAGACTCCATACATCATGACAAAAAGAATACTGTGCATGAACTTGACAACCTAGTCACAGACAAAACGTTGACATGCTGTGAAATCGAGAAGTGTTCCCAGGATTCTTCAGCACCTCAACAACCAATGACTGACACTAGCTTAAACGATTCAATATGTTCAGATGAGAACCGTGTGAGTACACTTGAGAACATTTCCCCAGAAAAGACAAGTGGTGAAAGCGAAAAGTCTTTGACCCCTTCTTCAATGCCACTCCAACAGCAGAATGCTCACCCAAAAGTGGAACGTTCCATGCAAAGTGATGAGAAGAAAGGTGATAGTAAACTGATGGGTGAGACAAAAGCCTCTGAAAAGAAACCTTACCCATGTAGCGAGTGTGAGCTGTCTTTTAATTCTTCTTTGGTACTACTTCAGCACCAGAACGTTCATTCAAAAGAAAAAGTTTCCACGAGGATTGATGAAAAGGAAAGTGTTGGTACACCCATGGTTGAGACAAAAGCATCAGAGAAGAAACCTTACCCTTGCACCGAATGTGAAATGTCTTTTAATGCTTCAGCAATATTGCTTCTACACCAGAAAGTCCATGCAAATGGAAAAGACTCCATACATCATGACGAAAAGAATACTGTGCATGAACTTAACAACCTAGTCACAGACAAAACGTCGACATGCTGTGAAAGCGAGAAGTGTTCCCATGATTCTTCAGCACCTCAACAACCGAGGACTGATACTAGCTTAAACGCATCAATATGTTCAGATGAGAACCATGTGAGTACACTTGAGAACATTTCCCCAGAAAAGACAAGTGGTGAAAGCGAAAAGTCTTTGACCCCTTCTTCAATGCCACTCCAACAGCAGAATGCGCACACAAAAGAGGAAAGTTCCATGCAAAGTGATGAGAAGAAAGGTGATGGTAAACTGATGGGTGAGACAAAGGCCTCCGAAAAGAAACCTTACCCATGTAGTGAGTGTGATCTGTCTTTTAATTCTTCTTTGGTACTGCTTCAACACCAGAACGTTCATACAAAAGAAAAAGTTTCCTCGAGGATTGATGAAAAGGAAAGTGTTGGTACACCCATTGTTGAGACAAAAGCATCAGAGAAGAAACCTTACCCTTGCACCGAATGTGAAATGTCTTTTAATGCTTCAGCAATATTGCTTCTACACCAGAAAGTCCATGCAAATGGAAAAGACTCCATAAATCGTGACAAAAAGAATACTGTGCATGAACTTGACAGCCTAGTCACAGACAAAACGTCGACATGCTGTGAAAGCGAGAAGTGTTCCCATGATTCTTCAGCACCTCAACAATCGAAGACTGACACTAGCTTAAAAGCATCAATATGTTCAGATGAGAACCGTGTGAGTACACTTGAGAACAATGCCCCAGAAAAGACAAGTGATGAAAGCGAAAAGTCTTTGACCTCTTCTTCAATGCCACTCCTACAGCAGAAGGCTCACACAAAAGAAGAACGTTCCATGCAAAGTGATGAGAAGGAAGGTGATAGTAAACTGATGACTGAGACAAAAGCTTCCAAAAAGAAACCTTACCCATGTAGTGAGTGTGATCTGTCTTTTAATTCTTCTTTGGTACTGATTCAACACCAGAACGTTCATACAAAAGAAAAAGTTTCCACGAGGATTGATGAAAAGGAAAGTGTTGGTACACCCAAGGTTGAGACAAAAGCATCAGAAAAGAAACCTTACCCTTGCACCGAATGTGAAATGTCTTTTAATGCTTCAGCAATATTGCTTCTACACCAGAAAGTCCATGCAAATGGAAAAGACTCCGTACATCATGACGAAAAGAATACTGCGCATGAACTTGACAACCTGGTCACAGACAAAACGTCGACATGCTGTGAAAGCGAGAAGTGTTCCCATGATTCTTCAGCACCTCAACAACCGAAGACTGACACTAGCTTAAATGCATCAATATGTTCAGATGAGAACCGTGCGAGTACACTTGAGAACAATGCCCCAGAAAAGATAAGTGATGAAAGCGAAAAGTCTTTGACCCCTTCTTCAATGCCACTCCAACAGCAGAAGGCTCACACAAAAGAAGGTTCCATGCAAAGTGATGAGAAGAAAGTTGATAGTAAACTGATGGGTGAGACAAAAGCCTCCAAAAAGAAACCTTACCCATGTAGTGAGTGTGATCTGTCTTTTAATTCTTCTTTGGTACTGCTTCAACACCAGAACGTTCATACAAAAGAAAAGGTTTCCACCAGGGTTGATAAAAAGGAAAGTGTTGGTACACCCAATGTTGAGATAAAAGCCTCAGAAAAGAAACCTTACCCGTGTAGTGATTGTGATCTGTCTTTTAATTCTGCTCCATTGCTGCTTCAACACCAGAAGGCTCACACAAAAGACAAACGTTCCGTGCAAAGTGATGAGATGAAAGGCGATAGTAAACTGATGGGTGAGACAAAAGCCTCCGAAAAGAAACCTTACCCATGTAGTGAGTGTGATCTGTCTTTTAATTCCTCTTTGGTACTGCTTCAACACCAGAATGTTCATAAAAAAGACAAAGTTTCCACCAGGGTTGATGAAAAGGAAAGTGTTGGTACACCCAAGGTTGAGACAAAAGCACCAGAAAAGAAACCTTACCCTTGCACCGAATGTGAAATGTCTTTTAATGCTTCAGCAACATTGCTTCGACATCAGAAACTCCATGCAAATGGAAAAGACTCCATACATCATGACGAAAAGAATACTGTTCATGAACTTGACAACCTAGTCACAGACAAAACATTGACATGCTGTGAAAGCGAGAAGTGTTCCCATGATTCTTCAGCACCTCAACAATCGAAGACTGACACTAGCTTAAACGCATCAATATGTTCAGATGAGAACCGTGTGAGTACACTTGAGAACAATGCCCCAGAAAAGACAAGTGATGAAAGCGAAAAGTCTTTGACCCCTTCTTCAATGCCACTCCAACAGCAGAAGGCTCACACAAAAGAAAAACGTTCCATGCAAAGTGATCAGAAGAAAGATGATAGTAAACTGATGGGTGAGACAAAAGCCTCCGAAAAGAAACCTTACCCATGTAGTGAGTGTGATCTGTCTTTTAATTCTTCTTTGGTACTGCTTCAACACCAGAACGTTCATACAAAAGAAAAAGTTTCCACGAGGATTGATGAAAAGAAAAGTGTTTTTACTTCAAAAGTTGAGACAAAAGCATCAGAAAAGAAACCTTACCCTTGCACCGAATGTGAAATGTCTTTTAATGCTTCAGCAACATTGCTTCGACACCAGAAACTCCATGCAAATGGAAAAGACTCCATACATCATGACGAAAAGAATACTGTTCATGAACTTGACAACCTAGTCACAGACAAAACATTGACATGCTGTGAAAGCGAGAAGTGTTCCCATGATTCTTCAGCATCTCAACAATCGAAGACTGACTTTAGCTTAAACGCATCAATAAGTTCAGATGAGAACCGTGTGAGTACACTTGAGAACAATGCCCCAGAAAAGACAAGTGATGAAAGCGAGAAGTCTTTGACCCCTTCTTCAATGCCACTCCAACAGCAGACACTCCCCACAAGTACAAAAACGTGCATGTGTAATGTCTGTGGGAAACGTTTTAGCAAATCCTCACTGCTGATCATACACAGACGAGTACACATTAGATACTTTGCATGTAGTGAATGTGGGAAGCGTTTCAGTGCATTATCAAGCTTGAAGGTACACCAAATAAAACACGTAAAACACAAAAGTTCAAAATCATATTCCTGCAATGAATGTGGGAAGACCTTCAAGATCCCCTCATGCTTAAAGCTCCACCAGCGTATACACACCTTGGAGAATGATTCTTCAGCACCTCAACAATCGAAGACGGACACTAGCTTAAACGCATCAATACGTTCAGATGAGAACCGTGTGAGTACACTTGAGAACAATGCCCCAGAAAAGACAAGTGATGAAAGCGAGAAGTCTTTGACCCCTTCTTCAATGCCACTCCAACAGCAGACACTCCCCACAAGTACAAAAACGTGCACGTGTAATGTCTGTGGGAAACGTTTTAGCAAATCCTCACTGCTGATCATACACAGACGAGTACACATTAGATACTTTGCATGTAGTGAATGTGGGAAGCGTTTCAGTGCATTATCAAGCTTGAAGGTACACCAAATAAAACACGTAAAACACAAAAGTTCAAAATCATATTCCTGCAATGAATGTGGGAAGACCTTCAAGATCCCCTCATGCTTAAAGCTCCACCAGCGTATACACACCTTGGAGAAATGCAGAGACAAACGGGGGTCTGGCTCCAGGAGACGGGGTCTGAAAAAACCCAAGTTTGGTAAAAAAAAGCCCTGAAGGGGATCTGACTGTCTCCAGTGTCTTCTATAAACAACCTGCCCAATCCACAGAAGTGCTGCCTTTATGAAAGTGACACCATAAGTGATCTGTGTTTGGTCATCAAAGGTTGTACGAAGAGAGACGTCTGTGTGCCATTAAGTGTGGAAATAAAATTCATTGTATTGTTGAATTCATCCTGGAGAAAAAGCAATAAACTGTAAAACAAGCCAATGGCATACAATAAATACAAGAGTTTAATAGCGAGAGGAAAAGGTAGAAAGTTCTCTCCTGGTGGAGCAGGTTTTATGCTACGAAAGTGGCAGCAACAAGAGGGGGTATTGCTGATCATGGTTTCCAAGTTTGCAATAAACTGAAATGAGATTCGCAGTCCAGCAGTAAAAGTACTAAACCGCACTGAAAAATAACACTTGTTGCCAGAGATAAAGTAGTATACTAGAAAGGAAATTACTCTGCAAGAGCCTTTACCTAATAACATGAGGGGCAGATGAAATAAATTATGTATTTTGAGCAGGAACCAATGTCAATGTAACCAAAACTCCATGTTGCAGATTTCTTATAATAGAAGAGACACGGTCCATCACATTCAAAGTTCTGATCGCAGAATCTGAACAGTTGTCTTCAGATGACCTCTCAGTGGAAACCTAGCAAGGCTTCTTGATAGAAGAAAGGCAAAAGCTGTGTCATCTTCAGGCCAATTATTTGAGCAAGGCTTGGATCAGTCTTTTGGCTTCTAGCTATAATCCCCTGCCCAAAATTGCTGTTCACCTTGTAAAGCTGGGGCTTACAAATATATCTTTTGCAGTGCATTTATTACTAAAATAGCGATAAAACCTCTGTCACCCGCTCCAACCACTCCTAAGTGGTGCCCATATGTTCTCTGTCATCTTCAGTGAATTACCTGTTCTACTAACAACTGTCGACAAATGGTTAATGTACTCAGACAGGGTGATCCAGTGGCTCATCTCCTATCTTTTCTCTTGTGAAGCAATCACAAACCTGAAAGTCTGTCCTTAACCTTCCTAGTTGTTGATCAGTGCATCTTAAAACGGATTCTCCAAAATCATTTTCCTTATATGGTGCTCGTTCTGAATGCAGCCTCGTGTCCTGTGCAGTGAGGAAGCATTGTCCCTCTCCCCATGTCCTGCACCCATCTTCTTGCAGCGAGCATCTGGATGCTGTGCAAGAAGCAGCATGACATTTTGTGTGCATGCGTATGTTCATGTTAGCAAGCATCATGTGTCATTTTCTTGTCACCGTGCTATCCAGCACAAGATCACTTTTCGACAACAAGAAGAAACCTTTGCTGAGGAGAGGAACCCGAAGAAACTGAGGAGAGACTAACCCTAAGCTGAAGTGCTGCTTGGGGGATTGGCCTGCAGTGGTTGCCTGACTGCTAAAGAAAGGAGACAGGAACTTTCAAGATACAAGATGGCTGCAGGACTGGCCTCCAGGTCCGGGATCACTAAAGTTTAAATCCCGACCGGATCGACCATAGTCAGCCCCCCCTGACGATAGGTGCGACTAATTCACTCACCGGGATGACCTCGGATGAAACGTGTAACTAAGATGCAGATGCGGCGAGAAGGACCCTGGCTGCAGTGTGGTCAGTGCACCCTAAGGAGGTCATTCTTGGAGGTCCTCCGAGCCCCACCGCGAACGAGGGAGAACTCCACTCTGGACTCGAGAAGCGCAGGAAATCCAGTAGGTTAGGACACCCGAATCTAGGCACTGAGTCGCACAGCCATAGCTGCGTCGCCTGACTGGATAATGGCTGCCAGTGAATGAATGAATATAACATTTTTACAGCGCGAACTTAGCCCAGGGGCATCAAGGCGCTTTGGACAGAGATCATAGTGTCAAAGGATTGCGAAATGGGATGCTAGAAAGTTACAGCAGATGACCATCAGAACAGGTGAAGAGCCAGGTTTTCAAGGATTTACGGAATGAAGATTGTGTTTCCAAAGTTGAAATAGGGAGAGGGAGTAGGTTCCACAAATTAGCTCCTCTCACTTAAAATGCCCTCCCCCCCCCCCCCACCTGACTTCCCTAAACCTAGGAACTGTTACCCTATTCTTATTAGCAGAGCTCAAGCTCTTTGAGGGAACATACCTATGGAACATTTTGTTGATGGCATCAGCCCCCCTATTGTGAAAGGCCTTATGAACCAAACATAGGGCCTTAAACACAATTCACTGCCCAAGCGGGAGCCAAAGAAGGCTCCTAATCGAGACTGTGACCGAGTGAAACTTAGGAAGACCCTGGTTGAAGCGACTAAAATGAAGTTGATAATGGAAAAAAATCCCTAGTGGATCTGGTAGATTCGGTCATTGCCATAAAATAGGAGACCTTTTCCTCTCTAATGGCTTCCTTATATTCCCTTAACCGAAGTTTATGCAAATCCCTCTCTACTAAGAAAAGGTCCATCCGCCATTTTCTTTCCTGCTGTCTACAAGCCTGCCTCAGCTTTCTCAATATCTCAGAGAACCAAGGGGAGGAGGGACGTTTTCTTGCTTCATAGTGCTTCTTGAGAGGGGCAAGAGAGTCCAAGCCAGTTATTAACCAGCTAGTAAACCCATGATATGTAACATTAATGTCAGCAAAGGAAGAAGGGCAAAAATCACCAGGTTTGTCAAGAAGCACTTCCTTATTAACCTGTCTGAGATTTCTCTCCCATTCCACCCTCTTCCTACTACTAGAGTCCAGGGGGAGTACTGCCATTGCCAGGGGAAAAGGTATGGCAGATTGGTCAGACCAGGAAAGGGGAATAGGATCCAACACCTTAACCCTAGAATCATTGGTGAAAATCCCATCAAGGATATTTCCAGCCAACTGTGTAGAGCTTTTAACCAGCTGAGAGAAGCCGCCAGATTCCATAACTTCCACAAAAGCCTGGGTTTCAGGGCATAACATATTTTCCAAGTGGAAATTATAGTCACCCAGAAAAGTAACCTAGATACGGTCCTATTCGGTTACTGAAATCCTGGGGAAACTGTGCTTTAGGTCCAGAGGCCCGGTAGGTGACCACTCCACAAAAACTTTCAGTTGGAAGAACCTCCAGGGAGAAATACAAAGCCTGATAGGGATCTGAGGGGGAGGTGAGGGCCTCTGCACAACAGGAGTAAGGGGCATATGTATCAAAATGTAATTTTGCGATTCTCAAATAGCGATTTTTTGCGAATCGCTATTTGAGAATTGCAAAATGCTATGTATGTAGGGTTTGCAATAAATTTTGCGATTCCTACATATTCCTTAATTGCGAATCTCAAATTGCGATTCGCAATGAAGGAAAACCTCTCCATTCATTCCTATGGGCCTACTGGCCCATAGGAATGAATGGGATGACCTTCTCAATTTGCGAATCGCAAATTGAGAATGCAATTTCAAGGGACACCCTGTTGCACCCGAAAACGTTTGTGCTGGACACATATGGCCCATAATGTCTTTATATATTACCCCTAGCCCCCCCACCCAGCCTCCCTTCCCTATCACTTCTCACCAAGAGATATCCAGCCGGGATAGCTTCCACTAAGTCAGGGCCTGAACATTCTCTGGCCCAGGTTTCTGTAATGAATACCCAATCGGGTTTTTTGAAGGGACACAAAGTCATTGAATTCAATGGCATGTTTAATTAAACATCGAGCATTAAGAAGATACCCCATAAATGATTGTTTCAAAGGCACATGGTTAGGCCCAGCCCCCCCATCCTGAGGAGAAGAATGTCCAGCACCCAGTGGAAGGACCACCTCGCAGTTGTCACATGTAAACCTGTGATGTTCCGCTAGAGCCTCCAGGTTAGCAAGCCTGCATGACCCCTTCGCCTGAGGTTGAAGTTCTAGGAGCTGATCCCTGGAGTAAACCTGACGAAAATCAGTGCCTGGGATGATTTGGCCAGGGTCCCTGGCGCAGACTTGGCGCAGATGGGCTTGCCTTTGGCGCACCGTCGGCACGCCAGCGGTGCGCCCGCTGCGAGCGTCCGCTGTGCGTCTGGGCTGGCATGAGATTAAATACCTGGAGCTGGGGAAAGACTAGAGCGCATCCCACAGCGCTGACAAAACGGAAATAGAAAGGAGGAGCCTAATCGAGTCCTCTCTTCCCTCCACAACAATCCGCAAGCCGTGGTGGACCGGGGAAGGAGCAGCTAAGTCTAATTGAGCCCCAACTGAAAATGCCTAACTGCACGAGTCCCCCCTGAGGTCACGGAGCCACAGAAGCATCCAGCCAGCTCTAGGACCACGGGAGGACCGGAACACCTGGATCCTCCCAAACGGGTTGAAGTGGGTCAGTGACGAGCCTTGAGGGAGACTGGGGTGTTCCGAGACGGTAGCAGAGCCCCGGGACACAACGCGGCAGGAGTCCCAGATGCCTGACCCAGTAATGGCTGCTAGAATCGAGACCAAAAGTGGCCTGTCATAAGGCCCTAAGAAGACCTCGGTGTGCCGCGATCTTTATTAAAAGTACAAGTTTGGTCATTTGAGACCCGCAACGCTACATAAGCTGTCCTCAGGAGGAAGCTGAGCCCCAGGACTCAACACTCGAGTTGCCCCTGATGCCTGACTGGGCAATGGCCGTCAATCTCAGATGAAACCGGCCCGTTTCAAGGCCTTAAGAAGACCTCGGTCTGACGTGATTTTTAAGAAAAGTATAAGGCGGGGCATCTGAGACCAGTGACGCTACACAAGCCGTCCTGAGGCAGGAGCAGAGCCCCAGGACACAACCCGCGAATAGCTCCTGATGCCAGACTGTGCAATGGCCGCCAATCTCCGAATCACCGAGGGAACCAGCTAGAAATATGGCCACACGAAGACCCTGTGCACTGGGATCCTCCCATACAGAGTGAAGCGGGTCACTTGAGACCCTTGAAGGATAAGGGCTGTCCTGAGACGGGAGCGGAGCCCCGGGACACAACACGTCATGAGCCCCAGATGCCTGATCTAGGAATGGCCGCCAATACCAGAACCAACACAGAAAGCGACCAGCGATAAGGCCACAAAAAGACCTCCGACAGCCTCGATATTTCTTACAACTGCAACAAGGACTCAAAGGTCAGTGTAGGCAGCCCCTTGGTGCCTGGCCCCTAATGGTCTACTAGGGTCCAAACAAGGACCGGTCACATGAAAGTCTCGATCCAATGCCCCTCCAAAGCGGCCTTAATCCCATAGGGTAATGTAGGTAACCTCCTGACACGCGCCCTCACAATGTCTACCCGGGACCTAATTCTCTGACCCACCGCCACATCTAGACAGAGGTGTCCCCGTCACCTATAGAGAATACCTCTAACACTACAGGCCCCCTTACTAGGAGATCAGACCAACACCAACTCCCAAACCCGGGCCCAGAGTAGCCCTTCTCTGCACGCCCCTCCCCACTGCTCCCCCCTCCCAAGAGGCAATACCCCTTACTCCCCTCCCCCCCACCTGACCAGACAGCACTCTCTCCTCCGCAAAATGCCACCGGCCACGCAATTGGCTGCTGCCCCTCGAACACCAAACTACCTGATACCCCATGGACTGACCTCCACTTCCCCCCCAACCTCTTGTAAAGCGAAGAAACACTTCAAACATAGACTGATCAGACAACACCCCGAGACACTATTCGTAGACACTTACCAATGCAGATAAAAATTAACTTCATCTTCCACACTAAAAGATCCGACAACTGGACCATCATTCTTCACACACATCTCATCATCTCCAAAACTACCATTATATCCCACAGCCGCAAATTGACGACCTCTCTCCCGAACAACCAGATGATGAGCGGTAATATCTCCATAACCATGTATGCGAATGGCACCGCTCTGATACAGGCTAAGAGCGTTAACCTTGAGGTCTTAGACTCCCTCTTCCTCTCATTAAACAAGCATTAGCATAGCCAATAGGTCTCGGTTTTGAGACCTTCTAAGTATTTAGATAAGAAGCATAGTATCCTTGATGCAACAACACCAACTGTTGCATGTCTCAAACCTTATAATGTCCTAAAGGTGAGACCTATTGGCTATGCCAAAGCTTGTTATTTTTTGTTCTTGATGGAAACTTGGCTAGTGCCAGGAGGGTCAAGGGTGAGTGGCAGCGCATTGACAATTGACAGTCTTTTTTTTTTAACTTATGAGTATTTAGTTATGCATTACCATATCCTTGGTGCAATAACACCAACTTTGCATAATTAAATACTTATAATTTTCCAAATGCGAGATTCCTTGTCTCTGTCAATGCTTTTTTGTAATCTTTTAGATTGATGTTTATGGTTTTGGCTGTACTTTCTGTGGTTTTTGGTTTTGAATTTCCTTTCCCCACGATCGGTTTTTAATTGTGAAAGTATGACATTAAAAAATTTTTAAAATATATTTAATGTCTATTAAAGTTTTTTTTATTTGCAAGTTTGCTTTTTAAATGTGTAATTCTTTGATTCCCAAGTATCCGATTTTTGTGGTTGTGTGTGTTGTTATTGATGTGGGTGTGGGTGTGTAGTTGTGTGTGGTTGTGTGTGTGTATATGGGTGGGTGTGGGTGTGGTTTGTGTGTGGGTGGTTGTGTGTGTGTGGTGGTGATGTGTGTTTGTGGTGATGTGTGGGTGTGGTGATTGTGTGTGTGGTGGTGTGTGGTTGTGTGTGTGTGTGCGTGGTTGTGGTTATGGTTGTGTTGTGGTTGTGTGCGCGTGTCGCTTTCCCTCCCATGAGTCATTTAAACTGTTCTTTCCAGATCCCTCAAACAAGGCATGGCTAAGCACACAATCTCACAATGGGGCAGGTAAGTTCACCCACGGAACCAAAGGATGATGGAAATGACGTGTTCGCACTAGAGTCATTCTGTCAAATGTCTGCCAAACTGCGGCATTTTTCTACAGGAATGTTTGATATTTTGGTTGGTTCGAGGACAACGATTACCTTAGTTGGAATAAGTAAAAGACATAAATAGCATTCTAAAAACAATTAAGGATCGACTTTTGAGACGCAGTGATCACAAATTTGATTAAAGAAAGAACTCTGTTTTAAAGCAAATTAATGAACCGTGACGGAGGAGGAAAAAAACCAAGCTACGAAAGTGAAAGTTATGGGGCGGAGGCAGAAGGGAAAGCAACGTAATGACCTGTGATGGAGGAGACAGATGGCGGCGCCTGCGCGAACACATGCACTCAAACTTCAGGCCAGCAAAACTCTGGTAGGTAGCACTTTTTTTTACCCTTTACAAAAAGTAGAGCAAGCCGCGCATGCGCTGCTATAGGCTCAACCTATAAAGGCCCCCGTGATCACCACATGCACTGGACCAACTGCATCCCTCCCCCAGTGAGCCTTCCACGACAGGGGAGGCACCGGAACCCTCTCTCATCCTCTGAGATCCCCCCTCCCCGCCATCCTGCGGCACCTACTGCAACTCTGCACCTCCAAATAACTATCACACCTCCTCTGACAGACGACCCGCCCACCCTTGCCCCCCTCCCTTCCTGCTATCCAGGATCAAGCATTACCCTCAAGCTCAGCCTCCTCACAGCCCCTCCCCGTCTCCACCCGACACGAGAGATGGCGCCCGACATGAGCCAGCACTCCCCCCTACCCCTGAGCTCTCCCATAATCAAACCAGGCAGCTCCTCCCCCAATAACCATCAGGATTGGGACACACCCCCTCCTTCAACAACCATCACGACAGGGACCCACCACCCTCCCCCACAGGCAATGCTGCCCCAGACACCCTCCCTCCCTCCCTCCCTCCCTGGATAACCCAACGCAATGCCTCAACCTCCTGGAAACTCAGCTTGAAATCCTGATCCGAGGCCTGAACGAAACTCTATCCAACATGACCACGACCTGAAAGCCCATTCAGCCGCCACTGCGCCACCCATTCTCACCCAACCCAGTCGTGGTACGGTACCGCCCTCCAGCGAGCCCCATGTCCCCCCCAGATCCTGGTCCAACAGAAATAGGAATGATCGCTCCGAAAGACCCAGAAGAGCTACAACCTCACTTTCCTCTCAGGAAGCGGCACTTCTAGCCTCATCCTACGACCCCCCCCCTACAAATTTCTCCCCCAAATCCACGATCCAAGTAATTAAGGGAGTTAGAAGAGAACACCCCCCTCCGAGAGACCCTAGAACCCCAGCCCACCTAGCCTTCCTACCTAGAGCCCAATCCACTGAGAACAGGAGCAAAGAAGGGCCCCCCATCAACTGCATGCTCGTAACTGCAGATCTGCCTCTAAACATGGAACCGAACTAGCAGAAGCCATCCTCTCCCATGATATAGACATAGCATTCATCACGGAGAGCTGGCTCAACAATCTCTCCTACCCCAGCATGGACATGCGGGTGCCTCTCGGATTCACAATGATCAACAAAGACAGGCAAGTGCAAAGTGGTGGGGGCATAGCAATCATCCACAAGAACCACATCTCAATCACGGAAATTACCTCCTGTCTGTACAGCTCCTTTGAGAGTCTCTCAGTCAACATCAAAACACGCAGTATCAGGCCTACACTTTGCCATCTTCTGTACCACCCCCCAGGCAACTCCTCCGAATTCTGGGATCACCTCTCCGACCTGATTCCCATTGCGCACTCTGCAACTCTAACAACATAGTTCTGGGCAACCTCAATCTAAGATGGAATGAAACAAAAAACCCGCTTATCCAAACCCTAAACAACCTCCTACTAGAAAACAATCTGACCCAACACTGCTCGGAAGAAACTCACCATTGAGGAGCATTCCTCAACGCAATTATTGCCAAAGCAACGCAATCTCCATCGACCACATACTTCCCGTAGACTGGTCCGATCACCACATAGTTCTTTTCCACATCTACCATGCGGTCGTAACTCAACACCCCAAGCAAGTCCCCCCAAATGGGTCAGGAACACTGCTCAGATCCCTCGAGCTGACCTTAAAGAAAGAATTAGCTCACTCCTCCTCAACACAACTGATCACCTCTCAACTACCGAACTCACTTCTCTTTACAACTCTAATATGATGCTCTCCCTGGACCACCTTGCCCCCCTGAAACTAAAAAAAATCCAGGAACATTCCCTCCAGATCATGGTTCACCACTAACATCAATGAAGAAAGAAGACATCTAAGAGCCGCAGAAAGAATCTGGAGGAACAATCCCTCCGCCCTCCATCGCGATCAACTCCAAGCAGCCCGCAGGAATTACAAAAAGCACATTAAGAACAAAAAGACAGCTCTCTTCTGCTCTGCGCTACACACTGCAAAAAACCGACCAAAGAGCTTTTCAATATCATCAGGAATCAAACCTCTAAGCCTATGACATCCTTAACACAGGCATCCAAAGAACGATGCGACAACTTCGTCATCTTTTTTAGTGACAAAATCGCCAAGATAGATCTCTCACTTGGCTCAAATCTCATCCCCTCCACCGAGATTAAGGCATCCGAAACTCACGATAGCGCCTCCTTGAACCCCCCTAAACATTGGTCCTCCATTTTCATCCAGGAAGCAGAGATAGTCAAACTAATATCCAATGCTAAATCCTCATCCCATGCTTTGGATCAGCTATCCCCGCACCTGGCCAAGGACTTGAAGCTCGACCTAGCCCCACTATGCTGCAAGATCATTAACATCTCACTGAGTTCTGGAATTGTACCTGACTGTCTCAAAGTGGGCCAAGTCACGCCACTGCTGAAAAAGCCAGGGCTACTGAACAACTTCCGACCTGTATCAAACTTACCTCTTTTGTCCAAAATCCTGGAAAGATGTGTACTTCCTCAGCTGACCCAACACTTGGACAACATCAATCACTTAGATCCCCATCAATCGGGCTTCAGAAAGGGCTGCAGCACTAAAACCGCAATCCTCAATGTCGTAGAAGATCTACTCAAGTCACTTGACTCGGACCAATGTTGCCTTCTCATCCTCCTAGACCTATCAGCTGCATTTGATATACTCGATCACAAACTGCTTATCAAGGTTCTACAAGAAAGGGCTGGTCTCCAAGAGACGGTCCTCCACTGGTTCTCTTCCTTTCTCCACAACCACTCACAAAGAATAAAAATTAAAAACTTCAAGTCTGACCTCCACCCCGTCATCAGGGGTGTTCCACAAGGGTAAGTGCTCTCTCCTCAGCATTTTAACATTTACCCCTTACCACTCTACTCAGGAAATTCAACATCCCCTTTCACTTATATGTGGACGACACGCAGCTTTATCTGGAAACCACCCCCATTGATGACATCCAGACACTCAACGGCACACTCATAGAGGTTCTACACTGGCTCACAATCAACCACCTGAAACTCAATCAAGAAAAAACGGAAATACTCCTCATCTCCAACAAAGATGAAAAACTCCAAATTGAAGAATGGCTCAAAGCTATTGACTCCTTCAATGGTAACCTCACCCTGGCGGATTCGGTAAAATCATCTCTAGGTATCACCCTAGACCCGAAACTGGACATGATTATAAGATCCACTAAAAGTGCCTTCCTCAACGTGAAATTACTATACAAAATAAAACCCTATCTCCCGCCCAAATATCTCAAACAGGCCACTCAAGCACTGGTGCTTTCAAGAATTGACTATGGGATTGCAGCCTTGACTGGAACAGCAAAATCACACCTCGACCCCTGAAGACAACCTTCAATGCAGCATCCAGAATGGTCACCGGAACTAAGAAATTCAAACACATCTCTCCCGCTCTCAGAGAACTTAAATGGCTCCCAATTGAGTTGCGAGCCAGCTTCAGAACAGCCTGCCTCACACACAAAGCCCTGTACACAGGCAAACCGGAATACTTGGCCGCCAAACTCAAAAGGGCCGGCCAGTTCAGGAACCTCAGGAGCTCCAATACCCTGGTACTCATCCCACTGAAAACTAGTAAGCAAAAAAACGCAGCCAAATCATTTTCTGGAAACGCCCCAAAATCTGAAACCTCATCCCCCCCCAAATCAGAACAACCCACTCGTTTCCAAAATTCAAGAACCTACTCAAAGTCCTCTTCCTCAACCGCTCTCAAGCGAACCGATAAGAGCCAAGGAAGTACCTTAGCCGGCGCTCCATCTTACCTTAATTTTGGGTCCGATGACACTGACTCAGATCAAGAAAACTTTTTAGACACCCATCCTGTTTGAACAAGGAATCTGCTCTGATGCTAGTCTTGTTCGACCTGCACCCTCCGCCCCTTTGCCTGTTCGCTTCTTTGTTGGTTCTTCACCCGGCTCGAACCCTCATGTTCTACCAACTATCTGCACCGTCTATTTGTACATAATTGTATATGCTGTGAAGCGCTCTGATACCCTCGGGTCCAGCTAGCGCTATATACAACTCCTAAAATAAAGTACAGGACCTCCTTTTTAGTGTGTATATGGAGTGTGCGTCATTGTTTCCTAAACATATCAACATAAAGGTACTGCTGCGAGTCGACTCTTCCCACGCTCATCCGCATATCCTCATAGAGGCCTTTGTATCAATTTATGCACCCAGTTTTCCATTGTCGAACTATTTATGGCAGCAATGTTGCTTCCCATTCAGTGAGCAAAAATGATGGACCCCTTGAACCATTCAGATGTTGTGCCAATATTTATTTGCCAAACGAAGCTTGTGTTTTGCAATACTTGTTTATGCTGTGATCCCTGTGTCCTGTAATTCATACAGTAATAGTTGGCACACGTTAGTGAACGCATATGAGCCCCATCTCAGTTCTCATATTTTTGAGTAAACATCTTGGCTTATCCATAGTTTAGCTGAAACTTTATTTCCTGCAATGCAAACACAGAGAAGGAATGTGAACAATGAAATGCAATGACACTAAAAATGAGACAGCACAGCAAGATCTTCAGTCCATACAGAAAACACACTTGGTAGACAGCAGGGCGACCCGTAGAAGGGCTGTAAACATGGAAAACAGCAACCCGTTCATTGGATGAGAACAGATGTCATAGTACAAACTGCAACAAAGAAAATGGCGGTTTGGGTAAAGCGATTAATCAGTGTGCTGATGAAAAAGCTTCCACACTCTCAATCCAATGAAGAAAATGTAAAAAAGAAAGTTGCCACCTTCGGGACCACAATGATATCACCTTAGAGGGAGTAGAAATAATTGTGAACATCAAACTGTGCAACTAACTTGTTATGACATTTACTTTGCGGGCTCCATGAATAGAATAAAAGCTTCAGAAGAAATTGCAAATGCTGAATGCGATTGTGGAAAATAGAAAAACAGATGCGAGAAACACAGAAAGCATTCTGTGCAAATCTTGTGGGTGAAAAATTGATTTGTGAGAAGTACAAGAAACATTTTGAATAAAGGTTTGTGAGAGCCGTATACGACAGACTTCAAAAGTGTCAGACGCAACCAACCACATCGTCTGAACAAAGAATTGCCCCTTGGGCCGTTGAATTAGAACATGATCGCTTGTTCTGCCAGGAGAGTAGGCTATCACTACCATGGGGCAATAGTGATGTCTAGGTCGGGATAGGAACAGCTCACCCGATTTGATTATAGTTATTCTGAAGGCAGGTGTGTGCTGTACCCTGATCACTCCCAGTCCCTCTATTATTTCCGATTGCTACTTCTCCACCTTTGAGCATCTTTTAGGTTCTTGCAACCTATCACACAGTTCTCTTCCATGAGGTCAGTCGTCAGTCTCTCCACTCTATCCTGTGTCTCGCTGCAGTTCTCTTTCTGCTGCATCTCTTCTTTTCTTACTCACTCCCAGCCGCCTCTTCTAAAGCTCAGTCTTTCTTTGCTCCTGGTTCACATTCTTTCTCAGTCTCGTCTCCTATCACTACTTTTTCTCATCTGTCTTTGTGCATGTTTGACTTTAATAGTTTTATTCTTAATACATCACAGCACTGTTCATCGTTCAGTGCATATATTGTAGGGTATCGAAGCACCCATGGGAGATACTGCCAGTGCTGCATTCACTTCACTGCAGGTCTGTGTAACCACATGGGTCCTAACACGTGGACCAAACAGTGTCTTGGATTGAATTATTACTTCTGTAGTAGGGGATCTCTGTGTATAGTCATAATCTAGTGAATAGTCCCGCCCATGTGCGTGGACCCCAACAATCAAAAATAATCTCTTAAGTTGTCAAATCATGCAGAAAACTGCAAGACACTTAAGAGAGAATTTAAAGACAAATAATGCAGCCTATATCCACAGGCTACACTGTCCAGTACTTCAACTAGAAATTCCACCAAATAACACCACACATAATACAGCCTGCCCAGTTTCTACCATAGAGAAACTTGCCTCCCTCAGTAAAAGACACTGGAATGATAGAGAGGAAGGCATGGACAGACAAGCCCCATAGGCTGCCATTATGTGGCTTATACAGGATACTGTGCCTTTAAGAGAACTTTCCAGAACTTCTCTCAGTATCCCAGAATGCATAGCAGGTCCCTCTACTTTCAGTTCTTTTTTTCCGGCTCCTGCTTACAGGACCCTGGCATTGAGCTCTCCCTTGTTTCAAGGGTTTATTGGATATTTTGGCACTTTTGTGTTTTAAAAGTGTTTCAGTTTACTTTCTTGGTGTTCTCTTTCTCTTTTGTGTGCTGATTCAGGCGTTTTAGGGCTCTAAAATGCCTGGCCTTTTTGATAAGTGTCCAGCATGTGGGAGGAAGAAGGCCAAGAGTGATCCCCACGATGTCTGCATCGTCTGCCTCCCTGAAGATCATGTCCCTGAGGACTGTGTCATCTGCCAGCAGTTTACTGCTCGGACTCTGAGGGACAGGATGAAGATCAGGCTTTCTGGCCTTGAGGAGAGACGTCTGCAGGCGGGTCTGGGCAGGCTGGGAAGGTTCCCTCTGCCTCTGCTGCAGAGGCAGGAAGTCCAGCAAACGGTCCTGGTCTCCGTCGACGTCGATTGCATCGACGACGACGACGTCGACAGGGATGACGGCGGTGTGCTCCCCTTCTCCCCGGGGCTCCGGGTCGAGACGGCGTGACGGCTCGACGTCGAAGGGCCTGGAGAGGTCGCCGTCGAAGCCACCGTCGACGTCATCGTCATCATCCACGTCAAGGTCTTCCTATCGACGTCGGAGACGAAGTGACAAGCATCGGCGCTCGCCGTCGAGGCGACACCGCCGATCGCCGTCGAAGCACCGGTCGACGTCGAGGGGCTCCTCGACGTCGAGAGCATCTAGACGGCGGAATCGCCGCTCGTCGTCGAGGAAGGAACGTTCGACGTCGCGGAGGCGGCGTACGACATCACGGAGGAAGAGGTCGACGTCGAGGGGTCGACGTTCGACGTCGAGGAAGAGGAGGTCGACGTTGCGGAGGCGGCGTTCAACACCGGAGTCGCGGAGGCGACGTTCGACGCCAGAAAAGCGACGCTCAGCGTCGAGAAGAAAGAGGTCGGCGTCTGGGAGTCGTTCTGCCTCTCCAAAACGGCGCAAGAGGGGTTCTGGTCCCAGAAGTCAGACTGCTTCTAGTGGAGGGCGCAAGAGGAAGCAATCACCTGCTGAAGGGGCTGGATCTCAGCCCCCTTCGCCTAAGGGGTCACCGGGCTCGGTGTACTCAGAGGTGTACACGCCATCTCGGCCTCGGTCGCCACCTCCACCTGTTCCTAAAGAGGATCCTCCACCCAACCCTCCACCTCCGTCAGGCGACCCACCGCCACCAGTTCCTCCGCATGGGCCCGCCCCGCAGCCGAGGGTTCCTCCGCCGAGGTCCACTTCGCTGCCGTCTTTGCCTGTACCTCCTAAGGGGACCCCAAAACCTAAACCCCGAGAGGAGCCTAGGAAGACCCCACCACGGAAACCGGTGGAGCGGCCACGGGCTGGCAGGTCTCGCTCTCGCTCTGGGAGAAGGGAGAGATCGTGACACAGATCGTCTACGAGGTCGAGACGCCGCCATAGGAGGCGCGAATCTCGCTCCCACACAAGGTCCTCTGGTACCAGAGACTATTCTCCTACCTTGTCGGAGTCACCGGACACGAGGGTGTCCCCGATTGATGACCTGGTGGCGTTCCATGACGTCCTTTTAAGGGGCGCTGCGAAGTTGGGCATATCCTTGACGGTGCCTACTCCTAAAACTACAGTCATTTTTGAGACATTGAATCAAAAACACCTGTCTCGTCCTCTCCTGCCTCTGGTGCCGGGCCTGGAAGAACCGGCTATGGCCCTTTTTCTCACCTCTGCGGTGACGAAGGCGGCTCCATCGAAACTGCTGAAGAAGTACCGGGCTCCCGACTCGAACCCGGCCTTTCTGAGGGCGGAACCCCCTCCAGACTCTGTAATTGTGACGGCGGCCCGCAAGCAACATGCCACCTCCCCGTCATCCACGGTTCCCCCGGATAAGGAGTCCAGATGGATGATTCGGCAGGGAGGATGGATTCGGCTACCTCCATGAAGGCTGCGAGTGCCACGGCGCTGTTGGGACGCTACGACCGCACCCTCTGGGACTCCCTCCAGCAGTTTGCGGAGATGTTACCCCGCGAGAAGCGCAAGGACTTCCAGGAAGTGCTGAATGAAGGGATGCTGGTGGCTAACCAGATTATCAGCGCGGCAGCGGACTCTTCCTTGTTGGCAGCTCATGGGTTTTGCCATGGGGTTAACCAACGACGTCACGCCTGGCTCCGTCTTACGTCCCTGAAACCGGACGCACAGCAGAGGGTGGCCAACCTACCATTCTCCGGCGAGACCCTCTTCGGGAAGCATGCGGACGATGAGATGGCCCGCATGAAGGCGGAGGCCGAAACGCTCACGGCTGTGGGCCTGGAGAAGCCTAAAGACACGAAGAAGTCGTACCGCCCGTTCCAACGGCGGTACGGTGGGCAAGGCCGAGGACGTGGCCAGGCTTCGGGACAGTCACAACAACAACAACAGTTCCGTAAGCCATTCCAGAAGCGCCAGAAGGGCAGAGGAGGCCAGCAGTCGGCTCCGGCGCCAAGGGCCAGGCTGGGTCTAGGCCCTAGGAACCTACTTCCCCCGGATCTGTTACCCACTCCGGTAGGGGGAAGCATTCAATTTTTTTCTGGCAGAGTGGAGAAAAATTACTCAGGACAAGTGGGTGCTGAATATTGTTTGCAATGGATACAGTCTTCGGTTCATCAGCCCTCCTCCAGCAATTCCACCGGTCAGCTCGCAGTTTCAGCTGCGCGAGCTTCAGGCGGAAGCGGATATCCTGTTAAGGAAAAGGGCGATAGAAGACGTACCTCTGTCTCAGAGAGGAAGAGGTCTGTACTCCCGGTTCTTTCTGGTTCACAAGAAGGACAGGAACGAGTTCAGGCCCATTCTGGACTTCCGACAGGCAAACAAATGGATTCACAGGGAAAAGTTTTGCATGCTGTCGTTGCATCAGATTTATCCTCAGTTGCAACAGGGAGACTGGCTCTGTGCTATAGACTTACAGGATGCTTACTTCCATGTGCCCATTGCACACAAACACAGGAAGTTCCTGCGGTTCCAAGTCGGCGCCAATCATTATCAATACACAGTACTCCCATTCGGACGAAGTCTGCGCCGAGAACATTCTCGAAGTGCATGGCGGTGGTAGCAGCACACCTGAGGAAGAACAAGGTGTTCGTCTATGTTAGACGGGGACCCGGAGGGTCGGCCGAGCACAGGGGGAGAGGCCTCCGGCGAGGGCCCTCTCCGGTAATCGTACAGGCAGGTAACCTCCCCCCCACAGATAGACACCACACAGAGATGAGTTCTGCACACTTTTATATATCTTTTAGGCAAGGTGATGAGCGGTACAGTGGGACCAGGATACGAGGATCCCGTCAATTCTAGTCTCTTTGGGGATAGGGGGTAGCGGGACAGTCTGAGTACCGGTCTGGTACAGAAGCAGCAACCGATGGAGCTCACAATCCTCGAGCTGGAGAGTTCGTAAGAATGGGCCGTGGCAGCACCAGCAGGCTTCGAAGATGGTTCACGATGAGGAGGGCCGCGGCAGCGCCAGCAGGCTTCGAAGATGGTTCACGATGAGGAGGGCTGCGGCAGCGCCAGCAGGATTCGAAGATGGTTCACGATGAGGAGGGCCGCGGCAGCGCCAGCAGGCTTCGAAGATGGTTCACGACGAGGAGGGCCGCGGCAGCGCCAGCAGGCCTTGAAAGTGGTTCACGAGAAGGAGGGCCGCGGCAGCGCCAGCAGGCTTCAAAGATGGTTCACGACGAGGAGGGCCGCGGCAGCGCCAGCAGGCCTTGAAGATGGTTCACGACGACGAGGGCCGCGGCAGCGCCAGCAGGCCTTGAAGGTGGTTCACGAGAAGGAGGGCCGCGGCAGCGCCAGCAGGCTTCGAAGATGGTTCACGACGAGGAGGGCCGCGGCAGCGCCAGCAGGCCTTGAAGATGGTTCACAAGAAGGAGCCGCGGCAGCGCCAGCAGGCCTCCAAGGATGAGTTTGTCTCGGTGTCTCTCGACTCCAGGATACAACTGCCTTCCTGCTCTGGAGCTGCCCCAGTTATAGGTCTGGCGCCCTTTGATGTCCGGACCCTCGCACTTGGAGGTCGGGAGGTCCGGGATGAGGGAGTCCAGACACCCAGCAGGGGGTGGAGCCAGCGCCCAGGGAGGCTGGGGGCGATCGACACCTGGCGGAGGAGAGCCATCGACACTCCTCCTTTCATTGACCTGCCAAGTGGTCTCTTCACCCCCTGGGCGGATGGTGGTCCTCGATGTCGGGGCCTGGCCAGGCCCGAGGTCGAGGTCGACCCGAGGCCACGCGGCCTGGTCGTGTAGTGTCCAAAATGGCGGCTGGGCCGGGGGCAGTGGTTCTGGAAGGGGCCCAGGCCAGCCGATACTGGTGTGTTCAGGAGCTGGGGTTCCGTCGGGGAAGGGCAGTGGGTTGCCCCGGCGGGTTGCAGGCATTGTTCTTGTTCGGACAACAGGAGGAGCAGGGGTCCGTGGCCCGCCATGTGGGGAGGGATCAGGCCTTCCACGAGGCCTGTCCAACATGCGTCCCCCCTCAGCTGAAGGCAGGGAGAGTCACCCATCCTCTTGGGTACTCTCCTCGCCGAGGCGGAAGAAGCGGGACAGGCCGTCTGCGTTGGCGTGGTCTTGGCCGGGGCGATGCTCCACAGTGAAATCCATCCCCTGCAGGGAGATGGACCAACGCAACAGCTTCGGGTTTTCTCCCCGCATCTGCATCAGCCATTGCAGGGGTCGGTGGTCTGTTTGCACCCGGAAGTGGGTACCGAAGAGATAGGGCCGGAGCTTCTTGAGGGCCCACACTACGGCGAATGCTTCCCGCTCGATGGTGCTCCAGCGCTGCTCTCGGGCCAGCAGGCGTCGGCTGATGAAGGCCACTGGCTGATCGACTCCCTCAGTGTTGAGTTGTGAGAGGACGGCCCCAACGCCATGATCTGAGGCGTCTGTCTGTACAATGAATTCCCGGCTGTAGTCGGGGGCCTGGAGCACGGGGGCGGTGCACATGGCGGACTTCAATTTCTCGAAGGCCGCCTGACATTCAGGAGTCCAGTTGACTGTCTTGGGGTTCTTTTTGGACGTGAGTTCTGTGAGGGGCCCCACAATGCTGCCATAGTCTCTCACGAAGCGCCGGTAGTACCCGGTGTGCCCCAGGAAGGCTCGGACCTCTGTTTGGGTGACCGGGGGCTCCCAGGCCTGGATGGCGGCGATCTTGAGCTGTAGGGGGGCCACCAGGCCGCTTCCCACTTGGTGTCCCAGGTAGGTCACGGACCCTTGGCCGATCTGGCCCTTGCTGGTCTTGATGGTGAGCCCGGCTTGCCGGAGGGCGTTCAGGACCTCCCGGAGGTGGTGGAGGTGTTCTGCCCAGTGCCGACTGTACACAGCAATATCGTCCAGATAGGCGGCGCTGAATTCCTCGAGCCCCGCCAGTACCTTGTTCACTAGTCTCTGGAATGTGGCGGGGGCGTTTTTCATGCCGAATGGCATCACCTTGAAGTGGTAGTGGCCATCTGGGGTAGAGAAGGCGGATCGCTCCTGGGCCCCTGGGGTGAGGCCGATCTGCCAATAGCCCGCTGTCAAGTCGAAGATGCTCAGGTAGCGGGCGGCCCCCATGCGGTCAATCAGCTCATCTACCCGGGGAATGGGATGAGCGTCTGTCCTGGTGACGGCGTTCAGACCTCGATAGTCCACACAGAACCTGAGCTCGGGGGCGACGCCCGGGGCGGCGGCCTTGGGGACCAGTACGACCGGGCTGGGCCAGGGGCTGTCGGACGGCTCGATCAATCCCAGAGCTAGCATTTTGGAGACTTCCGACTGGATGCAGGCGCGCACTCGATCAGGCACCCGGTACGCCCTGTGTCGGATAGGGGGGCTATCCCCGGTGTCAACGTCGTGAAGGCACCAGGGGGTGACCCCAGGGATGAGGGGAAACAGGTCGGCAAATTGGAGTAGCAGTTCTGGACAGTCTTGGCGTTGCGCTGAGGACAGGGCTTCGGAGAGGTGGACCCCCTCCACGGAGCCGTCCTTCTCGAGCGTTTTCAGAAGATCAGGGAGGGGCTCGGAGTCTTCCTTAGCCCTACTGTCGGTAGCCATCAGGAGGCTAAGTTCCGAGCGCACAAAGTGGGGCTTGAGTCTATTGGCGTGGAGGACACGTAGGGGGTTTCGGGGTGACTCCATGTCTACCAGGTAGGTGACGGGTCCCTTGCGCTCTACCACTTTGAAGGGTCCCGTCCATTTGTCCTGGAGGGCGCAAGGTTCAACCGGGGACATCACCCAGACCTGTTGTCCCTGCTCGAACTCGATGGATGAGGCATGCTGATCATACCAGTGCTTCATGTCCTCTTGGCTGGCTTCGAGGTTGGTCTTGGCAAGTTCCCTGAACCGCCGGGTCTGGTTACGGAGGGTCAAGAGGTACTTGTATACATCAGGGGGAGTCTTCTGAGGGGCCACCTCCCACCCTTCTTTGACCAGGCTGAGGGGGCCCCGGACGGGGTGTCCATACAATAGTTTGAACGGACTGAAGCCCAGAGATTTCTGGGGGACTTCCCTGTAAGCGAACAGGAGGCACGGGAGCAGCACGTCCCACTGGCGACGTAAGGGTTTTTCCAGGCCCATGATCATCCCCTTGAGAGTGCGGTTAAATCGTTCCACCAGTCCGTTTCCTTGCGGGTGATAGGGGGTCATGAATTTGTAGGTGACCCCGCACTGTTGCCATAGGGACTTCATGTACTTGGAGATAAAGTTTGTGCCCCTGTCACTGACGACTTCTCGGGGGAAGCCCACTCGCGAGAAGATCCCCATCAGGGCTCGGCCCACCGCAGGGGCCATCACGGTTCGAAGAGGAATGGCCTCGGGATAGCGGGTGGCATGTGTGAGAAGTTGGCCTGATATATAATGTTCACTATTCTAGTGAGCTCTTTGTATCAGTCCAAACAACCCTTATGGTGATTGGTTGTAAGTCAACCTTATAGACCAGCTATCCTAGTAGCGTGGATACGAGCAGTCCTCGGGCTAAACTCTCGAGGGCGTGTTAAGCCAGCTGTTATACCATCACATATACCCCTTGAACACCAAGTGAAAGGACACCACACAAGTGTTATGAAAATAAACAGTGTATTTATTTAGATCACAACAGCCCTGTACTCTTTATGAGGACAGGGTACTAAGCACACAACAAAACTCTTATGAAAATACTATAAGTTGCACAATTTACACAAATGCCCGAGGGGCACGGAAAACCATATACTATGGAAGTGGAATGCGAAATTACTAGCAGGTAAGTACTGTACTAATAGGCTTTGGAATCGCTAGGACTTCGTTACTGAACCTTCAGATTACTAGTAGGAGGCCTAGGGGACTCGGGTGCAGAGTGTGCACTCTCACGCGGGATGCGGGACAAAGTCTATGGGAGCTAGTAAAGACAAAGTTAGTGTTCTCGGGCGAACCCGATAAGGTAGATCGAAAACGACAGTGGATCCTGACCCTTGGATAGTGAGGCTATGCTGGGGCACCGAAATGCCGAAGTTACCTAGCCCAGGGGCTGCAGCTGCATATGTCTCAAAAGACGTCGGGAATCCTCGTAGACGAACCAGGAGCCTGAAGAAAGAAGTTGCTGGCAGGCGACCAGTGAAGATAGTTTGAGTGATCCAAGCCTGGATCGAAGATGGATGACACCTGAAAGCAGAGGGGACCAAGTTCGTGTCTACTAGCCAGTAGTCAGGTGGCACCAGGAGGGCACCGGATGGTAGTCACCTCGACTAGGTGAGTGGGCGACACTGGGTTCTGCAGTCTCACGGACCAGGAGGCGTTGTCGGCGACCAGGATGGAGGTGCGAGCTGTCCCACGATGGATGATGCTGTCGACGTCGCTGGACCCAGGATTGGGGCAACAAGTCTTGGCAAATTCAAGCCCACGCGGTGGACTCAAAATGGCGTCTGGAGTGGACCAGGAGGGTCCGGGGTGCTCCTCTTTTGGAAGGGAGCAAGGGCCAGTCTGGAGCAACCAGACCAGCAGCGGTGATGTCGTCGGGCGTCGTTAAGAAGGCCACAAGCCAGCGGGCTTGTAGCCAAACAACGCGGTGAGCAGCAAAAAGCAGAAGGGCCCCACGCAGATCGTGGAGATGCTGGGAGGCTGGACTTCGGTGCTGGAGCTGCTCAGGGTCGGGGCTTCTCGGACCCCAAAGCACTCACCAGAGGATCCCTCGGCGGTCATGCTGGATAGAAGTCGTGCAGTTCTGATGATTGCCGGTCCCTCGAGGTCTCGTCGCACCTACGGTTCTCAGCTTGGCTGTAGAGGTAGGTAGAGGTCAGAGGTGCCAGGGAAGCCGGGTCTCGTCGTGCTGGTCGGTCGGATTCCTGAGGAAGGACGTGCAGCAAACCGCAGAGTTCTTAGATGGTGCCTGCGGATGCAGGGTGACTACTCCTTAGTCACAAGGGAGAAATCTTGAGAAGAAGTCTTGAGTTCCTTTCGTAGAAAGTAGTTTCAAGATTCAAAGATGATCTAATTTGGAAGGGTCCCCGCTCCTACCTTTATCCTAAAGAAAGGGGTGGGTACGCGACTAGGTCCTGCCCTAGGGGTGGGACCAGGAAGGGGGGTGGTTACACCCCTCTCCCATGCCGGACTTTCCCCAGACCAGGGGCTGGTGTGCCCCTGGAACTGGTTCTAGCCGGCAGATGCGTAGTGAGCACCGGGGTGCCACTCTGCAATCACCTTCCTGTAAAGCCCTGCCTACCCAGGATACACAAAACCCTGTCTGGGATGGTGCTAGCACCGCCCCTGACAGGAAACCCTTTGTCCAAGCTCTCCTCGCTGGAAGGACTCCCAGCAGCAGGAGGTCAGACTCGTGTCTGTGGTGGCAGCATCCATTTTGTGGAGCTGAGGCTTTAGTTAACTTCAACCGGGGTTCACAGTTACATACATGTCGTGTCCCTCTAGAAGGGTGGAATGCTAACCCCGTCGCCAGAATTGGCGAGGGGTTAGTATTCCAATTCGTATGACACCTTACTCGACATGTTTTGATAAAGCAATACCAAAGATAGCATTTAACCGCGAGGATTATAATGCACTTAAGAGTATATGGTATGCGTTATCATGGAACAGCTATTAGGACTTGGTTCCGAATGCTGCAAACGGCCTCAGCTCATGCCAGAGCACCATCTCACACGATTCCAAGCACTCTGCCTTCAGGATTGTCAAGGCCTGCCATAGGAGTGACTGATAGGAATCTGTGTGTCCATTTTTAGGGTTAGATATAGGTATACTATATCTAAAGTAAAGGGTGAGTACACCACCTTGCCCCAGCTGTCGTGCAGCCAGTTGTGTCAGATTTAGATGGCCATCCAGGGGTGGCATAATACATGCTTCAGCCCCTGGTAGGCCCTGGGTACACCTATGCCCTGAGTTACAGGGTCTGATAAGGTGGCCCAGTACCAATTGGAAATGTACCTAAGGTACATGGAATCCATTTTAGAGAGAGAGCAGTAGGCCTGGGGTCCTGATTGGCAGGGCCCCAGGTCAACTAAGTCGGAAAACCAGCAAAACACCAGGCAAAAAAGTTGGGGGTAACCATAGTCAGGTATCCACCTTCCTACAGCATGGTCCACCAGGACCAGGATAAAGCGGTGTCCGTGCGCTGTCCGGGGCTCCAGGGGCCCCACAATGTCTATTCCCACCCGCTCAAAGGGGGTGGTGACGATGGGAAAGGGTTGCAGGGGGACTTTGAGTTTTCGGCCGCTCTTCCCGCTGGCCTGGCAGGTGGGGCAGGCCCAGCAGTGGTTTGCTACATCGTTCCGCATCTTCGGCCAGTAGAAGTGGGTCACCAGGCGGCTGTACGTCTTGTCCTGCCCCAGGTGCCCGGTAAGAGGCACATCGTGTGCCAAGTTCAATAGGAAGTCTCTGAATCGGAGGGGGACCACCAGCACCCGGCTGGCTCCCAGCTCGGCAATCTTTTGCTCACTGTAGAGCAGCTCGTTGTGCCAATAAATCCAGTGGGCCCCTGAGGTATCTCCGGCGCTCTGGGCTAGGGCTTGTTGTCGGAGTCCCTCGAGGGAGGGACACGCTCTTTGTTCCTGGCGGAATTGTTCCTGAGTGGGGCCACCCTCTTGACGCCACTGGGCCAGCTCTGGGAGGTCTCGGAGTCGATCAGGTTCTTCATTGCCGGACCCCGGGGGACCGGGCTCCGGTGTTGTTTCTTCTGTGACGATCGGCGGAGGAGGTTCAGGCCACTCCGGTTCCTCGGGCTGGAGATGGCGCGGGCGGCCATGGACCGGGTCGTTACACAGACCCATTCAGGGAGACCAAGCATCCCCAGGTGCTCCCTCCGCTCCACTGCTGACCAGGGGGAGCTCTCGAGGTCGTTCCCCAGAAGGCAGTCTACTGGGGCATCGTCGCGGACAGTTACTTTTAGCATGCCGGCCACCCCTCCCCATTCGAAGGGGACGCAGGCCATCTGGCACAGGCTTTCGGAGTTGTCGGCCGACCGCACTGGACAAAGCACATTGGGTAGGATCTGGTCAGGGGTCACCAGATGGCAACGAACTGCGGTCACACTGGCCCCTGTGTCACGGAGGGCTTCAGCCCGGTGTCCATTGATGGTGACCCACTGGCTGTACTTCTGCGTGTTGGCGGGGAGGGGTGCCCGCGAGACCATGTCTCTCTCCCCTAGACAGACCAGGGACATGGCGGCGGGTTCCCACTCGGGCTGGTACGGCTCGTACTCTTCGGTGTCTTCTTGGGCCGGCTCTTCTCCCAGGGCGGTGGCGGCGACCTGGCAGGTCATGGGGCTCTGATTTTTCGGGCAGTTGGGGTCATTGGCGTAGTGGCCGGGTCGTTGGCATCGGTGGCAGGTAACGTTGGAGCGGAACCCTGGTCGCGTTGGAGGGCTTCCTCTTCCGGCCGGGGGCGGGGGGTTGCTGGTGGTGGGCACCGTGACGGTGTCCCTGCCCCGACCCTGGCCTCCTCCTCCCCCCCGTGGGCGGTGGGGCCCTTGGGAGGCTCTGTTCTGTTCGCTGGGCCAGCTCCGAGGGACTCGGGTGCTCTCCCATCGGTCTGCTTCGATGGCGAGTTTCCCAGGTTCCGTCAGTTTACTATCAAGGAGGTGCTGCCTGAGTTCGACGAAGCAATTATTAGAGAGGTGCTCCCATACAATAAGGTCGAACAATTGCTCGTAGGTGGTAACCTGGCTGCCCTTGATCCATCCCTCGAAGGCTCGGCTAAAGAAGTTCACGTACTCCACCCAGGTTGTACCCGGGATTCGTTTGCAGTCTCGAAACCTCTGGCGGTACATCTCGGGCGTGAGTCCATAGCGAGTGAGGAGGGCGGCCTTCATGTGGTCGTAGGATGTCATCTGATGGTCGGGGAGTTGCAGCAGGGCGTCTCGCCCTTCGTTGACGAATTTCCCCCATAACCCGGCTCCCCAGTCGCTCTGTGGGATTTGGTGGGAGGTCATTGCTACCTCGTAGGCTTTAAACCATTGCTGGATATCATCGTTCCGGTAATATTCCCTGACGACATCCTTGGGGATGTGGACCATGGGGTCCGTAGGGGCAGTGGGGCTCTGGTGCCCGGAGACTCCGAGGTCTTTGTTCTGCCGCCGAATTTCTAGTTCCTTCAAGTTGCGCTCATGCTCGTAGGCTAATCTTTTTTCTTCCAGCTCCCTCTGGCTCTTTTTCTCTTCTCGTTCTTCCCTGAGCCGTAAGTGTTCGAGGGTTATTTTTTGTTCTGCCAATTTGAGTTCTCCGTCTAAGCAAAGTCGAGCCAGCTCCAATTTGTGAAGCCGGCTTTTCTCCCGTTCTTGGGCTTCTTCGGACGAGAGGCCCGATCTTCTTTCATCCGTAGGGGTGGTACTTGTTTCGGTGGTCTCGAGGCTTTGATTTTGAGGTGGGGATGTTTCCGTCTCCACCCAAGACTCTAAGGCGTGTTTGAGGTCATCTTTCGTGCTCAGTCCCGTGGTAGCAATGCCCAGTTCTATACAGAATTGTTTTAGTTCTTTGTGGCTGTACTCTTCCAGCTTTTCCATCAGAAATTTTTCTGTTGTTCCACTTTCCTTTGTCGTCATGGTGGCTGTGTGTCGTGGGGTGAGTTACTCTCTATACGATTATGCGTCTGCTCAGATCGCGCCGCTGGCCACCAATGTTAGACGGGGACCCGGAGGGTCGGCCGAGCACAGGGGGAGAGGCCTCCGGCAAGGGCCCTCTCCGGTAATCGTACAGGCAGGTAACCTCCCCCCCCACAGATAGACACCACACAGAGATGAGTTCTGCACACTTTTATATATCTTTTAGGCAAGGTGATGAGCGGTACAGTGGGACCAGGATACGAGGATCCCGTCAATTCTAGTCTCTTTGGGGATAGGGGGTAGCGGGACAGTCTGAGTACCGGTCTGGTACAGAAGCAGCAACCGATGGAGCTCACAATCCCCGAGCTGGAGAGTTCGAAAGATGGGCCGCGGCAGCGCCAGCAGGCTTCGAAGATGGTTCACGATAAGGAGGGCCGCGGCAGCGCCAGCAGGCTTCGAAGATGGTTCACGATGAGGTGGGCCGCGGCAGCGCCAGCAGGCTTCGAAGATGGTTCAAGATGAGGAGGGCCGCGGCAGCGCCAGCAGGCTTCGAAGATGGTTCACGACGAGGAGGGCCGCGGCAGCGCCAGCAGGCCTTGAAGGTGGTTCACGAGAAGGAGGGCCGCGGCAGCGCCAGCAGGCTTCGAAGATGGTTCACGACGAGGAGGGCCGCGGCAGCGCCAGCAGGCCTTGAAGATGGTTCACGACGAGGAGGGCCGCGGCAGCGCCAGCAGGCCTTGAAGGTGGTTCACGAGAAGGAGGGCCGCGGCAGCGCCAGCAGGCTTCGAAGATGGTTCACGACGAGGAGGCAGCAGGCCCCCAAGGATGAGTTTGTCTCGGTGTCTCTCGACTCCAGGATACAACTGCCTTCCTGCTCTGGAGCTGCCCCAGTTATAGGTCTGGCGCCCTTTGATGTCCGGACCCTCGCACTTGGAGGTCGGGAGGTCCGGGATGAGGGAGTCCAGACACCCAGCAGGGGGGTGGAGCCAGCGCCCAGGGAGGCTGGGGGTGATCGACACCTGGCGGAGGAGAGCCATCGACACTCCTCCTTTCATTGACCTGCCAAGTGGTCTCTTCACCCCCTGGGCGGATGGTGGTGCCTCGATGTCGGGGCCTGGCCAGGCCCGAAGTCGAGGTCGACCCGAGACCACGTGGCCTGGTCGTGTAGTGTCCAAAATGGCGGCTGGGCCGGGGGCAGTGGTTCTGGAAGGGGCCCGGGCCAGCCGATACTGGTGTGTTCAGGAGCTGGGGTTCCCTCGGGGAAGGGCCGTGGGTTGCCCCGGCGGGTTGCAGGGATTGTTCTTGTCCGGACAACAGGAGGAGCAGAGGTCCGTGGCCCGCCATGCGGGGAGGGATCGGGCCTTCCACGAGGCCTGTCCAACAGTCTACCCGTACCTGGACGATTGGTTGATCAAGGCATCCTCCTTCTCGGAAGCGCGAGCGCACTTCCAGAAGACGTGCGTTCTCTTGAACAAGCTGGGGCTGCACATCAACATGGCCAAGTCTGTCCCGACTCCGGTCCAATGCATACAGTACTTGGGAGCCTCCATCAATACTCTGTCAGCAAGCGTGTCTCCTTCGGAAGAGGGACGATTATCTCTCCTTCGAAAGGCTCAGGCTCTTATGACAACTCCATCTACAACAGTGAGGACGGTGTCTTCTCTACTGGGATCGATGGCCTCTTGTATCTTCCTGACACCACACGCACGGCTGCACATGAGACCGCTGCAGGAGTGCTTGGAGGACCAGTGGGATCAGAGGAAAGTATCTTGGGACGACAAGATTCGACTGTCGCTGCATGCTCTTCAGTCTCTGAAGTGGTGGTGTTCAGCAGAGAATCTCCTCAGAGGGGTTCCCTTTCACAAGGACATTCCCACGCAGACTGTCGTGACGGATGCTTCTCTCCTGGGATGGGGAGCGCACTCCGGGACTCTACAGATTCAAGGAACGTGGTCACCGATGGAGGCCACGTATCACATCAATTTCCTGGAACTCAGAGCTGTTCACTTGGCACTGAAGGCCTTTCTTCCGTCCTTCCAGACCAACTCTCTGCTTGTACAGACGGACAATACCACCACGATGTATTACCTCAACAAGTAGGGGAGCTCGAGATCGCGCACTCTGTCACGGGAGGCGCAGGCGATCTGGCACTGGCTCCTAGCCAGAGAACTGACGATAACGGCTACCCATCTGCCAGGTGTGCAGAATGTTCAGGCAGACGCACTGAGCAGGCTGGTTCAGGAAAACCATGAATGGGTCATAAACGACGAAGTACTAGGAGAAGTCTTCGCAAGGTGGGGAACTCCAGACGTAGATTTGTTCGCCACCGCCGAAAACATCAAGTGCAGAGACTTCGCCTCCTGGTACTTCCAGCAAGGGACGCTGGGGAATGCGTTATGGATCAACTGGACGAACATCTTTCTGTACGCCTTTCCTCCCATTCCCCTGATTCCGGCGGTGCTCATCAAGCTGGCCCGGTCCAGGGCTCGGAAGATACTCATATCCCCGGAGTGGCCCAAGCAGTGGTGGTTCACGGACCTACTTCACCGGTCTCTCCTTCCTCACATTCGTTTGCCGTGCAGGCCGGACCTTCTCACGAAGTTCGGGGGACGGATGTTACACCCCAACCTCTCGTCTTTGAGTTTGGCGGCATGGCTCCTGAGATGGTACAATATGGCCATCTGAATCTGCCCCATGATTGCATGGACATACTGAAGGAGTCTGAGACCTTCCACTCGGACTTCATATGCTTACAAGTGGAAGAGGTTTTGTATCTGGTGCCAGTCTAAGAACCATAACCCTACGACCTGTAAGGAAGATGTCATCCTTCCTTACCTTTTACATTTGGCGCAGTCTGGCCTTAATGTGCATTCCATTAAGGTTCATCTGGCTACATTGACTGCCTACAGGAAATGCCCTTCACAGACAAAGATTTTCTGGAAGGATTGAAGAAAGTATTCCCTCCTGTCAGGCTTCCTTCGCCTTCATGGGAATTGATTGTGGTGCTGTCCAGATTGATGAAGGAGCCTTTTGAACCTATTCCTAAGGCTTCGTTGCAGCACCTGTCCTGGAAGGCGGCGTTCCTCGTGCCCATTACATCGGCCCGCAAGGTGAGTGAAATTCAGGCGTTGTGTTGTACTGAACCTTATACTGTGTTTCATGCTGCTAAGGTTGTTATGCGTACTCACCCTAAATTTCTTCCCAAGGTTATTTCTGATTTTCATGTCAACCAGACCATAACTTTGCCTACGTTTTTTCAGAACCCTTCGTCTCCAGCGGAAAGGTCTCTCCATTCCCTGGATGTTAGGAGGGTGTTTCTGGATAAAACCAAAGATATTCGTAGGTCTGACCAGTTGTTTATTAATTATGGATCAGTCAGGACGGGTCTTGCTACCTCTAAGCAGTCCATCTCTAGGTGGATTGTGTCCTGCATACAATTATGTTACCAAAAGGCTAATAAGACCTTAGGAGGTAAGCCTAAGGCTCATTCCACCAGGGGCAAAGCTGCCACGACGGCTCTGCTCCGTAACGTGCCAATTGCTGAAATCTGCAAGGCAGCCACTTGGAAGTCAGTTCATACCTCTGCTAAGCATTGCTGCCTGGACACTGACGCCAGGGCAGACGCTCAGGTTGGGCAGGCTTCGCTGCGGAATTTGTTCGCACAGTAGTGGCGTTATTTCTTTCTCCACCGCCACTTTGGTGTGGGGATGGGCTTGCCATTCTATTCACTAGATTATGACTATACACAGAGATCCCCTACTACAGAAGGAGTAGTTTCTGTCCTGTAACTCCAGTTCTGTAGTAGGGGTATCTCTGTTATAGTCATAAGCGCCCGCCCTCCTCCCCGGTAGAGATATTTCGTCATGTAAGGAATGCGACAGGTCTGGCGTGCTTCGCCTTCAAAAAGAACTGAAAGTAGAGGGACCTGCTATGCATTCTGGGATACTGGGAGAAGTTCTGGAAAGTTCTCTTAAAGGCACAGTATCCTGTTTAAGCCACATAATGGCAGCCTATGGGGCTTGTCTGTCCATGCCTTCCTCTCTATCATTCCAGTGTCTTTTACTGGGGGAGGCAAGTTTCTCTATGGTAGAAACTGGGCAGGCTGTATTATGTGTGGTGTTATTTGGTGGAATTTCTAGTTGAAGTACTGGACAGTGTAGCCTGTGGATATAGGCTGCATTATTTGTCTTTAAATTCTCTCTTAAGTGTCTTGCAGTTTTCTGAATGATTTGACTACTTAAGAGATAATTTTTGATTGCCGGGGTCCACGCACATGGGCGGGACTATTCACTAGATTATGACTATAACAGAGATACCCCTACTACAGAACTGGAGTTACAGGACAGAAACTACTCCTTCATCTTCCTTCTCTCACCGTCGACTTCAATCAGCGTTAGTTGTTCTTGTGTGTCACTTTGAGATTATTGCATTTGACAATTCCTAGAATCAAGTTACTATTAAATATTTCTCAAAGATCGCGTCAGTGAAGTCCGTATAATTATTTTATCAATCATTTACATTTTTTTCAGGATGTTCTTGATTGTGGTACTAGACAGCAGGCCAGTAATCCCCATTCTGCCTCTCGGGTTCTGTGAGGGTCTCTCCAGATCTTTCGCACTGGGTATTCAGGAGGTCCGCGAGCCAAATGTGTATGGGGTTAAGGCATTCAGAAACTAAAGAAAAACCTCAAATAACATGAATTTCTGTGACCGGCCTTCTTTGTAACACCCCTTTATTTTAAAATCACCGGCAGCTACAATACGGAACCAGATGATATGGTACACCATGGGTAATAATTATGCAAAATGGTTCGCCATTGATCCACAAACTGACATTCCAAAAGGAAACAGTAACGTGGATCACAAGGGCAAGAGATTTGTGAATAATGGCATGGTTTAGCTTAAGAGCACGAAAGGAACTATGCACAAAACATTTCTTAGACCAGTGTCTTAATTTAATATTTAAGCTCAGTCTAAATCACATACGTATACCTTCATCTCCATGACTGTATTTGTGCACATTTCATGCACTTCATTTCACAGATCACTTCTCCACCTTTGAAAGTCATACTCCTGCAACCTAACAATACCTAATGTCCTCTAGAACATCCATTAATCTCACCATCTCTCTGCATAAACTCACACCCTCCTCTCCGTCGCCACTGCCGATCACACCTACGAAACAGGACTAATCTCAATACCAACTGATATAACCACTAACCTTCGGTTCCTCTGCAGTGCAATGCCTGGCGGAATGCACTTCAAAGCCTCTTCAATGGTAGTAAGCACTATATAAATTCAAGTACAATCCAGTATTTGCAGGAAACAAATGTATAATTTCCAGTAATAAAACACTTGTCTGTAACCTTTCCTGCTACTAGGGGTAGTGTCTGCCATAATCGCATCATCAAAAGTAATACTTGCTCTTAGCATGTATTGCTGTGAATACACATTGTATTGTATTGTAATTGCATTTATATAGCGCTTACTACCCCTGACGAGGCGTCAAAGCGCTTTTTCGGCGGGTAGCACGCTACTCTGGGACCCATAGACGATTAGTGTTGAATTAGTATAGTGAAACATGCAAGTACATTTTAAGTGGTGGATAGGTTAGTCCGTTATTTGGATTTGGAATGATAGCAGGATAGAGGAGGAAAAAAAGGTTTGTATTTATATAGCGCTTGTTACCCCTGATGGGGTGTTGAAACATGCTATTCAGGAAGCCCATAAAGGATTAGTGGTGAATTAATTGAAAGTAATTTCAGGGGTGGATATTAGTCAGTTATTTGGAGTAAGAAGAATAGCGGAGGGATAAAAAGGGGAAGAATGGTCTGCATTCATATAGCACTTGTTACCCCTGATGGATGTTGAAGCGCTTTTCTGGTGAGTAGCACGCCACTCCGGAACTAATAAAGGATTAGTGTTAAAAATTAGTATAGTAAAATATGAGGTAATTTGAGTAGTGGATATGTTATTCAGTTATTTGGGTAGAGAAGGGTAGGTGGCGGGATAGTGAAGGGAAAGAGGTTTGTATTTATATAGCACTTGTTACACCTGATGGGGTTTTGAAGCGCAAGTTGCACACTACTCTGGAATCCATCAGGATTAGTGTTGAATTAGTATGGTGAAACATGAAAGTGAATTTAATGGTGGATATTTTAGTTAGTTATTTGGATTGAGAAGGGTTGGGGAGGGGTAGAAAAGAGGGAAGATTTATTTTTATATTTATTTATTGAAGTTTTGTATAGCGCTGGATGAACCCGAGGGTATCAGAGCACTTCACAGCATGTACAGTTATGAGCAAAAAAATTTGGGCAAAGACGAGAACAAAAAAAGAAAAAGAAAACAAATAATCTACAGTTTACCAACTCAAGGGCAATATGGACAAAGTTACAGTACTAACTTCAGGCTGTTGAGGGGTTTCAAGAAGAGGAGTTAGTTGCCCTTCCCAAATTCTTTTGTGGATTTCTCGTTGCGCTCTAGGAAGAGGGCTTTGAGTAGTATTGTTGCGTGTTTATCTAGGTTCCTGATCGATACTGTGACCTTATGCCCCTATTCGGCTATAAATCCATTTATTCCCTATATTGGCATAACCGTTCAAGTGCGATTTTCTGAAAAGTCATCTCTGGCCTCACACGAACAGAGCCACATTCCAGCGTAGTTCTCTCTGCCACTTCCTTTGCGACCAATTAGTGCAATGACAGAGCAGTAGTCACTATCTGATATTCCTAGATAACACTCCGAGTTCTTCAACAAGATAAAAACTCAGCAAACCTGGAAATCCCCGCTTGCTATGTTTTGATTAGTAATGGAACTCTAATGAGCAACTGATAACTATCACTTCCTAGTGACATCTTTAATTAACGTCTTATGTCCAGCAAACTTGCGTCAAACCCGGCACCTGTCAGGTATAAATATTACCAACGTTGCCTTAAGCAATGCGAGCTACTGTTGCTGATGCCAGCTGCCTGCAAGACCCCGTGTTGGTAAATCTAGCACTCTGTCGCTGCAGCCTGCTGTCCCTGTGGTGGTGAAGCTGCTGATACCATTATCGCTGCTAAAGCGCGAACTATGGTGCAGTACGCTTAAGGAGCTGAACAGCCGTCCTCTGCGAAGACATCCAGCAGATTCCAGCTGCCCGCGGACGCTGTCCCCCCTCCTTCCTCGACGCGCTGAAGAGACCTGCTGCCTTTCTCCTGCAGAGAAATCCAGCTCCGGCGTTTCCGGTCTACCCTCGCGGGTGACTGGGATATCGAGAGTGACCCCTGAAGGAGATACCAATCCTCCATCATTCTATTCAGAGGTATGGTGTTGACTAAACCCTTAGACGAGAATTCTTGAAACAAACCTTGGCAAAACCAACTTAACTTAAAGCTACTTACTTACTCCCCTTTCCACGTGTTAGGCTTAGGTCAGGCACACTGGGGTAGGCTTAGTTAGAAGCACCAGTTGAGTATGTTAGCCTAATGTATATATGACTGTATATATGTTTTATTACTTTTAAACCATTGCATGGCTAAGAAACCATATCAATGCTTTTACAGTTCTATTTCACAATACTTATCTTACTGTACGTACTTTTTATAATAACAATTATTGCAATTGTGGCAATACATTTCTCTTGTACGAGAAGAAAGACTGTTCAATAAATGTTAAACCTTTATTGACAAACGCCCGTCTCTCTATTCTCTACATCTCGTGAAAGTAAACTGCACTAGACTGACTGAGTGAAATACATGTCTATTGTTTCACACGACCCTAGAGATTGACTCTTGATCTGAGGAGCAAAGTTGTCATGTTGCATGGTTGTTGGAAAACTGAATCCCTTCTTGTCTGTGCCAAGGAAGCTGATCACTTCCTATGCAGAGAAGAAAGTTTCCAGTGACCTCTGAGCTAGTTGGTAACACAACCCAATTAAGTTTAGCATAGTCAGTGGAGGCCTGGAATATCCGCAGTTCCACGTCGATACTACTGTTTATGTTATTCCAATGCGCAGGGCCTAGTGGGAAACTAGGAACTACACTACATGGCGCCCAACGTTTGGTAAGGCGATAAACTAACGCAAGACTTTTAGAGTAACTCAGTCGTGCATATTTCACAGACCCCTTTCTCCCGTAAATACTCCAATAGACGTCTGGAGTGGGTGAAAGGTTAAAATCCGCCCGACCTTAGTAGGAAGAGATTCCTATGTAAAGCTCTGGTTTATTCAACGTTGAAGGATACAGTGTTCCAAAATATTGTGCACCTAATCTTTGTCTCCTTGGAGACCTACTCTGCAAACCTTGCATTTTTACAATGCCAGAAAACGGAACCTCTGGGGCCGCAGCAGATGCGACTCAGCAAGGTCCCGAATACACAGACCCGGATGCTATTATCATCCCGGTCCACTTAAGAAGATCTATAACGTTAAAACTTATAGAAAACGGACTGACACCACAAGGTGGTAGAGTAATTTTCGTGATAGAGGCTCACGAGTATCGGCAGACAGAGGTATTCTATTCATGGATAAACTTTCCAGCGGTAAACGCTAGAACAAAAGAGTTTCACTATTACAAAATAGAGAAACCTCCGGAAGAGTACCCTCCTTTCGAGGAGATTGAAATTCCACTTAAATTTCAAGAGCACCTGCTCTGGTTTAATGGTGCCCTAAAACATACTGATCACATAACTAGGCTCGGTCCACTAGGTAGACCAGGAGCAACGTGGCCGGTTCTAGCCAGCTACACACCACATCCTGACATTGAAAAAATGTCTAGAGAAGAGCTGTTAGTACAGCTAAACACACTAATAAAAATACATAGGCAATTAGTCCAATATGTAATGCGGACTGCAACAGTCCAGCCAGCTGTCAATATACCACAGCTGACCCCTCATCAGGGGAACACAAATAAAATTACACCACAGAACATACAGTCATGTCTTGGTAAAACACCCGTAAAACGGGAACAAATTCCTTTCTGGTTAGCACAGAAAATCACTCAAATAGAGGCAGTATTTCCTGATACTACCCCTATTGAGAAACACAGAATCTTGACCATCTGCCTTCCTATGGGAATCGCACCACACGTGGAGGACTGTGACACTTGGGGTACAGTCTTTGCTTCCATTTACACAAAAACACACGGTGTTCCGTCTATGGCGGTAATACCAGAAGTGCTAAAACAGATTCAAAATGAATTCGGTCCAGAGCCCGCTTTAAATCTAGGTATGAAATTACTGAAAGACTTCAAGCAGGTCACGGCTATATTATTAGCCAACATAAAGGGAGAAGCAGCATCTGTGGCGATTCGCCAGAAGTTGAAGGAAACAGATATAAAAGATCCTGTTGAGCTTGCAAAAATCATAGAAAATGCTATGAAGAATTAGGTAGAGACAGCTTGGGTGGGAAACCGGTAAAGCCCCAACTACTCGAAAATCCTGAAAAATTATTTATTAAAAATAATTCAAACACTCCTAAAAAGAGCTGGGATGGAAATAAACAATCCACTCCCAAGGAAAAAGTTTTCCAGTCCAGAGGAAGGTCTCCTCGACAGAGGGAAAGAACTCCGACTCGAGAACGCCAGTCTCCCCAGAGGGAGCCCTCTGAGAAAAGATATAACCTTAGAAATAGGGATAATCTGAAAAAACCTGATAGATATCAAAGTATTGATACACGTCCCTCTCGATCTCTTCCACAGAATTCGGAAAGAAGAGGACGGTCAGACCCAGGAGAGCACACCAAGTCCAAAGACAAGGAACCTGCTCAAAATAAGAAATCTCAATTTCAGAAAAAGAAGGTAGCCAGTATTAGAGTAATCAACCATGCCGAGAATACTGAGGACACAGTTGAAAAACGGGGAGTGGGCATTGACAATGTTGGACAGTGCAGCAGAAATCAGTATAGCACGCAAGATCTTGATGAGTCATCTGGAGACAGTGGACACGAATGAATACATTCAAGTTGAAACTGCCGACGCCAGACTTAGCGAGCCCCATAAAATATACGAAATAACATTGCGTACAGAGGGTGATAAGACTAGGAAAATTAAGGGTCTATTTTGGGATAAGCTCTCAAAAGGCTATGATATTCTGTTAGCTGAAAAAGATTGGCCCCCAGAGTTTGTCAGGGAGTGCCCTCGTGGCGAAGAAGTGATTATGCCTGCCTTCTCGAATCACATTCCGATTCATAAAAAATATACATATGCAAGGAAATGGGCAGTGGCCCAGGCACCTGCATTGTATAAAAATCATGTAGGATGGGATGAGGATTCACCTCCTCACATAATCCGACTAAAAAGTGAACCAACTGCCCAACGGCAGTATCCCATAAAGCAAGAAGCTAAAAAACAAGTCAGGGAGATCTTAGATCAACTTGAGTACCAGGGGGTGATTGAAACATGCACCTCTCAAATGAACAATCCTTTGTTTCCTGTCTCCAAGCCAGACAATTCATATCGTCTAGTTTTGGACTACAGACACCTTAATACATGTTGCAAAACTTTTGCAGTACAAAACTCGCATAGTGCAGCCCTAATGAATAACATAGTTAGGAAAAAATATAAAACGACATTAGGCATTTCTAATGGTTTCTTTTGTCAAAACATTGCACCAGAAAGCAGATATTTGACCGCTTTCTCCGCATTTGGGTCACAGAAAAAATTCTGTTGACTCCCACAGGGGTTCAAGAACAGCCCAGGACTATTCTCAGCTAGAGTAACAGAGTTACTACAAATCTATGATGATGAAGCATTATCTTACGTAGATGATATTTATCTCACAGACGACAACTTGGATACTCACTTGAAAAGAGTGAACACCATTATACTTGGGTTCGCAGCAGAGGGTTACAAATTCAACTTTAAAAAGTCCCGAATTGCCCATCTGACAGTACTATTTTTAGGGTACGAATTATCAAGTGAAGGGAAAAGCCTAGCGGACAACTTCTTAGAGAAGTGCGCTGTACTCCAAGCTCCAAAAACGCTGAAGAATTTACAATCAATACTAGGTTTTCTGAATTTCGGAAGAACTTACATTCTAAATTACGCAGAGAGGGTTAAACCTCTCTACGAACTAATTAAACCTGATTTTAAACAAATCAATTGGACTCAAAAACACACAGAAATTTTGAGATCACTGCAAACAGACATGTTAGCAAAAACAAAATTAGATACACGTGACAACACGATCGATCTTGTAATCCGAGTCATCCCAGGAAGATGCGGATTCACGTACCTAACCTCTAATGAGGGAGAAAAGGTACCAATTTCAATTAAATCTCACTTGTACACACAAGCAGAAAAAGCATTCAGTCACACAGAAAGAACTGTGAAAGCAGTGCAAATCGCATTAGCAAATGAACGAGAACTAGCACACGGCAAACGGATTAATATCCTTACAGCGGAATCCGCCTTCGAAGCGCTATTCAGCCCAGTAAACCTGCCTACAGTGTCACTGGATCCGAAATGGATACAGCGCATAGATTCTCTAGGAGCGGAAGATGTGAAATACTATTTCGCCCCGCAATTTGAAGAACTGAATGATTTAGAATATGAAGAAGAATATCCTCTGCCAATCGAAATTCTACCTCTCTGTGAGGTGGCGCCCCCGCGGGCCTCCCAGGACGGCTGTTCTACCCCGCACCTACCTCGGTCTCTTCCACCACTGGGACTACAAAAGCGCACACCATATCCTATGGTAAAGACAGAACTCGGCAATCCGGCCATAACCAACGAGGCTCCGCCCTTCTCTCTTCCCCAGGGACCAACCAGAACCACAAGCCCGGAGGAAGTATATCCCTCTGACCCCGGAAGTCCCGCCTTAGCGGCAGAGTCAGCACAGGATAAAAGCGGGATCCGAGTGGAACACCCCGTCGGAGTTTTGTGGCAGGAGATTCGGACTGGAGCTGAAGAAGGAGAGCAGACGGGTGACGGAGAGGTGTGGACCGAAGAGTGGTGGAGCCCACAGGAGGTGGCTGAAGAGCGGCCGTAACTCACTTGGAGAGTTACGGCGGACCGGGTGAGTGTCTTAAGCCTTCCTTACCCCTACTCATTAGGAGTCCTATTAACGCCCTGTAAATAAACCCCTCTCTTTAGCATCACGTACCCCACACTGTAGTATATTTGTATAGCACTCGCACTGTTTGAAGTGGCCCCGTGTCCCCGTTCCCACACATCCCTTCCCGACACCCTTTCTAAAAACCCCTTTGTGTTCGGACCTCCCTACACCCTCCTTTCCTCACGATATCCTTTCTCTTCCCGCCCCCTCACGACCCGGGTGACGGTGTTCGGTATAACATCTGATCAAGGATAAGACTAACGGTCCTTTGTTTCTTCTCTTACTGCCCTCCGTGGATCTCCCCTACACCAGAGCTGTCGGAGAATCCCAGACCCAGGACTACACCCAAGACCCGGAGCGGACTGCGAACCCGGAACCCTCCCTGCATTCCTTTTGTTGTGACATTGATTCTGCCTCCTTGTATAAATAAACCTACAGAATAGCACACTACATACGGCCTCCTCGCCTGCTTTTCCGGCCCGCAGATCGCCCCGCATTACACTCTCCCACAATACGCCTGTATAATCTATACAGATAGCTCTGTACAGCATTTCAACGTAGAGAGAAAATCCTACGATGCAGCATGTGCGATTATTAAATGTCGTTGGCTGTGCGGTAAAATTACACCGAAAGTAACAAAAACTGAATCTGTAAGAAACTGTTCGGTTCAGAGAACTGAAATCAGATCTTTAAAGATGGCGCTAGAAAATGCAGAACGTGAATTCCCGACACTTATAGTGTGCGATTCTCATTTTTGCGTCAACTCTTACAACAATAAACTGCAGAGTTGGATCGAAAACGATTACAAAGATGACACAGGTGCCACAATAAAGCATAAATTGCTCTGGAACGAGGTAGCTCTTTTACACAAAGAACTACAAAAGACTCACGTGATTCACGCACAGAGTCTTCAACGTGATGGCGTTCACGTTGCAGGGAATTCATTGGCTAATACAGCCACAGCGGAAGCAACTAAACCGGCTTCCGTAGCCACAAAAAAGCGTACAGATAAGTACATAGACGGGGAAACCATGCTGGCAGTAAAAACGACCGTAAAAGGCGACTGTGCAGCACTGCCCGTGAACTATCCACTCAATTATGCATACATAATCGATGCAAACTCCGTTCCTTTTGCTCGAATCCCTGGAGTGGGGGACAGAGTAATTCCAAACATGAACAGGAGAATATTTTTAATAGCAGACGCACACATGGGTTTGGGTCTTAGGCACAGAGAGATCAAGGAATCACTGACTGAATTACAATCAGTATTCTGGTGGCCGGGAATGAGTGTAGAACACCAAATATATGCAAACAACTGTGAAAACTGCAATAGGGATCGCAGTAGCGAACCTGGTTACCGGCTACCAATCAGAAAGAGCGTAACGCTGCCTACACCCCATCCTGCGTCCTATTAATAGTTAAGACGAAAAGCACTTAAAAAAATGAGGCCTCCAGCGCTCGGCTGACGCTAGAACGGTTATAAAAGATTTGCGAGTCAATATCGGCACATACGCAATTACCACGTTCCATTCTGACCAGGGTCCTGCTTTCAGCTCTCGAGCTTATAAGGAGGCCATGGCTAGCATGGGAATTGGGTTGCGGTATTCTTGTCCGTCGCACCCCGAAGGGAATAGTGTGGTAGAAAGAAAAAACCGTGACATAAAGCAATCTATAACAGCGAAGGTATTAGGTTCAGGCGCTGGGTGGGTCAAACATTTAATAAGTGTCCAGACTAGTCTTAACAACATGCCAAGAAATTCTCTAAAAGGTTTCAGCCCATACGAACTATTGTTCGGAATTAGAATGCGAGTTCAGGACCTCGATAGTCAGATGTCAGTGGTACAAGAAGAAACAACGCACTTTGATGTAAAGGATCGTTTGGCTGTTTTACAGGAACTGAATGAAACACGAAAATCCTTAAGCAACATAAAGTTAAAGCAACAGCCAAGTACCACTGAAGAGGCACCACCCGCAACAGCCCCAGCAAGGCCTGTCTAGATTCCAAAGATTGGGGATCTAGTCAGAGAAAAAATCGCGGTTAAGAAGGAATTTGGGCCTTCTTACAGAAAAGCAGTACCTGTCTTGGCAGTCACCGGAACAAGATCAGTTGTGCTACCGCCCCTTGCTGGTAAAAAGGAGAACAGAGTCGTGTCTATCGATCTGGTAAAACCACAAGCATGTGGCCTATAATCAACAGTAGGCCCAGTGGACTCCCAAGAAACAACAGAATACCCAAACTTGCAACAATCCAAGAGGTTCAAACTGAAAGACTCATCACATTCGATCAGCCTGCAGTGCACAATGAAGGACTATGCAATAATGCCATGGTACTCGTGCCTCTTGAAACACAGATTGAAACAGTTCGTCAAGAAACAACACCAGTCTACAATGATGTGGCATCAGAAAGTGCTACCGAGAGACAGATTGAAAGAACAATCCCATCAATTGACAGAACTGCCTCTGGTTATTTCATCAACTTCGACAACTTCTCTGAAGATCAAAACGACCCCGAAGTGATGCCAGAAACAAAAAAGATTTCTAAAGAAAATACAACAGGACTCCTTCAACAAATCAAAGAACTATATCTGGATTCACCGTTGATTGAGCATTGGATTATCTCAGGGGTATTCATACTCCTACTCTGCCTAATTTTAGTTTTAATTTTAGGAAAGTTTATTACAATTGAATGGACACAGCAAGTCAGAACATCAACCTAGTCCTGAAACCACACAGATCATCACACGTGAAGAAAAGAGAACTGTCAACAGTAAATGTCAAAGCAATTCCAATACCTGGTGGGGTAGTATGGGAGAAAACAGACTATGAGATATATGGTCCGGTCGAAATCCTGAAGTATCCTCATCAACTAAAGGTTTCCTTAAGTGACTTTGTGACACCTAGTACATTCTCTGATGATTGGGACTTTAACAGTATTAATGACATGATGTCTGATTTAGTAATGTCAGCTAGATTCACAGATCATGATTATTTACAAGGTTCATCTAGTTATGAGCAGTTATTCTGTTACACCCACTATGGGGATCATTACTTGCATAAATCTGCACAGCCTAGAAATGTTTTTATGTATAATCAATGGGAACATTGTTCTACACCACCTAAAAGCAGTTCTAAAGCATTTTTTGAGAAATTCAAATACTTCTCAGGGTTTAACACCAGTGATGCAGAAACGTTTTATTACAAACTGTTAGATAAAACAGGAATGAAAACAATGCTGACAAATTCTAAATTGATATATTCAGAAGCATTTTATGACAAAATTATGACATTTGGTTTTGATTATTGGAAAAATAATATTGAAGCGAAAACAATTTGGGGTACAAAAGATTGGCAGATGCAAGGCATTGAAGCACTATTTAGAACCTGCATGATACCAGAACAAATGTTGTTTTTAAATGACACAATACACCAAACATCTTGTCTTGGCCTAGCTAAGATCAAAGACCTTAAAACACCGTCTATACCGAAGCCAATACCAGAAAATGCAACCGCTGATATTGAGTTAGACGTGTCACAAATTTTACATTTCAACAGAACACATCCTGATTGGAAAAAGTGGTTAATCTGGCCTACAGACACAAATAGCTGTCAAGATAGATTCCTGAATAAAACACAGGGGTTAAAAATGACCAGATTAGACCCTAGATACTCCCAGAGACAACATCCAGGGATTATAACAACATACAGTGTAGGGAAACTCTGCCTTGAATGGCTAACCTCGTCCACACTGGCTGAAATTAAGCAACACTTGTCTTTACTAAAAGATGGTGCTGATTTGCGCGATTTCATTCTTGGACCACGCAAACAGCGTCAAAAGCGTTTCATAGCGACCAATATCTATGCTGCTTACAACGAGGCTTGGAAAGTAAAGCAAATTGAAACTGCTGAAAAAATATGAGAAATTGATTGTATTAATTTGGAGAAATCACTTTCTGTGGTAGACAATGGGTTAATGACTCTGTCTTCCAGAATATATTCGTTGGACAATATTGTATCCTCTGCCTTTGATGTGATAGACAGAGATTTGCTAATGTTACAACATGGCCAGTCTCAATTACGCTCTATTATAGAATTAGGCTGGACGCTGCAAAATCTTCGTTCAGGCTATGTGCCTTGGCGTTTAATCAACACAACGTCATTATTTTCCAGTTTTAACCTTACTGATAAACAGATCAGTTTGGCACAGAAAGGAGCAGACTATACAATCCTGAGCATCGAAAAACTCGAGAGATTACCATTGACAATGTCAGAGAGTCCTGTCATTGAATGGATAATACACGGAATTATCACAATTCCGATAACAACTTTCCGATTTATAAAGTGCCTTGAGTACATACCTGCTGGCCAGTATGAACAATTGGGTAAAGGATATGTAAAATCCGAATGGAAATTACCATACACTCATTCTTGCTATAGTGACAGCAACAAAAATGTATTTCTTAGTGGTGAGAATTGTAAACATTCACTAAGCGGTATACTTTTGTGTCAGGGTATTAATTTACACGGAGCATGTGATGGAAATTCAAACAACCTTTCATGCCACCAGCTAGTCACACCTGCAACTCAGATAGAGCCCTTCTTTATGCAACTCGCGAACGGGAGTTACATTCTTAGAACGGATCACAGATGTTGTGGCCTCGTGCCAGGGAAAAGTTATCTAGTAGAAGTAACATCCATGGTCAAATGCTGTATGCAAGCATTGTTTCCGAGTGGGCCTGCAGACATAGTGACTCCCATCTGGCCTCGTCTGAATCTCTATTCTATACGAATTGATACATTAAGCAAAATGAAATCTGTACTTTTACAGACAACAGTGCCTATAACGTCATCTAAAGAGACGTATGATCTTCTAGTTGCAAGGACAGCTACTGAAGTTCATGACCTTTTATCAACAAATTGCCCCGTGCATTTCGTAGAAATGTTCAGCCAACTCCTTAACATGTCTAGTGCAACAAGCATCCCAGGCATATTTAAGACAGTCTTTACGGGACTGCTAACACCCTTCCAGGCAATTTTGGGAATCTTTCCTAATTTTGTGCACTCCATTTTTGGCGGCATACCATTATTTTTGGGACTCATCGCTGGGATTCTATTTTTGACCCTCCTGCTTCGTTATGGCAAGCCTCGGCTCAGACATAGCTCCCATGGGAATGGAAGAGACAATCCTAGCAATGCGCTACCGGGACAGGATAACTAACGTCCTTGGATTGGCCAGGCTGAGAGATCTAAACATGACCTGGTTCCTTTCATTCAGACCGATATGGCAAAATTGCATTTTACCTGTGCTACGGTGTATGCTTTGCGGCGATGAATGCGTGTTGGACATCTGTCTTTCACTTCCATCAGCAGTACCAATGGACGTCGATACTTTGCTCAGTCCAATAACGGCTCACGCATTGTGTTGTCCCCAGCGGCTACCAATCCTGATGACGGCATTTGTGGAGACTCCTGTACTACAGCCAAGTGGTAACAGTGGAGCGAGTGACAAAAGCAACATCATCCAGGTACAACGTTCTGTGAGCATTGCTGGTCCCGACTATGATGACAGCAATCATTCTCACACCTGCCAAGTTACAGCGCTATCTAATTTGGTTGAACTATCACCTGAATTTGTAGACCAATTCTTTGAGAGCCTGTCTGATACGATGTTCTCACCCGTACAGAAACAATAACTTTTAAGAAGCTTTCCGACACACAGCGTTCCCATGAACTCTGAATTCGGCCTTCAGTTTTGATCAACAAAAACTGCCAAGAGCTTTGGAAATCTATTTTCTTTGAATTGGACAATTTTTCTAATATTGACCTTTTTTGGCACAAACAATTCTTTGCTTAACGTAAAAACTATTCTTAGAGAACAGAAGCTTCACACTTCTATTTCTAAACACATCTAGAGACATAACAACATTACACCAGCCTCTAGCACACATGTTATTACAATGCATTTTTATGTGATGATTTATCTCGCCTTTCTTCTGTCAGAGATACTTCATGTGTAATTCCTTTTGTATAATCGTTCATTGATTTCATATGCAATAATTTTTTGAATGATTTCTATGCTTTAAAAAACGTACAGTACCTAAATTCATGTATTACAAGTACGCCTATTTCGAATGCATTTATGTATTTTGGGGTGGGCAATGTTACACATGCATCTAATTGCTTTAGTTTTAGTAATTTAGATGGACATTAACCCGTGGAGTGGGTGTTGCGTGTTTATCTAGGTTCCTGATCGATACTGTGACCTTATGCCCCTATTCGGCTATAAATCCATTTATTCCCTATATTGGCATAACCGTTCAAGTGCGATTTTCTGAAAAGTCATCTCTGGCCTCACACGAACAGAGCCACATTCCAGCATAGTTCTCTCTGCCACTTCCTTTGCGACCAATTAGTGCAATGACAGAGCAGTAGTCACTATCTGATATTCCTAGATAACACTCCGAGTTCTTCAACAAGATAAAAACTCAGCAAACCTGGAAATCCCCGCTTGCTATGTTTTGATTAGTAATGGAACTCTAATGAGCAACTGATAACTATCACTTCCTAGTGACATCTTTAATTGACGTCTTATGTCCAGCAAACTTGCGTCAAACCCGGCACCTGTCAGGTATAAATATTACCAACGTTGCCTTAAGCAATGCGAGCTACTGTTGCTGATGCCAGCTGCCTGCAAGACCCCGTGTTGGTAAATCTAGCACTCTGTCGCTGCAGCCTGCTGTCCCTGTGATGGTGAAGCTGCTGATACCATTATCGCAGCTAAAGCGCGAACTATGGTGCAGTACGCTTAAGGAGCTGAACAGCCGTCCTCTGCGAAGACATCCAGCAGATTCCAGCTGCCCACGGACGCTGTCCCCCCTCCTTCCTCGACGCGCTGAAGAGACCCGCTGCCTTTCTCCTGCAGAGAAATCCAGCTCCGGCGTTTCCGGTCTACCCTCGCGGGTGACTGGGATATCGAGAGTGACCCCTGAAGGAGATACCAATCCTCCATCATTCTATTCAGAGGTATGGTGTTGACTAAACCCTTAGACGAGAATTCTTGAAACAAACCTTGGCAAAACCAACTTAACTTAAAGCTACTTACTTACTCCCCTTTCCACGTGTTAGGCTTAGGTCAGGCACACTGGGGTAGGCTTAGTTAGAAGCACCAGTTGAGTATGTTAGCCTAATGTATATATGACTGTATATATGTTTTATTACTTTTAAACCATTGTATGGCTAAGAAACCATATCAATGCTTTTACAGTTCTATTTCACAATACTTATCTTACTGTACGTACTTTTTATAATAACAATTATTGCAATTCTGGCAATACATTTCTCTTGTACGAGAAGAAAGACTGTTCAATAAATGTTAAACCTTTATTGACAAACGCCCGTCTCTCTATTCTCTACATCTCGTGAAAGTAAACTGCACTAGACTGACTGAGTGAAATACATGTCTATTGTTTCACACGACCCTAGAGATTGACTCTTGATCTGAGGAGCAAAGTTGTCATGTTGCACGGTTGTTGGAAAACTGAATCCCTTCTTGTCTGTGCCAAGGAAGCTGATCACTTCCTATGCAGAGAAGAAAGTTTCCAGTGACCTCTGAGCTAGTTGGTAACACAACCCAATTAAGTTTAGCATAGTCAGTGGAGGCCTGGAATATCCGCAGTTCCACGTCGATACTACTGTTTATGTTATTCCAATGCGCAGGGCCTAGTGGGAAACTAGGAACTACACTACAGTATCTTGAATTTCGGGAAGGAGGTGGTCATTCTGATGTGGGGGGGGGGGGGGGGATGGAGTTCCAAATCTTTGGTGCATTTCCTGCAAAGGATTTATTTGTGGTTTTGTGTTTCCGTGATTTCAGTGGGATGAGTAGAAGCGTGTTGGAACTTCTGAGGTTCCTGGACTGGACCGGCCCTTTTAAGTTTGGCGGCCAGATATTCTGGTTTACCTGTGTGCAAGGCTTTGTGCGTGAGACAGGCTGTATGGAAGCTGGCTCATTGATCAATAGGGAGCCACTTCAGTTCCTTGAGTGCCAGCGAAATGTGCTCGTATTTCTTAGTTCCTGTGACCATTCTTGCTGCGGTGTTGAGAGTAGTGGTCAGGGGACCTAGGTGAGATTTTGCTGTCCCTGTCGGGGCTGCGATTCCATAGTCAATTCTGGAAAGCACCAGTGCCTGAGTGGCCTGTTTAAGATCTTTTGGGGGAGGAAGGCTTTTATTTTGTAAAGCAGTTTCAGATTTAGGACCACACTTTTGGTGGCTTTTGAGATGTGTTTTTTCATGTCCAGTTTGGGGTCGAGGTTAATCCCTAGGGATTTCACCGAGTCCATTGGCGTAAGGGCACCATTGAGGGCGTTTATGGCATTGAGGGCCTCTATGGCTTTGAGCCATTCTTCGATTTGGGTTTTTTCGTCTCTATTAGAGATGAGGAGAACTAATGTTGTCTCTTGGTTGAGTTTTAGGTGGTACAGTGAGAGCAAATGTTGGACCTCTTTGAGCGTGACATTTAATCTGTGTATGTCTTCGATAGAGGTGGTTTCCAGATAAAGTTGTATGTTGTCTGCATAGAGGTGAAAGGGGATGTTGGAGTTCCTTAGAAGTGTGGTGAGGGGTTCCATGTAGATGTTGAAAAGTTGTGGAGAGAGTTCTGACCCTTGTGGAACTCCTCTGCTGACGGGAAGGGTGTCAGACTCAGAGTTATTGATTTTTATTCTTTGCGTGCGGTTGTGAAGAAAGGAGGAGAACCATTTTAGTACCGTCATTTCAATGCCCTCTCTCTCATGGAGGACTTTCAGGAGCAGGGTGTGATCAATGGTGTCAAACGCGGCCGATAAGTCTAGGAGGATGAGAAGGCTACATTGGTCAGAGTCAAGTGACCTGTGAAGATTGTCTAAGACATTCAAGATTGCGGTTTCGGTGCTGCATCCCTTTCTGAATCCTGATTGGTGTGGGTCTAATAGTTTTATATTCCCTAGGTGTTGGGTTAGCTGTGGAAGAACACATCTTTTTAGAGTTTTGGATAAAAGGTTCGATACCGGTCTAAAGTTGTTCATGTCCTCAGTGTCAAGGCCAGGTATTTTTTGTATCAGCGTGACTTGTCCTACTTTGAGGCACTCTGGAATGATTCCCGTGCTCAGTGAGCTATTCATGATCTTGCACCAAATTGGGGCTAGGGCAAAATTCAGGTCTCTCGCCAGGCTAGTGGGTAGCTGATCTAGGGAGTGGGATGAGTGTTTAGCGGCGGCGATCAGATTGATTATCTCTTCTTCCTGGATGGGGCGAAAGGAGGACCAGAGAGTAAGTGTATTCACTGGGGTGTTGCCTTTTGTTGTTAGTGTCGAGGTCTCCGTGGGGGTGGAGAGATTTGTGCTGAGCGATAGATCAATTTTGGCGATTTTCTTGTTGAAAAAGCTGGCAAAGTTGTCGCTTTGTTCTTTGGACGCCACAGTGTTGGATGTCATCGGTTTGGATGTTTGGTTCCAAATGATGTTAAAGAGTTCTTTGGGGCGTTTTTTTGCATTGTCTAGGGCGGAGCAGAAGAAAGTTGTCTTTTTGTTCTTGATGTGTTTATTGTAGTTTCTGCGTGCTACCTTGAGTTGATCACGATGGAGGGAGGAGGGATTATTGCTCCAGATTCTTTCTAAGGTTCTGAGGTGTCTTCTTTCCTCATTGATGTCGGTGGTGAACCAGGACCTAGAGGGGGTGCTTCTGGGATTTTTTAGTTTTAGGGGCGCCAGAAGGTCCAGGGTGAGCGTCATATTGGAGTGGTAGAGCAAGGTGAGTTCAGTGGTTTATTTTTTTTTATTTTTATTTTTTAGGTTTTTATAGAGCGCGTAGTCACCCTCGAGTATCCCAGCGCTGAAACCTCGGACTCCTAAGGGGGGCAAAGAGAAGCTGCTGATGCATTAGGGGAAAAGGAGGGTTTTGAGGGATTTCCTGAATCGAAGGAGGTTTGGTTCAGCTCTGAGGCTCGGAGGGAGGGCGTTCCATTTCTTGGCAGTGTTGACCGAGAAGCGGCGGCCACCGGTGCGGGCCTTCTTCACCCTAGGGACAACGATGAGGTTTCCCTGTTCTGACCGGAGCGCTCTCGTCGGTATATATGGAGTGATCCAAGTGCTCAGAATAGGGGGGCCGACATTGTGCAGAACCTTGTGGGCCAGGCAGAGGGCCTTGAAGACGACTCTTTCCCTCACGGGGAGCCAATGAAGTTTCGTAAGAGCTGGTTTGGCTGATGTTCTTGCTGGGGTGTTCGTGAGTAGGCGAGCTGCGGCATTTTGGGTCTTTTGCAGTATTTGGAGGGTGGCTTCCGGCGCTCCGAGGTAAATGGCATTGCTATAGTCCAGCCTGGATAGAACTAAGCCCTGAATTAGCAGAAGACGGGACTGGGATGGTAACAAGGGAAGCACCTTTCTGCATGATCTAAGTAGACCATAGCAGATGCCGGCAGTTTTCCTAGCCTGAGTCCTGAAGGTGAGGTCTGTCTCCAGCCATACTCCCAGACTCTTAACCTCTGTCTTAGGAGTAGGGGGTTCACCCATACAGGCGGGCCAGAGGTTGGAGGGGAGGCTCAGAGTTTTGTGACCTAGGAGCAGGATCTCCGTTTTTGACCCGTTTAGCTTTAGGTCTGAGTCGCTCATCCATTGATGGACGTTGGAGAGACAGTCTCGAAGATTGGAGGGCTCTAGCTTGGGGTGTGTGAGTGTCACCACCAGCTGAGTGTCGTCAGCGTAGCTGACGATAGTGACTCCGAATGGAGAGACCAGCTCCTCCAGTGGGGCCATATACACGTTGAAAAGCGTGGGGCTCAATGAGGAACCCTGAGGCACTCCACACCGGAGGGGGATCGAGGGGGAGCGGCTTTCTCCTTCCCAGACTTGGAAGGAGCGTCGGGAGAGAAAGGATGTGAGCCATTTCAACGCACTGTCTTTCACGCCAGTGTTATCCAGGCGCTGGGTTAGGACCTGGTGGCTGACAGTGTCGAATGCCGCGCTTAGGTCTAGGAGGACCACTGCCACTGATCCTCCAGTGTCAATGATTTCCCTAGCTTTCTCTACAGCAGCCAGGAGGGCGGTGTCAGTGCCCTGGCCTGGTCTGAAGCCTGTTTGAGAGTTTTTCAGGAGATGGTTTGCTTCTAAGAAGTGAGATAGTTTTTTGTTTGCAAGCTTCTCCGCGACCTTACCTATCCAAGGGAGGAGCGAGATGGGTCTGTAGTTGGATAGGTCCGCGGGGTCTAGCGAGGGCTTCTTAAGAAGTCCTTTGACGACGGCCTCCTTCCAGCTTTGTGGGACTTCTCCTTGGATAAACGAGGTGTTAATAAGGGCAGTAAGTCTAGCTGTAATGGTCCGAGCGATGTTTTTAGTGAACCGTATGGGAACTGAATCGCTGGGGGCACCACTCTTCGTCGATGCTAGAGTAGCTGCCACTTCCTCTTCCGTGACTGGTCCGAATGAAGCTAAACGAGGTAGATCAGGTATATCAGGGGGGTTCCCTAATGCAGGGGATGGGTCCTTGGCTTTTCCCGAGGTGGCCTGATTGGTGGCAGGAAGAGAGGAAAGGATTTTTTTGATTTTATCGTCGAAAAAATTGGCCAGGTTGACACATTTTTCTTCGGCTGCTATGGGGTCCATGGGTGTCTGCGCGGGGGCTGGGACATGGAGGAGCTCTTTGAGGATAGAGAAAGTCTCTTTGGCCGAGCAAGAGGAGTTCTTTATTTTTTCCTCGTAGAAGGAGCTTTTTGCGTTATGGAGGGCTTGTTTGTAAGCTTTCATAGCTGTTTGATAAGCGTCTTTCTCCGTCGTCGATTTATTTTTTCTCCATGTACGCTCTGTCTTTTTGCACTCCTTCCTTAGAATGTTCAGGGGCGGAGTGTACCAAGGTGCATGGTTGATCCTTTTTACATGCTTAAGGGAGCTAGTTAGTGGGATGAGGCTGTCTAGGGGGTTGGTGAGCCAGCTGTTGAATTCTCTATCGGCGCTGTTAGGATCAGTTGGGAGGGGGCCATCAGATTCCCGTAGCTTCGCTTCCCATTCCTCTGGTCTTAACTTGTGCCATCGTCTGGTTTGTATCCTAGTTTTCTGTTTGGGAGCCGGGGTGGGCTGAAGGGGCCAGTACATAGGGACCAATAAATGGTCTGTCCATGGGAGAGGAGTGGGGTCTTGGGTTTGGAGGTTCCTAATGTTGGTGAAGACCGGGTCTAGGAGCTGTCCTTTCTCGTGGGTGGCTTTCGAGTTCAGAAGCAGGAGGTCAGCTGACATAAGGTCTGCTAGGAGGTTGGCGGCAGTGTTGTCTGCCGGGTCTAGGAAGTGTAGGTTCAGGTCCCCTAGGAGGAGAAAATTGGGCGTTGATATAGTTTTTAGAAGGATGTGGTCCATCAGGGTGCTTGAAAAATCTCCTAGCGAGCCTGGTGGTCGGTATACCAGAAGACCCGATAGTGAGGTGGTAGGGGAGATCTGAAGGATGAAATTACAGTTTTCACAGTCCTTGACCGAGCCGCCATCGATTCTACAGCTGATATAGTCTTTGTAGAGTATGGCGAGCCCGCCGCCTCTTCCGACCGGTCTGTTCAGGCAGCAGATTTGGTAGCCGGGGGGGGTTGCATTGACCAAGTCAAAGTCGTTGCTGGGGGTCAGCCATGTTTCGGGCAAAAATAGGGCGTCTAGCGAGAGGGCTTGAGTGAGGAGGTTTATCTTGTGAGAGTGTTTTACCAGAGACCTGCAGTTCAGGAGCCCGAGTTGAAGGGTGTGGCTGGGGTCCGTGGCTTCAGGGGTGTCGCAGAGGGTGCATCCTGTAAACGGGGTGTTATCCTTAAGGATGAATTCACACTGAGGATGTTTTTTAGTATTCCAGAGTCGGAGTGTATCCGGAGTGTAGGATATGTGATTCTGTGACTTGGGCATAGTGTCTGGGCCTGAGGCCGTCTGGGCCCGGACGGGCCCAGACGGGCTTGCCTTTGGCGCGCCTTCGGCGCGCTGACGGCGCGCCCGCTGCGCCTGTCCGCTGCGCGTCCGGTAATTGCACATCTTTTATGGTAAGAAAAGGGGGCGGGTGGGCGTGGCCTCTCTCCCTCGCCGTCAATGGCGTCAGGATTGTTTGTTGACAAACTCTCTGTTGCAGCGAAGGGGTCGCTGTTTCGGCGTTTTAGGAGCCCGCTCCAGTGGTGGCAGACGGGTGAGTGAGTTTTAAAATACAAGGAATTTGCTAAATGGTGACACAAAATACAATTTTAAAATAAGTGGTCTCCCGGCTTCCGCCTCAGGAGATGACGAGGTTGTGGCTTCGTGGCGCTGAAGGCAGCGTTTTTATACTCTGATCGGCGGGTGGGCGTGGCCTAAGAGTAGGCGTGGCCTCTCTCCCTCGCCGTCAATGGCGTCAGGATTGTTTGTTGACAAACTCTCTGTTGCAGCGAAGGGGTCGCTGTTTCGGCGTTTTAGGAGCCCGCTCCAGTGGTGGCAGACGGGTGAGTGAGTTTTAAAATACAAGGAATTTGCTAAATGGTGACACAAAATACAATTTTAAAATAAGTGGTCTCCCGGCTTCCGCCTCAGGAGATGACAAGGTTGTGGCTTCGTGGTTGAGAGGTGCTCCGACGTGCTTGGGAGGAGAGGGCTTAGCCCTTCTTCTAGTTTATCCCGGGGGACTCGGGCTGTGTTCCTGACCCATTTAGGAGGGGCCTGAATTGGGGGTTGGGTTAGGGCTGGTTGGTTGATATGAAAAAAGAATAATGTGGTGATTGGACCAGTCGACAGGAATGATGTAGTCCTTAGTGATTGAGTTTCTGTCTGAGATGATTGCATCCAGGACCGCTCCTCTGTGGTGTGTTTCTTCTGAGCAATGTTGGATCATACCGTTATCTAGAAGGAGGCTGTTGAGAGATTGGATAAGCAGGTTTTTTGATTCATTCCATCTTAGGTTGGGGTCGCCCAGAATAATGCTGTTGTTGCTGCTGAGGGCGCATTGTGTGATCAGGTCCCAGAGCTGTGCTCCAAATTCATTGGAGTTGCCTGGAGGGTGGTACAGGAGATGGCAATGTAGTGACCTGTTCGTGCGCGATTTGATGTTAACCGATAGGCATTCGAAGGAGTTATAAAAGCACAAGGGACTTTCTGAGATGGAGAGGTCAGTTTTGTGAATGATTGCTATGCCGCCACCTCTATGCTCAAGTCTATCTTTGTGGATAATTGAGAAACCGGGCAGCATCAGCAGATCCATGTTGGGGTAAGACAGGGTGTTGAGTAAGGTTTCTGTGATGAAAGTAACATCTAGGTCAAGGTAGAGGGTGGCTTTTGCTATTTCAGTTGCATGTTCGGAAGCAGATATGCTGTTGATGAGCATGCAATTAATGGAATGTTCTTCTTTGGGCTTCGATTTGCAGGGCTGGGCTCTAGGTATGGAGGATTGGTACGCTAGGGGTCTGGTGGCTCTACGGGGGGAGGGTCCCTACCCATTCCAGTAATAACTTGGATCAAGGATTTGGGCGTAGAGTTCAACGGCGGAGCCTGAGCTAGGGTGGGTGGAATCGTTATCTGAGAGGGAAGTGCGGGCTTAGGGTAAGGGCTTGTGGAATGATCATATGATGAGACGAGTGTGGTCGCTTCCTGGGGAAGAGGTTGGGATTTGTTCTGGGTCTGTCTGCTTGTGACTCAGTCCATGGTTTTGTGAATGAAGGAAAAGATCCTGGGGGGGCTGGGGTCCGGTTGGGGGGCGGTGAATCATTCCTTCTGGGTTGAGGTGGGATGGGGGAGCTGCGGAATGTAGGGTGGACAAATGGATTTTCCCTAGGGAGGATAAGGTTTCCTTCAGGCCACGAATTGGGGTTTCGAGCTGAGATTCCAGAAGGTCAAGGCGTTGCTTCAGATTGTATGAGGGGATGAGGAGGGGGGGTGGGAGGAGCTGAATCCTAGGAGGGAGGGGCTACAGGCCATTTCGTTTCTAGAGGGGTTCAGGAGAGGAGGGGGTGCTGACTCTGGCTTAGTGTTCGTCTGGGTTGTGGCCCTGATGTGGATGGGAGTAGTGTTCCTCTCTGGGGGGGTGGTTGTGCTCTGGTTGAGTTGGGGTTGGCGGGGGCTGTACATTGGTTTTGCTTGGGAGTCGGACTTCGCTTTGAGCGGATGTCTGTCTGTCTACTGGGAGCGATCAGGATGGTGGGGGGGCTGTGGATCAGTTGTGGTTGTGAGGAGGGCTCAGTTCTGGGAGGCTGGGTGAGATGGATGGGGGGACGGGTTTGGGCAATAGGAGGAGCTATGGTTGAAGGGAACACGGGGCTTGTGGATTCACGAAACGTAGGGGATGGGGTCGAGGAGCGGGCGCGGGCGAGATCAGATGGCTTGATGATTGTAGAGGGCTTCTGGGGGGGATCCGCGAATGGTGTGAGTTGTGAGATGTTGCCTTCTTTAGTGCGGGGAAAAGGGAGTCGAAGAACTCGAGGTTCTCGTCTTCAGCCTGAATTAGGATGGTGCTGTTCTCAAAAATGGTAATGGAAATGCATCCGGTAAGGGTCTGGTGTTTCAAGAGAGATATTGATAGTTTACTGCTGTGGGCTGTGATGGTGGTTTTGAAAACGAGGAGGTGAGAGTTGAAGATAGTGACCCAGAGGTCGAGTCTGTCTGTATGGAAGATGAAGCCCATTTTCCGCTGCCCTCTAGATGGGCAGTGGTATGTATCAACAACTAGTATTTCGTGATGCTGCCTGATTAATTTGTGTTTAAAGTGTTTTTTCGCTTTGAAGGAGAGTCTGTGGGGGAAAGTTATAGTGAAGGTGTTCTGTCCGTGGGGTGTCAGGTAGTTAGGTGTAGGGCATGGATAGGTGTCCAATTGCAAGGCCGGGGGCATCTTAGCTGGGCAAGGGGAGGAGGTGATCCTCTGGTGCGAGGGGGGAGACTGCTGTGTCAGGTGGAGGCTGAGCTGTTCGATGAGGTGTGTGGTAGGGTAGAGCATGGTGAGGTCTTTCTAGTGGCATGGCCTATTGGCTAGATGAAAAGGTGTCCTCCTGTGTGACCCACTTGTGCGAAGGAGGGAGATTGTTGCGTCGGGGGGAAGCTGATTGCCCGGGTGGAGGGTGGGGGAGTTGGAGGTGCGGTCAGGAGACCTCTCTGGGGTGACGTTGGAGTTCCAAGGGTGCAGAAGCCCTCGGCTCTCTCAGTTGTGGGTGTGTAGCAGGATGTGGGACCTCACTAACCTGGGCATGCTAGGTCGTCGGGAGTCTATTCTCCATGTGCTGTCCCAGTCATTAGCAGAGCTTCCCGGTCGGGGGCTCAGCCAGGCAACTCCTTCCAAGCGTTCCTCTTGGGGGTTTCAACCAGAGGGGTGGTCTTCTGGTTGGATTAATTGGGGTCGCTCCGGCCACCTTGATGTTGAAGGGGGCACCAGTGAGCCAAGGACCAGGATACCTTGAATTGAGAGTTGGTGTCTTTGATTGGCGACCATTTAGGTGTCAGGCGAGCCCCTTCGTATTAATGCGCGTTAGGGCTCCGAATCCTTGGGGGGGGAGTCTTGGTTTTTAGCGCCCTTCTGGATTTCTGCGGTTGGGGGTCAGTCCGGCCACATAGACATTGGGGTGGGAGCACCGGAGAGCCTAGGACCCCATCTCCTCGATTTAGGAGTTATTGACTTTAAATGGCGGCTATATTGTGGTCAGGCAGCCCCCTCGTAAAAGTGTGAGCTGGGGCTAGATAACCTCAGGGGGTGCCTCGATTATGGCGCCTCTCATGCCTGCCGCGCAGGGGGGGTCGCTTTGGCCATTGGGGGGGGTCGCTCCGGCCACCTAGACGTTAGAGGGAGGCATCGTGAGCCTAGACCCGGTCTCTTTGATTGAGCCGTTAGTGTCTGAGCGTGGTGGCCATTTTAAGATCAGGCGGCCCACTTGCCGAGAAGCGAGCCGGTGCTCGGCGTCTTCAAGAGTAACATTGATTTTGGCACCCCTTTAGGTCGTCACGTGGGCCCTCTCTACTTGACTCGAGAATGGCGGCTTTTGGGTCAGTTCTGGCCTGGGTGTTCTCACTTGTGTCGGGTTGAGACTAGTGGGCGGCCATTTTGGGAGCAGGCAGCCCCGGTGCAGTGAAGCGCAACACAGGTCCGACGTTGTGGCCAGCGCTTGCTTGCAAAGGGGTCTCCGCTTCTGATTCTGCTGCTCGCTGAGGTCGGCGATTTGACTGCGACCTCCGCTGAACCTTCGGTTGCCTGGCGAAAGGTTCAGGTTCTGCCGCAGCTCGTGACTTTCTTAGAGCTGCGGCCCTTCTTGCGGCTGGTGTGGGTCACTTTACCACCTTTCCCAGTCTCAGGTGAGTGCTAATCTTGTTGCTCGCTTTGGCTGGGGCTGCTGCGAGGAAGGGGGACGCTCCGGTTACCTTGTCGTGGAGGGGGGCACTCCGGTGGGTTTGGGACCAGGTCACCCGTGCTGGCCGCGCCGACCCCTATGCTGTCTTCCTCCGTGTTCCTCAAGGGTTACAGGGTCCAGGGTTCAGGATTCGCTCGAGGGGCCCATTGCTAGCCGTGCCTATCATAGGTGGGGTTCAGGGGGAAGGTTCCAGTCGGGATTTTCACTAACTGATCCTTTGACCCGGAGCTAATCCCGGTAGCTGCCTCCTTGCGGCCATCTTGCCTCTCTCTCTGTTTAGAAGAGTTTAGAAACGTTTGTTTTGGGGGTTCGGTATAGTAAGAGGTGTAAGATGATGCAAGGAGGGGTAGAGTAGGAGAGAGTCTAGAAAGGGTTATTTGGGGGATCATAGTAGTGGTATGGGGTTTGGGGTTAAATTAGAGAGTGGATGTAGAGGATATATTGAGCAAAGTATAGGCTGAGAAATAGGGAAGTGCATTCGAAATGCTTAATTAGAGAAAGTAATAAATATATAGATCCATAAGTACATTGAAAGTATATAGATGCATAATGGAGGTATGTATATTGGGCAGCATTTCTGGCCCTGGTCAGTCTCGAACAGACTCAAACAGGCAACTGCCCTTGTCCTCTCCGCACCTAGCCTCGACGCCCGGGCTGAGATGCCCTAAGCCTGGTCTTTAATAGCCCTAGTAAACAGGTGACCCCATCAGCCAATGGAAACCCTAGCCCTAACACTATCCAATCAATGGAAACACTAGCCCTAAAAATCTAGAACCAATAGGAGACCAGGACCTTACAGCCAATCTTAGCCCAAGCACCCAATCAGTTCAAAAACCCTAATCTCTATGTACAATAGAGGCCATAGCCCTACTAGTAGTCACACCCCAAGTCCAAGCAACCAATGGCACAGGAAGCCCTTGTCCCTACTTCCAATAGAAAGTCTAACCCTACTCTTAGTCCCACAAAAAGTCCAGCAACCAAACACACCAGAAGCCCTAATCGCTACTTCCAATAGAAATCTTAGCCCTAGTCCCAACCCTACATTGATTGAATCACAGACCCAGAAAACAATCAGGACACTCAAATGCCCAACCAATGAGGACACACTAACCCTAATCCAATAGAAACATCAGATATAACCACCAATCAGTGTACACATGTACCAAACAATATCAGACCACATACGGTCCCAGCGACCTCAGACAAGGTTTGCTGGCCAGGGAGTTGGAAGCTGCTTTTGCTGTTCAGAATCTCCTAGGAGACAGACAGGCTCATTCCACACGTTGGACTTCTGCAGATAAAGGCCTCACTAACTAGTCTGCCTCCTTACCACTCCCTGGACTCTGCTCACTGCAATCTGGGGCACAGGTAGGCTGCAACTCACAAGATGGAGGAGAATGATTTGGGGTGCACCCAGCAAGGCCTTAAGGGGCCTGGGCTAGTGTGAAGGGACGGCTCAGAGTTGCCTGGTAGTTGAATAGCCAATCCCCAGTCCTGGTTCTGCTGGCCTGAGGGGGAGGGGGCTGGGGAGCTGCTTTTCCTGTTCAGAATCTCCTAGGAGACAGACAGGCTCAATCCATACTTTGGACTTCTGCAGGTAAAGACTTCACTAACTTGAAATCTAACAATACTGTTTGAATAAAACTGTACTCCCTCTATTGGCCAAAAAGTAAGTGCACAGTCCATAGTAAACACAGTTTTAACAGCTCACAGAAGCACCCTCTGATGTAGCATATCCCTGTTGCTGGGGGGGAGGCAGAGGGGCTGGTTTCACTGGCTTGTGAACACAAAATGGTGGCTGGGGGTGCACTGTTTTAACATACAGGTCTTAGCACAGAGCAAAGGAGAAATTTGGAGGGAAAACTGAAAATCATCAGCAATAAGAGGGAAAAACTACAGAGTTTGGACTACAAATCCGACAATTCAACACGTTAAATGGAAGAAATCATGGGCAGGAAACAACACAAGTTTAATACACAAAACAGGTGATGAAATATCCAATCACAGGCAGGTCAAAACTACAATGTTTAAACTGTAACAACCACAGGCAGTAATCACAGAAAGGGAAAATCGTTTAAAAAAAAAAAAATGGGTAAGAGACAGCACTAGTCTGTCTTCTTACCACTTCCTGGACTCTGAATCATCTGGGGCACAGGGAGGCTGCAACTCACAAGATGGAGGAGAATGATTTGGGGGTGAACTCAGCAAGGCCTTAAGGGGCCTGGGCTAGTGTGAGGGGAGGGCTCAGAGGTGCCTGGTAGTGAACTAGCCAATCCCCAGTCCTGAGCCTGCAGGGGGGGAGCGGGGGGGCTGGGGAGCTGCTTTTCCTGTTCAGAATCTCCTAGGAGACAGGCAGGTGCAATCCACACATTGGACTCTGCATACTCCTGTTCTTCGGTGTTGAGCTCGGACATTGCAAGTTGTTTTTCTTTGAAGCACTGGATACAGTGTGACTCACCATAAGTTGCTAATGCGCATGGGCAACGCCTCCTCACTAGATGTTTTTTTTGCCATCAAGTTTGAATTTTCACAATGAGGCTTCAAGAATCGACATGTTCTTCATATTCCTTCGGGCTCACACAGCGAAATTTGATTCCTAGATTTTGTTGTGCTTTCTTTGGAGACATGCTTGGCAGACTGACATTAGTCGACTGACACCCAACTGCTAGAGCCTCGGACCCTCTCTCGTGCTGCATGCCCCTTGTCTTCAACTTCTTTGTACACAAGGCACACAAGATGATGGAATAGACACCTTCCGAGAACTGTCCCCAGTGCCACGTAAAGTACCTGTGGCCCAGCTGGCACACGGTTTGCATCTCCTCCGACTATAACATCTTGTGCAAGAACTGTCTTGCCTTCCATTTGAAAAAGACTGCTACCACTGGCTGAGGCATTTGGAACATCAAAAGATGCAACGGCAATCCTTCGACAACATCCCGGAAATCTTCGGAGGACTAGCCTTAATCGACTTCGGGGAGGGTGAAGACGCCTATCCTCTGGGCATTCCACCCCACCAACTATCGCCTAGTCCGAAGGAAGTTTTCTCCTATAAATCCTACGAGGGGGAAACGGAGAAGGTCCTTTTGCCCTCGACACCCACCAATCCGTGAACTAAGTCTTCCCACCAGGACCGTATGATCTGTGCTGCCATCAAGGCCGTCAACCGCCGGCAAAGCACCTCAAGCAAAAAGATCCACGATGCTTCAGCCTCTAAGAAGCCAAGGGCCCTTTCTACACTGGCTCCAAGGCCAACATCTGCGCTAAAGCCACCAGACTGTGAAGCTGCAGTTGGTGCCGCAGTCTCCATCTGCTGCCTGCTGGAGCAATTCTGTCCCACGAAGACTTCAAGACAAACTGGATGCATGGTGCATAAGAATATTCATCCATGTCCAAACTGGGAGTAGTTCAACGAAGCTGCCTCTGCTGAAACTCTCAGGGACCCTGCCTTAGGAGAGGAAGCTAACATTCGAGAGGAGCTTGCTTTGGAGTCCCCTCCAGCTCCCTAGCTTACAACCCATATAGACGGGGGCACCAGCACTCTCCCATACCTTCCACCGCCACCCTCTCTCTCACCACCCCCACTGCCTCCACACCCACCAGAGGGATGGCCACATTCCTCTTATGGGTCCGGTAGCCCCTTTGGCCGCCCCGGTTCTTATGAGGCACAATTTTACCAAGTGCCCCCTGATCCCAAGAGACCCAGATTTTGATCATTTACCCACGCCTGCATATCCCTCGGACAACACCACAGCTAACCACGAGGTGATCCAATAGGCAGCCACCATCCATAAGGAGGATAAACATGTCCTGTACGAGGAAGACTATTTCCAGCTGGAGACAGTATCTACATCGGAGACAACGGTCCAGTTCCTGCCCATGTTAAAGGGCATGTTAAAATCTCCTGACACATTTAAAAAGCCAGTCATGGACAAGGATTGAAAACATACAAGCAGTCTTCCATCATCCCAGTCTACATCTGGAGGCCCGTACCACCGGACTCCCTGGTAATCCACACAGCACGCAAGTGTGCTTCTGCTCAGGCTATGGGTGATGCATCCCACCTTGAGGTTCCGTGACGATTTGAACCCGTGTTTTCAACATTGTCGTAAATACATAATTTTGGTATCAGCGAACCGCAAATGGTCCATTTAGCATATCCTGGTGTTTTCGCTATGCTACGAGCAAGAGTACTCCTGTTACAAACACATTTCCGATCTACCCATGGCATCCATCTTAGATCATGGCAGCCATTTTGTGTTTCTTGCCCTCACATAGACAATGGACACGCAATGACCCCTGATTACTTCATTTCGATTAAGGACACGTAGGCTTAGCCGGCGATTCACCTCTCTAGTGACACGTGCACCTTAGAACAGAACATGCCGTGGCTGCATGACTCAACAAGGCTGCCACCTCTGCCTGAGGCCAGTCCTGCTATACTGGTTCTCGTGTTCGTTGGCCTGATCATGATGAGGCGGCCGAAGCTGGTAGCCTTGCCCATTTACGACCCACAAACATCTCTTATCCTGCTTTTCTATCTTCTGCACCTGGCTCTGCTCCTTTCCTTCTGGGCCTTTATTAGGGGGAGGTAACGAAATTTACGATGAGGCGGTCCGGCTCTTGAATGAAATGTTGACATGGGATTGTGATGGAATAGTGGGAACCCCTCTTCGTAATGTTTGACATCAGATATTATCAACGATTCCTGTGCAACGCCAAATATTTATTGTTTAGGACACAAAGGTTTGGGAATGTACTAACATTGTGAAGAATTCGCCTGAAGGCTAATATTTCGTATATAAGGAGCAACCCTTCTTGTACAAATCGAACAGGCTCCTGGATACTGCCCGTGTGTAGTTTCTGTGACTTCTGTGTCCCTGCAGTAATAAACCTTTGGTCTTTGACGCCACCATCGAGAAGCCCGTGTCTCTGTTTATTTGTGCACCGAGACAGGTAGAACTCCGGGGTCTTCGGGTGTTATCCCTGACACCTCTGGACGGAACCAAAAAGTCCAGAACTCCAATTGGCGCCCAATGTGGGGCGACGTCATTCGGTACCGGTCCAAAAGCCTGAAGAGTTCGAGAAGCTTCGTGTGAAGATTCCTGAGGGAGGCGCCCCACGTCATCGATCCCGGCATATCGCAAAAGTGGCCCGACGTTCTCTTCCACGAGGGTTCCCGTTCAGGACGGCTGCAGTGGTCCGTTGCCTTGATCGTCGCCCTGTCTTGGACCCGAGGTGCAGTCCTTAGTACGGCGAGACGTGACGGGTTTCTCCTTGGTGACGTCTTCAGTGCCTCAGTTAAGTATTTAGTGGTTGCTAGTTGGTTACTTCGTAAGGGTTGTTAAAATCCTTTTAGTTCTTGGTTTGGTTTGGTTTCGTAAGATTATCACTGGTTGTTCTGGTTACGATAATCTATTGGTTTAGTTTGGGTATCGATACATTGGTTCGCTTTTGGTAGGCCTAAGTTCTTGGTTCAAGTGCACATTTTTGTTTGTTTTTGTTCGTTCTGTGTTCCGGATTACAAAATGGTAAGTCGGAAAAATTGTATGTTGTCGTGTTTTGGTTGCAACAGTGATTCCCGGTTGGAGGACTCATGTCTGGTTCCTCCGATTGGAACTCCTCTATACGATCTTTATTGTAAACACGGTGTAGGTCCTATATCTTATAATGAGGTGTGGGTCCGATATACTGAAAAAGACGGTGTCCTTAGTTGGCCACTGCATGGTAGTTTTGAACCTGAAGTCCTTGACAATTTAGAGGTGAAATTGTTTAAAAAGAAAGCCCGGCCGGCAATGTTTGATTCTTTCCGTTACTGGCGAAAAGAATCTAAACAGAGAGAAATTAAAAGGTTGAAGAAAGAACAGAAAGAGCAAGAGTTGACTTTAGAACAGTCTGCTAAGCAGCTGCAAGTCAACGAGTCTGAAAGGGAAATAGAGATAGCTACTCGAGAGCGTAATTTAGCGATAGACAAGTGCTACCCTGCCTTGCCATCAAGTACAACTAAGATAGTAGAGGACCCCGAAAATGATCCTCTGTTGTCTTACTTGTTACGGTCACCTCCACCGTATGCACAAGGTGCTACGGCTCCGCTTGTACCGAATGTTCAATTGCCGGTTGCTGGACAACCTGGTATTCCTGCTCCTGCCCCTCAGAATCAAGCTCCTGTACCTCCTGTGGTTAATGTGAATGTTCCTTCGGCACCCCCTCTTCCTGGGTTGCCGGCTTCTTTGCCTATACCTGTATCGCTTACACCTACTGTTTCACAAGCTACCTTACCTGATACTCCTACTGTCCCTGCGTTATCTGTTCCAACTGCTACTGTGTTCTCTACATCTGCTAGTATTATGACTCCACTTTCTGTCCGTCGAAGAATCACTGATTCTGTCTCTAACATTCTGTCTCCCTTCTATAAAACTTTAATTAAGACTCCTACTTCTGACCCTGTACAGAGACGTAGTCAGCTCCCAAGTACTGAAGAACGGGGAATCTTAGATTCCACGGCTCTCAGATGGATTTCGAAGAGTAGGAGATATAGTACTAGAGATGTATTAGATACATTTATGCAGTGGAATGAACCAACACAACGATATGTGTTCGACGAAATGTGCTCTCTTTTACGTGAAGAATTAGAAGAAGATGACTCTGACTCGAATTTAGAAGAATTAATTAATGTTCAGAAAGAGTTTGCTGCAGGCATGATAGTAGGTCAAAATATAAAAGAAACGATGGAACTAATTTTAAGTTATAGAAATGATCCATCACTCCGTTCACCAAGGGACTTAGAAAAGAGTAATACGAAGCAGAATCGCCAATATCCAATGAGGGAGGTTCCTCCAATTTGGCGCGAAGCTGTGCAAGCTAATGCAAACCTTGGTATTGCAGCCGCTCCGGAGCAATTCCAAAGAGTGTGGATACACATTCCGTGGAAGCGAGCCGAAGTGTTAGCAGTGAAACAGGCCTTGCCAGATCCACGTAAGAATCCTGCTGGATACTATAAGGAGTTAGCGCAGACAGTTGAGGCTTGTGTAATGAATCTAGCGGACATTGACATGTTATTTGGGAATGTAGTTCCGCAACCAATTTGGGCTAAAATTCGTAAGGAGAATCATCCAGTTGCCCTAGGTGGTGATTGGGCAGCTATCATTGCAGCAGATGGTCAGCAAATAGGTGGTTCCAAACCCGAACCTCTAATTGCTAATCTTCCAGGTAGAATAATTGACTTAATGAAGACTCTGATGCCAGCATTGCGCGTTAACTGGGACAAGTTGTCCGCATGCAGGCAGAAGAAAGACGAAAGTGTCTCCGACTTTTTCACGAGATTCGAAGAGACTTTTGTAGATCACAGTGGTCAGGATATGAGCACAGAAGGAGGACAGAGATTGTTTGTCGATAAATTTGTACACAATCTGCTACCAGAGCTCTGCAATAAATTGAAAGATTCCGAAAGTGCGTGGGCTGTCTCTACAACTGCGCAAATACTTGCAACTGCACAGTATTATGAAAATAGGGATAAAGAGGAGAAAGAGAAATCAGATAAGAAAACGAAAGATTTAAAGACTAAAGTTCTTCTGCAACAAGCATATCCGCCCCGCATGAATCAGACCAATACCCAGCAAGGGTCATATCAAAGGACAGATTATGGTTCCCAAAGACCGCAATACCAGTGGAATCAATGTGCGTATTGTAAGAAAGAGGGTCATTATAAGAATGAGTGTCCAGTCTTAGCGCAGAATAATGCTGCAGCAGCTCAGAGAGGTCGTGGTGGTTTTGTGCAAAATTCTAGAGGTCGAGGACGAGGTGCTATGCCTCCACAAACGAACGATCGCCCTCCCAATCACTTTGATCAGCGAAACGGACAGTCTGCCCAACAGAATAGGTCGCAACAGTATCATGTTGAAGACTATTGTGAAAATGATGAGGGATTTCAGCAAAATGAGTACTAGGACAGCCATGGACAGAGAGAGGGAGTAGTATCAGTTCCAGTGGATCAGAGTGGGCCTTATGTCGCAGTAGCAACATCAGGTGTAGTCGAACCGTTTCTGTTGGATACTGATGCCGCAAAAAGTTCTATCATTCATGCGAAACTCCCTGGCGCACCTTTGTCCGGCTTAACAAATGTTTCTGTAGGTTTTTCAGGCGCCCCTGTTTACAATCCTGTATCCGGTCCTTTGTCTATTTCTGTTGGACCGTGTCAATTGAAAGCACCCCTAATTTTGACGACAGGTTGTAATGAAAATCTGCTTGGTTTAGACTTGTTAAAACGCCTATATGCGACATTGTACTGTTCTCCGGAAGCAGTACAGCTTACGTTGGGTAAACGAATCACCTCTCCAATGTACTTGTCAATGGATGCACTCCCGCCAGAGCTGCGTTCTCTCCCTGATACTCTTTGGGCGACTGGTCCTAACGATGTAGGCCTTTTGGAAATACCACCATATGTAGTCACTTTGAAAGCAAATGTCAAATTTCCACGAATCCCTCAATACAGAATATCTAGTGAAGGTGAACGTGCACTTTTATTGATTGTGCAAGATTTGATTAAGAAAGGGGTGGTTGAAGAAACTAGAGGAAATGTCTGTAACAGTCCTGTTTTACCAATTTTGAAACGTACTGATCCTTCGAAGCCTCCAGTATATAGGTTTGTTATCGATCTCAGAGAGGTTAATAAAATTGTGGTTCCGCAGTTTCCTGTGGTTCCAGACATTACTGCATTGTTAACGTTGATTCCTGCAACAGCCACATGGTTTTCAGTCATCGACTTGAAAAATGCATTTTTCAGCATTCCGATAGCCGAGGAAAGCAGAGATATTTTCGGCTTCTCTCTAGGAGGTCGAAGCTTCAGGTTTAAACGTGCTCCACAAGGCTATTGTGAGAGTCCATCCATTTACAGTCAGGCATTAAAAAGTCAGTTAGATTCTTTTGTACTTCCACCAGGTTCTGCTCTAGTACAGTATGTAGATGACCTTCTGGTGGCTGCTGATGACAAGGAAACTTGCAAAGCAGCTACAATTTCGTTATTGCATCATTTGTCTAATTTGAATCACAAGGTGTCACCTTCGAAAATGCAATACTGCTGCCAAGAAGTGACCTACCTAGGTCATCTCTTGTCAAAGGAGGGAAGGAAGTTGACCCCAGAGAGAATAAAAGCAATTACGCAGATGAGTGTTCCTCGCACACAGAGAGAAGTATGTGCCTTTTTAGGTATTACCTCGTACTGTAGGCAGTGGATCCCAAATTTTTCTTTTAGCAAAACCATTGGTAGCTTTGACTGGGAAAAATGTTCCGAGTCCGGTGCCATGGTCTGCTGAATGTCAGGAGAGTTTTTCTGAGTTACGAAATGCACTATGTTCAGCTCCTGTGTTGGGTACACCCGATTACAGTAAACCATTTACACTCTATGTTCACGAGAGAGAAGGTTGCGCGTTGAGTGTTCTGACACAGAGATTTGGTGATAAACAACGCCCTTGTGCGTATTTCTCATCAACATTAGATCCGGTAGCTAGAGCGTTGCCTAGTTGTTTGAGAGCTACAGCGGCAGCTGCGGCTTCCATTCGACAATCTGCTGGTTTGGTGATGAATAACATGCTAGTGGTCATGGTTCCTCATGCTGTGGATACACTCATGAACCGAACCAAGACGCAACACCTTACCAGTGCTAGATTATCTGGCTACGAGCTGACATTGTTAGCAAGTCATATACAGATCAAAAGATGCAATGTATTGAATCCAGCAACATTGTTGCCGACTAATCAAGAGTCGAGTGATTCCGAACCCCATGATTGCTGTTTCAGAACCGAGGAGGAGACAAAAGGACGAATTGATTTAAAAGACACTCCATTGTTAGATCCAGATGGCACGTTGTATGTTGATGGGTCATGCTTTAAATTGGAGAATGGTGATGTGACTGCTGCTTATGCAGTAACGACTTTGAGGACGATTGTGGAGACTGCAAGAGTGAGTCAGAATTCTGCCCAAGCTGCAGAATTAATCGCTCTAACGAGAGCGTGTGTTTTAGCAAAGGGAAAGAGAGTGAATGTGTTCACAGATAGTCAGTATGCATTTGGCGTGGCCCATAGTTTTGGCCGTTTGTGGAAAGAAAGAGGTTTCATTACGTCCCATGGGACTAAGATTCAACATGGTCAGCTAGTTAACGACTTGTTGGAATCTCTAACCTTGCCGACTGAAGTTGCGATTGTGAAATGCAGCGCGCATAAAGCAATCACGGATGATGTTGGTCGTGGGAATGCGTTTGCTGACGAGACCGCTAAACAGACAGCTAGAAATATGATGAGTAGAATGTATGTTGCTATGTCCGCGAGATGGATATCCGGGTCTGGAATGTGTGAGGACACAGTGGAAAGTGTGAAAGAGATTCAGAAAGAGGCGACTGAGGAGGAAAAGCGTGCATGGAAAGAGAGTACGGGTAAATTGGACTCGAGTGGATGTTGGATTGATTTGTCAGAACAACAGCGTTGGATGTTGCCTGATGCGTATGTGCTTGCAGTGGTTACAATGGCGCATGGAGTAGCGCATATTAGTTCTAAAGGAATCTGTAAGATGTTGGCCCCAGTCTGGAAGAATGATGGGATTAGTAAATGTGCAGAGAGAGTGGTGAAAAATTGTATGGTATGCCTGATGCATAATCCTGGCAAGGGAGTCCCCACGCCTGCTGGTCACTTCGCTCCTCCCTCTTGCCCCTTTGAAGTGATTCAGTTAGACTTCATTCACATGGATCGTTGCAACAACCTAAAATACGTCCTGGTGGTAGTTTGTGCTTTCTCCAGATGGAAATGAAGCATATCCACTGAAGGACAACACTGCCTTATCAACTGCCAAAATTCTTCTCAAGGAATATTTCCCTAGGTTTGGAATGCCACGGATTGTATGGTCAGATAACGGAAGTGAGTTCGTAGGGAAAGTTATGCAGAGTGTGTGTGCCGGTTTAGGGATCAAGCAAAAATTTCACAGTGCAAACCATCCCCAGTCTGCTGGTTTAGTTGAGGGTTACAATGGCACCCTCAAACTGAAACTTGCTAAAATACAGGCATCCACGGGTTTGTCCTGGCCAGACGCACTACCCTTGGCTTTGTTATCCACGAGAGCAACTGTACATTCTAGAGTAGGGCTTAGTCCATATGAAATAGTCTTTGGTCGTCCCGCTAACATTTGGGGAGTGCCAAGGCCGAAAGAATTCTGTTCCCTGGAATATCCAATGTTGATTGATTACCTTTACGACTTGACTGATAAATTGAGTCTTATTCACCAACAGGTTTTCGATGCATTGCCAAAGCCACCGGAGAGTCCAGGTCATCAGCTGAAACCAGGAGACCACGTGGTGGTGCGCAACTTTGCGAGGACGAAGAATCTTCAACCCAGATTTGTCGGCCCCTATCAAGTGCTGCTGGCAACGAGAACTGCTATTCGTGTGGCCGGCCGCAAACACTGGATACACACAACGCACGTCATACGTGTGCCCCTGCCACTTCCTTATGACAACTGGGTTAAGAAGGGAATTGGTGCCTCTGAGTCCGAGCGAACACCCAAGTTTATCCCTTTCAGCGATGCCGAACTGATAACTGACACATCGAACTCTGACTCTCCTCCTGAAACTACATCTTTGACTCCTGAACACTTGCCCTCTGCATCAGAAGAAACTTTGCCATCTGCGAACTTGAACATTGCAACCTCTGCTGATAACACACTGTTTCTAGATCAAACAGCTCCTGCAAAACTGAGATACAACTTACGATCTCGCAATATGGACAAATAAAGCAGGAAACTGCCTATTTTACACATTTGAAATTTTGACACTTTGCCTCCAGCCAGGAAGTTTGCTATTGTTTTATTGTTTTTAAAATTGCCTTGCTGTCTGGGTAGCCGTAGGGTCGTGGCTGTGTGCCTAGTTGAATCTGCAGGGGTCAGACACAAGGTCGATCTTTCTGTTAGTTCTGGGAACTCCCAGGGCTGATAGAGGCATTTTCATCTACGTACACATCATCAGTGGTCGCGAGCGGATTGTAGAAGATGGAGCTTCCTGCGCTGCAACGAGAAAATGTGATTTATGTTCGCAGAAACAGACTTTATAGAATTCTTCATAGCAAATGTTTTCTGATGCAATGTGCTATTACATTTTTAATTGTCTTGATAACGTTGGTGGGTGGAATCGTCTATGGTGTGAATTTAATTTTTATGCCAGTAACTACAGTACCTCCCCTTGATCCTGCTACTTCTACTGTTTCTTCTATACACTCTTTTCACTCATTCCCTGAACATGAGCAAGCTCAGAATTTATTAATAACACTTTCGTACAGCTCTTGCACCAACACCAACTGGTAGTCAACACTACAGACTGCTGGGTGTGCGGCTTGATACCCCACACTATGGATAAAGGCATTCCCTACCTGGTTTTGCCTTTTAGCTATAATGGATCATTTCAGGCCCTTCAGACCATTTTTGCCTATGCCCTTGAAACCTATCCTCCGCGTCCACCACGTTCCACTAAATATAACTCTGCCAACAAAGCATTAGTCCAGGGAATTATTGACATGATCAAGGACGTCAATAATACTCCATCTTACCCTAGAGACGAATTACGAGTATATTTGAGTTGGAACTCTACAGGGTATCGCCTTAGTTTGGGAGAAAGCAAGCGTAAAAGCTCAACTCCAATCTGGGTCGTGCCTCACCGAGGTCAGGTCTGTTTGCAAGGAAATGGGAGAAATCCGAGAGCTCAGCTAGGGAGGAGTGAGTGCGTTGAGACTTACGTGTTTCCGTCTAACTCTTCCCCTGCCTTCCTTACTGCTAGGGGTACCTACTTCATCTGTCAAGACAGAGCATATACATGGTTGCCTGCTGACTTTTCAGGTTCATGTTATATTGCGCGATTGTTGCCTCCAACGTACACTGCTTCTTCGGACTATCACAAGACCAGAGTAGCAAGAGGTGTTTTCAGCAAGGAAGATACCGCTGGTCAGGAAGCTGGAGACTTCTTCAAAGGTTTCCTTCCGTTCTGGGGGCCTATGGCCAATAGTAGAAACATACGTCAGCTAACACGGGTAGTTGAATCTACTATTACCGAAACTACTGGTGCCCTTAGCAACTTAACAGCTGAGCTTCAGGCGGATCGACTCATGACGTTGCAGAACCGTATGGTTCTAGACGTGATACTTGCAGATCGAGGTGGGGTATGCAGAATGATCCAATCGAGCTGCTGTGTCTTTATTCCCAATAACGCTCCAACAGTCTATGAGGCGATCTCTAAGCTACACAAGATTTCCGACTCTATACATGTAGACAAGGGAAACTGGTCCTTTATGGAGTGGTTTTGGACTCTGATATCAGAGTGGGGATGGAAGGTTCTGATGGTCATTGGTGTCACCTGCGTTTGGAGAAAAGGCACGAGAAAGGATGATGATACAACAGCATGTCACTGACCTGATGAGCATAGAGTTAGACTCGGACATAGACTGAGTATTTGCCTATGTAAGGGCAAAAGGAGGGTCTGAGGTTCCGTGACGATTTGAACCCGTGTTTTCAACATTGTCGTAAATACATAATTTTGGTATCAGCGAACCGCAAATGGTCCATTTAGCATATCCTGGTGTTTTCGCTATGCTACGAGCAAGAGTACTCCTGTTACAAACACATTTCCGATCTACCCATGGCATCCATCTTAGATCATGGCAGCCATTTTGTGTTTCTTGCCCTCACATAGACAATGGACACGCAATGACCCCTGATTACTTCATTTCGATTAAGGACACGTAGGCTTAGCCGGCGATTCACCTCTCTAGTGACACGTGCACCTTAGAACAGAACATGCCGTGGCTGCATGACTCAACAAGGCTGCCACCTCTGCCTGAGGCCAGTCCTGCTATACTGGTTCTCGTGTTCGTTGGCCTGATCATGATTAGGCGGCCGAAGCTGGTAGCCTTGCCCATTTACGACCCACAAACATCTCTTATCCTGCTTTTCTATCTTCTGCACCTGGCTCTGCTCCTTTCCTTCTGGGCCTTTATTAGGGGGAGGTAACGAAATTTACGATGAGGCGGTCCGGCTCTTGAATGAAATGTTGACATGGGATTGTGATGGAATAGTGGGAACCCCTCTTCGTAATGTTTGACATCAGATATTATCAACGATTCCTGTGCAACGCCAAATATTTATTGTTTAGGACACAAAGGTTTGGGAATGTACTAACATTGTGAAGAATTCGCCTGAAGGCTAATATTTCGTATATAAGGAGCAACCCTTCTTGTACAAATCGAACAGGCTCCTGGATACTGCCCGTGTGTAGTTTCTGTGACTTCTGTGTCCCTGCAGTAATAAACCTTTGGTCTTTGACGCCACCATCGAGAAGCCCGTGTCTCTGTTTATTTGTGCACCGAGACAGGTAGAACTCCGGGGTCTTCGGGTGTTATCCCTGACACCTCTGGACGGAACCAAAAAGTCCAGAACTCCAACCTGACAAGTAGAGGGCAGGAGCTCTTTTTGGCACCAACATGCGAGTAGAGGCTTCAAGGCTGCTTCATCAGATCTATCCCCCTCATAATAGAGGCAGTAACACTCTTTTCACCGGCAAGAAAGTACACCCTGGGTGCCTACAGTACAATAATAGGGGCAGAGTTGTAGAGGTGGCCCCAGTAAGGAGGCCTCCACCTCCAAACACTGACCCACCATACCTCCACACTTCCTCATTACAACATCATTGCAGACCAGTAGGTGGTAGCAGTGGTTCACCATGGCTACTGCCTAGAACTACTCACAACCCCTCAAGAGGGACCATAGCCTCCTTCAGGAAGAGGTAGAAGTACTCTTTCAAAAAGGGACCATAGAAACTCTACACCCTCAACTGGGGTAGGAAGTTTACCTTCTTTACTTCCTCATCCCCAAATCTTGAACCTCTGACTTCTCGATCGATACAGCTGTTCTGAACATTAGCACATAGTAACCCTGCAGGAGGTCATCCCGCTGCTCCAGTAAGACGAGTACGTGGCGATGTTAGGTGTCAAGGATGCCACTCTCTCCCAACTAAAGCAGCATCCATGGTCTTGGGTGCTCTCTCACCAATTGCATCCCTGGTGGAGTATCTTTTGGGGATGGAAACAACTTGGCAGAAACTATCAGCAGGTCCACGAGCGGGAACTCCACCCTCCAGTCCTAGTCCACTGTTCCAATGTTGGGGCAGTCCACAAAACAGACTTGTTTGCTACCCCTCAAAAATGTAAAATGCCCAAACCTTGCCTCCCAGTACACACATTCCAGTGAATGCAGTATGGATAGATTGGTCAGAGATCTTCATTATGCTTTTTCGTCTCTCCTACTCCTTCAACAAGGGGTGCAAAAAATCCAGCAAGCATCACTAACTCTGATCATGCTAGTCCACGTGTTGGCCAGACAACCCTGGTACTCACCTCTTCTCCAGATGTCAATCCGCCCCCATGAAAAGTTCCCCATTAGACCATGCCTCACCAGAGAAAGGCCAGTTCGGATACCCCGATTCCACCCAAATCAATCTGGCACTTGAAGGCCTCAAATTCGGCTACTTGAGCATCCACAGGATTTCATTGACCTATTGTGAGAGTCCTGCAGGCCACTATGCTAGCCTAGGTTTCCGCAAAATGGAGGCGATTCATCCATTATTGCATCCCCAAACATGTCAACTGTATTAAGCCCCTGATCCAGGAGGTTATCTATTATCTGCTTTGTCTACAAAAATCAGACCTTGCATATACTTCCATCCAGAGCCACTTGCCTGCAGAACAGGGAATACTCCTCACTTCTTCAAACTTCTATAATTAAAGCATTTCATGGAGGGCCTCAAGATGCTCATCCCTCCCATAGCTCCCCCTGCTCCGGTGTGGAATCTGTGTGGTTTTTACAAGGCTCATGGGTCCCCCGCATTTGGCCCTTACACTCTTGCCCTCTCCGGTTCCTTTCTTGCAACTTAGCTTTCCTTATAACCTACCAGCCTTTAGATGTATTGGTGGGTTGAGGCCCCCACGCAGTGCACAGGATCGTACTCAAAACCAACCCAAAGTTCTTCCTTAAAATGGTTTTCCCAGTTCATCTCAACCCAGCAGTAGAGCTCCTAGTTTTCTTCCCTCTACCGTGCTCATTAGCCGAGAGAGCCCTCCACCCTAGAGGTCAAACTGGCTCACGTGTACTACATTGACAGGACCAAACCCCTTCACATAACCAGCCAGCTGTTCATAGCCTTTTCTGAACTCCCTAAGCACTGATCTGTTCTAAGGTTGGATAGTCAAATGCTCCAAAACTTGCTATATCTGAAAGAGACACGTTAGTTATAGATTCCTTACCTTAGAATATCCCCAGGCGTCAGACTGGATCCGGAAATTTTTGCGTAGCAATACCCCTGCGCGTCGGTAGGCGTCGTCTGCGGCTCCGCGTCCGTCGTCGGCGTCGTGAGCGCCGGAATGACGTCGTCGGAGTACTTAGACGCCGCCCATGCGCGCTGACGTCAGTTCTTCTTTTTTCCGCGCCAGCTAGCGCAGATCCGGAAGAAGCTCTACCCCCAGTCAATTTTTGACTGAACTTTTTTGATCTTTTGATCTCTCATTTTTGTCGAGTTCTCGACTCTATCGGTGCCAGGGATGCCCGGGTTCAAGCCTTGCTCGAAGTGCGATCGACTCATGTCGGTCACGGACCCCCATCGCCGGTGCTGAAGTGCTTAGGCCTCGACCACGACGATCGGACCCGCTGCAGGTCCCGGTCCCACGGGAGGTCGAGGGACAGGTCGCGAGGTCGGAGTCATCGAAGCTCCGGAAGTGGACACCGATCGTCTGGTTCCAAGTCCTCAGGTAAGAGGCATGAGAGGTCGGAGCGACGTCATCGTTCCTCCGACCTGCCCCGACGCTCGCACGATGCGGCCGGGGGCTCGGGCGACACCGCCCACGCGGCTCCGCCGGAGTAGCAAGCGTCGCCGCCTGCCCCACACCTTCGGGTCCCTGGGCACGGCGCGACGTCGGAGGAGGTCGAGAGGTACCTCATGGCCATGAGGGCCCTCCCTCCTCAGTCCGTTCCCGTGGCGCCTTCGGGCCGATCGGTTCCGTCTGGAGGTCCTTCCGTTTCGGGCGCTTCGGCCCCGACGCCGTCAGGTGCTTTGGCTCCGACGCCGCTGGCGACTTCGGTTTCGGCGCCGCAGGACCTCACCGGATCCGGTTCCGGATCCGGGACCTCGCCGGTCGACCTTACGACCTCGCCGGCGCCGTCCCTACAGGTGTCGTCCCCGGCGCCCGCTGTGGGTGCCGCCCCCAATGTTTCCTGCGGCCCTACTCAGGCGCCGGAAGGGCACCGCTGGGCGCCGATTCCGACAGCCTTTGGGGAATTTTATCTCCACGAGGAGGCCCTGTCTGCTAATCCTGGTTTCCAGGACACAGGTGACGAGGAAAATTGGGAGGGGTCCGAGGACCCTCTGGCACTAGATTGCCAGTCACAGCAGGACTGGACATATGAGCTTGGGGAGGCCAGTGGTATTGACACATCGCCAGACACTGGATTTACCTCACCTCCGACTGTGGCTTCGGAGGCGGGTTCTACTTATAGCGTAGTGTTGACGAAGGGAGCTAAGGCCTTAAACCTTAAGCTCCCCTTCGCGGCCGTGAGGACTAATCTCCTCACTGAGGTCCTCAAACCGCAGTCAAGCTCCGTGGAGCCCCTGCTGCTGTTCAATGAGGCCTTGTGTGACGTTCTTGTGGGCACTTGGTCCAAGCCCGCCACAGGCCCGCCTGTGGATAGGAACGTGGTCAGACGCTACCGCCCGGCCCCGGGTGACCCATGCTTTTTGTCCACCCATCCCACCCCCGAGAGTCTGGTCATCCAGGCCTCAAACTCCCAGACCGCATTCCCGTCGGCCCCGCCCGACAGGGAATCCAAGAGATACGAACAGTTCGGGAAGAAGGTTTTCTCGTCTGTTAGCTTAGGGCTGCGGTCTGTGAATACCGCCGGTCTCTTGGGCCGCTACACCCACACTCTGTGGGACACGGTTACGGAGGTGCTGCCACAATGCCCGGAGGAGGTCCAGGCTAAACTCGGCCAAGCCCTTGCGGATGGCCGAGATGCAGCATGCTTTTCTATCCGGTGTGGGCTGGATACAACGGACTCACTGGGCAGGGCGATGGCAACGACAGTGGCGGTTCGACGCCACGCCTGGTTGAGGTCCGCCAACTTCTCGGCCGATGTCCAGGCCACACTCCTGGACATGCCGTTTGATGGCCGTCGCCTCTTCGGCGACAAGGCAGACCATGCGCTGGAACGTTTCAAGGACTCAAGGGCTACGGCCAAGTCCTTGGGCCTCACAGCCCCACGCCAGCAATCGGGTGCCTTTCGCTCCTTTCGTGGCCACGGAAGGGGCGCCCCACCACGTACCGTCAGCCACGCACCGCAGAATGTCCAACAGCGCGGTGGCGGACGTGGAAACCGCCGTGGCGGCGGTCAGGGACCACGGCGAGGCCAGTCCACACCTCCCTCAGCAGCGCCTGCCTCAAAACCTTCCTAGTCCGAGTTTTCAGGCCCATGTGACGCCTGTGGGAGGCAGGGTTCGCCATCACCTCTCCCACTGGCGCACAGTCACTTCGGACAGGTGGGTGCTACAGATTGTCCGAAGGGGCTACTCCCTCCCCTTCGAGGCATCCCCTCCATCCATGCCACCGCAATACCACCGTGTGTCGGGGGATCACTTGCAACTTCTGCAAGAGGAAGTCACAGCCCTCTTGGCCAAGAGGGCCATCGAGCTCGTTCCTGTGCCAGAAGTAGGGTGTGGATGTTACTCCCACTACTTTCTGGTGCCCAAGAAGGGCATAGGGGGCCTACGCCCTATCTTGGACCTGCGGAACGTCAACGGCTTCCTCCGGAAGGAGAAGTTCAAGATGCTGACCTTGGCTCAGGTCCTAGCTGCCCTGGACCCGGGCGACTGGATGGTAGCGTTGGACCTGCAGGACGCCTATTTCCACATCCCCGTCCTGCCGGCCCACCGGCGTTACCTGCGGTTCACGGTAGGCCAGGAGCACTTTCAGTTTACCGTGCTCCCCTTCGGCCTTACCAGCGCCCCACGGGTGTTCACGAAGGTGATGGCGGTGGTCGCAGCTCATCTGCGCAGGCAGGGGGTATCAGTCTTCCCCTACCTCGACGACTGGTTGTTGAAGGCGGGCTCGCCCCAGGTGGTCGTCACCCATCTCCAGACTACGGCCGACCTCCTGCACTTGCTGGGGTTCTCCATCAATGTGCCGAAGTCACACCTGTGTCCCTCTCAGAAGCTCCTCTTCATCGGAGCGGTTCTCGACTCGGCACAGTTTCGGGTTTTTCCACCCGAACAGCGGGATCAGGATATTCAGGCTCTGATTCCCATCTTCCAGCCGTTATCCCGAGTCTCGGTCAGGTTGACGCTGCGGCTTCTGGGGCTGATGGCCTCCTGCATCCTTCTGGTGCATCACGCCAATTGGCGGATGCGGGCTCTGCAGTGGGACCTGAAGTTTCAGTGGGCCCAGCATCAGGGCAACCTGTCCGATCATGTCTTGATCTCGGAGGGCACTGCGAGACAACTGCAGTGGTGGCTCACGGACCGCGACTGGGTCAGTGGCAGATCCCTCTCCCTACCCCACCCGGAGCACGTAGTTGTGACGGACGCGTCCCTCCAGGGCTGGGGAGGCCACATGGGAGAGGCGGAGATCAGAGGCCTCTGGTCTCCGGCGGAGTCCCGGCTCCATATCAACCTGTTGGAGCTTCGGGCGATTCGTCTAGCACTGAAGGCATTCCTCCCCTCTGTCCGGGGGAGTGCAGTGCAAGTGTTCACGACAACACCACCGCCATGTGGTACTGCAACAAACAAGGCGGAGTGGGGTCGTGGACCCTTTGCCAGGAGGCTCTGCGCCTATGGCAATGGCTGGAACATCAGGGCGTGACCCTGGTGGTTCAACACCTGGCAGGCTCTCTGAATGCCAGGGCGGACGAACTCAGCCGTCGGTGCATGATGGATCACGAATGGCGTCTGAACTCGGACGTGGCGCAAGGTCTCTTTCAACAGTGGGGAGAGCCTTGGTTAGATCTATTCGCCACAGAAGAGAACGCGCAATGTCATCAGTTCTGCGCGTTGGAATTTCCAAGGCTGCACTCGCTCGAAGACGCTTTTCGTCGCGAGTGGAGCTGCGGTCTGTTGTACGCCTTTCCGCCTATACCACTTCTGCCCAGAGTACTGAAGAAGATCAGGTGCGACCGGGCCCAGGTTATCCTTGTGGCTCCGGACTGGGCACGAAGATACTGGTATCCCGAGCTACTCAGCATGTCAGTCGATCCCCCGATTCGACTGCCTCTTCGGGAGGACCTTCTGTCGCAGCAGCAGGGGACTGTGCTGCACCCGAACCTGTCCAGTCTCCACCTACAAGCTTGGAGATTGAGCGGCGACAGTTGAGGCCATTTGACTTGCCTCCTGAAGTCTGTGATATCATTCTGGCAGCCAGGCGTCCCTCCACAAAGTCGGTATACGCCTGCAGGTGGAACAGATTTGTGGCATGATGCACAGCAAAGGCTGTGGATCCTCTCTCTGCACCCCTTTCGGAAGTGCTGCTCTTTCTTCTTTCCCTTGCCCAGCAGGGCTCTGCTCTGGGCACTCTTAAAGGGTACCTTTCTGCTCTTTCCGCCTTCTTAAGGCTACCTGATCAGCCTTCTTTATTCAAGTCCCCCATTGTAAGCAGATTTCTGAAGGGCATCACACAGATGTTCCCTCCTGTTCCCTTCGTGATGCCCCAGTGGGACTTGAATCTTGTTCTCACTTATCTGATGTGTGCTCCCTTTGAGCCACTCCATAACTGTCCTCTCCGTCTTCTCACGTTGAAAACTGCCTTCCTGGTTGCCATCACCTCTGCCAGGAGAGTGAGTGAGCTCCAGGCTCTTTCTTCTTCTCCACCTTTCCTATCTGTTCATCCTGACAAGGTGGTGTTACGTACACGGCCTTCCTTTCTGCCCAAGGTTGTCACGGCCTTCCACATCGGGCAGTCCATCACTTTGCCCACCTTCTTTCCGCCTCCGCATCCCTCGAAAGAGGAGGAGAGGCTCCACCGTCTGGATCCAAAACGTGCGCTCTCCTACTACCTAGATCGCACACGCCAATTCCGGGTGGATGACCAACTCTTTGTTGGTTGCGTGGGCGCGAAGAAGGGAAAGGCGGTACACAAGAGGACCAATTCGCGGTGGATCATCTTGTGTATTCAGGCATGTTACACCATGGCCAAAAAGGAGCCCCCTGCTGGATTGCGGGCTCATTCCACTTGAGCCACGGCAACGACAACTGCCTTGGGCCGAGGAGTCCCCTTACAGGACATTTGCTAGGCAGCTACGTGGGCTTCGCTGCACACGTTCGCACGTCATTACTGCCCGGACGGTCAAGTCCGGAGGGATGGCTTCTTTGGCCGTTCCGTCCTCCTGGACTTTCTGGTGTGATTATTGGTTCGCAGACCCACCACCGGGGTTGGTATTGCTGGGGTATCTATTCTAAGGTAAGGAATCTATCACTAACGTGTCTCTTTCAGATGCACAAGTTACTACTTGTGTAACGATATATCTGTAAGAGACATTAGTTAGTGATAGATTCCTTACCGACCCACCCATCCTCCCCGTTCTGCGAACCGATATCTAGGGTTAAGGTCATCCCCTTTCAGGGCCCTAGTTTCATGGCACCAGTGTTGGTTCTCTCATGGCTCTGCGTATCTGGCGCGGAAAAGCTGTGTATCAGAACTGACGTCAGCGCGCATGGGCGGCGTCTAAGTACTCCAACGACGTCATTCCGGCGCTCACGACGCCGACGACGGACGCGGAGCCGCAGACGACGCCTACCGACGCGCAGGGGTATTGCTACGCAAAAATTTCCAGATCCAGTCTGACGCCTGGGGATATTCTAAGGTAAGGAATCTATCACTAACTAATGTCTCTTACAGATATATCGTTACACAAGTAGTAACTTGTGCTTCTAAGACAAAAGGAATGCAAAAAAGCAGTAGCCATGGCCTTTCCAGTCAATATCCATCTAGCTGATATATCTATAGTAAATACATGTTCAAACTGTCCCCTCCCGCCCAACTTTTACTAAGCACTATTGTGTGGATATAAGCAATGGTTGGCCAGACAGTCTTAACCCGTTGCTTGTGTCGGACGGCCGTCCGACATCACAGTGGGCATTCTACGGAGGACCGCCAGGGGCACCCACTCATTAATATGCCCGCAACGCAGCGAAATCTGCGCCGCGGTCAACGGGTTAAAGACCTTATTTCAGACACCTGCAGCATCCACATGGTAGCAAATGCTTGTCGAGGGTTACTTACTGCTTTACAGTCTGTGCTGGGCATATGCAACATATGCTACTGAAATAAGTATCTGTTCATAGCATGTAGTTCTGTAAATTAACATTTGCCCACCCTCTTCTCCGGAAGTGTGCGGCTCCCGGAAGCGTGCTGCTCCATTTGCAGATCTCCTCTTTACTAATGAATTCCCCTTTCACTGTCCTTCCTACTGGTGTTACTCACCACTCCATTCTACTCTCACCCTCTTAGCGAAAAATATTCTAACATGGAATTGATTCCCGTGCGCATTGCATTGCAAACTAAGGGAGTAGTCGCAGTGCATCCTGTGACTCGAAAGACTTTCTTTGAATAAAAACTGCTTAAAAACGACTGAGCCCCAACAGCAGGAGCATTGAGAGCGTCTGATTCTGCAGCAGTACACGCTACTAACCAATGCTTACAGGGTTAGTAACAGTTTCCTTTCCATTAAAGAACCTGTTATGGTAAAATACCTTCAGTTTACTAGTTCCCCTTATTTGATACTTAATAAAGCTGTTACATAATTAGTCCATTCACATTCCAAACTTACAGCTGACTGATGCCAAGAGTCCGGGATTGTGGACTTCTGACGAGGCGCCCCGTTGGTGGCGGCGGACACGGACGGTGCCCTCGGAGCAACAGAGGACTTTGGACGAGGCAGCGGTGCCCGGGATCCCCGTTGGTGGTGGCGGACACGGACGGTGCCCTCGGAGCAACAGAAAAACAACTGAAGGGCACTTTCGGGCGGAGGATCCGCCATCGATGCCAGCCCCTACGTCTCTGCCGGATCTATAGCTTGAGCGTGCCTGAGCGCGGGACGCCTCCCCCCTTGCTGGCGACTGGTCGGACTGTCCCCGGAGCACCTGGGTGTCCTGACACCCCCTTGGAGCGAGCGAGGGAGCTCCTGCTCGTCTGCGCGGCGTGGGAGCTGCCTACAGTCTATAGGCCCTGGAGCTTCACGGCGGAGCTTCACCTGGAGCTGTTGAGGATCGGAGCTTCAGGGGTGGTGCGGACACCGGATCGGCTTCCATGAAGATTCTGAAGACTCCTTTCTACTGGCTTGAAGAAGGAGCACGACTGATGCAGCGGACTCTGTCTCGACTGCGCTACAGCAAGGTAACGGGCCAGTGCCTGATCTGACCCCCTCTCCCCCCCGGCTCTCTGCTGTGAGTGGGCACCTCAGGACTCCCCGCACCCCCCTTCACCCCCTTCACCCCCCTCAATCCCCCCTCCTCCCGCTCTCCCTCCGAGACGCCTCCGGTCCTCCTCTCGGCATCGGAGGGGATCGGGGCAGGGGTTTGCAATTCAGTCTAGAAGCGAGGTTGCTTACCTGCATATTTCTAGGATAGGGCACCTTGAGAGGACCATGTATCAGATCTGGGTGGGGGAGGGAGAACAGTGGACTTCCGGTGAGCATGATCAGAGCTAAAGGCATTTCTCTTCCTGCATGGGCTTCAATAACTTCGGAGCAATATAGGTTTTGTCTCGTCCTTTTCCTCACTGCATATCAAAATGGCCGCGTCTACTCTTAAAGTGGAAAAAGGACTACCTCCCATGATTCACTGCTCTATTGGTAATAGAAAGAAAGACTTCATTACCTCCTCCACTGAGACCCAAAATTACCGCAACTAAGTATCACAGAAAAAGGGCTACCACTCCGAATCTATCCTGAAATAGAAAAAAAAGGACTACAACCCTAGAAATAGAAAAAGGACTCGTGCAGCATCTTTTTTTTTTAAACTCTTTATTCACAGCTGTATTATCAAAACAATGACAGTATTAAATCTCTACGGTGCATCAGCTGGTATTTTCTATTTTACCCCTCTGAACACAACAACCCACTTCCTCTTGTCGGTTCTTAACCTCTTGGCTGCTAATGGCAAGGGTAACTCGTCATGGACTTTCCATTGATTTCAATGGAAATTATATGAGAAGAATAATAATGCCTTAGCAGTAAAGGGGCTAAACGGAGAGCCGTCTACAATACAGGTAGACCAATCATGATGTGCAACATATCAAATATACTCCTCCGTATTCATAGACCGCAGTGTCGTGGGACTTCAACAAGGGATTAACTTGTCTCCCCTGTCCCTCCCCCCCCCCAAACATTCCCCTCCCTCCCCGTCTTCTTGTGTCTTGTGTGTAGGAGAGTAGGGTCTGCAATCCTATGATCACCCGGACTTTTTGCTTTTGTTTCACTGGTTTACGACTTTCTCGGGCTGTGGGCCTGCCAATCAGACCCACAGCCTGGCTGTTCTCTCGCTAAATTGATGTGTGTACCTTAGGTGCATTACCCAATTGGAACTGGGCCGCCTTGTCAGACCCTGTAACTCAGGGCATCGGTGTACCCAGGGCCTACCAGGGGCTGAAGCATGTATTATGCCACCCCTGGATGGCCATCTAAAACTGACACAACTGGCTGCACGACAGCTGGGGCAACGTGGCGTACTCGCCCGTTGCTGTAGGTATAGTATCCCTATATCTAACCCTAAAATGGACACCCGAGTACCTATCAGCCACTCCTATGGCAGGCCTTGACAATCCTGAAGGCAGAGTGCGTGGAATCGTGTGAATTAGGCTCTGGCACGAGCAAAGCCCGGTTGCAGCTTGCGGAACCAAGACCCAATGGCTGTTCCATGATAACACGTACCATATTGGTAACTTCGGTATCGCGTTATCAAGACATGTCGAGTAAGGTGTCATAGGAATCGGGATGCTGACCCCTCACCAATGCTGGCAACGAGGTTAGCATTCCGCCCTTCTAGAGGGACACGACATGTACGTAACCGTGAACCCCGGTTAAAGTTAACTGAAGCCTCAGCTCCACAAAATGGATGCTGCCACCACAGACACGAGTCTGACCTCCTGCTGCTGGGAGTCCTTCCAGCAAGGAGAGCTTGGACAAAGGGTTTCCTGTCCGGGGCGGTGCTCGCACCATCCCAGACAGGGTTTTGTGTATCCTGGGTAGGCAGGGCTTTACAAGAAGGTGACTGCGGAGTGGCACCCCGGTGCTCACTACGCATCTGCCGGTTAGAACCAGTTCCAGGGGCGCGCAGCCCCTGACCTGGGGAAAGTCCGGCAGGGGAGAGGGGTGTAACTACCCCCCTTCCTGATCCCACCCCTAGGGCAGGACCTAGTCATGTACCCACACCTTTCTTTAGGATAAAGGCTGGAGCGGGGACCCTTCCAAATTAGATCGGTAACTGGACATAATATCGACTACATATTATCGAATGGACAAAATATCGACGGAAAAATATCGACATTAACAAAATATCAACTATAGGAATATCGTTGGACAAAATATCGACTGAAAAAATGACCAAAAAATATCGAATACAAAAATATCGACTCAAAAATATCGACCAGACAAAATATCGAAAAATAGTGGAAGTCAAAATATCGAGAATATGTAGAAAAAAATTGTTAAAAAAAAAAAATTAAAATATAAATAAATAGTAGTTAATGTTTAGGAGCGGGTTGTGGGTTTATAGGGGAATAGGGTGGGAAGTAATTTAATAATAATTAATTAATTAATATATGTTTGCTAATTGTTTTAATTAAATGTTAATTGGTAATTAATTAATATTAATTAGTTAAATGTTTTATTAACTATTTAGAATATTATTTAATTGATTAATTGGTAATTAATTAATAATAATTAGTGAATGTTTTTTATTATTGACTTGTATATTATTTTAATTGATAAATTGGTTATTAATTAATAATAATTAGTGATTTATCTTATTATTAATTAGCATATTATTGAAATTTAGAAATTGGTAAAAAATTAATTATAATTAGTTAATTATCTTATTACTATTTTGCATTTTATTTTAATTCATTAATTGGTAATTAATTAATAATAATGACTTAATTACATTAATTGGATGCATTTAAATTTAATGTATAAATGTATGTTCATGTTAATTAATTAATTGGAAATAAACAATATTAATTAATCAAATTTATTATTATAGCTAATGTGATAATATATTTTCTTTTTGTTTTAGTTAATTGTTATTTTTTTGTTAATTAAATATTATTGTTTAATGTTGTGTACATTATTATTTATAGTGTTCAGGGTCAGTTAAATAATTTTTTGTATAGGGTAATTTTTTAGGGTTCTGGGTCATTTTTCTGTTCGTGAGTAAAGGTGTATTTAGTGGGATTTGGGAAATTTTTCAGGTTGTGGGTAAAGGGGTTTTTAAAGGGTTAAGGGTCAGTTTTCAGTTTGTGGGTCAAGGGCTTATTTAAAGATTGAGGGTCAGTTTTCTGTTCTTGGGTGAAGGGGTATTGTTTGGGTTGAGGGTCAGTTTTCAGTTTGTGGGTTAAGGGGTGTTTTTTAAGAATCAGTGTCAGTTTTCAGTTCAGGGGTAAAGGTGTATTTTTTGGGGTCAGGGTCAGTTTTTAGTTTGTGGGTAAAGGGGTATTTATAGGGTTTAGGGTCAGTTTTCAGTTTGTAGGTAAAGGGGTATTTATAGGGTTCAGGGTCAGTTTTCAGGTGTTGGGTAAAGGGGTTTTATTTTTGTTGAGGGTCAGTTTTCAGTTTGTGGGTAAAGGTGTATTTTTTGGGTTGAGGGTCAGTTTTCAGTTTGTGGGTAAAGGGGTATTTGTAGGGTTCAGGGTCAGTTTTCAGTTTGTGGGTAAAGGAGTTTTTTAAAGGTTCAGGGTCAGTTTTCAGTTCTTGGGTTAAGGTGTTTTTTTGGCATCAGGGTCAGTTTTCAGTTTGTGGGTAAAGGGGTATTTTTGGGGTTCTGGGTCAGTTTTCAGTTCTTGGGTAAAGGGGTATTTTTAGGGTTGAGGGTCAGTTTTCAGTTTGTGGGTAAAGGGGTATTTGTAGGGTTCAGGGTTAGTTTTCAGTTTGTGGGTAAAGGAGTTTTTTAAAGGTTCAGGGTCAGTTTCTGTTCTTGGGTAAAGGTGTATTTTTTGGGATCAGGGTCAGTTTTCAGTTTGTGGGTAAAGGGGTATTTTTGGGGTTCTGGGTCAGTTTTCAGTTCTTGGGTAAAGGGGTATTTTTTGGGTTGAGGTCAGTTTTCAGTTTGTGGGTAAAGGGGTATTTGTAGGGTTCAGGGTCAGTTTTCAGTTTGTGGGTAAAGGAGTTTTTTAAAGGGTCAGGGTCAGTTTTCAGTTCTTGGGTAAAGGTGTATTTTTTGGGATCAGGGTCAGTTTTCAGTTTGTGGGTAAAGGGGTATTTTTGGGGTTCTGGGTCAGTTTTCAGTTCTTGGGTAAAGGGGTATTTTTTGGGTTGAGGTCAGTTTTCAGTTTGTGGGTAAAGGGGTATTTGTAGGGTTCAGGGTCAGTTTTCAGTTTGTGGGTAAAGGAGTTTTTTAAAGGGTCAGGGTCAGTTTTCAGTTCTTGGGTAAAGGTGTATTTTTGGGGATCAGGGTCAGTTTTCAGTTTGTGGGTAAAGGGGTATTTTTGGGGCTCTGTGTCAATTTTCAGTTCTTGGGTAAAGGGGTATTTTTGGGGTTGAGGGTCAGTTTTCAGTTTCTGAGTAAAGGGGTATTTGTAGGGTTCAGGGTCAGTTTTAAGTTTGTGGATAAAGGGGTATTTGTAGGGTTCTGGGTCAGTTTTGGGCTTTGGGGTGAAGGGGTATTTTTAGTGTTCAGGGACAGTTTGGGGTATTTTGGAGTGCTGGTGTATAGTGTGAAATAAAACACTTATACATTAAAGCTATTACAGGAAAATACAAAAATATATAACTTTACATTATTAAGTTTTACTTTTATCTAAAAAATATATGTATTAGCATCTTTGCAGACAGTAGCTAGAGTGGAGTTGGAATTCTAATTATTAATTGGTTGGTGTCCAGCACCATCACTGATATTACCTACACTGGAGTTGGATTACTAAATAAATATTGGTCAGTGTCCACCACATTTTATGATATTAGCTTGACTGGAGTAGGAATAGTAAATAATTTTTAGCTAGTGTCCTGCAGCTTCTATGATATTAGCTTGACTGGAGTAGCAATAGGACATATTAAATTGGTCAGTGTGCAGCACATTTGCATACATGTGTTCATTACTGTCTTTTAATATTAAAAAATAATGCAACATGGATGTTTTCAAAAAACTTTATTAAACAATTTTTTTAATTTACTACAATACAATCACAAACAAAAATAACATCACATTATTTTGACTTTTAGTATTCACAGAATAACACATTTACATTTATATACATGTTGTCAATAATAAAAATAAAATTGTTTACAACATTATTTCAGTAAATGTAACATATTCCCATCATTCACTTACAGTTACAAGTATTTATATTGAAATACATAAAAAATGATTTATAATACATTTCTTACATTAATATTTAATAATGTTAATATTAAATATTAATATCATTAAATATATATAAAACATTTTTTTTTAACAAGTAACATGACTATTATTACATTTGTTAGAAGAAATTGAAATACAAAATAAAATATTTGTTGGTATATATTTCAGAAAATGTTGTTTTTAAATTAAACATAGAAATCTATTCGGTTGTAAACTTTATAATTGTATAGGGAAACAATATGTTGAATTATAATATCTGGTATTGCCAAAATATTAGTTAAGCTATTATATACTTTTGTTATAGTTAGAAATTATTATAAAACATTTTGTAATAATTAATAAAAATAATAACTATTTTATTTATTATTATTATTATTAATTAATAAACATAAACATTCCTTTATTGTTTTAAAAAAAACATACATTCACAGATAAAGTAAATACTTTTTTTTCAGGCCATTGTTTATATAGTAAATCGTTCAAATTGTTATATTAATAACAATAAAAAAGTTATATTATTTATTATTATTAATTATTACCATAAACATTTATAATGTTTACTTACAAATAAACACAAACTTATTCATATAAATGTACACAATAACCAAATATTTACATCTTTTATTCAAAGTCTTACATATTTATTTAATATTATTAATATATAATAATTATTATATATTAATTTATATTGAATATATTTATTTTTCTTAAATAAGGAAAATTGTAATGAATATAGTGTATTAATTTGTTAAATTATACATGTGTATGTATTATATTTTTTAACTATTACATTGTATTGTCTATTATACTTTTACACAAATGGGTTAAGGGGACTACTTTTTTACCGCGTAAGGTTATTGCGCTCCATTCTGGACTGGAGAAGCTCGCGGTTGGGAGTTGCTTCGCGTGGAGAGAGGTAAGGTTATTTTTACCTACAAATTATAAGTAAGTGGTCATGTTTGAGGGTATAATCGAACTTTGTAGTGTTTCTTGGTGTATGTATTAATTGTTTAAGTAGCGTTTTGGTCAAAAGTCTCCGTTATAGATGTGTCGTGATTTTTTTGCTTCAAGTGTTATTTTAAGTGTTCGGAAATGTCTTCTTACATGGTTAATGTTAATTGTTAGTATATTTACAAATGTGAAGGGGGTATTTGTGGGTGGGTTTCGTTATGTATGTTATTTTACAGGTTCCGGTTCCTCGCATGAAAACTACATGGAAGGAAGCGTGTTTTTTTACGGAGAAACAAATGTTTGACTTATTATGCTTATATTTTGACATTTATCTCCTATTTTTCGTGTTTGCCAGGAGCGGTTTTAACACTTTTTCAACCTTTTTCGGGTTTTTTGGAGGGTTTCGAATCGGATTGATACATTGATATGCGTGACCGTTTTTTAAAAGTTGTGTGTATATCACTTTAAATACTAAAGTGTCCACACTACTGTTTTCGGGATTTCCTGGAGCGTTTTTTTAAATTTTACACTTTCATTTTCGGGTTTTTGAGGGTTTCCCATATTGGAATTGTAAGATATTGGATTGGATTCTATGGATTGCTTTTTGCTTGATTGCGTCTTTCTCATCTCCAAAAATTGTAAGTATTTTATTTACAATTTTCATTGGGTGGGAAATGTCGAATTTTAATGTTATGTGTATGTGTGATGAAATTATAAACATTGCATATTTGTTACGAAATATTTTTATTAATTTTAATAAGTTTGTCAAACAAATATGTATTATTTATAATTGATTATATATGTTTATGACATTTAAATTTTACTATTATTGTAAGAAGACAGTCTATTTAGTTGACATTTTTATAGTAGACTTTTAGCTATTATTGACAGGTATTCTAATCCTCTAGTTGTAGGGTATAGTGTGACTTGACTTTGAAGTAGTTGGAACATTTGTTTAGTTTGTTTAGTGAGTTTTGGACCTATTTGTGACACTGATTGTTCCATTCTTAGTTCCTGATAGCTTTGTTCTTTTTTCAAAGCTTCTAGAAGGTTATGGAATGTGGGTTTGCCTCGGTTTGTAGTTGCTTGGAAAGCATTATGCCACCCTTCTACACTGTTGTTGGTTTTAGCCTCTTGGTTTAAAGTACTAAGATAGACATTCCACCAAGGGATTTGGAATTTGGGCTGGCGTCGATGTCCAGATCTGTGCAACCTTCCCACCCAAGTGTCTTCGAAATAGTCCAGTAATGGGGTTAGTTTATCCTCATTCCTCTTGTAATATGTGCTGTCAATTAATAAATTGTAATGTTCCGCTACATCTGTAACAGGGACGTAGGCCAGGGCTATTAACTTTTTAATTTGATAGGCAAAGGTGCTATCTGTAGAGTATAGTATACTTAAAGTAGATTTTTGGAGATGCCTCCATATGCTCTGATTAAAATGATAATAGCAACCCTGGATTGCTGTGTGGGGAAATGTTCTCAAAATGCTATTAATCATAGCTAATTCGAAATCAATAATTATTTTTTCAGGAAAATAATTATTGATTTCCGTTTTGAGAACATTTAAAGGGGGTCAATAGAGGGTAGTTGACCTGAAGCATGGGCTGGGACTTTTACCAGTTCTTCTTTAAGGATTTGTGTTGTTGGTTTATCACTTTGTGTGCTAGCACTTTTAATACTTTCTAAAGCATCTCTAATTTCAATTTCTGTGACATTTGGGGGATGATTGTGTTCCCTAGTAAATAGCACATTCGTTTCCTCAGTAGTAGCCCTCCCATAACATTTGTTGGAGTAATATTTGGTACACTTCCAAAAAACTTTTCTACCACTTCGTCTTTCCTGATTATACACATAACCCATGTAGCATAATAGTAATTTATTTTTCTGAGACATGACAAATTCTGCACCTTCAGTCATTTTGATTTACTTGTTCTAGGAAAGAGTAGAAAGAAACAAAATCAAAACACATATTTTTCCTTTTGTGGTGCTAACATCATTAATGATGTATTTATACTTACAGTTAATCAAAGTAGTAGTCACAAAAGCAGAAATGTCTTTAGAAGGATTTTCATGTATGTATGTCTTTATTTGCTGTTGGTATGAAAATATAGAAAAGCCACGTTAATGTTTACACATAACAAACGTATTTCCTACTAAAAGGCAGTTTTCATTTTTGCTTACTTGTACATTTGATGTAAACATTACATATACTTACTTGTTTAAATAGTAGAGTTGTAGTAATTGGTGGAGTACATCAAGTTAGTACAGGTCTGATCTGTAGAGTAGATAGAAGAAATAAATGAAAATTATTATAATTTTTATATTGAACCATTTGGAAATGGGAAATATTTAAAAGTATACTAACTTCTAAATAAGTCGTTTTCTTTGATGTAGGCAGAATAGCTGTATGATGTATTCAGAATATCTGTAGAGGAAATATAAAATAGATAACATGTTGTTAAGAACATAGTGTGTGTTATTTTCGGCAGTTTTAGAGAAATGACAAGTATACTTACATTTTTTACAAGGGTATTCTTGTATATTGGTATAGTTTGTGTTGGATGTTTTCATAGGATATGTAGAATAGATGTATGATGTTTTGAGAATATCTGTAGAGGCAATTCAAAATATATAACATGGTGTTAAGAATATAGTTTGCGTTTTTTTGGCCAGTTTTAGACAAATTACAATTATACTTACATTTTTCAGAAGGGTACTCTTGTCTTTTGGTATAGTTGATGTTGGATCTTTCAAATGATCTATAGGGAAGATGTAAAAAGCAAGATATGTTGCTTAGAAATGTGCAATAATAAAATTGGCTGTTTCATAACAAACACATCTATACTTACATGTGTAATTAGTGTAGTTTTATCCTTTTTGGTGTAGAAATAGGACAATCTCAGTATATCTGTAAATATAATGTTTATAAAAATTAAATACTCTTGTAAATTAGTGTTTAAAAACAGCAGTTGGTGTATAACAGAGCATTATTATATACTTACTATCTGATTTTGCACGTGAAGAAATATGACCATGTAATAGGAATTGTGTTGGAGTAGTTTCTATCAGAAATGTAGGAAGAGATGAAAATAAAATAAGTGTAAGAGTTAGGACATGTAAGGAAAATAGTGCACTTCTAATTTAGATTTCTAAAAAATGCAGTGTTACTTACTTGATTAATTAGCTAGTGAGCTGGATCTTTGAAGATGTTTATTCTGCAACAAAATCTTCAGAGTGTTGGCATCTACTTTCCAGAGAGGTAGCAGCAACAAATGGTAGAATGCATGTATCCCTTTTATAGTATATGTATTATGTGTGCTTTGATTTGATTGGTTGTAGGATGTAATGAAGCATTGTATAGGCTAGTTTGAATTTTTTTTAGTTAATTGGAGTGTTTGTTGATGTGAGAATGGTGGTATGTGGTGATTCCCGCATTAAAGCAGGTTCGTTTTTAAATGAAATAGATTTTTATGTGAAAATAAGTAATGAAAATGTTAGTTAAATGCAAAGAAAATTTAGAAAATGATAAAATGCATGTAATAGAATGTATAGCAAATGTTGATTAATAGTAATTTTATTTAAGTAACAGGTATTATATGTGAAATGTATTTTGTATAGAGCAATGACTTGTATTGATGATTAAGATGGTATTTTACAAATGAAAGTGTACAAACATGAACTCGATATTTTTTTTTTTACGATATTTTGGTAGTCTATATTTTTTTAGTCGATATTTTTGTAGTGTTAGGGCAAATTTCATGTCCAACGATATATTTGTAGTCGATATTTTTTGAAGCGATATTTATGTATTCGATATAGTAAGTACTCGATATTTTTTACTCGATATTTTTGTAATTTGTGTAATAAGTATAGAAAGTCGATATTTTTGTCGTCGATAATTTGTCAACGATATTTTGGTAAGTCGATAATGTGACCGTCGATAATATTTCAGTGATCCAATTAGATCATCTTTGAATCAAAAATACTTTCTACGAAAGGACTTCGAGACTCTTCTCAAGATTTCACCCTTGTGGCTAAGGAGTAGTCACCCTGCATCCGCAGGCACCATCTAAGAACTCTGCGGTTTGCTGCAAGTCCTTCCACAGGAATCCGACTGCCCAGCTCCACGAGAACCGGCTTCCCTGGCACCTCTGACCTCTACCCACATCGTCAGTTCAGCTGAGATCCGTGGGTGCGACGAGACCTCGAGGGACCGGCAATCATCAAGACCTGTACGATTTCTTAACCAGCACGACCACCGAAGGAATCCTCTGGTGAGTGCTCTGGGGTCCGAGAAGCCCCGACCCTGAGCAGCTCCAGCACCGAAGTGCAGCCTCCCAGCATCTCCACGATCTGCATGGGGTCCTTCTGCTCTTTGCTGTTCAGCACGTTGTCTGGTCACTAGCCGCTGGCTTGTGCCCTTCTTGACGACACCAGACAACCAACGCTGCTGGTCTGGTTGCTCCAGACTGGACTTTGCTCCCTTCTGCGAGAGGAGCATCCCGGACCCTCCTGGTCCACTCAAGACGCCATTTTAGGCCCACCACGTGGCCCTGAAATTTGCCAAGGCTTGTTGCCCCAATTCTGGGCCCAGCGACGCCGACAGCATCAATCTTCGTGGGACAGCTCGCACCTCCATTCTGGTCGCCGACAACGCCTCCTGGTCCGTGAGACTGCAGAGCCTAGTGTCGCCCACTCACCTAGTCGAGGTGACGATCATCCGGTGCCCTCCTGGTACCCTCTGACTACTGGCTAGTAGTACGAACTTGGTCCCCTCTGCTTTCAGGTGTCATCCATCTCTGATCCAGGCTTGGATCTCTACGAACTATTTCCACTGGTCGCCGGCCAGCAACTCCTTCCTTCCGGCTCCTGGCTCGTCAGCGAAGACTCCCGACGCCTGTAAGACTTGTGCAGCCGCAGCCCTTGGGGCTAGGTAACTTCGGCATTTCGGTGCCCGCATAGCCTCCATACTTAAGGGTCCCGAGTCCCTATCGCTTCCGACTTGCCTTATCGGGTCCGCCCGAGACCACTAAACTTTCTGTGCCCTCGGGCACTTGTATTGATTGTGCACTTGAAGTATTTTCCTAAGAGTTTTGTTCCGTGCTTAGTACCCTGTCCTCAAAGAGTACAGGGCTGTTGTGATTCTAATAAATATACTGTTTATTTTCATAACACTTGTGTGGTGTCCTTTCACTTGGTGTTCAAGGGGTATGTGATGGTATAACAGCTGGCTTAACACGCCCTCTAGAGTTTAGCCCGAAGACTGCTCGTATCCACGCTACTAGGATAGCTGGTCTAAGGTTGACTTACAACCAATCACCATAAGGGTCGTTTGGACTGATGCATAGTGATCACTAGAATAGTGAGCACTGCATATCGGGCCAACTTCTCACATTGGTGAGCAGCGGGTGGGATTTGAGCTTGCTGTTGTTTTACCACGCGTATCCTAAGAATATCTTGTGAAAGATCGCATAAGTACTCCATAGCACACCTTGGCTACAACTCTTAGCAAGGGATCAGTAGGTAAACATATAGTGTAGGTAGGTGCATCACTTACACCACACTAGAAGCAGCATGTCAGACAAAGGAGGAAACTCTGAGTCTCCCCTTGTGTCAGTTGACCCCCCACAGGTCATGTCCAGATATGCTGCACTTAGCTTCCAAGAGATGCGACAACTCTGTACATCTCGGAAGCTAAAACAGGGTTCAAACCCTACCACTCCGTTTCTGATCGGTCTCTTGGAGACTTATGATGCTAGGAGGGCGGGTAACACCGACCCTTCTCATCCGGAAGGGAGTATGCCCCCCCTCGAGGGAACCGCAGGTGACCCTGACCTTATCCATCTCTCCGCAGAAGGTGAAGAGGAGCATGAGGATCTAGAGACATCTGAGGACGAGGCAGACAAAGGTCCAGTCGTAGTTAGCCAGCTAACTCAGGACAACTTAAGCCGGCACGAGAATGGTACTAGGAGACCCCTAGGGCCCCTCTCAGGCCAGCTTAACATTGGGAGTGGACGAGTTAGGTCTCTGTCGAGAGGCTCTAACAGATCCGCTCGAACCAATGGCTCTCGAGGCTCTGCTCGAAGAGGGATGACATCCCCTCAGAGGAGAGTGTACGAAGCTAAGGAGCGGGAAGTCAATCTGCGGATCGAAAGGGAAGAACTTGCCCTAGCCAAAGAAAGACTCGCCTTCGCTAGAGAGCAAGAATTGAGTGGGACAATTCCCACTGGTGGCAGCATTCCCCCACGGGAAAACAGGAGTTTAGACACTAGGCACCTGAGTAAGATAGTGCCCCCCTTTAAGCAAGGGGACGACATCCACAAATGGATTACTGCTTTGGAGCGGGCCTGCACTGTACAGTGCGTCCCCCAGAGTCAGTGGGCAGCTATCTTGTGGCTCTCCTTTGAAGGTAAAGGTAGAGATAAGCTCCTCACTACTAGAGTCGAGGATGCTAACAATTACCAGGTCCTGAAGAACACACTGATTGATGGGTTTGGCCTAACCACTGAGCAGTACAGGTTGCTGTTCAGGGATACCCAGAAAACTCAGTCTCAGGACTGGTCTGATTTCGTTGATTGTGCCACTAAGGCTTTGGAGGGCTGGTTGCTGGGCAGTAAGGTTACTGATTACACAGGATTGTATAATTTGATCATGCGAGAACAGATTTTAAACAATTGTCAGAACCAGTTGTTGCATCAGCACCTTGTCGACTCGGATATGACCTCTCCCCAAGAATTGGGAAAGAAGGCAGAAAGATGGGTCAGAACAAGGGTTAAGCAAAACCAGGGCCAGAACCAGGGTGGTCAGAAGAAAGCAGACCAGAAGGGTAAAGATTCGAAAGGGGAACAAAATGACCAGAAGTCTTCGACAGGTCCCCAACAACCCAAAGAGGGGGGGGTCAGGCTTCCCAGAAAAAGAAGAATCAAGAAGGCCAATCTAAAAGGTGGTGCCAATACTGTAAAAGTAAAACTCACTGGTTTAGTGAGTGCACCAAGAAAGGAGGGCAGACTCCTGCTACTGCAGCCCCTAAGGCACCTGTGCCCCCTAGTACAGCCAGCAGTAGTAGTGCGCCTCCCAAGGGACTAGTTGGGTTAACCTTGGGTTCTGAGGGGTGTGACAACTTAGTTGGCACACTCACTCAGGCTGTCCTTGTCTGTACAGGGGATGTGGATATATCCCCTGATGTCAGTCCCAATACTTTGGGCAAATACCGACAGACGCCTTTGATCAATGGAAGAATGGCTCAGGCCTATAGGGACACTTGTGCCAGTGTCACCATGGTGACGCCTAACTTTGTGGACCCTGGACAGATCATGCCAGGTACAGATTTCCTGGTGACCAATGCCAGCAACGTCACTACCAGTCATAGTATGGCGATTGTTGCTTTCTCCTGGGGAGGGGTAAATGGCCAGAAAAAGGTTGTGTTTAGTTCAGACCTCCCAGTGGATTGTTTGTTGGGCAATGATTTGGAGTCATCGCAATGGTCAGAAGTGGAGCACCGGACTCACATGGAAATGTTAGGCTTGCCAGCGCATGTGCTTGCTGTGACTAGGTCACAGGTCAGACGATGCCCCACTGAACAGGTGCTGGATCCTGGAACAACGGACCAGACACCTCCCAAGAAGAAGAGCAGTCGGGTTAAGGCAGCGCCTTCCCCCTTGCCCCAGGTCGAGGATCAAGTCTCAGAGGAGGCTGACCTCCAGGAATTGCGGGAAACTGAACCTAAAGAACTCGAACTTGATCAAGTTGAGTTTCTGGGCTCAGGGGGACCCACACGAGAAGACCTGGGGAAGGACCAGTTACGAACTTGGACCCGAATGCCTCAACTCATGACTTTCCTTCTACACCCCCTCCCGCCTCCTACGATCCTCCAACCAAGCCCTTGCAACTGTACCTCGCATCAACAAAACCACCATGGGAGGCAGATCCTTCTCCTACCTGGCAGCTAAAACCTGGAACTCACTTCCCACTCACATTCGCCTCACTCAGAACCACCTTACATTCAGAGAGCAACTTAAAACCTGGATATTCGACAAGTAATTCCCCTCCCTTCCTCAAGCGCCTTGAGACCCTCTGGGTATGTAGCGCGCTATATAAATCACTTGACTTGACTTGACTCCCTTGAACCCCTCAGACAGCAGGCTGCTGCTGAGGCTGCTGGGAACGCCACAGGTACCCACAAGGTATACTGGGAGGATGGACTCCTGTACACTGAGGCAAGAGAACCCAAGCCTGGCATGACCAGGAGGCTGGTTATCCCCTTGTCTCAGCATGGTTTCCTTCTTACCTTGGCCCACGAGATTCCCTTAGCAGGACACTTAGGCCAGACGAAGACGTGGGACAGGCTTGTCTCGCACTTTCACTGGCCTCACATGAACGAAGATTCCAAGGAGTTTTGTCGCTCCTGTGTCACTTGCCAAGCCAGTGGTAAGTCAGGTGGCACGACAAAGGCCCCCCTTATACCAATGCCTGTGGTGGGGGTGCCCTTTGAACGTGTGGGGATTGGCATTGTCGGTCCAATGGAACCCCCAACAGCATCAGGGCACAAGTTTATACTGGTGGTAGTGGATCATGCCACCAGGTATCCTGAAGCTATTCCCCTTAGGACCACTACAGCACCTGTTGTGGCAAGAGCCCTAGTTGGAGTATTCTCCAGAGTGGGCTTCCCTAAGGAGGTTGTCTCTGACAGAGGTGCAAACTTCATGTCGAGCTACTTGACTGCTATGTGGAAGGAATGTGGTGTCAACTACAAGTTCACTACACCCTATCATCCACAATGCAATGGGCTTGTTGAGCGGTTCAACAGGACCCTAAAAGGGATGATTCATGGACTACCTGAAAAGCTCCGGCGTAGATGGGACGTCCTGATTCCCTGCCTTTTATTCGCCTATAGAGAGGTCCCACAGAAGGGGGTTGGCTACAGCCCTTTTGAACTTTTGTATGGACATCCTGTAAGAGGACCCCTGTGTTTGGTGAAGGAAGGATGGGAGAGACCTCTCAAAAAGCCTGCAACCAGCATAGTGGACTATGTGCTTGGCCTCCGCTCCCGGATGGCTGAGTACATGGAGAAGGCATCCGAAAACCTTAAGGCCAGCCAAGAACTCCAAAAAGCTTGGCATGACCAAAAGGCTGTCTTGACTGTTTATCAGCCCGGACAGAAGGTGTGGGTGTTGGAGCCAGTGGCCCCAGCAGCACTCAAAGACAAATGGTCTGGGCCCTACACCATCCTGGAGAAAAAGGGAGAGGTCACCTACCTGGTGGACCTTGAAACTCCCAGGAGCCCCCACTGGGTGCTCCATGTCAACAGGCTCAAGGCATATGTCGACAGGAAGGACATGAGCTTGCTCATGGCCATAGATGAGGGACAGGAGGAAGAGAGTGACCCTCTCCCAGACCTGCTCACCCAGAATCCTGACGATGGATCGGTAGACGGTGTTGTCTTTTGTGGCAGCCTCTCCGAACATCAACAGGAGGATTGTAAACAGGTTCTTCAATCCTTCCGGCATATGTTCTCTCTAACACCCAGTCAGACCAATTGGTGTACCCATGAGGTTGACACTGGTGACAGCTTGCCCGTCAAGAGTAAAATCTACAGGCAGCCCAATCACGTTAGAGACTGCATCAAGACTGAAGTGCAGAAAATGTTGGAGTTGGGAGTCATTGAACCCTCGGATAGCCCTTGGGCTAGTCCCGAAGCCTCACACCCCGGGTGGTAAGAAAGAGATGAGGTTCTGCGTAGACTACAGGGGTCTCAATGTAGTCACTAAGACCGATGCCCACCCAATACCGAGGGCAGACGAGCTTATAGATAGATTGGCTTCTGCCAACTACTTAAGTACGTTTGACCTGACAGCTGGGTATTGGCAAATCAGGTTAGCTGAGGACGCCAAGCCTAAAACAGCATTTTCGACCCCTGGTGGGCATTATCAATTTGTGGTAATGCCCTTTGGTTTGAAAAATGCACCTGCCACCTTCCAACGGTTGGTGAATCACGTTCTCACTGGGCTGGATGACTTCTGTGCGGCGTATCTTGACGATATTGCCGTCTTTAGCTCCACCTGGGAGGATCACCTGGTCCACCTGCAGAAAGTGTTAGAGGCTCTGCAAGCAGCAGGTCTCACTATCAAGGCTACCAAGTGCCAGATAGGGCAGACACAGGTTGTATACTTGGGCCACCTTGTCGGTGGAGGCCAAGTTCAACCACTGGAGAGCAAAATACAGTCAATCAGGGACTGGGCTCCTCCAACCACCCAGACTCAGGTTCGAGCTTTCTTGGGCCTGACTGGTTACTACCGGAAGTTTGTCAGAAATTACGGATCAATTGTGACTCCGCTTAATGAACTGACAAGTAAGAAAATGCCAAAAAAGGTTCAGTGGACAGCGAGCTGTCAAAAAGCATTCGATGACCTAAAACAGGCCATGTGCACGGCACCTATCCTCAAGAGTCCAGACTACTCCAAACCATTCATTGTCCAAACAGATGCTTCTGAGTTGGGTGTGGGAGCTGTTCTATCTCAACTGAATTTTGATGGTAATGACCAGCCCATTGCTTTCATAAGCAGAAGGCTGACCCCCAGAGAGAAAAATTGGTCAGCTATAGAGAGGGAGGCGTTCGCTGTGGTGTGGGCCCTGAAGAAACTGAGGCCATACTTGTTTGGCACTCATTTCAAGATTCAGACTGACAATAAGCCCCTCTTATGGCTAAATCAGATGAAGGGTGAAAACCCCAAACTGCTTAGGTGGTCCATTTCCCTACAGGGGATGGACTTCACAGTGGAGCATAGACCTGGCACTGATCATGGCAATGCAGATGGGCTCTCCAGGTATTTCCACTTAGAACAAGAAGACTCACCTGGTCAAGGTTAGTTTATTGTCCCAACGTTTGGGGGGGGGTCATGTAGGAGAGTAGGGTCTGCAATCCTATGATCACCCAGATTTTTTGCTTTTGTTTCACTGGTTTACGACTTTCTCGGGCTGTGGGCCTGCTAATCAGACCCACAGCCTAGCTGTTCTCTCGCTAAATTGATGTGTGTACCCTAGGTGCATTACCCAATTGGAACTCGGCCACCTTATCAGACCCTGTAACTCAGGGCATCTGTGTACCCAGGGCCTACCAGGGGCTGAAGCATGTATTATGCCACCCCTGGATGGCCATCTAAATCTGACACAACTGGCTGCGCGACAGCTGGGGCAGCGTGGCGTACTCGCCCGTTGCTTTAGGTATAGTATCCCTATATCTAACCCTGAAATGGACACCCGAGTTCCTATCAGTCACTCCTATGGCAGGCCTTAACAATCCTGGAGGCAGAGTGCATGGAATCGTGTGAATTGGGCTCTGGCATGAGCCGAGCCCGGTTGCAGCTTGCGGAACCAAGACCCAATGGCTGTTCCATGATAACGCCTACCATATCGCTAACTTCGGTATCGCGTTATCAAGACATGTCGAGTAAGGTGTCATACGAATCGGGATGCTGACCCCTCACCAATGCTGGCGATGAGGTTAGCATTCCGCCCTTCTAGAGGGACACGACATGTACGTAACTGTGAACCCCGGTTAAAGTTAACTGAAGCCTCAGCTCCACAAAATGGATGCTGCCACCACAGACACGAGTCTGACCTCCTGCTGCTGGGAGTCCTTCCAGCAAGGAGAGCTTGGACAAAGGGTTTCCTGTCCGGGGCGGTGCTCGCACCATCCCAGACAGGGTTTTGTGTATCCTGGGTAGGCAGGGCTTTACAAGAAGGTGACTGCGGAGTGGCACCCCGGTGCTCACTACGCATCTGCCGGTTAGAACCAGTTCCAGGGGCGCGCAGCCCCTGACCTGGGGAAAGTCCGGCAGGGGAGAGGGGTGTAACTACCCCCCTTCCTGGTCCCACCCCTAGGGCAGGACCTAGTCATGTACCCACCCCTTTCTTTAGGCTAAAGGCTGGAGCGGGGACCCTTCCAAATTAGATCATCTTTGAATCAAGAATACTTTCTACGAAAGGACTTCGAGACTCTTCTCAAGATTTCTCCCTTGTGGCTAAAGAGTAGTCACCCTGCATCCGCAGGCACCATCTAAGAACTCTGCGGTTTGCTGCAAGTCCTTCCTCAGGAATCCGACTGCCCAGCTCAACGAGAACCGGCTTCCCTGGCAACTCTGACCTCTACCCACATCGTCAGCTCAGCTGAGATCCGTAGGTGCGACGAGACCTCGAGGGACCGGCCATCATCAAGACCTGCACGATTTCTTAACCAGCACGACTACCGAAGGAATCCTCTGGTGAGTGCTCTGGGGTCCGAGAAGCCCCGACCCTGAGCAGCTCCAGCACCGAAGTGCAGCCTCCCAGCATCTCCACGATCTGCGTGGGGCCCTTCTGCTCTTTGCTGTTCAGCACGTTGTCTGGTCACTAGCCGCTGGCTTGTGCCCTTCTTGACGACACCCGACAACCAACGCTGCTGGTCTGGTTGCTCCAGACTGGCCTTTGCTCCCTTCTGCGAGAGGAGCATCCCGGACCCTCCTGGTCCACTCAAGACGCCATTTTAGGCCCACCACGTGGCCCTGAAATTTGCCAAGGCTTGTTGCCCCAAACCTGGGCCCAGCGACGCCGACAGCATCAATCTTCGTGGGACAGCTCGCACCTCCATCCTGGTCGCCGACAACGCCTCCTGGTCCGTGAGACTGCAGAGCCTAGCGTCGCCCACTCACCTAGTCGAGGTGACGATCATCCGGTGCCCTCCTGGTACCCCCTGACTACTGGCTAGTAGTACGAACTTGGTCCCCTCTGCTTTCAGGTGTCATCCATCTCTGATCCAGGCTTGGATCTCTACAAACTATTTCCACTGGTCGCCGGCCAGCAACTCCTTCCTTCCGGCTCCTGGCTCGTCAGCGAAGACTCCCGACGCCTGTAAGACTTGTGCAGCCGCAGCCCTTGGGGCTAGGTAACTTCGGCATTTCGGTGCCCGCATAGCCTCCTTACTTAAGGGTCCCGAGTCCCTATCGCTTCCGACTTGCCTTATCGGGTCCGCCCGAGACCACTAAACTTTCTGTGCCCTCGGGCACTTGTATTGATTGTGCACTTGAAGTATTTTCCTAAGAGTTTTGTTCTGTGCTTAGTACCCTGTCCTCATAAAGAGTACAGGGCTGTTGTGATTCTAATAAATATACTGTTTATTTTCATAACACTTGTGTGGTGTCCTTTCACTTGGTGTTCAAGGGGTATTTGATGGTATAACAGCTGGCTTAACACGCCCTCTAGAGTTTAGCCCGAAGACTGCTCGTATCCACGCTACTAGGATAGCTGGTCTAAGGTTGACTTACAACCAATCACCATAAGGGTCGTTTGGACTGATGCATAGTGATCACTAGAATAGTGAGCACTGCATATCGGGCCAACTTCTCACACGAGGTATCTGCTCCGTCGATAACCGTCTCCTGTGCGGTCCTCCAGCCATTCGAAGACATCCGAGGGGCCCTCAAAAAAGTTTGTTTTCGGGCCGGGAAGAGCAATGCATACTTGATGTTTGCCTTACGCAATACCGTTTTCACCTCCAAGTATGAAGAGCGTAGTTTTTGGACTGCGTTGGTGTAGTCTGGGTAGAGGGAGATCTTCTGGTTTTCGTATTGGATGAGGGATTTCTCACGTGCTCTCTGCAAAAGGATATCTCGATCTCAGTAGTTGCGCACTATGAGGGGTCGGGGGGTGGGGGGGTAGCCAGATTTGGGTCTGTCCGTCGGGATCCTATGTGCTCTCTCCACACAAAAGTGTGGTGATAGCCCCTCTTCAGCAACGTGATCCTGGAACCAGCGCTCCATAAAGTCCGCCGCTTGAGCCCCCTCGCATCGTTCCGGAAGGCCTATGACACGAATGTTGTTGCGGCCGTTCCGGCCTTCCGCATCCTCGACTCGATCCATGAGGAAGACAGCCAGTTGTTGGAGCTGTTGGATGGAGACAGTATGGTCCGTTATAGTTGGTTTGATCTCCTCCAACGTCAGTCCATGGTCTTTGACCTTGTCTGCCAACTTGCCGTGATCTGCCTTGAGCAGGGATAGGTTTGTCGTCCGGGTACCCATCTGCTGTTCCAATATTGCCCTAGAGTCTCTTATTTCCTGCAGGATAATGTCCAGTTTGTCCATAGGTTGATCCTCTGTTTGAGGTTGTAACACAGGTGTCGACGAGGCCCCCTCTCCCTCAGGTAGTTCCATGGTACGAGCTGCATTTAGTCCCCCCGGGTTTTCCACAGATTTGGCCCCCTTCCGGACCATGGTGCACAGCAATCGCAGTCCACCACGCCCAGGCCACACAGGAGGGAGAACTGCTGCTACCAGTACAGTAGACCAGATATAGGAGCGGGTGGCCCGGCCTGCGCGGGAGGCATAGCTCACTTGGGTGTAGTGCTGTATCTTCATGACGCGTGTTTCACTGGAGCGGTCGGGCTACCTCCCACTCTCACACCACGTCGCTCCGATGCAGATATAGCTGTGGGGGGGAAACCCCCTGGCCGTTCGCCCGTTTTGTGGGGGGGGACATGGGGGGGACCAGTCTCTCAGGGCTGCTCCTCGGTTTCGCACCGCGTGGCTCCCTAGTTGTGGGTGTTACGCTGGGCGTCAGCACCGGCCCCGGCCGTCCTCGTGGCGTACAGGGTCTCCCCTCTTCACCGCTGATAACGTAAAGCAGGGGGGGTGTCTTCAGTGGATTCACGGTTTCTCGCGCTCAGCCCCCTGCCCCCCCCCGGCCGCCGATGAGCCGCAAGCTGGTGTATGCGGGGGTGAGACACAGTCACGGGCAATGGGGGGGGGAGGCAGTCCGAGCCCGAAGCAACCGTCCGTGGGCCTTAGACCTCCCTCGCCCCCGGTCCTACAGCAGCTCCACTGGGCCCCTCCTCCGCGTCCAGGCTTATCCTCATCCCGCTCCTCGGCGCCGGCGTCACCCGTGGACCCGCCGCCCCCCCCCCCCTCACCTCCTGGGGTCGGGACAACAGTGAGGCACCTCCCGCTACCACTGTGTAGGTCGCCTCTTGCCTCCGGTGGCCCCGGCGACGTCCGAGCCGGCCCGCCGATGACTTCCTGCAGCACCGGTAGCAAGGTTCCCGGACTCTCACTCCACTGTGGGTCCCGGCTCCACACCATGCACGGCGGCCGCAGGCCTCACTCTCAGGATCGCGGCGATGTGCACGCCGCCCGGCAGCCGACCAGCGTCGAGGTCACCAGGGGTCCTCCGCTGGACACTGCTCACAGAATTAAGGTCCCTGAGGCCCCCCAGGGTATTTAAATTCAGGATTTAGCCCCCGTCAGCGCCGGAGCTCAAGCAGAGCCCTTCTGCTCACATGGCCTGCTAGCCACGCCCCCCTCGTGCAGCATCTTTAACTCCATGAACAACCTGCTAGACAAAATTTCCCCATTGCAACTGAAGAGAACCTCCTCAAAGATTCCAAACTATGGTACGATGGGAGGCTAAATGATGACATACGCTCTCTTCGAGTAATCAAACGATGCTGGAGAGCTACATCCCCAACTGACCTCCTCAAACTTCTCAGAACCTCCAGAAACACTTATTTTAGAAAAATCTAAAACCGATTTTTTTAGGTCTCAACTAGACCAAGCCAAGAACCGCCCCAAAAAACTTTTCTATCTTATCAAAGCCCAAACCAAGAGCCTACATCAGGTCATCAACACCAACCACTTGTGATGAATTTTCCTCCTTCTCGCCTCTAAGACAGAATCCATAAAATCAGATCTACTCAAGGACCTAATATCCATCTCAGACCTGACAGAGACCCCATTACTGGCCCTAGCTGGTGCCCCAGCTAAGGATCTCCCGTTATTTAAACTAAAAAACAATGCATCGTGGGCCCACTTCAACACTTGCAGTAAAGATACCATATTAAAAACGTTAAACGCGCTGAAACTCTCCAATCACTTCACTGGCCCACTCCCGGCAAACTACATAAAATACTTCATTCCTTTAAAAAAAAAAAAATACTTCATTCCTCTCTTACTACCCCTCTGGACCAAGATCATTAATACTTCCCTCCTTCAAGGATCCATTCCAGACACCTTGAAAACGGGGCTGGTCTCGCCAATCCTAAAGAAACCGACAGCGGACCCTGCAGATACTAATCACTATCGCCCGATCTCTACCATCCCTATGTTAGCCAAACTCCTGGAAAAATGCATTAGCATACAACCGAACAGTCACATTGATCGTTTCAACCTGCTAAACCAATTTCAATCTGGTTTCAGAGCAGGTCACAGCACAGAATCAGCCATGACACATGTATTAGTCGACGCTCTAAAAATCTTAGACCAAAATGAAGCCTGTCTTCTAATCCTCCTCGACCTGTCATCTGCTTTTGACACCGTCAAACACTACAACCTGCTGAGTCTCTTGAAACACAGAATGGGGTTGTCTGGAAGTGTATTTAACTGGTTCGCCTTTTTCCTCCAAAATAGATCCCAAAGATTCAAGGTCAACCAATCCCTGTCCTTCCCCTCATCTGTCACTCTGGGAGTTCTACAAGGCTCCTCCCTCTCTCCCATCCTATTCAACCTTTTCGTGGAACCCCTCACTGATCTTTCCAGTCTCACCAAGATACACTTCCACATGCATGCTGACGACACCCAGTTATATACATCAAAATCCACTTTCTGGAAGACATAAAATCACACAACACCACACTGCAAAAAACTCAAATCTGGCTGGCCAAAAACCACTTGAAACTTAACTCCCTCAAAACGGAATTCCTTGTAATCGCTCCCCCTAACAAAACTCACACTATCATAGACTGGATGAAGCACCTAACCACTCTCAATGGACAACCGCTCATAGTCGACTCAGCAAAATCTCTAGGGGTAACGCTGGACAGTAACCTTAAGATGCAGAAACACATCCACGCCTCAACAAAGGGAGCCAACTTCCACCTAAAGACTATGCCAAAACTGAAACCCTATCTGCCCGCCTTAGATTTCAAACAAGCAGTTCAAGCCCTAGTTATCCCCCACTTGGAATACGGAGCAGTAACCTTATGCGCACTCCCTAGGTCATCGACAGCCCCGCTAAGAGCCACGATCAACTCAGCTGCGAAACTCATCACAGGTTCTAAGAGAAACGCTCACATTTTCCCAGAAATGAGAGCCTCAACTGGCTACCGTTTGAAGCAAAAATGTACTTAAAAATTGCTTGTATGACACACAAGGCTCTCTACCACAACACCCCACAATACCCAGCTCAGAAACGTGTGCTCTCAGCGGGCAGCAGAGCTTCCAGGAGCGCCAAGACTCTTCTCCTACAACCTCAACGATTTTCCAAGAAAAAAAGTATAACCGGTCCTTCTCCAGTACGGCTCCAACTATATGGAACGCTCTGCCCAGTGAAACTAGAATGAACCCTTCCTCTGCCTCCTTCAAAAGAGAAGTGAAAGCTATCCTCGTGGCTCAATTCATGTGAACTCTGTGTATTCACTGTACTGTATTACTTGCTTTTCTTCGCTCATATTCATCCTTCTCTTGATCTAGATGGAAGTATTACTTACTTATTTTGTGATTCACTATATCGTAATATATACTGTATATGTTAGACCTGACAGCCCTTCGGGTGGTCCCTCCTAATTTTTCTCCCCCTTCTTGCCTCCTAACCTTTTTCTTTTTCTCTTTTCCCTCTGGTGACCACGATAATTTTTCGTGTTGTACCTAGGGCTTTGGGTGCCTCATGGAATCTACATAATCATGAGGTACAGGTGCTTCTTCAAAATGGAGGGAGACACAAGATGGAGGCATGTAACTGACAACATTTTACCTCAGAACCCTTAGCTATAGGAATACAATGGGGAAACTCTAGAACCTTCCAGCTGATTCCAGTGACCAGAGCCCAGGCTGTAAAAGGACAGAAGCTGGGCGGCCATTTTGAGTATCTGAGGGCTAGCAGGAGTACAGGCTGTGGCGTCAGAGGGGGGATAGGGCACTGAGAGGGTTGACTTCTCTGGTGGGTTGCTTCCTTACCACCGTCATCGCCCCTTTTAACCGTAGACCTGACCTTGCCTAGGAAGTGGACCTAATGAGCCCTGCTTTGGTGTCTCCTTGCGAGGGGAGGAGCTGTCCCTCGCACTAAGTTTATCTAAATAATTCAGGGGCCTGTGCTGAGGGGGAAGTCTCGCCTCTTTTAATCTCCGAGGGTGAGAGCTGCCCCGAGGCCACTGGATAGTTCTAGGGGTAAAGTTGAGACTGGGAGATCTTGACGCCCCCCCCCGTCCTCTAGTGGACTCGTTCCTGTGTTGGCCTGTCCCATCTCACCTGTGCCGTGGACTGCCGGGGGATAGCGGACGCCTGACCTGAGACACCGGTCCTGGAGGTGCCCCATGTGGGTAGTGGGATTTTTGCCCAGAGTAAGCAGCAGGGGGAGTTGTGCGCTGCCTTCGATGAGAGAATCGCAGTGGTAGCGGCAGTGCGACATCGAGGTGTCCCAACCTTAGCACCGACCCGGCTCGTCATTCTCCAAAGGGGCAGAGCGGGTTTGAAGCGTCCCTTCTATACGCAGGCCTAGTGAGGTCCTATCATCCTCGCTGAAGGGGCGGCGCGCTAGCGAGACGCCTTTCATCCGCGCAGCTCAGCAGGGGGAGTCCTGGCGTCACGGATGAGGCGGCGCTGCGCTGTGTGTCTTCTGATCGCGCAGGCCCAGAGGAGAGTTCGGCGCCTTAGCCAGTGAGGCAGACCTGCAGTGGAGCTGAGGAGGAGCGGCCTGATGAGATCTGAGAGCTTTGGCAGCATTGCCTGGGTTCTCTCTCAGTAGCGCCCGCTCTCCATAACTGGCATGAGGGTGGATATTCTCATCGGAGGTGCACCGGTGAGGAAGTAAGCTCCCCGAGTTGCCGGTTGACTGACTAAAGCCTCGAGCCTACAAGTAAGCAGGGGATTGGGGCTGGTGCGGGACCCAGACGCAGAGAAAACACTACAGGGCCTAGTGAAAGGCTCGTCTTCTTGTTCCCTGGTAGAAGCCGTGATGAGAACCAGGAGAGCTTAAACTGACCAAATTGCCCTTCCCCATTCCAGGTCCTGTCAAGCTTAAGACCCCTACTGGAGTTCTACTACGGTCATCCAGCGGCCGGGGGGGGGGTATGTTAACAGACAGAGTATAAGACTACTGGCCAGAATTAATGCCTGATCCTAACCACTGGGGATACCTGAGCCTGAACTTGGTCTTAATACTGCAATTACCCGCTTTACTAAAAGAGGGTTGTAATTCTGTGTCATGATCCCAGGAATGAACAGACTTGATTCATTAAAAGAAAGTATCAATTTTGCGGTCTAGCTTAGTTGATCTGTGAAATAACTACGGGAAGGTTGAGGAACCAAGGTTCTGGTTGAGCATTTATTGTATTGGGGACAAGTTTATCACCTAATGCACTGTGGAACTGTATTGATGCAAATAATCAAATGTGGGGGTGCTTAATGTGTTGAAATTTGACACTGCTGAAAGTATAAATCAAACTAAAAGATTTTTAAAAAGCATTCCTTATTTTTTTCTAACAAGGTGTGGTGTCTTCTTTTAGTGGATGGGCGCTGGATTACTGTGATAAGTGTGATGCAAGCATAACACAATTGCCTCCGAGAAAGGACTTTTCACTCTGTGCCAGGCTACCCTATGTGGACTGGTAACCCCAGGTCCAACAGTATATATTTCTACTTGTCATGTAAAGCGCTCTGATACTCGCAAGAGTCTTGTTCGCGCTATATAAAACCTTCAAAATAAAATAAAATACCACACTCTATTCTTCTGTTCCGACCATGCACCTCACATCTTACCATTCACTTGCTTGCTGTCTCTTGGTTGTCATGCAGGGCATGGCACTGAAGGAGCATTTGGTCAAGTAGCAAAGGACGCCATGCCAGGGCTGGTGGTGGTCTTTTACCATTGCTCTTTGTTCCACCGGTGGCATTTAACCATGTTCCCTTAGGCCAGGCTTCTCCAACAAGTAGCTCGTGCCCTTCTGGTACCTCTCCAGCTGCCTGTGAGTCCCTCTCCTGTGTGCCGCCCAGCCTACCAAATTAGAAGCTTTTGTTTGGTTGAATTGATATATGTATACCAACATTTTAAATTGTGTATTTGATCTGAAAATGTGTGCATTTTCAGAACCTATAGTTTCCTAATTCTTTTTAATGATCCATCATGCAGCCTTGGGAGACTTCTTACTAATTTTACCTTGGTGCCAGAGGGCATTGAAACTTGGGCTCCTATGTATTACCGTAGTGGAGGCATTCCAAATATACTAGCGCTTTTTCACATTACTTCTGGCAATCCTGCACTGAGGTTCTCCCGACTGGTAATCTTGCATAGGGTGGCCGTCATTGTAATCTTGCCTGATGTGTACAATACTAATAATATTAGTAGCTTGGAACGGTTTTCATTGAACACAAGTTGCTCTTGGTGATGAAAAGGATTGGGGCCCTGCCAGATGCTATTCCTCTCCTTTCGAACGAGTGGCCACACCTGTTGCCTTACAACTCTTTAACTTTTATCTACGTGAAGCTGCTGTGCTATTGATAGGGTCAGGCATCTCCATGCACCAGTGCAAAGGAGGCGCACAGATCTTTGTGTGGGGCCCTACACCTGTAGGCCTTTCTCTGTGCCGTTGAGGACTAGATGTCATTTCATTTCATGAAGCTTTATTCGGTACATGTTTGACAATGACCATAAAAGCGCACAAGCAAAATGCATAGTAAAATACAGGTACAATTTAAGAATGGAAAAGAATAAATATGTTTAAAATATCATGCTGTTTCTAAACTGGATTGATTTACATATAAAAGTCGCTGTATAAAAACATTTGTCCATAGAATTCACATTGTAAATCAACTTCATTGCGTCCTCCACATTTCTGACACCATACTTTACAAAGATTGGCTTCAAGTAGGCCACCCTGACATTCGAGAAGAGAGTACAAATTAGCATAAAGTGCAGGGTGCTTTGCTTCGAACGCCCATCGCATGGGCGCGGCCCGACGGGGTGCTTCTTTGGTTGGGGAAAGCCACCAAAACGTGGGCCGTACCAAATCTGAGTCTGGTTAAAACAAACCTCTGGGCGGGTCTAGTTACCATGTTTAAGTATAACTGGAAAACATTGCTTTCAATATATTTGTTATAAAGATGGACTGTAGTAAGGCGACAGTTAACTACCAGACGTTTCTGGGCTCTATACAACATAAAGGTATTTTCCGTATCTGATTTAGAGAGGTTTCCTGCAGAACATGGTTCTACCAGTAAGTTAAGCCCAAAAATATCCCGGAAGCTGTCTACAACATACTTGAGCCAAGGTATCTTGATATAATTGTCCAGATCTAGACAGTCCTTGATGACGTTTTGATTAAAAGCAGTCTCTTCCTTCCGCCAAATCGCACGCCATGTCATCAGAGGTCTCAGCAGGATGAGGTCGCCTAAATAAGCGACACCCAATTTCCTATGGATCAACTCATTTGGGGCTGAGGTTGGTAGGCAAAGACGTTTTTTAAGGAAGGTATTTTCTTCCCTTTGCACAGAACCTACATTTGTTTAGCCCCATAGCCCTGCTCCATATAACGCAATTGAGACACTCCTGGCCTTGTAAATCAACATCATGTCCCTGATCCGCCTATCGCCGATCTTGGAGGAGAATTTAAATATACCATAGGCACTCTTTGCCATCTTAGTCCTGACATTTAAAAGTTCTTGGGACCAGCTACCAGTACTCGTAAATGTAACATGTTTCCACTTGCTTCACTTTCACCCCTGCGATAAAAAAGGCATGCTTTTTATTGTTCTTAGCCCCACAGATCATTACATGGGTTTTACTCTTGTTAATCAGCAGCTTTCTTTCCATCAGGCGCTGTAGACCTATAGGGGTCCTTGATAATAGCACAGCGTCATCTGCATAGAGCAGAACTGGCACGCCTGATCCATTAACCTGTGGAGCATCCGCCGTGACTATTTTCAAAACGGAGACCACAGCGTTAACAAAAAGAGTAAACAACAAGGGGGCAAGAACGCAGCCCTGTCTGATTCCCCGCTTTACATTGAAATTAGGGGTGCACTCTCCATTTACCCCATAACGCACGCAGGCTTGCATCTTTTCATAGAGTCTAGCTAAGAAAAAGATAATAGCCTCTGGTGCACCCAGTTCTAGCAAGACTGGCCATAGGATAGAATGGTCTACTAGATCGAATGCGCTGCTTAAATCGGCAAAACAAAGATACAAGGTACCCGGCTTGGCCTTTGTGTACTTGCCAAGTAAGAGTTCTAAATTCAGGCACTGATCTAGTGTCCCTCGGCCCTTTCTAAAACCATACTGGGAGCTCGCAAGGATCCCCTTCTCCTCCGCCAAAACTTCCAATCTAGACAGCAGCACTCTGCTCATGACTTTCACCGATGAGTCGAGCAGACTTATAGGACGATAGTTACTTGCTGCTGACTTGTCCCCCTTCTAATAAATAGGGACAATAATGGAGTCTTCCCCATGTAGGCGGGATGAGGGTCGTCACAGCTGGGTTAAGAACCAGCGTAGGAATAGGTCCCCACATCAGCGGAACAGCCCTATACACATCAATGGGGACTCCATCAGGCCCTTTGCCTTTCCTCCCTTGCTAGCCCCAATACTACTTTCAACTTCTCTCAAGGAGATGTCCAACGGGACTATAGGCCAACAACTTTGTTCTCCCACGTTGGGGCCACCAGCATGGAATATGGCCGAAAAATGAGTTACCCACGCCTCACTACTAACATTAGATGCAAAATGTGGAACTTTATCATCCTTAAGAAGGGGCGAATTGACCGTGGACCAAAACAAACAACTATCAGAGGTTTCTGCTGCCCGAGATAAACTATCCCATGCTTCCAATTGCAGCTTCCTCTTCCTTTTTGAGAGTGTGTTTTTATAGTCACGTCCAGTGGCGTCACTAGGGGGGTGCGGGGGGTGCGGACCGCACCGGGTGACACCCCTCACATGGGGTGACACCATGCTGCTCCCCGGCGCTGCAGACTTACTACAGCAGCTAGCTCCGTCAGATAGTCACAGTTAAATCTGTCTCTCCTATGAGACTCTATGAGATGCTACAATGTTGCAATCTGCCGCTGCGACGGACCCGGCGCACCCCGGGCCCTCGGCGCGGTTGTCAATCACTGAAGACTTCCTGCCCTTAGCTCAACAGAGCAGAGGTGAGGGGGGGATTATCGGGTGTTGGAACCTCAATTCCGGCTGCCTCCAGAACACAGGAAGGAAGTCATTAGAAGTGGCGGGGACCTGGAGAGAGGCAGAGAGTCGAGCTTCTGCTGCCTCGGGGCCTAGGGTGCGTTTAAAAATGTAATTATTACCGCAGCGACCCACACCTGTCCATGACTGACTCTCAGCATGGGCCGCCCGCGCATCAGGCAGTGTAAACATCCATATTGCAGCAGTCGGAGAGTCTGGAGACCCCCCTGCAGCTCAGTGACGTGATTCAGAGACGAGCGATAGAGAGATAGAAGTAAGTAATGGCCAATTCTAAGCGGCGCTATTACTAGTAGAACCTTGAAGTGTGTCGTTTCCTCCACTCTGCCTTAATGCACTTAGCAGATGAAAGTATATGGACAGTGAGGATACGGGCCTCCTTTGTAGTGTACGCACCTCAAGCTGCCTAAGCAATGACTCCACTGCCCCTGAGACCATTAGAGCCCTTTCAAAGGGTCCACTTGGCCCGTGTACGCATCTTTGCAGTGTCTCCCACTTAGCCCTGCGGGTAGTGGAGCACCCTCAAAGTGCCCACGTGACTAGGTACTCGGCAGGGCCTTTTATGATGCGTATTTAATCCCATGTGCAGGATGGCGTTTTCTCTAAGCTCCACAGTCAGGACAGCCTTTTGGTCATGCCAAGCTTTTTGAAGTTCTTGACTGGCCTTAAGGTTTTCTGATGCCTTCTCCATATACTCAGCCATCCTGGAGCGGAGACCAAGTACATAGTCCACTATGCTGGTTGCAGGCTTTCTGAGAGGTCTCTCCCATCCTTCCTTCACCAAACAAAGGGGGCCTCTCAAAGGATGCCCATACAAAAGTTCAAAAGGGCTGTAGCCAACCCCCTTTTGTGGGACCTCTCTGTAAGCAAACAGAAGGCAGGGAATCAGGACATCCCATCTACGCCTGAGCTTTTCAGGTAGTCCATGAATCATCCCTTTTAGGGTCCTGTTGAACCTTTCAACAAGCCCATTGCATTGTGGATGATAGGGTGTAGTGAATTTGTAATTGACACCACATTCCTTCCACATAGCAGTTAAGTAGCTTGACATGAAGTTTGCACCTCTGTCAGAGACAACCTCCTTAGGGAAGCCCACTCTGGAGAACACTCCAACTAGGGCCCTTGCCACTACAGGTGCTGTAGTGGTCCTAAGTGGAATAGCTTCAGGATACCTGGTGGCATGATCCACTACCACCAGTATAAACTTGTGCCCTGATGCTGTCTGGGGTTCCATTGGACCAACAATGTCAATCCCCACTCTTTCAAAGGGCACCCCCACCACAGGCATTGGTATAAGGGGGGCCTTTGTGGTGCCACCTGACTTACCACTGGCTTGGCAAGTGACACAGGAGCGACAAAACTCCTTTGTATCCTCATTCATGTGAGGCCAGTGAAAGTGTGAGACAAGTCTGTCCCAAGTCTTTGTCTGGCCTAAGTGACCTGCTAAGGGAATCTCATGGGCCAAGGTAAGTAGGAAACCTCTCTGAGACAAGGGTACAACCAGCCTCCTGGTCATGCCAGGCTTGGGGTCTCTTGACTCAGTGTACAGGAGTCCATCTTCCCAGTATACCTTGTGGGTACCTGTGGCGTTCCCAGCAGCCTCAGCAGCAGCCTGCTGTCTGAGGGGTTCAAGAGAAGGGCAGCTTAACTGGTCCTTCCCCAGGTCTTCCCTTGAGGGTCCCCCTGAACCCAAGAATTCAACTTGATAAAGTTCAAACTCTCTGGGCTCAGTTTCCCTCAATTCCTGTAGGTCAGCCTCCTCTGAGACTTGATCCTCAACCTGGGGCAAGGGGGAAGGCACAGCCTTAACCCTGCTGCTCTTTTTCTTGGAAGGTGTCTGGTCCATTGTTCCAGGATCCAGCACCTGTTCAGTGGGGCATTTCCTGACCTGTGACCTAGTCACAGCAAACACATGTGCTGGCAAACCTAACATTTCCATGTGAGTCCTCTGCTCCACTTCTGACCATTGTGATGACTCCAAATCATTGCCCAACAAACAATCCACTGGGAGGTCTGAACTAACTACAACCTTCTTTTGGCCAGTTACCCCTCCCCAGGAGAAAGCTACAATTGCCATACTGTGACTGGTAGTGACATTGCTTGCATTGGTCACCAGGAAATCTGTACCTGGCATGATCTGTCCAGGGTCCACAAAGTTAGGTGTCACCATTGTGACACTGGCACAAGTGTCCCTATAGGCCTGAGCCATTTTTCCATTAATGAAAGGTGTCTGTCTGTATTTGCCCAAAGTATTGGGACTTATGTCAGGGGACATATCCATATCCCCTGTACTGACAAGGACAGCCTGAGTGAGTGTACCAACTAAGTTGTCACACCCCTCAGAACCCAGGGTTAACCCTACTAAACCCTTGGGAGGTGCACTACCACTGCTGGCTGTACTAGGGGGCACAGGTGCCTTAGGGGCTGCAGTGGCAGGAGTCTGCCCTCCTCCTTTCTTGGTGCACTCACTAAACCAGTGAGTTTTACTTTTACAGTATTGGCACCACCTTTTAGATTGGCCTTCTTTCTTCTTTTGGGGAGCCTGACCCCCACCCTCTTTGGGTTGTTGGGGACCTGTCGAAGACTTCTGGTCATTTTGTTCCCCCTTAGAATCTTTACCCTTCTGGTCTGCTTTCTTCTGACCACCTTGATTCTGGCCCTGGTTCTGTTTAACTCTTGTTCTGACCCATCTGTCTGCCTTCTTTCCCAATTCTTGGGGAGAGGTCAGATCTGAGTCAACAAGATGCTGATGCAACAACTGGTTCTGACAATTGTTTAAAATGTGTTCTCTCATCATCAAATTATACAATCCTTTATAATCAGTAACCTTACTGCCCAGCAACCAGCCCTCAAAAGCCTTAGTGGCACAATCTACAAAGTCAGACCAATCTTGAGACTGAGTTTTCTGGGTATCCCTGAACAGCACCCTGTACTGCTCAGTGGTTAGGCCAAACCCTTCAACCAGTGCATTTTTCAAGACTTGGTAATCATTAGCATCCTCCACTCTTGTAGTGAGGAGCTTGTCTCTACCTTTTCCTTCAAAGGAGAGCCACAAGATAGCTGCCCACTGACTCTGGGGAACACCTTGCACAGTGCAGGCCCTCTCCAAAGCAGTAATCCATTTGTGGATGTCATCCCCTTGTTTAAAGGGGGGCACTATCTTACCAAGGTGTTTTGTGTCAAAACTCCTTTCCCTATTGCTAGGTACAATGCTGCCACCAGTGGGGACTACCCCACTTAACTGTTGCTCTCTAGCAAAGGCAAGCCTTTCTTTGGCCAGGGCAAGTTCTTCCCTTTCAATCCTCAGATTGGCTGCCCTTTCCTTAGCTTCATACACTCTCCTCTGAGGGGATGTCATCCCTCTTTGAGAAGAGTTGTGAGAGCCATTGGTTTGAAGGGATCTGCCAGAGCCTCTTGACAGAGATCTGGCTCGTCCATTCCCAATGTTAAGCTGACCTGATAGTGGCCCCAGGGGTCCCCCAGTACCACTGTCATGTTTGCTTAAGTTGGACCTGCTTAGTCTACCGACTTCTACCTGTCCCTTATCTGCCTCATCCCCAGAGGGATCCTCATCCTCATCCTCCTCCACATCTTCATTCTCAGCTGAGAGGTGGATGAGGTCAGGGTCTCCTCTGGTTCCCTCAAGGGGAGGCATGCCTCCTTCTGGATTAGAAGAGCTAAGAAGTCTCTCAGCTTTTCTGGCATCATATGTCTCCAAGAGACCAATCAGAAAGGAGGTGGTGGGGTTAGCCCCTTGCTTAATCTTCCTAGAGGTACATACTTGTCGTAACTCATGGAAGCTAAGCGCAGTATATCTTGAAGGGATGACCTGTGGAGGGTCAACTGACACAAGGGGAGACTCAGAGTTTCCTCCTTTGTCTGACATACTGTTTCTAGTGTGGTGTAAGTGATGCACCTACCTACACTATGTGTTTACCTACTGATCCCTTGCTAAGAGTTGCAGCCAAGGTGTGCTAAGCCTTGAGGAGCTGCAACAGCTGGTTCAGTAGAACTCAGAGTATTCTAAGCTTAGTTATATGTACTAACAGTACTTATGTGATCTTTCAACAAGATATTCTTAGGATACGTGTGGTAAAACAACAGCAAGCTCAAATCCCAACCGCTGCTCACCAATGTGAGAAGGTGGCCTGATATGCAGTGGTCACTATTCTAGTGAACACTATGTATCAGTCCAGCAACCCTTATTGATGATTGGTTGTAAGTCAACCTTATAGACCAGCTATCCTAGTAGCGTGGATACGAGCAGTCTAAGGCTAAAGACTCGAGAGGGCGTGTTAAGCCAGCTGTTTACCACACATATACCCCTTGAATACCAAGTGAAAGGACACCACACAAGTGTTATGAGAATAAACAGTTATTTATTAAGAATCACAACAGCCCTGTACTCTTTATGAGGACAGGGTACTAAGCACAAACCAAAACTCTTACAAAAATACTTAAGTTAGCACAGTATATACAAATGCCCGAGGGGCACGGAAAACCATATACTAGAAAAGTGGAATGCGAAATTACTAGCAGGTAAGTACAGTACTAATAGGCTTTGGAATCGCTAGGACTTGACTATAGAATCGTTAGATTACTTCTAGGAGACCCAGGGGACTCGGGTGCAGTGTGTGCACTCTCACGCGAGATGCGGGACAAAGTCTATGGTAGCTAGAAATTGCAAAGTTAGTGTTCTCGGGCGAACCCGACCTGGTAGGGAGAAAACGAAAGTAGATTCTGACCCTTGGATAGTGAGGCTATGCTGGGGCACCGAAATGCCGAAGTTACCTAGCCCAGGGGCTGCAGCTGCATAGGACTCAAAAGACGTCGGGAATCCTCGTTGACGGACCAGGAGCCTGGAAGAAAGAAGTTGCTGGCAGGCGACCAGTGAAGAAAGTTCGGTGGATCCAAGCCTGGATCGATGGAAGATGACACCTGAAAGCAGAGGGGACCAAGTTCGAGACTACTAGCCAGTAGTCAGTGGGCACCAGGAGGGCACCGGATGGTAGCCACCTCGACAAGGCGTGTGGGTGACGCTGGGCTCGGAGATCTCACGGACCAGGAGGCTTTGTCGGCGACCAGGAAGGAGGATCGAGCTGTCCCACGAAGATAGAAGCTGTCGGCGTCGCTGGACCCAGGATTGGGCAACAAAGCCTTGGCAAATTCAAGCCCACGCGGTGGACCTAAAATGGCGTCTGGAGTGGACCAGGAGGGTCCGGGGTGCCTCTCTTCAAGAAGGAAGCAGGGGCCAGTCTGGAGCAACCAGACCAGCAGCAGTGATGTCGTCGGGCGTCGTTCAGAAGGCCACAAGCCAGCCGGCTAGTAGCCAAACAACGCGGTGCACAGCAAACAGCAGAAGGGCCCCACGCAGATCGTGGAGATGCAGGGAGGCTGACCTTGGGTGCTGGAGCTGCGCAGGGTCGGGGCTTCTCGGACCCCAAAGCACTCACCCGTGGAGGACACGGTGGGCTTGCAGTAAAGATGTCGTGCAGTCTTGGCGATCGTCGGTCCCTCGAGGTCTCGTCGCACTCACGGTTCTCAGCTTAGCTGTAGAGGTGAGTAGAGGTCAGAGGTGCCAGGGAAGCCGGGTCTCGTCGAGCTGGGTCGTCGGATTCGTGATGAAGGACTTGCAGCAGACCGCAGTGTTCTTTAGGATGGTGCCCGCTTGATGCAGGGTGACTACTCCTTAGCCACAAGGGAGAATCTTGAAGAAGAAATCTTGAAGTCCTTTCGAAGAAAGTTGTGTCTTGATTCCAAAGATGATCTAAATTGAACAGGGGGCCCGCTCCCATCTTTATACTAAAAAAGGGGGCTGACCCGGTGACTAGGTCCTGCCTATGGGTGGGACTAGGAGGGGGGTGGTTACACCCCTCTGCCATGCCGGACTTTCCCCAGGCCAGGGGCTGGTGTGCCCCTGGAACTGGTTCTGACCGGCCTATGCGTAGTGAGCACCGGGGTGCCACTCAGCAGTCACCTTCCTGAAAAGCCCTGCCTACCCAGGATACACAAAACCATGTCTGGGACGGTGCTAGCACCGCCCCTGACAGGAAACCCTTTGTCCAGGCTCCCCTCGCTGGAAGGACTCCCAGCTGCAGGGGGTCAGACTCGTGTCTGTGGTGGCAGCATCCATTTTGTGGAGCTGAGGCTTCAGTTAACTTTAACCGGGGTTCACAGTTACATACATGTCGTGTCCCTCTAGAAGGGTGGAATGCTAACCCCGTCGCCAGAATTGGCGAGGGGTTAGTATTCCAATTCGTATGACACCTTACTCGACATGTTTTGATAAAGCAATACCAAAGTTAGCATTTAACCGCGAGGATTATAATGCACTTAAGAGTATATGGTATGCGATATCATGGAACAGCTATTAGGACTTGGTTCCGCAAGCTGCAGACAGGCTCAGCTCATGCCAGAGCACCATCTCACACGATTCCAAGCACTCTGCCTTCAGGATTGTCAAGGCCTGCCATAGGAGTGACTGATAGGAATCTGTGTGTCCATTTTAGGGTTAGGTATAGGTATACTACACCTACAGCAAAGGGTGATTACACGCCTTTGCCCCAGCTGTCATGCAGCCAGTTGTGTCAAATTTAGGAGGCCAGCCAGGGCTGGCATAATACATGCTGCAGCCCCTGGCAGCCCTGGGTACACCTATGCCCTGAGTTACAGGGTCTGATAAGGTGGCCCAGTACCAATTGGTAAATGCACCTAGGGTACATGTCGTAATTTAGAAAGAGAACAGCCAGGCTGTGGGTCTGATTGGCAGGCCCACAGCCAGAGAAAGTCGTAAACCAGTGAAACAAAAGCAAAAAATCTGGGTGATCATAGGATTGCAGACCCTACTCTCCTACATCAACACTCTGCATGCGGCCGCCCTAGTGCCACTGAGGGTGTAACAAGAGTGCATCACTGACCCTGGGGAACCCTGAGTCCAACAACTGAACCTTAGCTCCCACAGACAATCACTTACCTGTGAACCGATAACCAGTTTTTCCTCTATAGGAGAACATTGATAATTGACAGAAGTGTGGAGTTTTGAAATCTAAAAATGTTCTTAAAAAATGGCACGAATAACCAAAACATATTTACTTACCTGTTTGCAGGAAATGTCCCAGTGATGAGTCTAGGTATCTAGCACGGAGTTAGAAAAGTAAGGTAAAAAGTAACTTAGCTGTAATTTACTGAAAAAGCCTTTTCATTTCAATGTACTGTATTTGATAAGTATTGCAACCTACTGCATCTCCTGTAAATCAAACAAAGTACAATTCCTATGGCATTTTCAAACTGTTCTACAATCAGCAACTTATTACTGTAAAGTATTTAATGCTTTCCTGTGCCAGGCTCGCTTGGTTCTAGAAATAAAACAACAGTATATTTTTCTACAAAAACAATTGAATTCAGTCCTTGAGAGTGTGAAGTCATTTGCTGGCTGAGTGTGTACATCAGATGCTTAACACTGTCCTTCGATACTGCCTTACGGCTCAACCACTCTACTACAAATCGAGAGTAAGGCTCTGTCTAACTTTAGCCTCTGCCTATCTCTGCGGTCACCTGGACTCTATACACACTATACCTCATTTAGGTGTAGTATATATAGAGCCAGTTTCCTACAGTCAGTAGCTTAGAAGATTTACAGAAGATCTTTGTTTCTTTGAAGATAACATTTTAAACATCGTTTAATGTCCAGTGAATGCAACACCCTTTTCACTGCTGAGGATGGATCGGGAACGAACGTTGGTAAGACAATCGGCTCATTGATGTGGACAGTTGAAGGCCCCTTAGGTATAAACGAAGGGTTAGTGCCTAGGATAACCAGGCCCATCAAAAATTGAAGATACTGTTCTTTGATAGTGAAAGCTTGGATTTCACCGATAGGTCTGGCTGACATAATGGCCAAGAGAAAAGCCACTTTCCAAGAAAGGAACTTCAGTTTCCATTTGTGTACTGGCTCAAAGGGAGGACGCAATAGAAGTGACAGGGCCGGGTTTAATTGCCACAGAACTGGAGGAGGCTTAATAGGCAGAAAAGCTCTAAAAAGCCCCTTCATAAATTCTTTGGCAAGTTGATTAGACCAAAGGGAAGTTTTATTTAAGTGTCTTTAAGTGTCTTCTATATCTGGATATCGAAATAAGGTGAACTCTTATAGAAGAGTGAGAAAGTCCTGATTTTGCCAAGTGTAAGAGACAAGGCAGCACCTGCTCCGGAAGATGATGACAACGAAGGTAATGTTTACGAGATAAACCAAGCACAGAGTCTCTTCTATTTAGCGATGTAACATTTCAACGTGGAAGGAGCCGGAGACATCTGTAGTATCGTAAAACACTTCTCGGAAAACCTGAATCCCCCAAATTCAGCATGGTGAGCAGCCAAGCAGACAAATGAAGAGAGGGCATTTGTGGATGAACCACTTGGCCCTGGTTCATGTAGAGAAGATCCTCCTTTGGAGAGAAGAGAATCAGAGCACACTCTGATAGGCGATGCAGCTCGGTGTAACAGAATCGTCATGCCCAACCTGGAGCAATGAGAATGAGTCGACAAGGCTCTTGCTTCATCTTCTGAAGTACTCGAGGAATGAGTTGAAACGGGGGAAATGCGTAGAACATCCCCTTTCAAAGAAGCTGGAAGGCATCTCCCCACGAATTTGGATGAGGATGTCTGCTTGCGGAAAGAGGTCACTTTTTGTTGAGGAAAGTAGTGAACAGATCTAATGTTGGGTAACCCCAGGGTTGAAGAACCACCTTCATATTCTGGTTGTTGAGCTTCTATTCATGACACTGATTGGCGGCCCTGCTGACACAGTCGGCACTCTCGTTCTGAACACCCGGCAAGTGCTCCACTCGCTAAGAAATGTGGTTGACAAGGAGCTATTCCCATATCTGTTGAGCAAGAAAGGAAAGCGCTCAAGATCTTGTGCCGCCTTACTTTTGTAGGTAAAACATTGTTGTAGTATTGTCTATCGTGACGAGCACAAACACACCCCTGTTCCGAGGCAGGCAGGCTTTCAGACCCAGAAACACTGCCTTGTGCTCCAGAATGTTTATGTGGCACTCCGATTCCTGTTTAGATCACTTGCTGTGAACCTGTAATTCTTGCCCCCCTATCTTTCCATTGACGCATCCAAGGTCATCACCAGGTGTGGCACAGAGTGAATGAAAGAGAGGCCTTGCGAAAGGTTTTCCTTGACTATCCATCAGGCCATTGCGGCTCTCATAGCTCTTGAAATGTGAACCTTGTTGTTGAATGAGCCTTGAGACTGAATCGACTGTGCATCGAGCTGCTCCTGCAGCGGTCAAATGCGGAGCCGGCAATTAGAGATGAGCGGGATGCAAGAGGACATTATCCCCAGCATGGACTTGTACTGCCTCACAGAAACAAACTTTTGTGTTGAAAGAAGCTTTGTCGTACCCAGAATCTGCAATATTCTTTCTTGAGTGGAAAAGTCCGTGCCCAGATCTGTGTCCAGACGTGCACCTTGAAAGACTAACGATTTGGCTGGGATGATGGAGGATTTTTGCAGATTGATGTGAAGACCTAGAGACTGCAAGAGAACCCGACAGGCCCTTGTTGCAATCAAAGCCGCTTGAAAAGACGGAGCCTTTAAGAGCCAATCGTCCAAGTAAGGGAACACCTGGTGACCTGAACATCTTAAAAATGCAGCTATCGGTGTCATGCTCTTGGTGAACACCCTGGGGGCAGATTTCAAATCGAATGGAAGCACTTTGAATTGGTAATAGCGCCCTGCCACTTTGAACCTTCGACATTTTCAATGCTAAGGTTGGACAGGAATATCAGAATAAATGTTAAAGAGATCAAGAGAAGCCAGGTAGTCTCATTTTTCCCCGAGAAGAAGAATCTCCTAAATGGAGGGCCCCTGAAAGATTGCTTTTTTGATGAACATTTTAAGCCTTCCGAGGTCCACGACCTGCCTCCATTTGGAAGAAGTATGAATAAAACCCCCGATTTTGCTGGTCGAGGGGCACTTACTCTATGGCCTGCTTGAGAAGAAGTGACTTTATTTCCTTTTTGAGATCCGAAAGGTGACGAAGCAGAACTTTCTACAGTTGAACATTTGGAGGATGCCAAATGAATTCCAGTGTGTGGCGACGATATCTAGAACCCATTTGTCTGAAGAAATGGAGTTCCATTTCCGAGAGGATGCGGAAGAGGCGTGATCGTGGTGTGGGACTTAGACACTTGTGAGTAACGGTGTCGGTGAATACAGATAACATTTGAGAATGATTTACATTTAGAGGGCAGCACATAATGAGGGACTGAAAGAAGGTTGTTACCACACATGGCGTTGTGTTAGAAGTCCATACGGAATCAGGCTGTAATTTAGAGTCAGGCTGTAAGCAGAAATTGGGCAATAAAATTAGGAATGTTTATTGTTTAAATATGGAGCGTTGGGACAAATAAGTTGCATGCGATATAAATGGGTAAGGTATAGGAGAGGGCGCCTTTTTGGAAGCGTATATGTCGGCTTAGTTACAAAATAACAGCTCCTTTCGTTACACGCCTGGTCTTTTGCACTGCTGCAATCGAGAGATAGTGAAGTTGTCGACTCATGATTGTAAAGTTTTACTGTAATAGAACTGGCCTATATATCATAGGTGCTGTTTCTGCGTGCTCTGCTTGTTCTTATTAGTTGTCATCTAGATTACTTTGGTTAAGACACAGGTTTTGCAGTTACGATGCATTTAAATTTAAAATCGTTTACAGTCGCAAATATCTATGTAGGTGTAGAACTGCTTCGGATATACCCCTGGCGTTCAAATATTGGTTGGGTCTAAAAGGAGAGGGAATAAGCTGCCAGTCTGCTAGCATTAAGGGTATTATATATATGCTGCTTTATTGCAGGCACAGCAGCCATCAAGCACAATAGAGTCACAGATCGAAGGGACAAGAAATATAGGAGCAACAGGTAAGATACAAGTATGTGAGGACAGTCGATAGAATATATAAACAAATAAATACAGAAATAGTCGGATGTTGATAACACGATAGAAATACAGACATTTATTTAGTAATGATACATTTTACCCATACTAGGATCCTAACCGAGAAGGACTTTCGAGCTGGTTGGAAATTACAAAGGAATACCCGGAGAGTTTGCGTTTAAGCCATCGTTGACCACGGGATCTGTTACTAGCAAGTCATCTCCTTTAGAAGAACTGGTAGGTTTACAGTTTCCTCTTGGTATGGGGTGTTTGTTATCAGATAAAGGCTACAGACATGTTAAAGTCGTGGTTGTTACAAGCAGGGACTAGTTAGAGATAGTCGTTTTCTGTCCCTCTATATCTCTGGCATGGAATATACAGTATATTAGACGTTGCTCTTTTGTGTAAAATGAAAAGATTGACATTTTGGGGGTCATTGGACACACATTATAATAGATGTTGCTCCTTTTTTTCTAATGAAGAGATAGATCTACTGAGGGTTATATATGCTGGCCTGAACTTTAGACCTGTCTATGAACAGCCATATGGAGGACAATGTGAATTTGTAGTATTCGATATGACGGGATATTCTTACTGATGGCACCTTTGTTTGCGATCTTGAACTTAACAAATAATAAATATAAGGAGGTGGAGGTCAGAACGCTGAATACACACAATAGTGGCCTGAGTATTCATGGAAGCCTGCTTGGTGTGCCACATAGAGGCGATTCAAATACCTGGTTATCAAACGAAGAGGGGCTGTAAATGCATATACATATCATTTGAATTGTAGAGCTTGTATAATGGGGTTGTGCTTTGTAGCACAAATGCTCCAATGTTTAAATGCTTGAAAGAGTTGCCGAGGGGAGGCAAGTTGGCGGACGCACATTGCGTCCGAGTGAGCAGCTGAACTCACTCCCGTCTGCTGCCGATGGTGAACACTCTCCCGGCATGATTATAGATTAAAAGGTTGCTGATTACTGTATACTCGGATTGAAGTGCTGGCGTTATCAGTTACATCGCCCCTACCCGTCCTCTTAATCTGATCGCTGCTGGTTACAGGCTGTGGCGTGCAGCGACCGTTACCTCAGAGCGGCTTCGATCCGGAGTTGTTGAATGGTGAGCGACCGCTGCAGAATTATCAGTAAAACCGCTTGGAAATCTCAGTTTGACAGGAGAACATTCCTGAGGAGAAAGAGCGGTGGAGGGACGAAGATCATCGATGGCTCTGAAGAACCCGAAGCTCCCTAAGGCTGTAGAGCCCAAACCCCGGGCAGTGACTGCTGCGGCAACGGGGATGGGGGATAACGCTGGAGATGCCGGTACGGAGAGAAATATTTTGAATGCAGAGCTAAATTTTGAGGTAAATACTGCAAATACGGAGGCTGTGCCTGCTGCCCAGGTCCTCTCTCAAAAGAGCCAGTAGTGGTGAATGATGGGAGTTGTAGGAATGGAGCTACGCCAAACAAATACCGGGCATGTTTAAAAAGGGCAATAAGGCACTAAATACGCCGAAGAATAACCACAATGTAGCTATAAACTCTGACTCTCTTCAGGTTCACCCTATTAACAATGATATGGATGGCATGAGCAGCAGTAAAAATACGGACATGACTCCCCTTTCTGGGGCTGGGCCAGTCCAGGAAGTCCAGGTCACTACTTCCCATACTGAGAAAATGACCAGCCCTAATGTGACAGGGCCAACTGGTGTAAATATTTTGTATGGCTCAATAATGCCATCGCACAAGGAGCAATGATCCCAGCAACATGGAAGGGTGCGGAGATAATACCAGTTTTCAAAAAAGGGGATAAGGCTTTACCAAGTAATTACAGGCCCATCAGCCTTATCGACTCTGCACAAAAACTGATGGGCAGGATGATACAAAACAAAATACAAGCCTGGATAGATGATAAGGATATCCTTTCCCCGTACCAAGCTGGTTTCCGCCCATTAACTAGCTCTGTTGACCAGGTATTCCACTTCCTAACTATGTACTGGAAAAATGTAACCCTGACAAATGGCCCATTATATGCTGTTTTCGTTGACTTGAAGTCAGCGTTTGACTTAGTACCCCGACAAAAACTTTGGATTGTTCTGCGGGATCTCGGAATAAGCCCGGAATTGCTGACTATGCTCGTGAGGATGCACGAAAACAACTATGCCTGGATTAGGTGGGGTGCCCAGGGAGATGTCACTGAATCCTTCCCTGTGGAGCGTGGGGTAAGGCAGGGCTGTGTCCTGGCCCCCACCCTATTCTCCCTCTACATCAACGGCATAGTTGACTTTTTAAAGCAATTCCCGGCAGATGCCCCGAAATTAGATGGGGAGCGGGTTCCAGTATTAATGTTTGCTGATGACACCTTGCTGGTCTCGCGGACCCCTAGTGGCCTACAAAAGACAATCAACGCTTTTGGTGACTTCTGTCGGATTCGGGGCTTGGAACTAAATACAACAAAGACTAAGTTTATGAACCTGAATCCTGCCAAGAAATTCAAGGGGAAAATGCATTTTAATGGATCCTTATTGGAGGAGGTGAATGCTTTCACCTATCTAGGTATTTCCCTACAGGCCAACATGAACTGGAAATCCCATATGGACTCTGTGGTGCTAAAGTTCAATCAATTGGCAGGGGCATTAGCGCAAAAACGTAAATCTTCATTTACAAAACCCATTCAGCCAATAATGGAGATTTACAGTATGAAAGTGCTGGGCGCTTGCCTCTATGGATCAGAGCTATGGGGCTTCACCAATTTGAGTACAGTAGTCGTTGCAGAAAACAAATTTCTTCGTCGAATGACTGGTGTCCCCCAGAGCACCCCATCGATTCCGCTCCAATATGATCTTGGGAGGAAAAAGATCGAGGAAATGGCTAGATTGCGTCCGCTCCTATATTGGAGGCATATAAAAACTACCCCTGAACTGGGACATTACGCAGCTGCCCTCACGGATGTTGTTAGCTCTGATCGGTTTCACAAAATACTTTGGCTTAAAGAAATCAGGAACTTGCTCCAAAAATTGCACCTAGACCATTTGTGGACTGCAGTAGACCCATATGCCTTTCCATCGAAGGCATCATTGAAAAAAATGTACTGGGACATGATACAGAATACTGTACTGATTTCCAACCAACCATCCATGTTGACATCCTAGTTCCTGGATTTTAAAACTACTCCTAAATGTGAATACTGGGATTTGATTTCTAAACCCCTAGACAGGAAGCTGTATTTCCAGTTTAGAATTGGCTCTTTAACCCTTAACGCCTTCACAGCCAATTGGTCCCCTGGCAATGTAAATACTTGCTTTTATTGTAAAGCACATGTAGAGGACATCCCACATTTTCTGTTTGCCTGCCCATTATATGCTGCCCCAAGAAGTAGATGGCTAACACCGGTTTGTAGGAATTTGGGGACAAGGAAACATCTGGAGGCACTAAGGATATTAAGATCAAACTGTGCCCCCAACCTTGCAATCGCTGTAGCCAAATACATGGGGTGGGCCTGGATAATACTCACGCGCACTTTAAAACTGTAAATTAATTATGGGAAATGTAATCATATTGACAACTTAATTTACTAAGGCCTTGTGCTGTGACTTGGATTTTACAATGTATGAATTTTATAAATTGAAATATTCGTCAGCACTGTATAAATTGATGGTATTTAATATGTATTTTATCTTGCTCTTAAAATTCTAGCGTAGTATTTATTCTGTTTAGTTTAGGGAAACATGCTTTTATGACAATGCTGTCGAATAAAGTATTTAAACTTGAACTTGAATGTCACAAATCCTGCCAGTGTTGAAGGGGTGAATCCACAAGGTGGCGTATCTGGAATCATTACTACTACCCATACTCAGGAGGAAGCTGATGCTACCGGGGATGCGCAATCGGTTGATTCGGCAAGGAACTTCTACTCAATGTTGGATCTATCCAATGCACAGGAGCTAGCGAGTCTTGACTGGAGAGATGAAGTCAGTGTTGCCAGTACTTCCAGCTTAACTGGTGGGGTTCAAGAGAGATCGAGCTCACTTATAGAAGATGATGGAGATAAGACTGAATCTCCCTTAATGTGAATGGAGTGGGGGGCTGAAGAGAACACTGTTCGGAGGGGGGGAGCTGATAGTATCAGGGCTGCCCCACCAGAGTTGGGGCTCAGCAAGAATCAAGGCTCTCCTGTTCTCAGCACCTATACTGATACTACGTCCACAGATCAGTCTCATGTACCCGAGATTACATTGAGCATGCTGTATCAAGTGATGGTCCAACACCGAGAGGAAACTAGAGCAGAGAATTTGCGCACGCAAGGTGCTGTACGTAAACTTCAAAATAATCTGAGGCGGGTGGTAAAAACCTGTAATGAAACATCAGCTAGAGTACAGGAGGCAGAGGGTAGAATTTCTGTAGTTGAAGATGCAGTGTCACAGCAAAACTCTCAGCTCTCTACCTTGGTAAATCTAAAGGAGGACGTTAATTGGAAGCTGGTGGATTTAGAGAACAGGTCTAGGCATAACAACCTACGAGTCTTGGGTATTCCTGAAGGGAGTGAAGGGTCCAATGTCCGGCAGTTCATCATCGGGCTCTTTACTGAAGCTTTCCTGGAGCTATCCCAGTGGCTGTGGAACCGGGAGCTTCAAAGAGCTCATAGATTCCCTTTTCAACGGAATAAAAATCTTAGAGGCACTTTCAATACCCAGCCAAGAGCCATTTTGATCCTCCTGAACAATTTTTTGGCTAGCGAAGCGCTGTACGACCTAGCCAGGCCAGATCGGAAACGAAAGGGGAAAGGAACAGAGGGGCATATTATCAAGCCTGTGCGCTAAAATTATCGCCGCTTTATCGGCCGAAAACGGCCGATAAAGCGGCGATAATGGGCTTGATAATATGCTCTATGGAATTCCAATCGAAGCACATGTTAGATGTGAAGACATCTAACATGGGCTTCGATTGGAATTCCACAGAGCATATTATCAAGCCCATTATCGCCGCTTTATCGGCCGTATTCGGCCGATAAAGCGGCGATAATTTTAGCGCACAGGCTTGATAATATGCCCCAGAATTCTTTGTTCGTCCTGATTACTGTCACTTTACAGTTCAACAACTTTGGCAGTTCCGACAACTTATCCCTTCCTTTCAGGCGAAGGGAGCCCAAGCCTTCCTTTTTAATCCTTCAAAACTCAAAGTTATATATAAGGAAAAAACTCATTTCCTAACTTCGGAGAGTGCAGCAAAGGACTTATTAGCCAATTTGTGATTTCTCAATTTGCTTGCTTGTACTGGTCTAATTTTGAACCATATTGGAAAATATTCTGACTAGAATGTTCTAGACTGGACTGTTTTCTTCTTTTCTACAGCTCAAATGTCTTTTTGGGAGAAATCAGGATGACTTCTAAGCAGATGGGAGTGTGTAGCGAGTTAAACTATGCTTCTCAGGCCGTCACCTGTAGGGACTGCTCAGTCCCTTTGCCTTCTTTTTTGGGGGGGTTGGGGGGAGGGAGGGCGGGCTAAGGGGAGGGAGGGGTTTGGTGGTGGGGCAAGCAATTACAGGATTATTAAGTGTGTTGATTTAAGAAAAACATCTGATGATAATACTGTTTATTCTCATATGACAACTTTAAGGCAGGGCTTGTCATCCCCCCAAAAAATTGTTGTGTTAAAAATAAATACAAAAAAATTTTTAAATGGCTAAAATAAAGATTTTTTCGTGGAACATTTGTGGCTTAAATAATAGGAAAACAAGAGGTATGTGTGCACAGATCATTCAGAGTATGAGGATAGACCTACTTTGTTTACAAGAAACACATTTCGTTTGGAATAACAGAAACTGGTTTAATGATCTGGGTAATTATGCAACTTTTGGGATGTACTAGTCAAGGTACCACTACTAGGGGGGTGGCAGTTCTTATGAAAAAAGGCATGGGAAGCTGTAACCGTATAAAATCCGATCAGTATGGTAGATGGGTGATAATTGAAATTCTTATAGAAGGTAAATTGTGGACTGTCTGCTCAATTTATAGTCCGAATGTGGATGATTCTGAGTTATTACATTTTCTTAGTTTAGAATTAGCTGGATGGCCCGCTCCTTTAATATTGTGTGGGGACTTTAACATATATATTGAAAGAGACTTTGATATAAGCTTGGATATCATATATGGAGGGCTTAAGAAGACTTTTAAAGCACTAAAAGGATTAGTGAGTGAGTTCGGGCTGTCTGATGTGGGGTTTGTTAACAGTGCCATGCTACCTGGGTATACGTTTTTCTCAGCCCCGTACCAGAAATTGGTACGCTCGGATTACTTTTTTGTCACCTCTGCACTCATTAATAACATTATTTACGAGATTTTTCCAAGAATAATATCGGATCACAATCCTATATTAATAGAGATTAAGACTGAGTCAGGCGCTATACGGAACTTGGTTTCATGGACATTTGAACGGAAACTTTTGGCAGACCCAATATATGTTGAATATATGTCTAAATGGATAAAAGAGTTTTTTTATATCAATCGAGGGTCTACCTCAACACAAGTGGTTTGGGACTCGTTTAAAGCCGCGGTTCGGGGAGAGACTCTCTCTTTCTCTATTAATAAGCAGCGATCATCTCGGGCTATACTTGCTGCTCACTATAGGGCAGTACAAGAGTGGGAGGCTAAATTAGTCGTGGTTATTAATGCTCTGCAAAATATTGACCATATTAAATCAAGGCTCGCCATACATAAATCTAGGCTATATGAGATCTTCAGTTTCAAAAGGGTCCAAGGGATATGAGGTTTAAAGATCCACACCTGGTTTTATCCCCAGCTCCAACTCAATGTACAACATAAGAAACACAGGGGGTCTGCCAGCTAACTATTGAAGCTACACTGTCAATACTGAGTCGACTAGATCTCAGAGTGTATACATCATGAAAACAGTGTATTTGTGAAGAAAATGAAGAGGAATGGACATGCATCAAAGAGACCGATACATTACAGAGTATTCATGAATGGCTGACCAGTCCAAAACCAATCATATAGGGTTTCCACCAAAGAGACTTAGTGATCAGTCATATCATCTGGCCAAACCCTGGTGTGGAAGGCTGATCCCCTGATCATAGGGACCGAACTGTGGTAAATTAAATACCGTACAATTTTTCCATATAAATATATAACAGGTAATAGCTCAATCAAATGAGTCAGAGTCCGTGGTATCTGAGTCATACGGGCTTTAATCGGAATGGCTCGAGCCATGGAAATCAGATCCATCAATACAAGGGTACGGGAAGGGGTAAAAATGATGGCAAAAGATGTCAACGATTTATTAACAGTACATGACATATATAGTAAAACTGTACAATGGTGATGGATACAGTAGGCGTGACAAGTGAAAAGAATATGATAAGAACACATGTGCGTAGCAAAAAGGCGTGTACAAGGGCGTACACGGAGGTGTGTGCTGGAAACGTCACAGAAAAGTGTCATAAGTGGGTGGGTGCGTAGAGGATTTTGCAGAGTCAGCTGAAACTTTTCACCTGGGTGCGCGCGCAATTTAGTATGACGTGTGATTGACGTGGAACTGGGGAAGCTGGGGGTCTGACTTTTAGTACTAGTAGAGGAGACAGAAGTCGGGCATGTCAGATCGACCTGTTCCTATAACATATCTGATATCTTGTGTTTGGGGGATGTATAATCTGAAGTAAAAGGTCTCTCGGGCAGAGGCTATTCTATACTGAATGCATATGTGTCTAAGTGCAATGCGCGGGGCCATGGGCCTACCATGGTAACGGGAGCAATGAATTACATGAAGGAGACAGGAAGGCTTGGCCCTTTGCTCTGCAGCCGGGAAGCTGTTTACCTATTTCACTAGACTGGAATGTGTTTGAGGAGGCTGAACAGATAACTTGTAGGCAAAATACTGTTTTGGCAGGCAGGCCAGGCCGAGCCAGGCACCGCTTCGCTTGGCAGGAAGTAAGGCAGAGGTCAGGGATGCATCTCCATGCTGCAGCTTCCAGAGGCAGAGACAGAAGTGGTTCGAGGGCAGGAATCAGGGCCTAGCTCGGCAGAGCCAGGAAAAACGTGAAAGTGCACCATGTAAAGACGTTGGCATGGCATGGTTAGAAACTGAATTATCAATCCATTCATGGTGGATCTGATAGAGGACATGTTAACGTTGAACGCAAATGTATTTGCGTCTTCAGATTCGGTCGCGGAGGGAACTTACATGCACTTTAAACTCGTACATGGAGACGTTGGGGTACACGTTAGGGGACACACTTGACCATAAAAATTCAATTACCTCAGAACCGCACATTGTTGATGTTTTGGGGTTTGGTCCACCAACATAAATGAAACATCCACAATGACTGATCTTTGATGGTAGAAAAGACAGGTGCAACAAAACAAAAAGTGACTTAAAATGGGATGGAATGCCCTCATTTTGACAACTTTATTCTATGGACATGACATACCTCCTAATTAAAAACCAGAACAGTGCAAGAAGACAGTAACAAATATCTGCCTATAAATGGGCCAACATGTTTCTGCCTAGTGGGTGTTCAATCCCTCGGCATTCATCAGGGCCTCTGCTCTTATACTAGTTGCACTCTCAGTAGTGAGATAAAAGGATCACCACCTTCACCATAAGAAAAATATAAATAACTGAAATGGAATGGTTAAATACGGTACAACCTGTAATAACCATGAACTGTCACCCTCCGACTCACTTACGCTACAGTGAATCCCTGAATGATGGGTGAAGCTGCCTCACCTCACCTGGACTCTGCTCAGGTATAGGAGGCCCCGCACTATCCGTCGGTGCCTCAAGCTTCCATCTGAGGCCCATTTATAGGCAGATATTTGTTACTGTCTTCTTGCACTGTTCTGGTTTTTAATTAGGAGGTATGTCATGTCCATAGAATAAAGTTGTTGAAAGGAGGGCATTCCATCCTATTTTAAGTCACTTTTTGTTTTGTTGCACCTGTCTTTTCTACCATCAAAGATCAGTCATTGTGGATGTTTCATTTACGTTGGTGGACCAAACCCCAAAACATCAACAATGTGCGGTTCGGTCCCTATGATCAGGGGATCAGCCTTCCACACCAGGGTTTGGCCAGATGATATGACTGATCACTAAGTCTCTTTGATGGAAACCCTATATGATTGGTTTTGGACTGGTCAGCCATTCATGAATACTCTGTAATGTATTGGTCTCTTTGATGCATGTCCATTCCCCTTAATTTTCTTCACAAATACACGGTTTTCGTGATGTATACACTCTGAGATCTAGTCGACTCAGTATTGACAGTGTAGCTTCAATAGTTAGCTGGCAGACCCCCTGTGTTTCTTATGTTGTATATATGAGATCTTCGCCAGAAGATTAGCAGAACAGGTCGCAGTGTTCCGCTCCCAGGTCTATGAAGTGGGGGAAATGTCAGGGCGGATCCTGGCTAAAAAAATCAGGCAGCAGGAAGTATTTAACAATGTGAATGAGATCCAGGATGAGATGGGACAAATTTACCGACAACCTGAAGAAATTGTAGAGGTTTTCCGCTCATTCTATGGCAAATTATATACGGAGGAAAATCCATCCTATTCATCGGAGCTACTGCTAAATTTTTGTCGCACAGATAAAATCTCTAAGTTAACTGCTGGGCAATCTGCGGCACTAGAGTCAGTAATTTCATGGGAGGAATTAGAAACAGCCATTGTCTTGTTAGCGACCGGAAAAGCTACGGGGCCAGACGGCATACCGTTAGAGTTCTATAGAACATTTAGGCATGTGTTAAAGCAAGATATTCTTCAAACGTGCGTAGAGGCTCAAAAAGCGGTAGCACCAGAATCTTGGAGACAGTCGACCCTTTTGGCATTTCTTAAAAAAGATAAACCTCCTCTTCTCCCCTCTTCTTTTATACCGATCTCATTAATAAATGCAGACAGCAAGATCTTTTCAAAGATCTTAGCATGTCGCATCTCGGGCATAATTTCTACAATAGTTTCACCTCTGCAGCATGGGTTTATCCCTAATCGAGATACTTCAGATCATGTCGGGCGTGTAATCGCCTTAATGGACTGGGCCCAAGCGACTAAGACTGATCTCCGCATTACCCTGTTGGATGCCGAGAAGGCATTCGACAGGGTAGCCTGGCCGTATCTCTGGGAGGTGCTGGCATTGAAAGGCTTTGGCCCGCAGATGATCTTAGCTTTAAAGTCACTCTATGTGTTCCCGATATCATGTGTAAAAATTGGTACCCAAAAATCTGCCTTCTTTCCTATTTCAAGGGGAACTCGGCAGGGTTGTCCGTCCTCCCCACTTCTCTTCGCCATCTATATTGATATACTACTGAATAAATTGAATCAAGCGGTGGACATAGCGCCTGTACATGTCTCCAATATTAATTATAGAGTCCTCGCTTATGCAGATGATCTAGTGGTCATTACAACCAATATTCAGAGAGCACTACCAGTGATAGAGGATTTGGCCACTCAGTTTGGGGCGTTTTCCAGCTACAAGCTGAACATTTCCAAAACTCAAATCTTATTTGTTGGTCAGAACCCTCCTCCTTTGATTAAGACAGTGGCAGTAGCAACATACCTGGGCATTAAAATCACATCCCCTGTTTCGGCCATTCCAGAGTTAAATTTTAATACAGTTCTTCAAAAAGCAAATTCTATGCTTGAACGTATTGATCACTGTCATTTATCCCTTTTTGGCCGGAACAGTGTTTAAAAAATGACTATACTTCCAAAATTTCTTTATATGTTCCGGACAATTCCTCTTGAGTTCCCCTTGAGTTTTTTTAAACAATTGGAAAGAATGACAGGCAGGTTTATCTGGGGATACAAAAGACACCGTAGATCTTACAAGAAAATGATTCTACCTTAATCTAGGGGGGGTTGGGGAATCCCTCATCTTTTGTATTATTATATTGCATCAGTTTTAGCCCTTGATTATCGGTGAAAAAGCAAGGATCCCGCTGAGCCACTCACCATCAATATATGAATTTATACTGGGAGAGGAATGTCGTGGCTGCTTTCTTAAAAATATAGAACCAAGCTACTACAAAAAAACAATTTAAAGACCTTGAAAGCAGCTTTTGGAGTATGGAAGATAGTCAAGCGCCAGTTAAGGATCCAGAAAGTTCTGTTTTATACACCTTTATCTGCATCCAACATGTTTCCCCCCTGTATTTCACGACTCCGTAATGACTAGATGGCGTAATCAAGGAATTCACTGTGTGGGCGATCTGTGGCAGAATAGTCAATTACTTACTTTTTCGGAACTTATAGATAGATATAACCTTACAACTCAGGACTATTTCAAGTATTTACAGATTCAAAGTTTCTTAAATACCTTGTCACTATCTGAAGTTTCTGGTCTTACCAGAATCTCCATTATCGATGACATGTTTTCTAAAAAAATGGATTGGTCATTATTACAAAGTTCTTATATCGGCATGTTCAGATGATATTGCAGCTCAGTCGTTAAAATGGGCTGAAAAATTCAGTATCGAAACTGTATGCCTAGAATAATCTATCGCTTTGGCGAACACTATTCTGATCACAGGTAGATCGCACACACAGCACTACATGGTTTTATATGATGCACCAGAATCACCACGGTGAGAAGGGTCTCTTGGATAGGCCACCAGCCAAAAACAATCCATGGTGATTGTATAATAGTAAACTTTGAAAACCCACGAGCAGTGGTCTACATCTGTTCATGGGATACTCCAGAAAATAATGAAGGAATAAATGTTAAACGTTTATCCTTTTTTTACCCTCGACAAAATCATCGCTTCGAGGACCCTAATTGGCCATCAAATTGGTCCTGGAGTCAACCCGACCAAGGACCAAGAAACTGGAATCAGGGTGACAGCGGTCAGGGAATCAACCAAAGGTACCATCCCCAGGGGGACTGGGGATATGAACACAGAGAACGAGGCGACTGGAATAATTATGGCAGGAGAGCATACCAACATCTGTACAGAGAACCCTGGACTGGAATTCCAACCTTCAATCATTACAGCTGCCTAGACATGGTCGGCTGACCATCATCACAGCCTCACACTTCGAGTTATCTGCTTAAAACTAGAGTACATTTACTTTCTCCAGCTAGCACCCCAAAGTTTAAGACGTCTGAAAAGGTTCAAAGCTCATCAAAACTTAGAATACACGACCGCACCTCAAAACCCGTAACTCAAAACGCAGGCAGTCAGATCAAAGTTGGTTCTCATCATTCTAAGTCCGTCACTGGTCTGCAGACTATGCCACTACCTGCCTCAAATAACCGAATATGCGAGGCAGCTTTGAACATAGACCCTCCTAACTCAATGGCAGAAGTAGTACCCCTCGACCTGCTGATCCAACCTGTTAACATCACAACTGACGCCGAGAGGAACATGTTATTCTGGAACGTGGCGGGTCTAGCAACCAAGCATCTGGAGAAAACTTTCCTGGACCTGGTTCACACAAATGACTTAATCTGTCTTCAGGAGACATGGTTGAACGATCCAGTCCACCTGGTGGGATATAGAACATACTTCTCCCATGCAACAAAATCACATTCAGGGAGAAGCAAAGGGGGTCTAATTACATACATTTCTAACCTTTGGCCCTGTCAGGAAACAACGCCTATAGCACTCCACCAGAATTATCAGGTCATCAACATTAAAGTAACTAACCAAGTTATTTACACTATAATAAACTTTTATAACAATATGAGGCAGACGGAACTAATCAAAGCCTTAAGCGAAATCAGCGATGTAACAAATGAGCAAAAAATCAAATACGCCAAAGTCACACACTCAATAATCTGGGGCGGAGACTTCAATCTACATATATGCAGCAAAAGCAATGCCCCTACATGTGGGATCACAGACGATCAGGACAATCTTTTAACTCACTTTTCTCACACGGAGGAAGGAAATAATATGCAGGCCATCATGTTCGAGCTAGACATAGGGTTCGAGAATATGATAATGACGCCGATAACCCAATTTACATCAACTTTCCACGGAAGAGGCGCTCAAACATTAATTGACTACATTCTAGTTTCTACCAATAACGCTACACGCATAAAGCACTTTGAAGTGAATAACAATGCACTCAGTGACCACTATCCACTCAAACTAACCTATCTAGAGCCTGATCACCATAAGAAACAAGTTAAGGACCATTCGGCTTTATTGCACCAAGAAACACTCACATTAAACAGATTGAACGGCTTCACCCTAAAATGGGGTAACCTAGACCAAGAAATAATCAGCGCAAGAATAATCAAAAAATGCAGGACTCACATTGACAATTGCCTAAACCCTACTGCAACTGCATCTGAAATTCTGATCGGCTACAATGCAATAGTGAAAACTATAGGAAACGAATTAACCAAACCCAGAAAACAAAACAACACACTAAGAAAAGGTTGGTTTAACACCCAGTGCACAAAAGCTTATTCGAACCTAAAGAAAGCCCTAGCAAAGAAAGATCGAAGTAGAGAAGAGATAGTGCAACTAAGGAAATCATATGCGTACGCACTCAAACAAAGGAAAAAAGAGTTACAATGCAACCTCTGGACTCAACTTCTAAACAGCAGCACTCAAAAAGACAGTCTAGCCTTTTGGAGAATAGTCAAGACCCCATTTCTAGCCGGAAACAACGAGGGTCCCTCCTTAGATGTTGCAATAAATGCGGAGGACTGGGTGCAGCATTTTTCAGGGGTCTTTGGAGAAGTTAAATCCGGAGACTCAGCTCCTCCACCTCTCCTCCCATTGGTGAAATACCCGATAGAAATACACTTCACCATTAACGAAACAAAGAAAGCCATTAAATCAGCTAAAAATGGCAAAGCGCCAGGACCAGACTCCGTTCCCATGGACCTTTACAAACTCCTTCCTGATCTCTGGTCCCCTCTTTTAACCAAGGTTCTGAACGCAGCTAAGGAAATTAACCTCCCTAACTCTTGGTCAACATCAATCTTGATCCCTATTTTCAAGAAAGGCAACAGAGACAGTCCTTCCTGTTATCGACCCATCTCGATTCTGGACTCGGTTGGAAAGATGGCAGGGAGGATACTTCTTGATCGTCTCCAGGAGTGGTCTAAAGAACACGGGGTACTTTCAGATCTTCAATACGGGTTCAGGGCTGGCCTGAGTACCGTGGACCAAGTTTTGAATTTAACTTTACTGGCCGCAAAATACACAACAGTGAAAAAAGCAAGTCTACACATGGTCTACGTTGACCTTACGGCAGCGTTCGACTGTGTAGAACATTCCAAACTCTGGTTAATAATGCTGAAAATGGGGATTGAGCCGGCAATTGTAGACTTCTTACGCGAGTTATACTCTGGCGCCACGGGAAAGGTACGATATGGGTTGGAAGGTCAACTTACAGATAGCTTCCCAATACAGAAAGGGGTCAGGCAAGGGTGTGTGCTGGCCCCCTTCTTATTTACGCTCTACACTAATGGACTCGAAGCTGCAATGCTACAGGGCGTAAAAGATTTTCCAGTAGCGGGCCGGCGACCGATCCCAGCATTGCTATACGCCGATGATGCGGTGATCCTCGCACGAACCCCGATCCAGCTACAGCGGGCCCTAAACAACTACTGTACTTTTATGACAAATCTTAACTTAAAAGTCAATATAAAAAAAACCTATGTGATGCACGCCGGTACCAAGGGGAAAAAGGTGAAGACAATTTTTGTGGACAATCTGCCCCTTGAGAGAACTAAAACTTACCCATATCTCGGCATCACCATTGACGAAGAGTTTAAATGGAAAGAAGCAATCATCTCTCGTAAGTTATCACTCATAAGAACAGTGGGCGCTCTAAAAGCTTTCTCTCTCCGTTTAGGAAAAAGACCTCTGGCAGAGATGATAAAGATATATAATGCAAAATGCATCAGCACGGCTATTTTCGGAGCAGGAGTTTGGGGAATAACAAACGTCAAACAAATCCAGAAAATCGAGAATTCTTTCCTGAAATTCTTACTAGCTGTCCCAAAGAGCACGACTACCTTTGGCTGCCATTTAGAACTCGGAGTGGATCATATTTCAGATCTTATCAAGATCCAGCCCATTATGTTATGGCGTAGAATATGGGCCACGGACGAATGCCAGCTCACAAGAGCAATCATTGAGGACTGTATGAAACTAGAGCATATGAAAAAGATAAAATGGTTATGCTACGTAAAATCTTTCCTTGCAGATATTGGTCTTTCGAGGTTCTTTGACGAACCACAGTCAGTAACAGACATAGCGAAAAAAGAACTAAAAAAGCTATGCCTGTCCCACTTAACCCAATTACGGATGATGACAGAAATAGGTAAGCCATCAGTTCAACACAGCCTAATGATACAAACGGCTCCATCTATACAACCGTATCTGCAGCACGACCTGACGCAATTTGAAAAACTACTTCTCACCCGTTTCAGGTTCAATCTTTTTCACTCCCATCTCAGAATATCTGGACACACAATACAACAGCGTGCCCTTGTGACTTTATTTCCCCTCAGTCCACAATTCATGTTCTTTTCTTCTGTAAATTTTATATGCCATTCCGTAAGAGGTGGATTCTACCAATCTTAAAAGTAATGAAGGTCAGAAGATGTCGCCCAGCATACCTGGCGTTGCAGTTTTTGGAAAACAGCTTAGTGTCAAAATCCGTGGCACATTATCTTAAAATGTGCCTCAGACATCGTATGAACTTATGAGAATTATAGAGCTGCCTTAAATATGGACCTTAGTAAATGCTCTGTCCTTTCTAAGAGAGACTAATTTTAACATACCATGAATTTTAATGTTTTTAATAGCTTTTCACTGTGTATATTTGTACTTTTATGGCTTTCATAATGAAAACCGAATAAAGTTGTTTTGAATTGAATTGATATGATTTATATTATACGCCCTCAAAAATTTCAAAATGGGGGGCGACGGCAGGAATATCTTGTAATAGATGTGGGTTATATGCAGCTGATGCCGTACACATGTTTTTTTCCTGTCCTCGGCTATCTTCCTTTATAGATGCAATTCAAACATTTTTGAGTGTACTGTTTGGATCTACAGTTATGTTAACGGGGGAATTAGTTTTAATTGGCGTAACCTCTGATACATCACCCGATGGGAGAAAAAACCTATTATTTATAGCTATGGCAATAACTAGGGCATGTATCACTCAAGAATGAATCAATACTGCTCCCCCTTCATTTGATGTATGGCAGGCACGTTTTTTAGCTTCCTACAATATGGAAGAAGCCATATATAGAACGAAAGGCAGAAGAAAACGATTACTTGGAATGAAAATTTGGGCCCCTGTTCGACAGTGGATTCAGTGGGAGTTGGCCTGATTGTAATTAACTTCTTTTTTGATTTGATTATTTTAGTCATTTGCCCATTTCTTCCTTTATGTTTTGTCTGACGAATACTTTATTTTTAGATAATTGTTTTTTTTCTTTGTGCTTTTTCTGTTTCTGAATTATCTCCTGCTATGTATGTACCAGATGTTTATTCTTTCTGTTATTTTTGATGTAATGGTAATCCTGTATTGCTTGCAAAAAAGGGTATAAAACCTCAATAAAAAAAATATATAAAAAAATGAAAGTTGCCGAAACAATGCCAATAGTAGCTATTTTTAAAGATGAAGAGAAGAGCTTTGACAAGAAACGTTGGTATTAGTTTAGAAGAAGAATGGCTATATGTTCAGGTGCTTGATTGATTTACTTTTACATTGAATTGTTAATGTATAAAGGAAAATGTCTAGTTTTGGGAGATTTCTTAGGAATACTTCTGTGTGTTGATGAAATTCATGTTTTTATTGTTTGTCTGTATATTTTACATGTTATTATATATATTTTTTTAAATGTTTTTTCAGCCCCGACGAAGTCCTTTTTATGAGAACGAAAAGCGTTGGCTGCTCGGTGTATTGCTACAAATTAAAGAAGTATAAAGAAAAAGATTTTGAAACGGATTATCACTGGATGGACATTTTTCTATTTACTGTTTGTTGGATATTTGTTATATGGTGGTGCAATCCACAGTGGGTAAAAAAAAAACATTTACACATCCAGTTACTTACTCATACATTAACTGAGACACCAAATCACTCACTTATACAGTTAGTCAAGCACCCATTGAGCCATCCATACAGCCACTGATTCACCAATACACCTTGGTATATATATTGAACACTCAAACGTTTTAAAAACACTCACAGTCACTGGATGATGTCATGAGTGATGTCGTTTGAGGTATCATCAGCGATGTCACTGACCATGTCATGATTGATGTAATATGTGAAGTCATAAGCAGTGCATTGCAGGGGCACGAGTTATAGTTAGCTGAGCTAACTATAACAGCTGAATTTCACTGGTTTTGTACAAGTGAAACCCGAGCCTTGTACAAAACCAGTAAAATTCAGCCATTATAGTTAGTGAGCTAACTTTAACTTGCGTCCCTGCAATGCACTGCTTATGGCCTCACATATTACATCACTCATGACATGGTCAGTGACATCACTGATAACCTCATCAAGTGACTGTTTAGGGGTGGGGAAACACCCGTTACATCGAATGGATCGCATCGCACTGCCATCGCAACGCGACTATTACATCGCTCCCGGCATCGCAACGCAAGTTATCCCGACGCATGCTACTACACCGCATTCAAATAGACATCGCTAGCGATGCCAACGTGGCAACCGATGCCATGAAACGGGTGTCAAATACATGAATAAACATGTAATAACAATATTAATGATATCAATAAGCCATGGATTTTTTTTTCTTGTTTTTATTCCAAATCTTCATACACAAGTAGCTAACGCGTTTCGTCCGAAGGACTTCTCGAACTACCCTTTCGAGGCCGCGACCGGGAAGAACGGAGATATGAAGATCGGCCAAGGTGAATATTGATATCACTGTCAATGGATGTGAATTTTGGCATCCAAATCCTGTTTCTACTTCCAATACAGCATTCGCAGAGAAATTGACTTATCCATCTTAAGATAAGGATCCTCTCTATTTAATTTTCTGAAGACTGGTTCTCACTGATAAAGCTCTGGAACACGTAATCCATGACGTAATTCTGATAATCATTCGCCCTGAAGAAGTCCTTCGGACGAAACGTGTTGGCTACTTGTGTATGAAGATTTGGAATAAAAACAAGAAAGAAAATTCCATGGCTTATTGATATCATTAATATTGTTGTTATATACTGTATGGTGTGCTGAACCATTGTGTTGAATTGTATACAGTGCCTTGGGCATTGACTTTGGAGGCCTAGGGGTATGTGGCCTCAGGTTTCTGGCACCCACAAACCCAACTAGACCAAGACATAGTGAATAGAGTGCAGTCAAGCGTCTTACCCTGTACCCCTGTCTTAGTATTTCTAAACATGAATAAACATGTAACAGGCTCTTTAAACAACGTGAATTGCAGCTCAATTGCTCAATATCGTGTGTAAAATACAATAAATTAATTAAATAACGTGAATTTCAGCGCAGATGTCAATATTTAATATTACATTATAATGAACATGAAACGGGTGTCAAAGGAACGTGTTTTTGTATGTGGAATCGCCGCACAAGGCAAAGGGGGAGGATGTGGTCTGACGGCTCGCTCTGCCGACTTTGGTGCTGGCAACCAAGGTTCGAGCCTCCATTGTTCCAAAAACATGGCTCCATGGATAGAATGGATTCATAAACAATACTATGCAATAAACATGGAAACAATGTGTGATTTCATGTGCAAATAAACATTGCTCAGGCTCGCAGATGTTGATGGATGAATGATAGATGCATGGTGAATGAATGATGGGTGGATTCATGGTGAATGAATGGTGGATGGATGGATGCAGGATGGGTGGGTGGATGCATGAATGAATGATGCATGCATGAACGAATGATGGATACTTAGAAATCTAGGAAATTCAGTGTTCAAACTATTTCAGACCGGCCCGATATAGATATTTTCAAATCAGGGCGATTAACACAGCACTGTTTAAACATTCAGAAATAAAAAACCACGGACTTCACATGCCGTTTAGAAATGGCCAGAAAGTGCCCCTTCACAGCGCCTGGGTGCTGGCAGGCGCCCCACCCTCGGCTGCATATCGAGGCGCTGACGCCTTCGAGGCACTCAGCTGGGCTGAATGAAAGGCTGGAATTCACCGAGAGAGGTCAGTTCCATCGTCATTGAGGCAATAGGGTCAGTCTGACCCAGGCCGCCCGTTGGGTAACATCTTGATGACTCACTCTCCTCCTGTCATCCGCATAATGTATCGCGCCTTAGAAGTGTCCTGTCAGTTCATTGTAAAAGCGCCTTGAGGTACGGAGCAGGGTAGGGAAGTGTACAAGACATAAACGTGATTGACCTGGTCTTTGAAGTCTATGATAATCGTTTGGAAGTAGCTTCCTTTCCGCACAGGAGCACACGGAGCATCAGACAGGGTCAAACATTCTTGCAATGGTACTGCTTTCTACACCAAACCACTACATGTTTTTTATATGTTAGAATTACCGCTTCCAGGGAGAGGATGCTGTCGTGTCCCCTGACCCAGGAAACACACAGGAAACGGTGGGGCTGATCAGGTACCACTTTATTACTGATGTTGTACAGCGTGCTGCTACCCCGACCTCTCACCTCGAGGTCCTGCTTCCGAGTGTCCCCTGTCCCCTCCCCTGACCGGATGTGGTGTCCGGTGTCCCTTGGCTTATGTCCTGTGTCCCAGGGTCCTAGTGCCCCTGTCCTGGGCACGACATCTCCCCCTTTGTTGCAAAACAAACATTTTTTTTTTTTTTGAATGCGACCTGTGGTCAGAGAGAGAGGGAGGGAGAGAGAGAGAGAGGGGGAGAGAGAGAGAGAGAGAGAGAGAGAGAGAGAGAGAGAGAGAGAGAGAGAAAGAGAGAGATGTTGTTCGATGGCCCATAGGCCTCTTCATTTACACCTCCTCAAATAGTCTCTTTGGTTCCATGTGTTTCCTTCTTGATCACTGTTTTCTGATATCTGCTTGAGCTTCTTCCTTTTGTGTGTATTTCTATAGTTCTTGCTTTGACCTTCCCGCTTCTCTTGCTTCTGCCTTGCTGACACGCGAAAGGTGCCCTGTGATGTGACACTGGCCAAACTGCCGCCTTTGCCATCCGTTCTTTTGCTTTTGTCTTCAACTTGCCTCCGGGGATTTCGTTGCTCCATTTCCTCGCTTGTCCTTCTTTGACCATCGCGATGCCTCTTTTTCTTCTTTTTCGTTTCGTTGCATGTCTTCCTTTCTTTTCATGAGCCTTTGTTGTGGCGTTTGCTTTTTGAGCTCTTGCATCAGTGTCTTCTTGTTCCACTCTTCTTTCCCTTCTTGTGTGTGATAGTCTCACTCTTTTTGAGTCTCTCATCGCCGTTCCATTTCTGCTTTCTTGTTCCACCACCTGTCTTCGGTTATTTTTTTCTTGTTTATGTTGTGTCACCTTTGCTACCAGTTCTATTTCGTTGTCATCTGAATTTGGCTCTCTGCGCAGCCTCCGGTCAGCATGTGCTGTGTCGTCCTCGGCCGTCATAGCAAATCTGATCTCTTTCAATTCTTTGTGGTGCTCTTCGGACCATGTGAAACGTTTCCCTTTGTTTGTTAGCCCCCTCCGTGTGGTGCTTGTGGCAGCATCATCTTCTTCCAGTCTTTCAGTTGCCATGAGACCCATCATTTGCGTTGTGATGTTGCTCAACAGGCACGGCGCTGTTTCTTCTGTGAACTTTTCTCGCTCCTTTTCTTTTGCGTCTGCTGTCGCTCTAGCCTCCGCTCTTGCTAGGGCCACGATGTTTTCTAGTGATGTTGGCTCTTTTAGTATTTTTGCACGGAACCCCGTGTCACGGCAGCCTTCTATTATTCGCAGTCTTATTGCTTGTGTGTTGTCAAATTTATCAAATTCACCATTTGTTAAAAGTTTCCTCAGTCTGGTCGCAAAGTCATCTGGTGTTTCGTCCATTTGTTGAGACGCAGTTGCGAAAGGGTATCGTTCAAGATCGATATTTCTTTGCTGGTCCAATTTCGTTGTTAAACATTTCTTTAGTTTTTTATAAGTAGTTGTTTCCTTTGTTGGTATCGTCACTAGGAGGTCCTCAATGTCATCGCTGCTCCCCTGACCGGATGTGGTGTCCGGTTTCCCTTGGCTTATGTCCTGTGTCCCAGGGTCCTAGTGCCCCTGTCCTGGGCACGACAGATGCGGTCTGACTGAGCGCTGCCGACTTTCGTGCTGCCATCCAAGGTTCGCGCCTCCTATCAAGGCACCACACTTACAAGTGCATTTAAATAATGTGGATTTTATTACATTTAGTGTAAAAAAATACGAAAGAAAATTGTGGGGAATACAAATTAAAGATTAGCAGCCTGATTCATCACGCTGAATTGCGCTCGCAAAGGGCCAGATTCTGAGAATCTGGCCCTTTGCGAGTGTGATTTTTGCATTTGGGATTCATCATCCCAAATGCAAAAATCGGTAATAGCGATTTCGCTATTTTGCGAGGAATTACATTTAAGGAATCTCTATTTGAGATTCCTCAAATGCAATTCATGATCCATTTTGAAATAGCGAATTCGCAATTTCGGCCCGCTATTTACCGCGAGGTCAAACCTCGTGGTAAATAGCGAAAACTTAGAAAAATGCTTTTAAAAGCATTTTTCTAAGTTGCATGTTGCACACACACATGTCCTTTGGACATGTGTGCGCGCAACACCTGTTTAAATTTCCATTTCAGGGGTGCTACAGGGTGTCCTTTGGATATCCCTGGCACCCTTTAAATCGCTATCTTATTTGCGATTAGCAAATTGCTAATCGCAAATAAGGAATACTCCCCATTCATTCCTGGCCCATAGGAATGAATGGGGAGTTATTGCAAAATGGGATTCATGTAGGAATCGCAAAACAAAATGCGATTCCTAAATATTCCTTATTTGCAAATAAGGAATACTCCCCATTCATTCCTATGGGCCTTTTGGCCCATAGGAATGAATGGGGAGTAATCCTTATTTGCGATTAGCAATTAGCTAATCGCAAATAAGGACTATTTAGGAATCGCATTTTGTTTTGCGATTCCTACATGAATCCCGTTTTGCAAGCCTGTAATAGCGATTCCTTATGAATCGCTATTATAGACTCGCAAAACGGGTCGTTGATGAATCAGGCTGTTAGCGTCGTGGGGAGGATGGGGGCCAAGGGTTAGGGGCGGGTACAAGGACGCAAATGCAAAGCACGCGTTGTGGTGACGTGCGATGTAGGCGCCTTCGATAAAACAGCCTTGCCAATAGGAATGGAGGCATCAGCGTTGTAAAGGCGGGCGATATCACAGCGGGCGAAGTGTTGCCCTGTGCGATGTCCTAGCCGCAGTGTTACATGCCGCGATGTGTTTGTGCGCGATGTAGGGTCATACATCCACCAAGGTGTATTGGTGAATCAGTGGGTGTATGAGTACCTGTTTGGATGATTCAGTAGGTGCGTGACTGACAGTATAAGCGAGTCATTAGGTGTCTCAGTGACTGCATGGGGGAGTCACTGGTTCTATGAATGTCCGTATCAGTCTGTCAGTTGTTGTCTAAGTGGCTGTATGGGAGTGTGAGTGGGTACTTGTTTCAGTATGGGTGAGTGATTGGTTGTCTGAGTACCTCTATGGATGTGTGAGTGGGTGGGGGAGAGGGTGTGTGACTGCCTGTATGAATGAGTGAGGCAAACACAAGATAATGAACGGAGCGCTGACCCTCAGTCATGACCTGGGTTGAATCCATCATCAGCTGTCTCTGAACTGGGGTGGCGAAGTGAGCTAAAGAATGATGATGGATTCAACCCAGACTTGTGACTCGGGTGAGTGTCTGAAAAGTTTCAGCACTCTGTCCATCTCCTTGTGTTTGCATTGTTTGCCCTAAATTGGCAGGGTATGCCCAGACGTGGGTCCCTTGCTCACTTTGCCACTAGATTCAAGCAAGCCTGGCTGATGAGGGGTGTTACACCAAAACCGGTCCCAGGATGCTTGTTTCCGGTCCAGGGAAGACATGGCTTGGCAGTTCGGGCTGGACTGTTCCTATCAGGCACACGGTCAGACTGATTTGCATTTAGCTGTGTCTGAATGGGATGGCAGAGTGGGCTAAAGAACGATGAGGGATTCAACCCAGATCTGTTACTGGGGTGAGTATCTAAAAAGTTTCAGCGTTCCGTCCATCATCTCCTTGTGTTTGCTTTGTATGAATGAGTGAGTCAGAGGCTGTATGGGTTAATGAGCGTTTTTGAGGGGCTGTAGGGGACGCCCCACCAAAGTCCATTCACCACAGCTGCTCTGCTGTGAGAGGAACAGCCGTGAGACACTGCTTCTTCTCCCAGTCCGCCGTGAGGGAAACAGCTACCATCAGCACTCTGCCTGTCCGCACGCCGTGAGGGGAACGGCTGGAGTGGACCACATTTCCCAGCGTCCTTCAGTGGCGCCTGACGCGAGGCACAAGAAATCGCTCCCGGAGGCAGGATAAAAAGCACCCAGGCCTCCCGCAACGCGGGACGCCCCGCCAAAGTCCATTCACCACAGCTGCTCTGCCATGAGGTGAACAGCCGTGAGACACTGCTTCTTCTCCCAGTCCACCGTGAGGGAAACGGCTACCACCAGTGCTCTGCTTCTCCGCACGCCATGAGAGGAATGGCTGGAGCGGACCACATTTCCCAGCATCCTTCAGTGCCGCCTGACATGCAAGAAATCACGCCCAGAGGTGGGATAAAAACACCCAGGCCTCCCCCCGGGCCTAGGGCGGGCTCATCCGCGCCTGGCAGAGGCCGGAGGAGGATGGGCTGGGCATTCCTCTAACGTTTTAGCCCCGGGATCAGCAAACAAGGTACTGTGGCTGATCGTTATGTTAAAGACATTGGAACTGTATGTATACTGACACACATTGAACCATTTTTTATGAGTTTACTTGAGTTCTTGTACAGAACCTCTGCTATCTTATCTTTAATACTTTTAAATGATAGAAAGCAAATTATACTGGTGGTCGCCTGCATTGGCTTTGAAATTCTGTGTCTGTAGAATCAGGTACTTTAAGTTCCCTGGTCCCAGATAGTGCCCCCCCATTCTAGGTTCCTCCGACAGGCATCCCTGCGGTTGTGTATCCCAACAGAGCCTAAGGAGTGGAGATTTGTAATATTAAGCATCTGTGTCCACTCTAAATGTAGAGCTTTGAATCAACGCTCGAGTCTAACCTAGAGATGATGAGCCTGCGTTGAAAAGAAACCGGCTCCGGCTCTGCCCAAACCCAATACCAAACTAACCTTACCAACCTCAATTGACAGGACGCTGGAAAAGGCTTTAGGAGCCGTGGCCACTGAAATAGAGCGGACAGAGACGAGTGTACCTGACTCCAAACCTAGAAATCGCAATGACTGACCCTAGTACTTCACAATTTAAAGGGGTCTCGATAACTGATTTTCCTAGTGATCAAATATTAATAACTGAAGTAGTTATCCCCGAGCAATCTAGGGCAGTCACATCTAATCAATCGGGCAAAAAAAAGGGAAACCCAATCCCAAAGTGAGACCAGTAGTAAGAAGGAAGAAGCCCGTAGGAGCGACTTCTGATAATGGGAAGCCTGGGAATGGTGATCCAAAAGACAGCACAGAAACCACAAACGATCCGCCAGTGCGGCTCACAAAGCTAGAGGTGGACTTGCAGATCCAAATGAGAGATATAGTCAAAGATGATCTCAGACCATTACAAGAGAGGGTCGACAGGTTGACTGGACAAGCACTGGGGGGCTAACTCACTGTAACGCTGGTCCTGAGAGTAGAATACGAGACCAGTCGCCTGCAGTCACTGCAGTGGCCATTCCAGACCCCAAACCCAGTGGGCATCCTCCGTCACTAGCACCAAATAGGGAGAGACATACACTGGAGGCTTCCACTAGAGACAGTATTGCGAGGCCTCAAATTGTCATATCTAATAAAGCCAATTGTCCATCTTTACTCCATAAATCTAGAGGACAATGGTATACAAATGTACAGCAGGTAGGGGCCGGTGCCCCCACGTGCATAGAACCCACCAATGACTCCCTTCACCCCCAGTCATTAATCTGCCCCCACGTGCATGGAACCCACCAATGACTCCCTTCATCCCCCAGTCATTAATCTGCCCCCACGTGCATGGAACCCACCAATGACTCCCTTCATCCCCCAGTCATTAATCTGCCCCCACGTGCATGGAACCCACCAATGACTCCCTTCATCCCCCAGTCATTAATCTGCCCCCACGTGCATGGAACCCACCAATGACTCCCTTCATCCCCCAGTCATTAATCTGCCCCCACGTGCATGGAACCCACCAATGACTCCCTTCATCCCCCAGTCATTAATCTACCTCCGCAGCTACTCCTCACATTCTCATCCTTGCAGGCATTCCTGAACTTAGAAGGGACCAATATGAATCCCATCAAGAACTGAAGAATACATGGATCCATTGGCTGCAAACCACAGGCACTTTAGTTACGACCATGTGGAGAAGATTTTAACCACACGCAGGGTGGGTTGGTTAGGCAGGAGACACAGGATTTACATGGAGATTGCATAGTACTTAATTTTAGCAAACACGTTGAAGGCCCAAAAAATGTTAGCTAGAGAGGATGGGAGAAAATGGGGAACTACCCAAGTCCTTCCACTGGGCTATTTTTACCCCCCCCCAACCCCCCAACAGGTCTCACCCGGACATAAGGCGCTATGAGCGGGGCAGGAGAAATGACTCCAATAACGGCGAGTTATCTCCCCCAGATCAGCATTGGTAAAGGCAATTCATTTTTAATATTCCTACAGGGAATAGGTACAGCAGCCTGGAAGGAGTAGATTGACTGGAGGATCAGGCCCCTAATACCAAAGACCAGTTATGGCCGCTCCCAACGGCAACCAAGACCGGGGCCATGGATACAGGACCTTGCATGCCGCGTGGGGAAGGTGAGAGGCTCCCCTGGTTCTGCCCACGATGGCGGTGACACGGTACTGAGGGATCATTTAAAACCATCATTCATTAGAGGCCGATTTGAAGGAAGTCCGTGTACAGAGAAAGGCCCCACCGCAACTACCCCCTCTAGTGGTTAACAAATCAAACTGCCCCAATTGCCCAAAGACAAAGGTCCTATCGTGGAACATTGCGGGTCTGAATAACAAGTTAGATGACCAAAATTGGGGCCTCTTTACTGACCAACATGAGATCTGCATGTTCCAGGAGACGTGGGCCAGAGGGGACATTTCCAAATTGGGTTTTGCCACTTTTAGTATTCCTGCAACATCAGGGGGAAAAGGGAGACCATCGGGAGGCCTTAGCACATGGGTGGGAGTCCATGTAGGCTGTACGGCCAAGCAGATCGACAGCATCCAATAATATTCTGTGCGTTAAACTGTATTTTTCATCAAAGATTTCTGTAGCCTTCTTAAATGTGTGCTCCAGAACAGCCATGCAGGGTAAGGAGTCAAAAACGCTGGAAGATCTAACTACTTTTTTAGCTACCATTGCAGTTAAACACATGGTGATCCTAGGAGGGGATTTCAATTGTCAGTTTGAGCTATTTGAGGAATGGCTCCAGGATAGTCTGTCGGTGAGGATACATTTTGGACAATCCCGGAGACCAGGTGTCCACCAGTTAAAAAATGGTGCCCCCTGGTGATCCAGACGAACTGCCTTGCTTTGAAACACCCCTTAAGAGCTTGCAATGGTAGAACCCTGTCGGATACATCGAGTAATTATACCTTCCACAGGAATGAGCAAGGCTCTTTATTAGATTATATATTGATTGACTCTAAATCCTGGGACAAGCTAATTGATTTGAAAGTTATTCCACTGCTCAACAGCGACCATTATGCTTCAGTACTTGAACTAAACGAGCTTCATCCTGGGAGCGCCCCCAATGTGCATAATCCTACTGATGACAGGTCAAACTTTAGGAGAAAAGTGCGATGGTCACACATCAGCCAATCACAAAGGGGACATTTCCAAATTGGGTTTTGCCACTTTTAGTATTCCCGCAACATCGGGGAGAAAAGGGAGACCATCGGGAGGCCTTAGCACATGGGTGGGAGTCCACGTAGGCTGTACGGCCAAGCAGATCGAAACAGCATCATGGGCAGGAGACACAGCCCCCCCTCAGGGGCAGAGACACAGCCCCCTCAGGGGCAGGAGACACAGCCCCCCCCTCAGGGGCCGGAGACACAGCCCCCCCCCTCAGGGGCAGGAGACACAGCCCCCCCCTCAGGGGCAGGAGACACAGCCCCCCCTCAGGGGCAGGAGACACAGCCCCCCCTCAGGGGCAGGAGACCCAGCCTCCCATCAGGGGCAGGAGACACAGCACCCCCTCAGGGGCAGAGACACGGCCCCGCCCTCGGGGGCAGAGAAACGACCCCCCTCCATCAGGGGCTGGAGACACCACCACCCCAGGGGCAGGAGATATCCCCCCCCCTTCAGGGGCAGAGAGACAGCCCCCCCCAGGGGCAGAGACACAGCCCCGCCTCATGGGCAGAGACACAGCCCCCCTCAGGTGCAGACACAGCCCCACCCCAGGGGCAGTAGACACAGCCCCCCTCAGGGGAAGGAGACACAGCCCCACACCCTGAGGTGGAGGAGACACAGCCCCCCCTGCAGGGGCAGGAGACACAGACCCCCCTCAGGGGCAGGAGACACAGCTCCCCATCAGGGGCAGAGACACAGCCCCCCTGGGGGCAGGAGACGCAGCCCCCCCCCCCTCAGGGGCAGGAGACCCAGCCACCCCGTCCGGGGCAGGAGACACAGCACCCCCCGTCCGGGGCAGGAGACACAGCCCCCCCTCAGGGGCAGAAAAACATCCCCCCGTCAGGGTAGAGGCCCAGCCCCCCCTTCAGGGGCAGGAGGCACAGCCCACGCCTCAGGGCTGAGACACAGCCCCCCCTCAGGGGCAGGAGACCCAGCCACCCCGTCCGGGGCAGGAGACACAGCACCCTCCGTCCGGGGCAGGAGACACAGCACCCCCCCGTCTGGGGCAGGAGACACAGCACCCCCCCGTCTGGGGCAGAGACACAGCCCCCCCCCCCCTCTCAGGGGCAGAGACACAGCCCCCCTTCAGGGGCAGGAGACACAGCCCCCCTCAGGGGCAGGAGACACAGCCCCCCCCTCAGGGGCAGAGACACAAGATGTTTCCAGATTGGGGCAGAATCTTATGACAGGTGATGACAGGTTGACACTTTCAAACTGTAGGAGAAAATTGCGACGGTCAGACATCAGCCAAACACAAGATAAACTTAGCACTTTATATGAGGCCCTGATCCCAGTGTTCTTGACAGCATCTAAAGCAATATCTCACCATGGGGATAGTATAGACTAAGATGGTCACAATGAACCATGGCAGGTTAAGAGAAGTCACATTACACTTCTTTTATCCTAAAAACACTATTCGGCCAACCAGGAAACCCTCCCATCCTTGGTACAATGTTCATTGTCGCAAAGCCAAAATATCTCTGGTACTGTCCATCAAGGCGAATGATCGTCAACTAATTAAATCTACAAGGACGTCCTATAAGGCCGCCATTATTGAAGCTAAAAAAGGATGGGAAATGGACAAGTGGGATACTTTGAGAAGCTCCTTGGGTTCTAGGGATATGAGGACTTTCTGGAAAGTCATCAACACAGGTAGCTCTGGTGCTAAATCACCGATAGAGCCGAATCTGGAAGCAGGTCTGGCGGGACCATTTTGAATCTCTCTACTCCAAGGGAGATATACCGAATGCCGAGACAACTGAGGGATGCCCCGTGGGGACTGACTATCCGTCCACTATAGAGGAAACCAATGAACATTATGACGATAGTCCTAGTATAAAATAGCTCCAGATAAAGCACCTGGATTAGATAAAATCCCTAGGGGTCTATTTCGTAGTGAACCATCTGTATGGGCACCATACCTCTGGGTGCTATTTAATGCCACAAGGCATGAAGATTTCCCCCAGTTAGGCTGGAGCCGAAATAATGGCCATTTATAAAAAAGGTTCACAGCTATTACCAACCAATTATAGGCCAATTAGCCTCCTAGACATTATGCAAACAAAATGTGCGCGTGTGCTGCTGCTTCGGTAACAAACTTGGATGGAGGAAAGGAAGATACTGACCCCGTTACAGGCAGGGTTTAGAGAAAATCTGTCCACATTGGACCAAATACTTAGGCTACAACTACTACACAGGAAGACCGTGCGTTGAGAGGGTGGCAGCCTCTACTTAATATTTGCTGACCTGAGGTCAGCCTTTGATTTGGTCCCAAGGGAAAAGCTGTGGGCAGTCGTCCACGTAATGGGGGTTCCAGCACATCTATCCCAACTTGTAAAGCCACTGCATGAGAAACATTTCGCCCAAATAAGGTTTGGTAAGGATGGAAAGCTAATGGCACCCATCCCGATCAAACGCGGTGTACGACAGGGCTGCGTGCTTGCCCCTACTCTTTTTAGCCTATATATAAATGGTTTAATAGATTATTTACCTGCAAAAGAAGACCTTGATGCACCCAAGCTGGCCTCGTGCTCAATCCCAGCAATGATGTTTGCCGATGACACTTTACCAGTATCTAAATCACCTATGGGGATCCAGAGGGTACTTAAAAGATTTGAAGCATTCTGTAGTGAAAGAGGATTAGACATCAATTTACAGAAAACCAAATTCATGGCATTTAACAGCGCTAAAAGCACACAAGTTATTCCTCCCCTAAATGGTAAACCCCTCAAGAGAGTTTCCTCTTTCGATTATCTCGGCATTACAATCACAGAGACTATGGATTGGGGGGCACAAATCAAAAAATCATCTCTGAAATTGTCGCAATCGTCAGGTGGTATTATGAAGGTTTTCTGTAAAGCCAGCCAGAAACCAGTGAGCACTGCTGGTCTATAAGGTTCAAGCCCGGGGAGGGGCATTATATTGCGCCAAATTATGGGGCCACTGTAGTTCTGAGAACCTAACCCAGACAGTTGTTAAATCTCCCACAGAGCACCCCGCTCACTCCGCTCCGATTAGATCTGGGTGTTAGGGCAATCGCCGATTAATCTAATCTTAGACCTTTCTTATATTGGCGTTGCCTGTGGGTTACTCCAGAACTTCTAGCATACAGGGAGGAATTAAAAGAAGTGATGAATCTGCAGGGGGCAGCCAAATTGCCTTGGAATGCGTATATCAAAAACACGCTAGCCAGTACGGGGCTGAGGGAACTCTGGGCTGACCCGGAGCTCGCTTGCCCCTCACTCCCCAGGAAATTGTTAAACGCTCATTATGGGGAGTATAAACTAGCACAGCTTTATAGTAACCCCCGAGTAGGCAAGATAACCTCAGCCTTCTAGAAATTAAAGATAGATACAGTTGTGAGCCGGCTTTGGATGACATCAAGTTTGTGGAGACAATAACTCTGACTGCAAGTGGATTATATATATATATATATATATATATATATATATATATATATATATATATATATATATATATATATATATATATATATATATTCAACAGGTTTTCCCCAGTCCTGGGGAAGGTTTGGAGTCGCAGAAAAAACAGACTTCAATCGCTTAGTCTTGTGAAGATTTTCTTGATTTATTTCATAAATCCATTGGGGGTTCAAAAACAAAACAACAACCAACACGTTTCGACAGCGTCCGCTGTCTTGATCACGATGGTCCTTGTAGTGCCAGTAATGTTTCTCAAGTGAGCCACGAGTTTTTGTGGACCGAGCTGCTGGTATTTAAAGGCAGCGCAAAGGACAATGAGGCCAGTTTGTGCAAGAATTATATGCAGCAAGGAAGGAATGAAATGACTTTCCAAGCCCACTGTGGTTTTTTACTATTTTTGATTCGTGCCTCACAAAGGGAGCAGCTCACTTGAGAAACATTACTGGCACTACAAGGACCATCGGGCTCAGGGAGAGCCAACGCCCACTGGGGCAGGTGGTTATAATTACAAGTAGTGCGCTTGCTGTTTGTGACGGTTGAACTTTTGAGCCTCTGATGAAATGCTCGAATGAACGTGAAACGCGTCAGGCTGATGAAAATGATGGACTGCTTTTATTTCACTTGGCTGTGTCTTGCACGCAAATAAACGGAAAGGTAAACCTCACTGTTTGTGGCACTTCTACTTTGGGGAACCTGTTGTTTTGGATATATATATATATATTCACTGAAAAAACCATAGGTTGTAGACCATATATAGTTAGGAATTAGCATTTACAAAACCTTATTTTACACACACAAAACCATTGAAATTCGCATATATAGTTAGTTGCACTAACTATATATCGCGCACCCGCAATCCACTGCTGATCATGTCACATATTACATCATTCATGACATATTCAGTGACATCACTGATGACATCTCAAATGACATCACTGATGACATCACTGATGACATCTCAAATGACATCACTGATGACATCACTGATGACATCTCATTTTACATTACTGATTACATCACTGATGATATCATTTATGTGATAATACATCTTCAGACTCTAATATAACCTTAGATACACTCAGTGTAAACAGACACTCACAGACTGTCACTCATCCATGGAGTTACTCACACACCTAGTCAGTCATGCAAAGAATCAATCACACCTCCATTTCCTCAACTATACAGTTATACACACCTTACATATTCAAACATATACTAACACATATTTACTCTCTTATACAATCCCTGATACAAGTTCACAATGATCCATACAGCCACTCATACATTTACTGGCTCTTTTGCACAGTTATTTATATATGTCAACTCTCACATGTACTGTGTTTTACATATGTACTTACTTTGGCATGTAGCACTGAGATATCCATTCACTCACCAATACACTCATGCACACAGTCAACCGCCCATACAGCTTGTAGCAGGGTTTCCGTTCTCCCACAGAACTGTGCATAGAGATCTAGAACCTCAGTGAGTTAGGATGATCCAAAACTCATCTCAGTGTCAGAAATCCCCTTACCTAGCTAGCTACAGTGTCTCATGGATCATTATGGAATGATCCATGTCTTAGACAAACCAGAACATGATCTTTAGAATACCTCAGGAATCGTGGAACACATGAACACTCTTTCGTTATATAATCATTTCAAACCAAAACTGAGAGTCAAAGAACACAAGTGCAAGTTTGAAATATTTATTATTCAATGCAAAGTTCTCAAACGCAGTATCTTGTATAATACCAAAATGCAGATTATAAAAATCAGAGTCAGCAGCATAGTCACTAATCCATAGTAAGCAAAAGGTGCTAGCATGTTATAATGCAAAATCTATAGAAATCTATAACACCTATATTTCGCGCACCCTATCTAGCATATTATTTTATATCTAAGAAGGTCTCATTCGGGCTTTAGCAGGGCGGCCCCATACCTCTCAATGTCAGTAGGAGCAGATCACATCAACAGCTACCAGCTCTCTTCATGCGCAGCACCAAGTGTGTACGTTCATTCCGTGTAACTCTATCTTAAACCCGCGTAGAGCCCAAAATGTTGGCATCAACATTATTTGTGTTATGTCTAATGTGGTGCGAGGATCAGGCCTCCCAGCAACCTTGTGTTAGGTTAATCTTAGAGTGTGCAGCTCTCAGTGTGCAGACAGTTGTACCAAGCAAAGCTGATAGCATAGAAATAACATATTATTCTCAAATAAACCACCTCACCGCTTCTAGGGTGAAAGCGACAACAACAAGTATGTGTCGTGTGCAAAACTGAAGCCGAAGGAAAAAAGGCTGTTTAAACATGTAATGCACTCATGCTAACTTAACGCAATATATGTAACGAAGTATCCATATGACACCCCCCCATTGGTCCGAGCACCGTCAAACATAAGGGAAAAGGCAATACTAAATCAGATACAAAAATTGAAAGCAAAGTTCAATAATCTTGAGCTAAAATAAGCTAAAAATGTGTATGAATGAATATGTATGAATGCCTACAGTGGCCTCAAGTCTAAAAATAAAAACAAAACTTTCGAACCAAAAGTTATCCGCCAGGTCTCAAAAATATGAAATGTAGGACCAGGCCGCATCAATTCAAATGTCTGTAAGAGAAAAAACAAGGCACTTATCCGATATCCAAAGTCATGTGCCACATTGACGTTATCCTCAGCGACATCACGTGATTGAACTCTCCATCAGCTGAACACAGTCCATCCCTCCAATTCAGCGAGGGGAAAGTCATATTTCACAACAAAGCACTCCTCCCAGGCATGTCATGATTGGAAAGTATATGCAAAGAAAGTTGCAACAGCCTCCAGTATGAAATCACTGCCATCATCCGAAAATAGTTCAGCAATCCAATTCAGCAATGGGAAAGAACATACGTGCTCCTCCAGCATCGGATCCTCCTGTAACGTCAGAGGACAACTCGGTGGGTTCACCAGATCGCTGTGTGTCAGAAAGGCATCCGCCGCTGCAGAGATCTCCCATTGGCCCAGAACTCCTTTTATCGCTGCCAAGGCCATAACTCTTTCGCCAGAACAGATCAGCTCGTGAGCCACCACGGGACGCATTAGCTGATCAAAATCGACGTCAGGAGCAGTCCTCAAGCATAGGCACAAATCAATGGCCCAATCGAACTCGCAGCTCAGGCAGTGAAACACAGGTTGGACACACGTGAAGTCGGTGAACCGAAATGACAATCTATAGGCCGTGCTTAATGCCGCAAGCGGCAATGTTCCATAGTAATTGAGCATCCGATTACGGCACAGTGTCAGGAGGCGTTGAACGGCTTCTTGTGCAGGATGGGCATCCATGTTTTATGAAGAAAAACACCAATAAAATGCCAGCGGCTACAGCCAGCAACACAGGTAGTCCGCCAAACAAACTCGAAAAAATAGAGTGGAAAAACGTGGGAATGATACCAAAAACTTTTTCAAACGTAGTCACGAGGCCACTGCTTACCAATTTAAAAAAATGTGCGAGCCCAGTCGTGGAAGAAGCATTAAAAATCTGGTGCACTAGCTCACAGAAATGAAACGGCAAATCAGTATTTAAAAGCGCCTGCACCTCTGTGCGGGTGTTAGCTATGTGAAGGACATAAGTTTCCCGGGCCGAACTCAGGGTCACTTGTTTTTGAGACAAAAGGGCCCTTATTCTGCTTAAACCATTGAACTTCGCTTCCAAGGTTGGAATCCGTGGCCAGATGGAGACATCTGAAGACCCATGCGTGGGTGGGTATAGAACATTCTTGCAACACACCACACGCTCTGATACAGTTACCACATAAGCCACACCAATTAATAACCCACAACATACTTCGTTGTTTAAAAGCAAATAACTACCATTAGCCAATAATGTAAATGTGGGAACCACTGCTGGAACTGGCGTGCCTTTTAAAACACATGCTAAATTTGGGCGGTCCTGATTACAAGAACCGTGTAACTGAATGTGTCTGCATATTAATGAATGGTCAGGTGACTGTGTGCATTCCTCACCATTAAGATTCACTTCTTTTCCATCCTTCAGACATCTGTATGTGTATGGTAATGACCATGCCTCATGTAGGAATGCATTGCCTAGTGGTTCATAACGTCCTATAGCAATATACCGCATACAGTTAGTAAATTTATATAAGGGAAATGGTAATGTAATCAATCCATGAATAAGCCACGTGGCAGTAGTGGTTTCAGCAACAGAGAAAGGTAAGGATTCTAGCTTCTCAATATGTAACATAGAAAATGAAGCATCACGCATTGAAAGCATGCGCTGTTTTTCAGTCAGATTAAAAGGGGCGAAAAGGGATGAAACGTTCAATGAGGTCCAGGGAACTCGACCAGCCTTAAGTGTCTGTAAGGTCCAGGCAAACTGCATTACAGAACGCAATTGATTTTGACCATGGTATAACGTGGACACTTCATCATGTACAATATCAACAACAGAAGAAACAATATTATCCAATGTGTAAATTCTGGAAGAAAGCATGTTAATACTGTTATCGACCACTGCAAGCACTTTTTCCAAATTTGCTTGATCAATAGCCCTCAGGCGTTTAGCTGCCTCAACTTGTGAAAATTTCCAAATTTCATTGTAAACAGCATAAATAAAGCGTTTAGATCTACCCCTAGCCGGGCCTTTTATAAAATCATTCAGGTCTATATTCTCATTCAAACGTGACAGATGCAGTTTTACTGCAGCCAAAGTGGAATGTTGCAACCAGGTCTGACACAATTTGCCTACTGAATAAGTAGTAACTGTGTGATCTGTTTCAAAACGGGGATCCGGCCTGATGTGTTTAAAACCTTCAGACAAACCCAAAAAACGACGTTGGCAAGAATCAGAGCTTCTTTGCCACAAAAGCCACCCCTCTGGATCAAAACTGGAAATATTAAAGGAGGAATTGTGCAATAGGTCTCGCATCTCACTTATGGACAATGTAGTGAAATTATTCCAACCTGAATATTCTTCCAAATCAGGGATGGTTGGTGCATTTAATTTTTTAGATGTAGCCAATCCAAAACATGTTGTCTGGGAAATAGTAGAATTTAAAAACAACATGTGATTCGGGATGAGACATGCACGATGCAAAGCCTCAGTGCCTTGTACCTGCCAATCTTTGGTACCCCAAACCGATTTAAGGTCAATAGCTTCCTTCCATAACTCATAGCCATCTACAGCTAACCTGTCAAGAAAGGACTTTGAATACAGCAATTTTGTATCGGTAAGTCTGACTTTGGACATGAATTTCTGTTTCACTTTAAAATAAAACGACTCAGGATTTGATTGATTAAAATCTGTAAAATATAAGTATTTTCCCAGAAATGTACTCGAGCTCCCTTGCAAAGGCGCAGGACAATGTTCCCACTGTGTGTAGTTCACCGGAACCCTCCCGGAACTCGTTTTGTGTAAGAAATGATTTCCATAATGTTGATAGCAAAACAAATCACCATAATTAACAGAATCCAAGTACAAATCCTCAGCATCAAAGGCCGCATAATATTTCAAATCAGAGAACAATGCTTCTACGGCCTGAAGATCCCAATCATCAGAACGAATATTTTGCTTAATCACATCTCCCATGTTTACTCTAAGCACATTAGGAACATTAATAACTTCTGTGGGGCCATGTATCTGAAACCTAACCGCATCCCACACAATCCCATCAAGGACAGGCCAAGCAGTAATCTCTACTGTATGTAAGTCTCTTTTCAGTCTGTGTGCTGAATGTGAGGAGGAAAGAGGGGCCAATGTTCCATTAAGGTACCGAATTCCTGTTCTTTCTTTCACATAATGGCCATCGATCAGGCGGAAAAAATAAAACACAAAACCAATTGACATAAAAAGATAAAATGAAAATAGTATCAGCCAAATGTATGTCCAAGGTGGAATCAGAAAATGTTTTTTAAACAACGTGGCATATTTTGCAATAGTCGATGGTTTCTTTGAAAGTTCCGAAACAGAGTCAAAAGAGAATCTGGACTGGTTAGCCAAACGAGCTTGTAAATCAGACATAGATAAATCAGCAGGATCTGCATATGTCAGCTCATCAATGTTAGTAACAGGAATAGTATTTAATAAAGGACTGGACATAGCAGGCATCTCGAGGGACACCTCCTGATCTGCACCAGATGTAATAGCCAGCACAGAGTGCCTCACCATGGAAGGACAGGATACAGCCGGTGTCATGCTATGAAGAATCGGCCACCCTGTGTGTCTTGACATTGTCAATAGAAATAAATCTGTTTTCTTTACGACCTGGAAGTGGTGGTAAAATGACTGTTCTTGTGCCCTTCACTCCAAGAACCCGAACTGGTGCACGATATGAGGGACCAAACTCTTTCTTGTTATCGATCTTCTCTCGAACCAGTTCTCCAACTTGGGGTAGCCAGCCAACTACCGGGATCTGCAACGCATCATCCGACGTGGAGGGCAAGTGTTCCTTTGCAAGACTGTCTCTGGTCTTTTGTAGATCCTGTAAAACATTGCAATGTTCATCTACGTCAAAGGCCGCGGCCTGGGCCTGGCAGTCTGCACCATCGAGGTCAGGGACGTACATCTTGATACCAAAGAGCATTTCGTATGGGGTCCGCTCACCCAGAGACCTTCTAGGGAGATTATTAAGCGCACGCTGCACGCCATAGAGGTGGGTCAGCCAGTTTCTACCAGTGCCTATAACACGGGCTGTCAAAGATTGCTTTAAGTCGCGGTTCATTCTTTCTACTACAGAATTGCCCTCAGGCCTGTAGGGACTTGAAAACTTCACCTGTACTCCCAACGAAACCATAGCATCCTTATACGCCTTAGAGGCGAAAGCCGGACCCTGGTCCGAATGGAAAGCACCACAAGCAAAGATTCCCACAAAGACACGCAAATCCTTAATGACAGTTCGCGAATCAGCGCTTCGATGCGGCCATACCCATACAAAGCGTGTGCATGAGTCAACTGCTACTAAGATGTATTTATACGCAGTATCAGAAGAAAAAGGACCGCAGTGATCCAAATAAACACATCCAAGTGGTTTATTAGAGATGTACAACTGTGTCTGAGGCGGACGCGCAGCAGTAGAAGGCTTGATCTGCTGACAAATGTCACACATAAGGACATAATCGCGCGTCTGTTTGTACAGTCCCCGCCACCAGAACCTCTGTTGTAGCTGAGATACAGTGGCTGAGACGCCCGCATGCGCAGACGCCACACCTTCATGAGCCACTGTAATCAGAGAAGCTCTGCGATCCGAGTTGGGAACTAGACGCTCTCCAACTTCAGGAATTTTCACATAAGGAACCTTATCGGGACTTAAGTGGTATGTGTACTTCGAAGGGAACCCCGCAGGATATTTACCTCCCTTCTCCGTGGCAGCAACAGCCGCCAAGATGTCATCATCTATTTTGCTTTTGGACCTCGTGACTGCTGCAACCAAGTATTTCGATACCGCAGACTTCGCTGCCTCATCAGCAAGCGAATTACCAACAGCGTGGACCCCCACGCGCTGGTGGCCGAGAGTATGAATCACAAACACGAGCGGCAGTTTCTCTTTAAGTTCCGCCACTCGGACCCAGATCATTTTATGTTTTATTGTGCTACCCTTGGAATCACGAAAATCATTCTGAATCCAAAAGAACAAGTTCTCATTGTAAGACTGGACACAGTAGTAAGAATCACTTACGATTAAAGTCGTCACACAAGGATCAGCGTACTCCAATGCGAGCATAAGAGCACGAAGCTCTGCCAATTGTGCGGTGCAGTCCCCTAGTGTTTGCGTGTGCACAACACTGGACTTGAACTCATCGTTCACCATGGCACCGACTACAATGGCGCAAGCGGAAACGTAGGCATGTTTAGAGCCATGCGCAACCTGCGCCGAACCATCAGTGTAAATGATACAATGGAAATCCTCCAACGGCCGCATCGCTAAAGGAGCAGGATGAACAAATTCATACTGTAAATACTCCTGCGACCGTAAAGCGGCGTCAAAAATAAACGTGACATCCTGGGATGTCAAGGATGTAGCCCACTGAATCCACCGAGGGTGCAAAGCTTTAGAATTCGGTACACTGGCTTTCGTGACCGCCTCCAAGGCAGGACACGGGGTAACAACCAACATGCGCTTTCCCTGCGACAGGGCACGTTCCTTAAGAATTGCCATCTGCACAGCCGTTAAAACTTTCTCCACCGTGGAAAAACGCAGTTCAGCCGAAGTGTACAAGTGTGACTTGTAAGCAATAGGTACAGTATCCCCTTCATTAAAAGTCAGGTACGTGAAACCCACCGTCCCAGGGATAATTCTTATCACCAGGTTGGTCTGGTTATCACGAGTCTGTAAGTAGTCAGAAGCGAGCAAATCAGCCTGCAAAGACTGCAGAATGGCTGAATGCTCAGGCAGCCAGCATGATTTGGAAAAAGATGGTTGTACCAAGGCATATAAAGGCTTGATACGCTGGGCATATTCCGGAATGTATGTCCTCCCGAAATTTAAAAAACCCAGTAAAGACTGTAATTTTTTCAGCGTTGTCGGAGAGCGCAACTGCGCGCATTTCTCCAGGAATTGAGGAGCCAACCCCTTTCCTTCGTGGTTAAGTTCATAACCCAGAAACAACACTGTGTACTCCGCAATGTGTGATTTTGCAAAGTTAAACTTGTAACCCATGTCTGCAAAGTTACAAATTATGCTATTTACTCGACACAGATGCACCCAAAGTTCGTCGTCTGTGAGATAAATGTCATCCACATACGAACATGCAACTGGATCGAAACTCTCCAAAAGAGAGACTATGCGGGCGGAAAACACTCCAGGACTATTTTTATATCCCATTGGGAGTCGTTTGAACATTTTTTGTACGCCGCCGCACGTAAAACTGGTCCATTGGGAACTTAGACCATCTAATCTATGTGCATAAAAACCATTGGAAATGTCAAGCGTGGTTTTGAACCGTTTACGCTCAAGACCATTTACTAGGGCAGAGCCGTGAGTATTCTGTACTGCACAGTTACGGCAATGCGAGTTCAAATGCCGGTAATCCAAAACCAGACGATATGAGCCGTCCGGCTTGTTAACAGTAAAAAGGGGATTATTCATTGGTGACACACACGTTTCAATTACACCTTGATATTCCAATTGTTCAAGGATAGCCGCGACCGAAGCTTTAGCTTCACGCCGTATGGGATACTGGGGTTGTGGCTGCGGCTGTGACCGTAAAGGAATCTCATGGCTAGGGGACAATTTATCCCAGCCACACTGATTTCGGTACACAGCCGGCGCAAGCGCCAGAGCCCACTCTTCTGCAAAATGCAGCGCTTCCACTCTCGATACAGTGTGCGCGAAACTGGGGAGGATCACCTCCTCCCCTCGCGGAGCTGCGAGAACAAAAGGTGGGGGCCAGTCAGCCTCCGAAAGCAAAATGTCATACGTATCCGAAAGATTTTCCCAAAATACCCCTTTTACAGTTCGCTGCATGTCACCTTCAATTAACAGGACAATTTCAAAAAGTCTTTCAGGGGGAGCAACATGTGTATCAGCCGTTTCAATCACAATAAAAGTTTCAGTCGCTGTCACCTTCAACAGTGGACGGAGGGCCTCTCTCACTATGGTAATCTCCGCCGCGCTGTCCAGCAAGGTCAGAGCCCACGTCAGATTCCGAAGCCGCGTTCTCACTATCTGGGGCATATCGATGCGCCGTTAAGGCTGCGACTTTCTTCTTGGCAAACTGCGGTCTCTTTGGCGTAGAGTCGTCCCGCTGATCCCCTTCACTTCGCGTGCGGGGCTGGCCACGTCCTTGCTGGCCACCCCTGCCCCTGCCGCCCCCTCCACCACCGGTTGACGGAGCCGATCAGTCCTGAAAGGAACGAGGAGAGCGTTGGTCAGAAGCCTGAAATCTCTCAGGCGATTTAATCGTCGCGCGATCGCGCAAATCATAAACTCGATCTGACTGCGCAGGCTGCGAAGGCGTAGGACTGGAAACCTGTGTCTGCTGTTGTTGTTGCTTACCCTGATTCTGCTTTTTAGGCCAATTTTGTTTTTTGGACTTGGGTTGTCCACCCGTTTCCGAAGACTGTCCCTGGGGCTGCTTCTTCTCTTTTTCAGAAAAAGCTTTTAAACCCTTAGAAGTGCGGCCAACCATTTTATAAGCCGCCACAATAATTCTTGCCAGCTGACGGGGTTTCTCGGCATCGGGAATTAACGCCAGAGCATTGGCCACCTGAAAGTTCACTGCATCCCCCTTGACATTTGCAAGGATAAGACCGCAAACCGTCTCAAACGAGCCGCTCAGGCGCATACCCAATTCAACCGCCGACTCTGGTCCGTGATCATCCTGAACACGTTTAAGGACCGCAGAAAGGTTTGACACAGACGGGGTGCCATAGCACCTCGAGTAAACCGCTGCAAAAGTCTTACCCCATGTTTCACAGTCAGCAAGTTCAGGGGCTAAATCTTTCGGTAAACTAAGCGTAAGAATCCGGTGTTTTTCACCCGGAGTCGTATTAGGAAACACAGCCTCCAGCTGGTCGAATTTCTCGGCAAGCCAGTAAGGAAAATCATCCTTATTCTCTGGCTTTCTGCCCATAACGGAATTCACCAAGACAGGACTGATTTTCAAACCAGCCAGTTCTGCCCGAAGCTGCGCACCTGCGGGGGCTGCGCCATGAATATTACGACCAATGTAATGAACAAGCGCTCTAATCACTCCAACCGCGACATCATGAAGACGCCGCAGGTCACCCACATTACAAGTGGCGCGATTAGGATGAGGAGTAAATCCACCCAAAGCGGGCCAATTTGTGCCCGGAATGGACAAAGGACCTAACCTCGGAGCCGTTAAAGAATGGGGTAGGGCGCCACCAAACCAAACTCCGTGCTGCCAAGCGTCGATAGGTACTTCCAGTGCCCTGTACGGAGCATAAGCCGCCGGTACATCCGAGGCAGTGTATAAATGGAAGACACCCGAATTAGCGTCCACTGCCGGAAATGTCACCCAGGAATAAAACAATTCGTACGGGTACGCATGTTCCGCACTCACCACTAGAACCACAGCCAAGCCTTCCGCAGGTACATTATATGCCCGCAAGTGGTCGCGAACCGCGACGCGGCTATGCTGCGCTATGTCCACGGCCATGTTAGCACAGGAAGTTAAAAGAGACAAAGAGCAGTTTGTAGCACAACTGGGTAGTAATTCAAAGAAACTGTTTTTAGAAGAATTCAAGCTTGAAAAGACCTATTTAAAAAATAGGTAGGTTTTTCCGACACCACCGTTTACCGGAAACGGGAATGAAGGTGTCAAGGTATGAATGATATACTACTCGAGTGTCATGTTTAAGGCCAACAACGTACGGGCGCCATGTAGCAGGGTTTCCGTTCTCCCACAGAACTGTGCATAGAGATCTAGAACCTCAGTGAGTTAGGATGATCCAAAACTCATCTCAGTGTCAGAAATCCCCTTACCTAGCTAGCTACAGTGTCTCATGGATCATTATGGAATGATCCATGTCTTAGACAAACCAGAACATGATCTTTAGAATACCTCAGGAATCGTGGAACACATGAACACTCTTTCGTTATATAATCATTTCAAACCAAAACTGAGAGTCAAAGAACACAAGTGCAAGTTTGAAATATTTATTATTCAATGCAAAGTTCTCAAACGCAGTATCTTGTATAATACCAAAATGCAGATTATAAAAATCAGAGTCAGCAGCATAGTCACTAATCCATAGTAAGCAAAAGGTGCTAGCATGTTATAATGCAAAATCTATAGAAATCTATAACACCTATATTTCGCGCACCCTATCTAGCATATTATTTTATATCTAAGAAGGTCTCATTCGGGCTTTAGCAGGGCGGCCCCATACCTCTCAATGTCAGTAGGAGCAGATCACATCAACAGCTACCAGCTCTCTTCATGCGCAGCACCAAGTGTGTACGTTCATTCCGTGTAACTCTATCTTAAACCCGCGTAGAGCCCAAAATGTTGGCATCAACATTATTTGTGTTATGTCTAATGTGGTGCGAGGATCAGGCCTCCCAGCAACCTTGTGTTAGGTTAATCTTAGAGTGTGCAGCTCTCAGTGTGCAGACAGTTGTACCAAGCAAAGCTGATAGCATAGAAATAACATATTATTCTCAAATAAACCACCTCACCGCTTCTAGGGTGAAAGCGACAACAACAAGTATGTGTCGTGTGCAAAACTGAAGCCGAAGGAAAAAAGGCTGTTTAAACATGTAATGCACTCATGCTAACTTAACGCAATATATGTAACGAAGTATCCATATGACAAGCTGTTTCCACATGCACTTTTTAACCCATACATCTAGTGAATCAACTGCTCACACATCTATGCACAGAGTCATACACCTCCCAGTCACCCACACACACACACTCAGTCTCCCATACAAATACTTGGGCAACCAATCAATAACCCATATAGTTAGTCATATAGCTACTGATCAACACATGCAGCAGTTTACAGAACAGACATAATGATGCACAAATTAAGACAGTTTAGTCACTAACCCATGCACTCAGTGAGACACATTTAATCACTCACTCATACAGTCAGTCATTTACCTACTAAATCCTTCATCCAGACACTTATACATCCACTCATTCTTCAATATGTAAGACATATTTTAACTTTACAGAAACATACAGTCACTGGATGTTGTCATCAGTGATGTCATCAGTGATGTCATTTGAGATGTCTTCAGTGATGTCATCAGTGATGTCACTGACTATGTCATGAATGATGTAATATGTGACATGATCAGCAGTGGATTGCGGGTGCGCGATATATAGTTAGTGCAACTAACTATATATGCGAATTTCAATGGTTTTGTGTGAGTAAAATAAGGTTTTGTAAATGCTAATTCCTAACTATATATGGTCTATAACCTATGGTTTTTTTCAGTGAATTTTTAAGGTTTTGTAAATGCGAATTCCTAACTATATATGGTCTATAACCTATGGTTTTTTCAGTGAATTTCAATGGTTTTTTAATAGTAAATATCAAAAGCTGTAAAATGTATTCTATTAAAGGAAAAATATATTTTATATGTATTTAATATAATTTTTTTAGGTATATACATTTTTTGAGAGAACGAATTTATCAACTATCATGCTGAAGAAGAGTGTGGGGAAAAAAAACCAAAGAGGAGGACTAAGAGGAAAGAACAATCAGTTCAAAAATACAATTGCTTTAAAGCATGAAGTGCTTTTTCACACATTTACATTTAAATAACCCATATTAGAACATACAAAATATCTACAGAGGAGACGGTGTATATTGAATTTTAGACTCTTCATTGGTACCTACATGTTGGTACTTACATCAACCACACAACACAAAAGCTCTATTCAGAGCTACCCTACCTCAAAGCACTCTAAAATAATATTTTACTACTTCCCTTGATTTTCCCCTTGGTACGCTTTCCGGAACGCTACCCGGTGCGCGGACCGGGCGCTAACCGTGCGAAAATATGAAAAAAAAAGTTGGTTTTTTTTACATATATGGGCCTCCTCAGCCACCCTCAGAAAACCTAGGGGGTCATGATATGTCTCCCGTGCCCCCTTATACCCATTCCCAACATTGTTTATCCTCCATCTTGTGACTAAATTCGTCCGAAACACAAGATGGCGGACTCCCGTTACGCTACCGGTGAGCTACCCGGTTCGCGTACCGGGTAGCGCTTCCACCGCGAAAAATCGAAAAAAAATGTATTTTATTTTTTTGCCCCGCGGGGCCCTTTAATAGCCCCCACATCAATCCTAGGGGTCAGGAGGGGTCTACCTTGCCCCTTTCATTCATTTCCCCCTTAGTTTATTTCCACCTCTTGTCTCTCGATCCTACCGAGAGACAAGATGGCGGCCGCTCCGGACTGTTTAGAATGTTGAGAGCCACCGGAGAGCCAATCCGCTTCTCCTCGCGAAGTTCCGTTACACGTCTGGTACGCGAACCGGGGCGCTAACCGGGGCGCTGTCACAGATATATATATTTTTTTGAAAGTTAATTTCTCAAAATCCACTGGAGCACATATCTTGAGACCTAGCAAAGGCACATAGGGCAAACAGTCTATACAATTTTGCCAAGTTTCATAGAAATCCATTCAGCCGAGCTAAAAGTGAGTCCAACCGCCCTATGGAAAACTCAATGTTAAAAACACGTTTTGGGACTCCCCTTTTTTCTCGGCCCCCGCTTGACGAAACCCACCCAAACTTCCAGGGGACGCTCAGAAACAAAATGTGCCATTTTCCTGAAAATTTCAGCCAATTCCGTCCATCAACGCCAAAGTTATTCAACATAGAATTTTCAGAAATCCCTATTCAAAAAAATCCTAACTATATATACCTACTGGCGACCGCCAGTAGGTTATATATATATATATATATATATATATATATATATATATATATATATATATATATATATATATGTGTGTATATGTATATAACATTTCTATGGCAAAATGAAACCCCTCATTTTGTTACTTTGCAAATTAAATGTTTTAAGTGTTAACACTTTATTCCAATCAAGATGACTTCAGGTGTGCCATACTTTTGTCATAAGTACGACTGTTAGCGCTCTAGTTGTTCTTTAGAACACTCTGGGACATTCTGTCACTGGGCTATAGTTGGGCTACATCTGGCTGATATTTGGGCTACATTTGTTTTTTTTTGTCCCTGGTGGCCATCTTTGGGCTACATTGGGCTACATTTGGGCTCTAACATATATATATAGCCCAATGTAACCCAATATATATTTTTCAAAGTTAATTTTCGTAAAAACCACTGGAGCATATATCTTGAGACATAACAAAGGCACATCGGGCTACCAGTCCCTACAATTTTGCCAAGTTTTGTGGAAATCCATTCAGCCGTTCGAGCTAAAAGTGAGTCCAACCACCCTATAGAAAACTCAATGTTAAAAACACGTTTTGGGACCCCCTTTTTTCTCGGCCCCGCTTGACGAAACCCCCCCAAACTTTCAGGGGACGCTCAGAAACAAAATGTGCCATTCTCCTGAAAATTTCAGCCAATTCCGTCCATCAACGCCAAAGTTATTCAACATAGAATTTTCAGAAATCCCTATTCAAAAAAATCCTAACTATATATACCTACTGGCGACCGCCAGTAGGTAATACATATATATATATATACATATATATATATATATATATATAATATATATATATATATAAATATATATATATATATATATATCTATATATCTATATATCGAAATATATATATATATATATATATTACCTACTGGCGATAGCCAGTAGGTATATATAGTTAGGATTTTTTCTCTATGGAACTTTTGAAAATTCTATGTCTAATAACTTTGGCGTTTGTGGACGGAATTGGCTGAAATTTTCAGGAAAATGGCACATTTTGTTTCTGAGCAGCCCCTGAAAATTTGGGGGGGGGTCGTCAAGGGGGGGCCGAGATAAAAGGGGGGTCCCAAAACGCGTTTTTCCCATTCATTTTTCCATAGGGCGGTTGGCCTCACTTTTAGCTCGAACGGCTGAATGGATTTGCACGAAACTTGGCAAAATTGTAGGGACTGTTAGCCCGATGTGCCTTTGCTAGGTCTCAATATATGTGCTTCAGTGGATTTTGAGAAATTAACGTTTAAAAAAAGATATATATCTGTAACAGCGCTCCGGGCAGCGCTCCGGTTCGCGTACTTTTCGTGTAACGGAACTTTGCGATGCGAAGCTGATTGGCTCTCCGGTGTCTGTCAACATTCTAAACAGTCCGGAGCGGCCGCCATCTTGTCTCTCGGTAGGATCGAGAGACAAGAGGAGGCCAAAACAAAGGGGGAAATGAAGGAAAGGGGCAAGGTAGACCCCTTCTGACCCCCTAGGATTGATGAGGGGGATATTATAGAGCGACGCGGGGCCCAAAAAAAAAAAAATTCTGATTTTTTCGCCGTAGAGACGCGTCTTGGTACGCGAACCGGGCAGCTAACCGGGCAGCTAACCGGGAAGCTAACCGGCAGTGTAACCGGAGTCTGAGGAGTAGCTGATTGGCTGTCAACATTGTAAACAGTCTGGAGCGGCCGCCATCTTGTCTCTCTGTGGGATCGAGAGACAAGAGGTGGAAAAAAAAAAGTTTAAATGAAGGAAAGGGGTAAGGTAGACTCCTCCTGAACCCCTAGGATTGATGAGGGGGCTATTAAAGTTCCCCGCGGGGCAAAAGAAAAAAAAAATTGCGATTGCGGTTTTGTTTGCGCTGCAGAGACGATTTGTCACGGTTATGCGATGCATCATGAGGCGTCTCACGGGCTACGTGATACGTCACGTAATAAAGAATATATTTTACAGCTATAGATATTAGCTTTTAAAAAACCAATGAAATTCACTGAAAAAACCATAGGTTATAGACCATATATAGTTAGGGATTAGCATTTACAAAACCTTATTTTACTCGCATAAAACCATTGAAATTCCATATATAGTTAGTTGCACTAACTATATATCGCGGACCCGCAATCCACTGCTAATGATGTCACATATTACATCATTCATGACATGGTCAGTGGCATTACTGATGACATCACTGATGACATCTCAAATGACATCACTGATGACATCTCAAATGACATCACTGATGACATCAATGACATCTCATTTGACATTATTGATCACATCACTGATGATATCATTTATGTGATAATACAATGAACATCTTCAGACTGTAATATAACCTTAGATACACTCAGTGTAAACAGACACTCACAGACTGTCACACATCCATGGAGTTACTCACACACCTAGTCAGTCATGCAAAGAATCAATCACACCTCCATTTCCTCAACTATACAGTTATACACACCTTACTTATTCAAACATATACTAACACATATTTAGTCTCTTATACAATCCCTGATACAAGATCACAATGATCCATACAGCCACTCTCACATTCACTGGCTCTTATGTTCAGTTATTTATATATGTCAATTCTCACATGGACTGTGTTTTACATATGTACTTACTTTGACATGTAGCACTGAGATATCCATTCACTCACCAATACACTCATGCACACAGTCAACTGTCCATACAGCTGTTTCTACATGCACTTTTGAACCCATACACCTAGGGAATCAACTGCTCACACATCTATGCACAGAGTCATACACCTCCCAGCCACCCACACACATACTCAGTCTCCCATGCAAATACTTGGGCAACCAATCAATAACCCATATAGTTACTGATATAGCTACTGATTTAAACATGCAGCAGTTTACAGAACAACAGACATAATGATGCACAAATTAAGACAGTTTAGTCACTAACCCATGCACTCAGTGAGACACATTTAATCATTCTCTCATACAGTCAGTCATGCACCTACTAAATCCTTCATCCAGACACTTATACATCCACTCATTCTTCAATATGTAAGACATATTTTAACTTTACAGAAACATACAGTCACTGGATGTTGTCATCAGTGATGTCATTTGAGAAGTCATCAGTGATGTCATCAGTGATGTCACTGACCATGTCATGAATGATGTAATATGTGACATCATTAGCAGTGGATTGCGGGTCCGCGATATATAGTTAGTGCAACTAACTATATATGGAATTTCAATGGTTTTATGCGAGTAAAATAAGGTTTTGTAAATGCTAATCCCTAACTATATATGGTCTATAACCTATGGTTTTTTCAGTGAATCTATATATATATACATATCTATATATATATTCACTGAAAAAACCATAGGTTATAGACCATATATAGTTAGGAATTAGCATTTACAAAACCTTAATTTACTTGCACAAAACCATAGAAATTCGCATATATAGTTAGTTGCAATAACTATATATCGCGCACCCGCAATCCACTGCTGCTGATGTCACATATTACATCATTCATGACATGGTCAGTGACATCACTGATGACATCACTGATAACATCCAGTGACTGTATGTTTCTGTAAAGTTAAAATATGTCTTACATATTGAAGAATGAGTGGATGTATAAGTGTCTGGATGAAGGATTTAGTAGGTGCATGACTGACTGTATGAGAGAATGATTAAATGTGTCTCACTGAGTGCATGGGTTAGTGACTAAACTGTCTTAATTTGTGCATCATTATGTCTGTTGCTCTGTAAACTGCTGCATGTGTTAATCAGTAGCTATATGAGTAACTATATGGGTTATTAATTGGTTGCCCAAGTATTTGCATGGGAGAGTGAGTGTGTGTGTGGGGGTGGCTGGGAGGTGTATGACTCTGTGCATAGATGTGTGAGCAGTTGATTCACTAGATGTATGGGTTCAAACGTGCATGTGGAAACAGCTGCATGGGCAGTTGACTGTGTGCATAAGTGTATTGGTGAGTGAATGGATATCTCAGTGCTACATGTCAAAGTAAGTACATATGTAAAACACAGTACGTGTGAGAGTTGACATATATAAATAACTGTGATAAAGAGCCAGTGAATGTGTGAGTAGCTGTATGGATCATTGTGAACTTGTATCAGGGATTGTATAAGAGAGTAAATATGTGTTAGAATATGTTTGAATTAGTAAGGTGTGTATAACTGTATAGTTGAGGAAATGGAGGAGTGATTGATTCTTTTCATGACTGACTAGGTGTGTGAGTAACTCCATGGATGAGTGACAGTCTGTGAGTGTCTGTTTACACTGATTGTATCTAAGGTTATATTAGAGTCTGAAGAGGTTCATCGTATTATCACATGAATGATATTATCAGTGATGTGATCAGTAATGTCAAATGAGATGTCATCAGTGATGTCATCAGTGATGTCATCAGTGATGTCACTGACCATGTCATGAATGATGTAATATGTGACATCATCAGCAGTGGATTGCGGGTGCGCGATATATAGTTATTGCAACTAACTATATATGCGAATTTCTATGGTTTTGTGCGAGTAAATTAAGGTTTTGTAAATGCAAATTCCTAACTATATATGGTCTATAACCTATGGTTTTTTCAGTGAATTTCAATGGTTTTTTAATAGCAAATATGAAAAGCTGCAAAATGTCAAGTACGTGGTAGGTAAAAACATTTTCGTATTTATGCACGCTGCCCCCCCCTTCTCTTTTCTTTTAGGAGTATTCTCTCTTTGCAGATAATGAAGGGTAGGTAACGTAAGCCTTTGCCCCCGTTGTAACCCGTCGTGCCTGCTTCCCTCTACATTTGATTGATTGTTATCCAAGCATTTACTGTTTTAGAATTGGGTGCTCTCATGCTGACGCCAGCTTCAATCAGAAACATCCAGAAACACTGTAGACTACCAATTCGATCAGTTCCGGTGGAGCCCCAACGTGACCCGGTAGAGAAGAACTTGCCCTCCCCTCTTTGACTGATTGTTCTTGTTGCCTGTCCCTTCTCTTGTCATTTAACAGAACTTTTTGGACTGCTGAAAGGGGTTGTATTCCGACCGCTGGTTGGTGGAGACATTTTGACTATATTCTGGACCTGCGTTGTCGCGTAATGCGTCATATGACGCGCCGCGTTCGCGCACCCGGAAGTGCTCCGGTGCGCAAGGCGCAGCTTCCCGGAAACGATCCAGAGCGCGGCGCGCAGCGCGTAACGTAAGCATAACAGGTCATGTGACTTGTTAATAAAACTTTTCATTGGTTCATTTTACTTTTGTTATTCTAATGATGAAAGGCTTGGTTATATGACCTAAAAATAACGCTTTTCATTGCTTTCGAACATTTTTTTTTCCCCAAATGATGAAAGCCCCACCTTTTTTTTCTCACTCTGACTTGATATGAAATGAATAGGCTTTTATAGAGCGCAGCGTACACTCCATGGAGCATCTTGGCGCTAGACATCACTGTCCCGAAAAGGAGGGGGGAGATGCTGATTAAGATTGATCATAGAGGGGGAGAAAAAGGGTCGATAATTAGAGCGTAGGGTTAGATTAACGCTAAGCAGAGTGAGTCTGCGGCCTTGAAGATCCATGTTTTAAGCGTTTTACGAAACAGTTTCTCGGAATGGATCAAGCGCATTTGTGGTGGGAGCTTGTTCCAGGCTTTGGCTCCTAGTACTCCGATGGATTTTCCACCTTTTGTGGTTAGTCTGAATTTGGGGACTGCAAGTAGGTTTAGGTTGGATGATCTGAGTGAACGGGAAGGAGTGTATCTTCCAAACCTTTGGGACAGGTATGTCGGTCCCGACTGGTGGTAGGCTCTGAACGTGATGAGTAAGATTTTAAATAGCACTCTTTTGTGGATGGGTAACCAGTGCAGGGTTTTAAGTGCTGTTGAAGCAGATGATTTCCTGGGTAGTCTTAGCACCAGGCGGGCGGCGGCGTTCTGAACCATCTGCAGAACAGCTCTGTTAGAGCCTGCATAGATGCTGTTGCAGTAATCTAAGCGGGATGTGATGAGGGCTACTGCTACAGTCTTTCTGGCTGTCAGGGGAAGTAGGTCGAAGAACCTTCTAAGACCTTTGATGATATTGAAGCAGGACCCTGCCACTGTACCTGCTTGTTGCTTAAAGGATAGGGCTTCATCAAACCTTATCCCGAGGTTGCGGGCCGACGTGATGGTGTTTGGTGGGACTTCGGCGTCTTGGGGCCACCAGTTGGTGGGGGAAAAAAGGTTATTTTGGCCAAAAGGGAGGATTTCAGTTTTACCTGAATTGAATTTGAGATGGTGAGTTCTCATCCATTCAAAGGTTGCAGTGAGACAGTTCCTTAGATTTTCCTCTGCTTTGGTAGAGTTGTTATCCAGTACTAGGATGAGCTGGGTGTCGTCAGCGTAAGATATCGTGCTGATGTTAAAGGATGTGATGAGTTCAATCAGGGGGGTCATATAAAGGTTGAATAGAACAGGGCTCAGGCTTGAGCCTTGTGGTACCCCTGTTTTTATGGTTTTTTCATCCGAGCAATAGTTTCCTAGTATGGTGACTTGTCTCCTATGGCTTAGGAAGTTTTTCAGCCATTCGAGGGCGGTTCCTGCTAGCCCTGATTCTGTCAGGCGGCCTATCAACACGGGGTGTGAGACCGTATCAAAGGCCGCCGACAGATCGAGCAGGATCAGGACGGCCTTTTTTCCTTGGTCCAGTGCCATCTTGAGGGTCTCTACTGTATGTAGAAGGGCTGACTCCGTGGAGTGTTTTGCCCTGAAACCAGCCTGGTTTGGGTGAAATAGGTGGTTTTCCTCTAGATGTTTAGTCAACTGTTTATTTACTGCTGCTTCGGTCAGTTTAAACAGTAGTAGAAGCAACGAGATGGGGCGAAGGTTGGAGAGGGTGGTGGGATCAGGTAGGGGCTTTTTCTGCAGAGGTTTTACTGCAGCGAGTTTCCATTCAGATGGAATGGAGGCAGTGGCCAGAGAGGAATTTATGATTGAGTTTATAGCTGGATTTACCGTGTCCACCAAGGTGTGGAGCAGCAGTGGGGGGCACGGGTCAAAAGGGGAGCCTGATTTACTGGAGAGAATTGCTAGTCGGGATTCGTCGAGACTGATGGGAGTAAAGGTTTTCAGCTGAGGTTTATTGTCGGTTGGTCGTATTGCAACGTAAGGGGGGGGTTCAGGAGGGTCTGGGAAGTCTATGGTAAGTTTTAGTATTTTCTGTTCGAAATAGTTGGCTATGTCGTTACAGAGAGCCAGTGAGGGTGGTATCTCTTGCCTGAGAATTCTGGGGTTCATGACAACAATTTTGAAGATCTGTTTCTGATTGTTGTTGGACAGATTAATGATTTGAAGAAAATGGTCTTTTTTGGCGTTTTTTTTATCATAGAATGATATTGTTTCCTAGCGATTTTATAGGCAAGAGCTTCCTTTGGATCATAGTTCTGGCGCCATTTCTTTTCGAGGGTTCTGACCTCTGTACGTTTGATTTTTAGCTCAGGGGAGAACCAGGGTGCTGATTTTCTGTTCTGTTTTTTTCTTACTTTTTCTGAGTTAGCCGGACCGCAGCAGTCTGAGATCCAGTTACAAAAAATGTTGTAGTCGGTTTCTGTGTCTCCAGTCAGAGACGGTTTAGATTTCTCTGCAGTGAGCTGAAGATTGGGTGAGCTGGCAAGCTTCTTCCAGTCTTTTTGCATTGGGACGTCGATTTTTAAGTTGGCAGTATTAGATATTTTCTTGTTGGTGGTTAGTTTGAAAGGAATTAGCCAATGTTCGGTCCAGGTTTGGATCAGGGGGTTTTCGACAGTTAGGGTTTTGATATTGCTGCAGATGCAGTCTAGTACATGGCCTGCTTTGTGCGTGGGCATTTTGGTCAATAATTCCAGTCCCAGGATATCGGTTAAGTCGTTGAGCCATATAGTATTGGGGTCGTTGGGTTTGTCTAGGTGGAAATTTAGGTCGCCCAAGACTGTAAAATTTGCATATTTCAGGGTTAAAGCACTAAGTGCGTCTTCGAAGCTTTCGAAGAAGCCGTTTTGGGGTCCTGGGGGGCGGTAGATGAGGGCTCCCGCGAAGGTGTTTTCCTCATTTAGCTGGATGCAGAATCCCATGCTTTCTGCCCCTTTTACGTCCGAGAGTTCGAAGGTAGTGCATTTCAGAGAGTCTCGATGGATGATGGCTAAGCCACCTCCTCTCAGTTCTTGTCTGTCGGTCCTCTGAATGAGGTATCCTTGGGGGACGGTTTGGGCTATGATCGGGTTGCACCATGATTTTAGCCATGTTTCGGTTATGAAGAGCATGTCAATGTCGTTCTCCGTAATGAGGTCATGAATGTGCTCCCCATTTTTACAAATAGACCTAGCATTGATCAAGGCTCCTCGGAGAGAGGTCGCGTTATTCATGTTGGGTGACTGTTTTTCCGGGGTGAGGAGAGTTCTGCAAAGGTAGCAGCATGTGGGTCCTAACCACGTCTCGGCATTGATCATGTTGAGACAATGATTTTCGTTGTGATTTAGGGCAAGTAAATCATCTCGGGTATAGGTAGATATTTGATTTGTACGTACCTTAGGTTGGGCAGCGTGACCGGCCCTGGGCCCGGCCGTGGCACGGACGGGCACAGACGGGCTTGCCTTAGGCGCACCTTCGGCACGCAAACGGCGCTCCCGCTGCGCTCGTCCGCTGCGCTTCCGGTGACAGCACATGATGTAGAGGGTAGGGGGGTGTGGCCTTCAGGGGGCGTGGCCTCAGTCCTCGCCGAGATTGGCGTTTTTGTCCGAGATAAGTTCGGTTACGAGACAGCGATAGTTCCGCTGCTCGCTGTGAAATTACAAAAGGTGAGTGCCCTGGCGCTTTGCTAGCGCGTGGTAAGTTTTTAAAATCAACAGGTTATTTCGTGACACAAAAATAAGTTTTAACAGTTCTAAAAGCTCCCGGCTTCCGCCTCAGGAGTGAGCGATTGTCTGACTTAGGCGCTAGTGGTCAGCGCTTTAAGTACTGCGACAGGGGGGCGTGGCCTTCAGGGGGCGTGGCCTCAGTCCTCGCCGAGATTGGCGTTTTTGTCCGAGATAAGTTCGGTTACGAGACAGCGATAGTTCCGCTGCTCGCTGTGAAATTACAAAAGGTGAGTGCCCTGGCGCTTTGCTAGCGCGTGGTGAGTTTTTAAAATCAACAGGTTATTTCGTGACACAAAAATAAGTTTTAACAGTTCTAAAAGCTCCCGGCTTCCGCCTCAGGAGTGAGCGATTGTCTGACTTAGGCGCTAGTGGTCAGCGCTTTAAGTACTGCGACAGGGGGGCGTGGCCTTCAGGGGGCGTGGCCTCAGTCCTCGCCGAGATTGGCGTTTTTGTCCGAGATAAGTTCGGTTACGAGACAGCGATAGTTCCGCTGCTCGCTGTGAAATTACAAAAGGTGAGTGCCCTGGCGCTTTGCTAGCGCGTGGTGAGTTTTTAAAATCAACAGGTTATTTCGTGACACAAAAATAAGTTTTAACAGTTCTAAAAGCTCCCGGCTTCCGCCTCAGGAGTGAGCGATTGTCTCTGGGTCCTTTGTAAAGCAAAGGACCCAGATGCATTTACAGTTTATCACTAACAATGTTCCAGGCTAATGTATTCTCACGGGAAATTTACAACTGTCCTGCAAGTAAAATATTCCTTTTTCGAGAAAAAGGGCGTTTCTTCGTCCCATGAGGGAGCCGTTGAGCAAAAGAGGCTCGGCCTGCTGTCTTAGTCGCTGATAGGCATGAATGTCAGATTCTTATCGATCACTTTATGTTGCAGGAGTAGAAAACACAACAGCCCTTGACCATTTTTCTTTACTGCGTTCCTGCGTATTATACCTTTTAACAGTCATGTAATTGGACTGCTTTATTTCACTTGCCTTTTACTGATTCGAAAACAGTGGCTATTATTCAAAACTTTACCAATGTAGGTACTACTACCATGTTTTTTTTTAAAAACGTTTATTGTGAAAATGTCAGTATACAAATACGGGCCTATAACCACGTGGGCCGGCCACGGAGCAAACTGGAATCGTATATGATGAGGGAACATTTACACTGTAGAAGAACGTAACGGGCGACCCATTAGGTTGCAAGAACTAAGGTGTCTAACATTTGCGGAATCGGTGGACGTACATTTTATAATTAAAGTACGACAGGGCCAGTTACAATAAAATTATCTAGATATACATTTGCGGGCAAGTACCATGGGTGACGTTAATTCGAACTTTCAATAGTACAGTAATCAATAACACATCAGAACTTAATATCAATAGGGATGTCCAAATGTTCAATCAATTCTCGTCCCTGCTCGCCATGTGCTTCAAAACTGCATACGTATCTCGTGATATCAAGGTTGGGCAACCAGTACACAACAAGGAGTTACGAGTCCCATTTATACCGGCGCCATTTTGGGCGCGGCCGGGCAGGTCCAGGATATAGTCAAACATAACAAATGAGGCTGACGTCTCTGAAGCAGTTGACGCACAGCAGGACATAGCAAATAAACATGAAGTCTCTGAAGCTGTTAACTCACTGCAGGACAAAACAAGTGAACCTGAAACCTCTGGAAAAATTGTCGCTCAGAAGAACAACACACAAAACTCTGTAGTGTCTGAGGAAAGTAAAACAGAGAAGGGCACTGTAGTTTCAGACACACTTAACACTAATGACTTAACAAAGATATCGTCTGTCTATGAAGCAGCTGTCATGTTCACAGAATTGACAAAGAAGTGTGCAGACACCAATGCTATTAAGAAACACAAGGAAATCCCTAACGCATCAGCATTCTCGGAAGAGGTTGACACAGATGACATCTTAAGGAACAAAGAAAGACAAATTAAGGATGAGGAAGTTGTCACTTTAGTTTTTTCATCAGCTAGCGACAGCAACAAACACATTGTAATGGAGATTAGAGAGGCTACGGATGGGTGAATAAATTATCAAAAGAAATGGCGACTCCCCCCTTTAGCAGATAAGCTAAATCTTTGCGAAATTTGGGCATAAAAGTTATATTATTGGAAGTAGATGGTTATAGTTCTGGTCAATTTCCATTCAGAGTGTCCTACACAGCACCACTCTAGGTAAACACTACTTTATGTAAAACCTGGGACATAGCACTCATTGGAATGTTTGTGATCTTTCCTGTTAAGTTGCATCATAAGTTATTTTAACCATTCCATATAAAGTCATGCATAAAAATGAATACACAGACACAAATAACATGTGTATCCAAAAACAAAATACAGATTTCGGCCTTATTTATTGGATCTAGTTTTCAAAGGCAAATTTCTGTGGAAAACATGCACATTAAGGGTTGCCTTTCCTTAAACCTTTGTTTTTTAAATAAAATTGGAAGAAACAAAAAGTCTTCCCTTCCATAAATAACCCAAGACTTTTATTTTGTTATGGCAAGGGAAGGAAATAGAGAATAAACTATAGTTGGTCACCATGGGGTTTAAAGAAGGGATGGTTCTTCACCAGATTAGATATTTACCCAGACCCTCATTCTCCAATGTGATGAACTAGGCTAAAATTCTTCTGGTGCCTGCACCCTGTCACAGAATATCACCCCAAAACATGGAAGCGCCCAAACACCAGATTGAGTTGAACCCCACAGTAAGCCTTATTTCTTCAGGGCCTCAGAATTTCTTTTGCTTTGCTCATGGAAATTGTGGGATATAGGAGAGATAAGGTGTCACCATTAAGAAAGGGTAGTATTTAAATTTGCATATCAATTATGTTTAACCTTTTAGACATATGATATGCTAGCTTGAACTTATGCTTTACATTTGAAGCCGAATTCAACAGCTTAAGTAAGTAGGTTTTCGTAGTTGTAACTTTAAAGGGTGATCTAGCAAGCTGTAAAGATTTTCTAAAACAGTGGAGCGTGTTTAGTTTTTTAATGTACATGTTTATGAAACGATTACACAAATGAAACATTTGTGAGTTTTAAATTTCCGGAGAAGTATAATTCACCAATAGTTTTCTCTGTAGATGTTTTTCCATTAACAATCCCAGTTCTCGGTGCCATCCGGATCTCGTCGCGTTGTGCTGCCTTCGGCGTACTGTAGCAGCAAGAGTGACCGCAACTCAGCTGGACACGCCGTCTTTCGGCGCAGCATTGTAGGATGGCCACACCAGTGCGGCAACTTGCTGGACACCACCTCGGTGCCATCCGGATCTCGGTGCGTTGTGCTGCCTTCGGCCTACTGTAGCAGCAAGTGCGGGCGCAACTCGGCTGGAAGGCGAGTGAAACGCTAAGGGGCGCCGCACTGCACATGAGGTGCCTCCACCTGGGGAGGCGGAAGAAGGCCGTTCGCGCCGCCTCCCCCCGGGCACCCCACGCCGTCTTTCGGCGCAGCATTGTAGGATGGCCACACCAGTGCAACTTGCTGGACACCACCTCGGTGCCATCCGGATCTCGGCGCGTTGTGCTGCCTTCGGCCTATTCGCACATCGGTCCGCTACTGACGCCGCCTCATGGGCCAACGGGTTTTGTATGCTTTTTATAACCCATAGCTGCATAACAGGTCATGTGACTTGTTTATAAAACTTTTCATTGGTTCATTTTACTTTTGGTTTCCTAATGACGGAAGGCTTGATCATATGACCTAAAAATAACACTTTTCATTGGATTAAAAGATTTTTTTTTCCCAAACGATGAAAGACCCACCTTTTTTTTTCTCACTCGGCAATCAAAAAAGGTTCCGTTAGATGACAATAGAGGGGACAGGCAACAAGAACCATCACTCAAAAAAGGGAAGGGCAAGTTCTTCCCTACCGGGTCACGTTGGGGCTCCACCGGAACTCATCGAATTGATAGTCTACAGTGTTTCTGGATGTTTCAGACTGAAGCTGGCGTCAGCATGAGAGCACCACCATCTCGTAGCTCCGTCGTGGCCATTCCGCAAGCAATCATGGCAGCCGCTCCCCACCGGAAGCCTGCGGGAGTCGGCGGCCCCCAAGACTTTTGTAGAATCTTCAAGGCTGAGGGGACGCTTTCGAGAATGGAGCCAAAGCCCTAGCAGACAAGCGTCCGAGTTCCAAGGTGTCCCAGGGCCATTTTAGTGGACCAGGCCCAAATCCGAAGAGCCGGCCGCCATTTTAAGAGTCCTGTGGCAGCCGCCTATCGCTGCACCGCAAGAGTGGGAGCAACTCAACTACATGGTGAGCGAGACGCTGTAGCCGCAAGAGCGGGCGGTAAACAGCTGAATGGCGGATGAGGCACAGTGTAGCAAAAGCGGGCGGAATGGCAACTGAAACGGTAAAGGGGCGCCCCACTACAGCAGACGAGCCTCCACCTGGGGAGGCCCATTCACGCCGCCTTACCCCCCCACCGGGGCGCCCCACACCGTTTTTCGGAGCAGCATTGTAGGATACCAAAACCAGTGCGGCAACTTACAAGACATCACCTGGGTGCCGTCCAGATCTCAGCGCGTTCTGCTGCCTTGGGACTATTCGCACAACAGACCGCTACTGACGAGGCACAGTGCAGCAAAAGCGGGCGTAAAACCGCTGAATGGCAAGTGAAACGCTAAAGGGGCGCCCCACTACAACAGACGAGCCTCCACCTGGGGAGGCCTGTTCACGCCGCCTCCCCATCACCCCCCCCCCCCCCGGGGCGCCCCACGCCGTTTTTCGGAGCAGCATTGTAGGATACCAAAACCAGTGCGGCACCCAGGTGACATCACCTGGGTGCCGTCCAGAACTCAGCACGTTGTGCTGCCTTGGGACTATTCGCACAACAGACTGCTACTGACCATTGTTGCTTCTGTTTTAATACAAAATGTTTTAAGGTGTTTACTGTTTTTGTTGCGATGTATATATTTATAAGTTATTAAAGTGTTATAATCCTACTACTTTGTTGGAGTGCTATATATTTTTAATGTGACACATAATTGTGAAGACTTTGATGTACAAAAAGGCATCCCTGGAATCTTCCGATTGAGGCTTGGTCCCACACACCCTCACAGTGAGAATCCCCTCCCCAATCACAATACAGGATGGTTATCAGATAGTAGGAACGTGTGTGGTCTGACGGATCTCATCGCGTGGGGGTCTTGATCTACTGTAACTCTTTTGAAGAGGGGTGATTCTTTACAGTTGAGGCCATAAACTACATCCGCAGGGCTACGTGATAGCCTGGGACCGGCCTGGACAATCAGACACAAAGGAAGAGGAATGTCAGAGGGTGCGGTAGTGAATAGGGTGAAAGGGTGGTGTCGGGCGGGCACAGGGTGTGATTCTCAGGGAAGAGCAGCGCAGATGGGGGGAGGTTTATGGCCCATGCATAAGACAGAGAGCGGGGGTGACCAGTGCGTGGGGGAGAGGCTTGCGAGGGTGGGGAGCCATGCCGAGGATCGGCGGCGTGCAGAGAGTGGGTCTGGTCAAGGCATCTAAAATGGCTGCCGTGCACGACAAAAGTGTGGCATTGGAAAAAAAGCAAGATGGCGCAGACAATGTTTATCAATACGAATTAATTTATAACAATTATTTTTAACAATATATTTACTCGCAGTGTCAAAATGGCGGTCAACACTTCCTGATTTCCTTCGAATCGAACGTTAATAGACGTCACGATCGGCGGCGTGCAGAGAGTGGGTCTGGTCAAGGCATCTAAAATGGCTGCAGTGCACGACAAAAGTGTGGCATTGGAAAAAAAGCAAGATGGCGCAGACAATGTTTATCAATACGGATTAATTTATAACAATTATTTTTAACAATATATTTACTCGCAGTGTCAAAATGGCGGTCAACACTTCCTGATTTCCTTCGAATCGAACGTTAACAGACGTCACGCAGCAAAAAAAAAAAAAGAAAAAACGCTCACGCGCAGCCGCTGGAAGACAAGTATCAACATATATGAGCCTCCTCAGCCACCCTCAGAAAACATAGGGGGTCAGGATACGTCTCCCGTACCCCCTTGTACCCATTTCTCACATTGTTTTCCCTCCATCTTGTAATTTAATTAAATCGAAACACAAAATGGCGAATTCCCGATTCGCGTCCCCGTTCACTACCAGGTTCGCGAACCGGAAAGCGCTTCTACCGCAAAAAATCAATATTTTTTTTTTTGCCCCACGGGACCCTTTAATAACCCCAACATCATTCCTAGGGGGTCAAGAAGGGTCTACCTTGCCCCCTTTCATTAAATTCCCCCTTCGTTTTTCTCCTCTTCTTGTCTCTCGATCCTACCGAGAGACAAGATGGCGGCCGCTCCGGACTGTTAAGAATGTTGACAGACACCGGAGAGCCAATCAGCTTCGCTTCGCCAAGCTCCGTAACGCGAAAAGTACGCGAACTGGTGCGCTATCCGGGACGCTGTCACAGATATATCTGTTTTTTTAAACGTTAATTTCTCAAAATCCACTGGAGCACATATATTGAGACCCAGCAAAGGCACATCGGGCTAACAGTCCCTACAATTTTGCCAAATTTCGTGCAAATCCATTCAGCCGTTCGAGCTAAAAGTGAGGCCAAACGCCCTATGGAAAACTCAATGTTAAAAACGCGTTTTGGGACCCCCCTTTTTTCTCGGCCCCCCCTTGACGAAACCCCCCCGAATTTTCAGGGGCTGCTCAGAAACAAAATGTGCCATTTTCCTGAGAATTTCAGCCGATTCCGTCCACAAACGCCAAAGTTATTAGACATAGAATTTTCAAAAGTTACATAGAGAAAAAATCCTAACTATATATACCTACTGGCGACCGCCAGTAGGTAATATATGTCTATATCTATATCTATATCTATATTTATATATATATATATAAAGTTTTATATAGCGCCAGCTAGACCCGGGGGTATCAGAGCACTTTATATACACAAAGGAAAAGAAAAAGTTGCACTACATCGTGGGACAAGAGGATGTATAAAATATATAAGCAAAGACATCACACTTAAATATACATTGAAGGAGTGAAAAATGCAGGTGGTTGAAACAGTCAGATAAACCCCCTCCTTGAAAGTCTGAGCGAGAGGGGAGACCATTAGTCTGTTAATGCCTGGGGTGGTTGAATTGGTCAGAGAGGTATTGGTTGAGGAGCAGTAGTTTCAACTCCTTTTTGAAGCGAGGGAAGGAGGGGTTGCATTTTATAAATCAGAGTTGATTTCTGTTTAACCATTGTATTTTCTCTCGCCTAAATAGGAACCATATTTCCTTGTTGTGCTTCCCATTCTTGGGTTTTTAATGTATGTGCTCTAAAGTTATTATTATTATTAATAATGAGTTTTATATCGCGCCTGGTTACCCTTGGGCATCCCCGCGCTCATCCAGAGAGAAACGCCAAAACAAGAGACACAGGAATTAGGCAGGGAACAGATGAGTTTTTAAAAGTTTGCGGAAACCTAAGAAGCTCATTTCCGAGCGCAAGTACAGAGGAAGAGAGTTCCACAGTGAGGCCACATTTATGGAAAATCTTCTGCCACCGGTTCTTGCCTTCCTTACCCTCGTAACTTGCAGCAGGTGTTGATGATCTGAGCGGAGGGCGCGGGAGGCCTTATAGGGTTGAACCATATCCCGTAGGATGGGTGGGCCTTTCCCCTGCAGAATTTTGTGGGCCATACAGAGTGCTTTAAATTTCACCCTCTCTCTGACAAGGAGCCAATGTAGCGCCTTCAGCGCAGGGTGAGCCGACTGACGCCTGGGAAGGTCCATCAGGAGCTTGGCGGCCGCATTCTGCACTTGCTGCAGTTTGTTTAGGGTGGCTTCTGGGGCCCCCAGAAACAGCGCGTTACTGAAATCCAGCCGTGAGATGATGAGCCCCTGGATGAGTAACCTCCTAGAGGCCACTGGGAGGAGTGGTAAGATCTTCCGGGCTGATCGGAGCAGACCGAAGCACACGCCTGCGGTCTTTTTAGCGTGTGTCTTGAAGGAAAGGTCCTGCTCCAACCACACCCCCAAGCGCTTGATCTCCTGTTTGGGGGTGGGTGCTGCTCCGAGACAACTGGGCCAGCTGCTCGGTTATAAGGAGGGAGGGGAGTTCCCCAACATCATCATTTCTGTTTTTGAGCCGTTAAGCTTGAGTGCTGAGCTGCACATCCACGTAAAGATCTTAGCCAAACACGTGTGCAGCCGGTCAGGATGGTAGGCCGACTGGGGAAGCCCTACCACCAACTGAGTATCATCAGCATAGCTGATGATCTTGATACCCAGAGGCAGTACCACACTCTCCAGTGGGGCCATGTAAATGTTAAATAAAGTAGGGCTCAACGATGAGCCCTGTGGCACACCACACTGGAGAGGGACCGATGATGACTTCTCGTGGCCTTCCCATACCTCAAAAGATGTTATCTATTTTGGTTTTAAAGAAGGAGGCAAGTTCTGAACATTTTTCACGTGGATTGTCGTGAATGACCTGAGGTTCGGGAGCTTTCAAGAGTTCTTTGATGACCCTAAACGATTCTTTCGAGGAATTGGCTGAAGAGCCTATTCTCTCCTCAAAGAACACAGATTTCGCTGCCCGGATTGCGGATTTGTAGGTACTAAGAGCCGCCCGATATTCTCTCCGGCTCGTTTCGCTCCAATCTTTCCTCCAGGTCCGCTCCAGCCTCTTGCAGCCCTTCCTCAGTGTTCTCAGCGCAGGTGTATACCAGGCCGCGGACCCAATCTCTTACCCCTGGAGAGTTGTTTCTTCTTGGGGAGGAGTGCATCAAGCGAGTTAGTGAGCCAGATGTTTAAGTTCTCATCAGCAACTAACGGATTAGACCCAGGGCGAGGCCGAGGCGCCTCCAGATGTACCGCCCAGGTGTCCACTGGGAGCCTGGACCATGCTCTTTCCACGGTGTACACCCTGGGAGCTGATGCCACTGGGACATCAAACTGCCACTGGGCAGGCACCAAAAAATGGTCTGTCCAAGGCAGAGCCAATGTAGGTAGTACTTTAAGGCAATCTGAGTTTGAAAATATAGGGTTCAACAAGTGGCCCTTCCCATGTGTGGCACCCGAGTTAGCCAAGTTGATCCCAAATGCTTTAAGATCGCCTTGCAAATCTATTCCCAGAGAGTTGGAGGGGTCATCGAAATGGATATTAAAATCACCCAAAGCTACAAAGTTACCAGTAGAGGAAGCGAGGAGCGCGGTTGTTTCTAAGAAAGAATTAAGAAAATTCCCCAGAGACCCCGGTGGACGATAGACCAGAAGGCCCGCCAAGGACGTAGTAGGTGACAAGCGAAGAGAGAACTGATAGCTCTCGCAATCACTCATCCCTCCGTCCTGAACCTTACACACTAGCGAATCCCTATAAAGGATGGCGATTCCTCCTCCCCGCCCCACAGGTCTGTCCAGATGTGATATAAGAAAGCCTGGAGGAAGTGCTCTCACCATGTCGGGCCTGAGCAGGAGGAAATCCAGGTCTCTGTTAAAAATAACACATCCAACTTGTGGTCCAGAATGAGGGAGTTAATTTCAGTGGCGTGACTGGGTAAAGACCGACAGTTCAACAAAGCTATTGAGAGCACCGATTTGTCAGGGGCCCTATCCTGACCCGCAATACAGGCCCGCAAGGTAGGAACGGAAGTCCGCCCTCGTCGGCAAAACTGCATGTGGTGAGTTTCAAAGACCGCCACGACATGAGTTCCTCCCTCCCATACCCAATACGAATGTGAGGTGGCTCCAGTGGATCGGGCATAAGGACCAGCCCTGGGCCCGTCTGGGCCCGGACGGGCACAGACGGGCTGAACTCTGGCGTAACTCTGGCGTAACTCTGGCGTAACTCCGGCGTAACTCCGGCGTCCCCGCTGCGCGTGGCTGCTGCGCATTAGCATGGCTACCTAAGTATAAAGAATTGTTTACTGATTAGTACTGTATAGCTGATAGGGCAGGACTATGTTTTTAATGATTGTCTGAATAAATGGTATACATAAGAATTTATTTTTACATTTCCTCATTGTTCAGTTACTCTGTAGTGAATGCATCATTGCTCATGTGAGTATGCCTGTTATGTAATATTGCCCAAAGGGGACTTTCTGCTTGACACTTGTCTGTTGCAGACCAGCAAGGTCTGTGGTGCTTCTCCTTTTCAGGGAAGCTGGAGCAAGCCTGGAGCAACCAGGAAAGCAAGTTAAATTCAAGATAGCCTCTTCAGGGGGCTCACCAGCTAACAAGAAAGGAACCGGGAAGACGCGTCGAGCACAAATGTAAAGGCGGGGTCCACGGGACACCCGCAGAGTGAGGGGGCCTGAGCTTCGGTGCAAATGTTGCTCGGGGCTGGGGCTTCTCGTACCCCAGTGCACAACTTACTGAGGCTTCAGGAAAGGAGTTCAGTTAGCAAAATGCAGGATGTCCAAGATGTCTGGTCCCACGTCTCTCGTGTCCACCACGTGTCTCAGCTTTGCTGTGGATGTGGGTCAGGGGCAGAGAAGTCTGGAAGTCCAGTTCTTGAGTTGCAGATTTGATTTGATTTGATTTTGGGATTTCTAAAGCGCGTAGCTACCCATTGGGCGTCCCAGCGCTAACATACAGCTTGACATACCTCCAGTAGGTGGAATTATTTGGGGAACAACCAGGTTTTTAGCAGCCTGCGAAATGCGAGGAGATTGTTTTCTTTCCGTATGTTAAGGGGGAGGCTGTTCCAGAGTCTAGCGGCGTTGTAAGAGAAGCTGCCGCTCCAGAGTCTTCGGGTTTCGACGGGAGCCTTGAAACTGTAGACCAGCGAAGTTGCTGTTGGTGCCTGTTTGCACAGGGTGGTCACTGCTTGACCACAAGGGAGATGTCTTCCGTCTTCCAGTTAGAATGGAATGTCGAAGCTCCAAGATAGGTCTTTCAAAGATTCGTCCAGGATAATCTAAAGTCCTGGGGACACAGCTCCTATACTTATACTAAGAAAGGGGGCTGGATTACCTGGCTAGGTCCCTCCTATGGGAGGACCTGAGAAGGGAGTGGTTACACCCCTTTCCCTTTGTCCAGTTTCGCACCAGAGCTGGGGCTTGAGTGCCCCAGCAACTGGTTTGATCCGGGCTATGCATGGAGCACCTTGTGTGCCCCAGGCAGTGTCTAGATGCATTCACTGAATGCAGCCCTCCCTGCCCCAATACACCTCCCCAGACAGGAAACGTATTGTCCAGTCCGCCCTTGCTGGAGTTTTCCCCAGCATCAGGAGGTCAGACTCGTGTCTGTGGCGGCAGCATCCATTTTGTGATGCTGAGGCTCTGTTTAACTTTCACCGGGTAAAGCAGTAACATACATGTCTTTTGCCTCTGGAATGTTTTGATAAAGCCAAACAAAAGTTAGCATTAACCGCGAGGATTATAATGCACTAAAGAGTATATGGTATGGCTATATCATAGAACAGCTATAAGGAGATGGTTCTGAAAGCTGCAGAGGGTCTCAGCTTATGCCAGAGCACCCTCTCACATAAAACTAAGCACTCTGCCTCCAGGATTTTCAAGGCCTACCGTAGGACTGGCTTATAGGTGTATATGTGTCTATATGTAAAGGTAGATATAGGTATACTATATCTAAGTAAGGGGTGATTACACCACCTTACCCAGGCTGTGTGAACAGGTCAGTGGTGTCAATTTGGAAGGCCAACCAGGGGTGGCACAATACATGCTGCAGCCCCCGGTAGGCCTAGGGTGCACCTATGCCCTGGGTACCTATGGTACACTATACAGGGGTTCACAAGGGTGACCCAGTACCCAATCTGGTATGCACGTAAAGTACATGGTATCAATTTAGAGAGAGAACAGCTGGGCTGTGGGTCTGATTAGCAGGCCCACAGCCACTTTAAAGTCGAAAAACCAGAGAATCACTGCAAAAAGTGGTGGTGACCATAGGAAGCAGACCCTACACTCCTACACCACCAAACACCACCACACACAGCAGATACTGCACCGCCGCTGGAGCAAAGTCACCAAGGACCAGCTAACCACAGCCCACGCCCCCTACCGACCCGCAGACCAAGATGCCGCAGCCTGTAGTCTCAGATAGTGGATCGACGACTGTGCCAGCACTCTCGCCCCCAACAAGAGAGCCAGCCGGTTCACCGAAGACCTCCAGGCCTCCAAGCAAACCTGCCGAAAACTCGAAAAAACCTGGACCTGTGAAAGAACACCGGAAAGCTACAGAGCCCACAAGAACGCCACCTGCAGACACCACCATCTCATCAGATCCGCCAAAAAGACCTCTTTCAAAGACCGCCTAGACAACAACGCACACAACAGCAAAGAGCTCTTCAACATCGTGAATGAACTCTCCAACCCCAGCTCCAACACCAACGACATCCCGTCACAAGACCTGTGCGACTCGCTGGCCACCTTCTTCGTTGCAAGATCGCAGACATCGACGACAGCTTTGACACAGTCACTACCCCGGCAACTGCTGAGACACCCGCCCCTACGACCACCACCCGCACCAACCGACTGCTCGCTTGGACCAACATCAAGGATGACAACACCATCAAGATCATGAACACCATCCACTCCAGATCCCCGGAAGACCCCTGCCCACACCACATCTTCAACAAAGCCAACGCACCCCATCTCCGGAAAACTTTCAACATCTCCTTCGCGACAGCGACCTTCCCGGAGACCTGGAAACACGCAGAGATCAACGCCTTAGTCAAGAAACCCAAGGCAGGCCCCAAGGACCTCAAGAACGTCCAACCCATTTCCCTGCTGCTGGCGAAGGTCATTCGAAAGGCCGTCAACAAACAACTGACCAGCTTCCTCGAGAACAGCATCCTGGACCCATCACAGTCCGGGTTCGACAGCAACCACAGCACCGAAACGGCCCTCATCGCCACCACCGACATCAAGACCCTGCTTGACAACAGAGAAACTGCGGCCCTTAAACTCCTGGACTAGACAGCCGCCTTTGACACGGTCTGCCACCGCATACTACGAACATGCCTCCATGATGCCGGAATCCAAGAGAAGGCCCTGGACTGGACCACCTCCTTCCTCTCTGGCAGAACAGAGCTTCTGCCTCCCCCCCTTCCACTCAGAAGCCACAGATATCATCTGAGGCGTACCCCAAGGCTCATCCCTCAGCCCAACATTGTTTAACGTCTAGTTCAAGTTCGGGAATTTATATAGCGCACTACTCACCCAGAGGGTCTCAAGGCGCTTGGGGAGGGGGTTCATTATTTATCGAACAGCCAGGTTTTAAGTTCTTTTCTGAAGGAGATGTGGTTCTGTGTAAGGCAGAGGTGAGTGGGGAGTGAGTTCCAGGTCTTGGCCGCCAAGTAGGAGAAGGATCTACCTCCCATGGTGGATCTTTGGATACGCGGAACTGTGGCGAGGCCTTGATTGGAGGATCTTAGTTGGCGGGTGGTTGTGTAGAAGGATAGTCGAGTGTTGAGGCAATTCAATTCAATTTCAAAGCTTTATTCGATTATTAAAAACAATCACAAAAGCATACAGTAAAAGATACACAAAATACACATTATATTGGAAACGACAAAAGAACTCATCAGTATCGGGGTTTAAAAAAGATATTAAAACACCAAACTTTTCCTATGCGAAACAGCTTTGAGTAGAAAGGTGGCAGTAAAAAAACAAGTATCCACAGAGTCAAGTGCAAATAATTTCAGGGCTTGGGCTGTAGTATACACAGAGTGTTTTCTAAAAACGGGTCTAAGATAATAGCGGCGAAGGTGCAGATAAAGAGGGCAAATGAGCCCGAATGTTGAGGCATTCGGGCCCTAGTTTGTAGAGGGCGTTGTGTGCGTGGGTGAGGAGACGGAATGTTATTCTCTTGTTGACGGGAAGCCAGTGGAGGTCTTTCAAGTGGCCGGAATGTGATCTTGGCGAGGGAAGTCCAAGATGAGTCTCGCTGATGCGTTTTGGATGCGTTGGGAGTTTTTTCTGTAATTTGGCTGTAATTCCGGCGTAGAGGGTGTTTCCATAGTCTAGTCGACTCGTAACCAGTGCGTGGGTGACAGTCTATCTTGTTTCGGCGGGGATCCAATGGAAGATTTTTTTGAGCATATGAAGTACGTTGAAGCAGGAGGATGAGACGGCGTTGACTTGTTTGGTCATCAAGAGTGAGGAGTCTAGGATGAAGCCAAGGTTATGTGCGTGGTCTGTGGGTATGAGTGCTGAGCCCAGATCCGATGGCCACCATGAGTCGTCCCAGGCAGAGGGAGATGATCCTAGGATGAGCACTTCTGTTTTGTCCGAGTTAAGTTTAAGGCGGCTGTTTTTCATCCATACGGCTACTTCTTTCATGCCTTCGTGAAGGTTGGTTTTGGCGGTGTTGGGGTCTTTGGTGAGGGAAAGGATCAGCTGGGTGTCGTCAGCGTAGGAGATGATGTTCAGGTTGTGTTGACGCGCGATGGAAGCGAGTGGACTCATGTAGACGTTGAAGAGGGTGGAACTGAGTGATGATCCTTTTTTTTTTTTTTTAAATTTTTGAAAACCTTTATTGCACAGTATAATCAAACAAATACGGGCCTACAACCATCCGGCCGGCCTCGACATCTTTTGAAGCACAATAGCAAGCTGTTTGGCGACTCAGTAGCATATCGGAGCAAAGTACAATCAATCTGAGTTACACTGGAAGTATTTGCGCTACCGAGAAGTAGGAGAAATTAAGGTTTATTTTTAAAGTTTATTAAGTATGTCTAAAATAGTAGGAACTAGGAAGGATCAAGGTCCAAACAATCCGTCTAAGACATAAGTGGGCGACTTCCACCAGAGGAAATCCAGCGAGCAGTACAACCTAATCAAATGGCGGCATATGAATAACACAGAAGAGTTAACAAACAGACATAATGTTGCATGCCAGCCACTACCCACCTCACATCGATCCACCCAATGACCCAAGGAAGAAATAAGAGAAGAAAAGAATATAAGAATAAAGAAAAAAATAAGGCCCATAGAAACTGAAACGGACAAAATAAACCCCCCCCCCACCACCCCCCCACCTTACACGCATGCAGAGGCTACGGCCTACCCCCCCCCTAGCAGTGTGTCTGTCGCCCAAAAAAGAGTACCCGAAATACAGAAATAGAAGAAAGAAGGAAAAGAAGAATCACATAAGACCGGAGGAGGGCCAAACGTAGATGAACAAAACAACCAACATGTGTATTCTCGGCCGCCCCTCCCCGGACCCCCAAACCGATGCAGAACCAACGTTTACCTCCCCCGTCTGTCCATCACAGTCCCAGCAATACAAGCAACAGGATGCAAGAAAGGAAAAACATCCTCAACCTTGTCCCTTTCGATCTAGCATGTCGACGAGGTCCAGTTGTATAGCAGCCATCTTGGATGTGATAAGCAAACATAATGACCACAACAGGACAGGGCGCCGTCCACAAAGGTCTGTCCAACTCAAAGCCAAGTGGTCTACGGCTACACAAAAAAGGGCAACACACAGCAGCAATCCTCGAAAGTCAACCGGCCAAAGCAATAGCAGCAACTCCAGGATAAGACAAAGAGACACGCCAGTAGACCACGAAGGAGTTGTTAGACGTGGCGTCCAAAGACGAATCCCCAACCGTTGCACAGGTCCAAGCATCCCATACCTCTTCACAACCTTAACAGGTACCGCGGCGGCATCAATATCTCGTACCTCCAGCGCCTCTATGTACATCTGGGTAGGCAATTCACGGTAGTCGAGCACAGGGTGTGGCGAAGTGCACAGCACACGAAAGGCAGCACGGCCAGTCGAGGGCACTGCGGGCAAAGTGGCATCTAGTCGGCCCCCCCAGGTCCTGGGCATTGTCACATAGGGCAACTCGCAGAATACTCAGGGCGCCCAGAATATCGCTAATCTTCAATGACGCCTCAGGAGAAGAGGATGCTGCAGCCTCCTGCACATGGGGCTCACAATCATAAAGTAGCCCTCGAGGCTGTCCGCCGATATCCATTGCTAGGAGCCGGTCATCCGTCGCCGGTCCGCAGGGCACAGCCACGTCGGGGGCACAGGAGCAGCACAGTCCCTTCCGACTTCGCACACGGTTGCAGTGCAGCGTCAGCCGTAGTAAACACCCTAAATAGTTGCCTGGGATCGTCAGTTCCAAGTGCCGAGCGCTCGGTTAAAAATGGCACCCACCGCAGCACTGGAGGACGAGAAGGCTCTCAAAGCCGTCCACAAGCTGGAGAAAGGATACAATGTATCACTGGCAGCGGTAATATCGTGCGAGCGTGGAGGTTTACAGGACAGGGTGGCTCGCTGCAGCAGGGAATTCAATGCGGCAGCCGCTCCCCGCCGGCCAACCCCACCCTGCCTTCAGTGTCCGCTGTTGTTGTGATCAGGGCCGGCCGTCTTCAAAGAACAAAGACCCGGTCACCGCCATTCAGCGCTGGAAAGTAAGCAAGGACGCCCTGTCGCTTCTGCCGCAGGGAGCACACCGGGGAGCACACCGTTGGAGTCAGGAGCGCCTCCCGGTTCCGACACATCGACGCGATCACAGGATAGCTTGCAGGATCAATAGCTTTTTGGGAGGAAAACGAGAGGGTAGGCGGAGCCGAGGGTTTAGGCGGCCATCATGGTTGCAGGCTAGGCTCCTCCATGAGTGATGATCCTTGTGGTACACCGCAGATGACTTCGGTGGCCTCTGATTTGAATGGGGGAAGTCGGACTCTCGGAGTTCTCCCAGGTAGAAACGAGAAGATCCAGTTCAAGGCTTTTCCTTTTATGCCGATGTTGCTGAGGCGTTGTATGAGGGTGCTGTGACAGACAGTGTCGAAGGCGGCGGAGAGGTCGAGTAGAATAAGGGCCACTGTTTCTCCGTTGTCCAGTAGTGCTCGGATGTTGTTGCTGCGATGAGGGCGGTTTCGGTGCTGTGTTTGGCTCGAAAGCCGGACTGTGAGGGATCGAGGGAGTTGTTGGATTCGAGGAAGGCGGCGAGTTGGCTATTGACGGTTTTCTCAAAGCGCAACAATACCAGGCTGTGAGGCGAGGCAGGTCGGGGAGCAGCGTGGGGGAGCGACAGCGTGTGTGGTAAACAGGACGGTCACAGCGCAATCTCGTCAGAGCGGGTCTGATAGTATTAGTGGGAGGGAGGGTCAGCTGGGAAGGCTAGAGCGGGGTGGAGACCCGGGCAGGGCGACACAACAACAACAACAAAATGGCCGGCAGCGTAAAACTGAACAAGCAGCCAATATAATGCAAAAAAGCAGCGGCCCGGTCTAGTCAGTCACGCCTCGAACAGCGCAGCACCAAAGATAAGGGAAACTGTACTTGCAGCTGGCCCCGGTTACGCAGCGCTACGATGTCACAAACACATAAATGAAATGGCAGTCAAGGCAACACAGCGACGACACAATGATTCATGCAGTCAATTAGCAGGCGAGGTGGTTCAGCGCTATTTAGCAAAGTAATACAAGCAATGCAGCACAAAATGATTTAGCAGTCAGGGCAGTCTAGCGATGACACAATGAAATACAAGGTGAATTTGCAGCAATTTAAATCGGCAATTTAGTCCAGCAATGTGAGTTAATTAATACGATCTATCAAAGCAGCGGAGAAGCGCAACGATACCAGGCTGTGAGGCGAGGCAGGTCGGGGAGCAGTGTGGGAGAGCGACCGTGTCTGTGGTAAACAGGACGGTCACAGCGCAATCTCGTCAGAGCGGGTCTGATAGTATTAGTGGGAGGGAGGGTCAGCTGGGAAGGCGGGAGTGGGATTCGCCCACGTCGTACGACGGCACGACCTCAACATCATCTCCTACGCAGACGACACCCAGCTGATCTTCCCTCACCAAAGACCCCCACACTGCCAAAACCAACCTCCACGAAGGAATGAAGGCAGTCGCCGACTGGATGTGAAACAGCCGACTGAAGCTGAACTCGGACAAGATGGAGGTACCCTTCCTTGGGTCCACCCCCTCGGCATGGGACGACTCCTTGTGGCTGACTGCACTCGGAGCACCCCCTACACCAACCGACCACGCACGCAACCTAGGAGTCATCCTCAACTCCACCCTCTCCATAACGAAGCAGGTCAACTCCGTCTTCTCCTCCTGCTTCCACACCCTACGCATGCTTCGCAGGATCTTCAAGTGGATCCCCACCGAAACTAGAAGAACGGTCACCCAGGCCCTCATCAGAAGTAGACTGCACTACGGAAACGCACTCTACGCAGGAGCCACGACCAAACTTATACAACGGCTCCAACGCATCCAGAACACCTCCACACGCCTGATCCTCGACATCGCTCACCGCAGCCACATCACACTCCACTTGAGACCTGCACTTGCTCCCCATCAACAAGAGGATAACCTTCAAGCTCCTCAACCACGCACACAAGGCACTCCACAACACCGGACCAGCGTACTTCAACAGCCGACTCCGCCTCTACACCCCCATTCACCAGCTCCGATCCGTAGACCAGGCACTCACGACCGTCCCCCGCATCCGAAGAGTGACCGTCGGCGGCAGATCATTCTGCCACCTCGCCGCCAAGACATGGAACACCCTCCCCATCCGCCTGCGGCAGACTGAAGACCTCCTAACCTTCAGGAGACTTCTCAAGACCTGGCTCTTTGAACAGTAGCAGCTCCCCCCTCACCCCCCATCGCCTTGAGACCCTCATGGGTATGTAGTGCGCTTTATAAATACTATGATTGATTGATTGATTGAGTAGGCCGGACTGATTCTGGCCGGACACAGAAACCCTCTGTATGAAAGATCAAAGGATTTTTGTGTACAAATTCTGGGGCCCAGACTCCTGAACTTTAGAACTCATTTTGAACAAGAAGAGTACCAATAAGAAGATCCGAGAGCCGGAGAAGCTGCGAATAGGAACAACTGCTTTGCTGGGCTGACCTGCAGTGGCTGCTTCTGTCTTGGGCAGTGAAAGGCCTGGGCTGAACTTTCTGCAACCTAATTTGTGAGTCTCTCCAAAGGCTTGAGGTAGAGTTGGCCCCCTGTTCAAGAAGACTCAGGAACCACAAAGACTTCAAGCTCTTCTGCCAGCAGCACTGGGGACTCTGTGTTTTATGCTGCAAATAGAGGAAAAGCAACTCGATGACGTCTATGACGCTGCTGCCGACTCCATGTCTTAAAGGTACCACAGAGAGCACCGCCGCCACGCAACCTTGGTCTCACCGACGCCGCTCCCGGGCTGCTGCTTGCACCGCGACCTGTGGGCACCACACTCTGCACCGCCTGGCTTCAAGAGGACGCCTTGGCCTCCCTGACACCGCCGCTCCATGCCAAAGTCTACACTGCTGCTTGCACCATGGTTCGAGGGCACCGCTCGTAAGTCACTTGACGCACTGCCCTCATCCCGCACCGCAGCCTTGGCTTACCAACGCCGGTGGCATCGACTCCAGTTCATCAGCCGATAGCACTTCAGCAACGATGCCGCTGCTTGCACCTTGACCTACTAGCACCACCTTCATCTCGCACCGCGACCCCGGTCTTACCGGTGATGCCATCTGACACTGCCACCGAGTCGCTGCTCGCACTGCAGCACCCGACGCCTGTCAGCGCCAGAGCTACAGATTCCATCAGAGAAGAGCTCGACCTGCAACGCGAGGGACTTCATGGGCCCCATCGCCCTGCATTTCTCACAGGTACTGCTGGCAGGTATTCCCGACACCGCAGCTGGCCCACGACCAGCCAGAACTGTTGGATTTGTTGTTCACAACGCCGTGAAAGCCGCGGACGGATCTATCGACATCAAGGAACTGGGTTTGAAACTTAATGTGATAATGGCAGATTTTTAAGTATAGTATTGGAGATTTTTATTGTATTTGGTCTTGTCTTAAAGTATATAAACATATTAGCTATTTTTCTAAACTGGTGTGGTGCCCTTTTGTAGTGCATACACGATATTACTGTTTGTTATGTGCAAGCTTTACACACTGCCTCTAGGACAAGCCTAGCTGCTTGTGCCAAGCTACCAAGGGGGTAAGCAGGGGTTATTTTAGGAGTGTAACTTCCTTACCTTGACTAGAGTGGCCAGAAATCCCATTTCTAATAGATGTCATGAGTGATTTAATATGTGAGGTCATAAGCAGTGCATCGCGGGGCACAAATTATAGTTAAGTAACTATAACGGCTGAATTTCACTGATTTTGTACGAGTGAAACTTGAGCCAAAATATAACGTCCCAGTAACCTTTCTTTTTTTCAGTGAATTTTTACGTTTTTTAAAATTGTATTTCTGAACTATAACGTCCCTCTAACCTTTGTTTTTTTCAGTGAATTTTTATGTTTTCTTTAAGTAGTAGTTGCATTTGCAGAGTAATGGAGAAAGGGGGCGGACCTCCGACCAGGTCTCCGGAATCCCACTGTGTAGGACAAACAGGAAGTACCAGGAGGGCTTTTTGGCAGTTAGAATAGGGGGTCTCTGGTTGGCGCAGGTATGTACTTGCGACAAGCAGGGACCCTCTCCCCTCAGTCAGGGCGAAGGATTACCCTCTAAAAATAACCCTTGCTTAACCTCTAGGTAGTGTGGCGCAAGCAGTCAAGGCTAATCTCTAGAGCACATAGGGTTAAACATTTTCAGTATCGCACACAATAACCACCAACCCACCATACAATGACACCAGACTGTATTCTTGTAAAAATATATCTCTTTTATATAGATTTAAAGCAGGCTTGTAAATACAGTCTTTGTGCAGTTCAAAATGGTTCCAGTTACTTGTTCAGGTTGCCACAGTTCTCAGTGTCAAATTTAGTTTGCTTTTGTAGCTCTTTGGGGGTCTGTGTCCTTCCTAGCGCCTCTACGCTTCTGGCTGGTGATGCGGGCCCGGCCTGCCAAAGCTCAGGCTTCTCGCGTGAGACGCGTATGGCCCGGCCGGGTCTAACTCGGAGTACGAGTCGTACTGCTGTGTGCGACTCTAACCAGAGGGTGCGCAGGCCACGGAGCGTACCAGGGGCGCCTCATGGGACAAGGAGTGGTGCGAGCCTCGCTGAAGGGGTGGCTCGTACCGCGGCTCGAGTCACACGCTGCGGGGCTCCCGGGGGCTGCAGAGAGACAAAAAGCGGTGCGAGCCTCGCTGAAAGGGGCGGCTCGTACCACGGCTCGGGTTACACGCTGCGGGGCTCCAGGGGCTGCCGAGGGACAAAGAGCGGTGCGAGCTTCAAAGACAGGACGGCTCGCAGCGCACGCACACAGTACCTTGGAGATCTTTGTAGGGGATGAAGGCAGCAATGCAGGGGTCGGCCCGAAGTCCCGCGTCGCGGTGTTGTCCTTGGCTGATGCGAGCGACGGCTCGGCAGGTCGGCGTTGCGGCGCGGGTCAGTCCGGCAAAGCACCTCGGGTCCTGGAAAGAGGGGGCGGGGCCCCCGGCAGCAGAGTGAGGCACAAACAAGCCTCGATGAGCACAGGGGGTGCTCCTTCTCTACCCGCGCCGCTGCTGCACACGAACGGCGGCGGCTGGGGCTTCAGGGCAACTTCTCCTTTAGGAGCAGGCGGGCAAAAGGCAGAGTCCGGTCTTGCGGTGCAGTCCGCAGTTAGGCAGGCGACAGGCACGGTGCTTGGGCCAGCGAGGCTGGTCTTTGGATGTTAGCTGGGGCCTGCCAGGTAGCAGATGCGTTGCTCGGCGGGACGGGGTGCCCAGGGCCCATCAGAGGGCGCAGTGACTCCTTCACAGCGCACTCAGCTTTTCCTCAGGAGGGTTACCAGGCAGATGCAGATCTCACGGCAGCTTCTCTTTCCAGGGGGGGTAGCACCCACTGTTCCTGGGGCGCAGTTCAGGGGACAAGTTCAACAGCAAGCCCTTGGAGATTGTCAGATGCACAAGTAGGAAATAAAGCAAAGTTTCTTCTAGTCTTTCTTTTCCTCTCCTTCAGCAGCAAGGCACCCACCACAGGCCAGTCTCTCAGGCTTAGAGACAGTACTTCCCCATGCAGCTTTCCTAGGTCCTTCTCTTCGGGCAGAGTTTCTTCTTGGCTTCAACAGGATTTGATTTACAAGGAGCAGGGATCCTACTTTTATACAGCATTTTCTTTGTTCTTGCAGGCCAGGGGGGCCTCTGCATAACTTCTTTCAGTCTCTGAGCACTTAGTTGGGTGTACTCTGGTTTCTGTTTTCAGTGTGAGGGGCAGGCACATCAGACGCTCCACAGGAGGTGGAGCCAGCATTGTGTGGACAGGGGCAGCCAGGAGTACCTTGTCGACATTGCTTCGCCCTTCCTGGGCCAGATGTCGGCTGAATCATCAGTCGCTCCCCAGGGGGCGGAGCCAACATTGTGGTGGCAGAGCACAGCCCTATTCAGAGTTCAGGGGCACTCCCACCTCCCACTAAGGTGTAATCCTGGCATTCACCACCTGTCATCCCCCAGCCCTGTCACTCACATAACCCAGTCAGTCAGATACACATCCTAGCAGAGGCGGGCTGAAATGGTTAGGCAAGCAAATGCTAGCTTTCTAAAAGTAGCATTTGCAAACACAGGATATTAAAATAAACTTTACTAAAAGAAGTATTTTGTTATTCTGAGTTCAGGCATACTAAACTTGACTTTCTACCATGTTCCCTGAGCCTGCTGGGATTATAGAGTGTAATAATTCCAGCAGCCCATCTTGGCCTAAAAGAACAGGTAGCCTTACAATAGTGAAAAACGAATTTGGCTGTAATTCACTATTAGGACATCCCACACATATCAGAGCATGTCCTACCTTAAACTTACAATGCACCCTGCCCTTGGGCCTACCATAGGGGTGACTAATATGAAGTTAAGGGAAGGTTTAGGCGCTGGCAAGTGTGTGCACTTGCCCAGCCAGCATGACAGTACCAGACTGCACACAGGTTCTGCAATGGCAGACCCTAGACACATTTTAAAAGGCTGCTTCCGTGGGTGGCGCAACCACGCTGCAGGCCCACTAGCAGTATTGGCATTTACAAGCCCTGGCACTCCTAGTGCACTTTACTGAGGACTGATAGTCAATCCAATGAACCAATCAGGTATACCAAACACAGTTACACTTTACATAGGGAGCACTTGCACTGCGGCACGGATTGGCCGTGGCGCAGTGCCCTGAGCAACGGACACCAGCAAAAACATCTGAGGCACATCAGCAAAAAGTGGAAGGGAAACTCACGCCAAGGTACCAGGTCTAACACGTGTCCCCTCCAGATAAAATGTGGGGAGAACTACCCTTCCCCAGGGAGTTCCTCATCACTAAGGCGGAAAAATCTGGACAGACCGTCAGCATTGGCGTGATCTGTGCCAAGGTGATATTCCTCTGTGAAGTCCATACCCTGTAGGGAGATGGACCACCTCAACAGCTTTGGGTTCTCACCCCTCATTTGCATCAACCATCTGAGGTGCCTGTGGTGTGTCTGAACCCGGAAGTGAGACCCAAACAAGTAGGGTCTTAGCTTCTTCAGCTCCCAGACCTCAACAAATGCTTCTCGCTCTATTGCACTCCGCCTACATTCCCGGGGAAGTAACCTCCTACTGATGAAGGCTACAGGTTGGTCCCAGCCCTCCTCAGTCATCTGTGAGAGAACAGCCCCTACACCATGCTCTGAAGCGTCTGTTTGCACTAGAAATTCCTTGGAAAAATCAGGGGCCAAGAGCACGGGTGCCGTGCACATAGCAGTTTTCAGGGTGTCAAAAGCCTTCTGACAGGTGTCAGTCCAGATCACATTACTGGGCTGCTTCTTAGAAGTCAGCTCTGTCAAGGGGGGCACAATAGTGCCAATAGCCCTTGACAAACCTCCTGTAGTACCCAGTGAGCCCCAGGAAGGCTCTCACTGCAGTCTGGGTCTTCGGGGGTTCCAAAGCCAGGATGGTCTCAATTTTGGGTTGCTAGGGAGCCACCTTGCCACTCCCCACTTGGTGTCCCAAGTACACCACTGACCCCTGCCCAATCTGGCACTTGCTTGCCTTGATTGTGAGGCCTGCCTTGCGTAGCACCATCAACACTTCCCAGAGGTGTCGCAGGTGTTCTGGCCAGGTGCCACTGAACACTGCAATGTCATCCAGGTAGGCGGCACTGAACTCATCCAGCCCAACCAACACCTGGTTGACCAACCTCTGGAAGGTGGCAGGGGCATTCTTCATTCCAAATGCCATACCCCGGAACTGGAAATGCCCATCTGGTGTAGAGAATGCTGACCTCTCTTTTGCCCCATCGGTCAAGGCGATCTGCCAGTACCCAGACGTTAGATCAAACGTGCTAAGGAACCGGGCAGCCCCTAGCCGATCACTGAGCTCATCAGCTCTGGGGATAGGGTGCGCGTCAGTCTTCGTGACCGAATTGAGTCCTCTGTAGTCCACACAAAACCGGAGTTCAGGTGTGGCTCCCGGCGCAGCAGCCTTTGGGACCAAGATCATGGGGCTGGACCAAGGACTGCTGGAGGACTCAACCACCCTAAGAGCAAGCATTTTGGAGACCTCCTCCTTGATGCATGCTCTGACCCTGTCAGTTACTCTGTAGACCTTATGCTTCACAGGTAAGCGGTCTCCTGTGTCCACATCATGGACGCGCCAATCTGTGACACCAGGAACCAGGGAGAACAGATCTGGAAACTGCCTCAGCAATTGGCGGAAGTCTTCCTGTTGCTCAGGCGTCAGGGTGGGTGAGGGGTTACCTGCATCCACTGACCCATCTTTCTCAGAGGCTACTAAGAGGTCAGGAAGAGGTTCCCTCATCAGTTGCCAACAACATGCCCACTTCGGACCTCTCCAAGTGGGGCTTAAGGCGGTTAACATGTAGGACCCTCAAAGGGTTCCTGGGAGACTGCATGTCCACCAACTAGGTGACAGGACTTTTGCGCTCCACAACCTCAAATGGACCTGTCCACTTATCCTGAAGTGCACAAGGCTCCACTGGGGCAAGACCCACACCTTTTGTCCAGGTTGAAGCTCCACCAGAGTGGCATTCTGGTCGTACCACTGCTTCATCTCTTCCTGGCTGGCTTCCAGATTTGCCTCAGCAAGTTGCCTGAATCGCCTGGGCTGGTTTCTGAAGGCCAGCATGTAACTGTATACATTCTGGGGAGGTTTCCTGGGAGATTGCTCCCAGCCTTCCTTTACCAAACTCAGAGGTCCTCTCACTGGGTGACCATACAGCAGTTCAAAGGGGCTGAACCCTAGGGACTTCTGTGGCACCTCACGGTATGCAAAGAGAAGGCATGGCAAGAGGACGTCCCACTTACGCCTCATTGGACCTTCCAGGCCCATGATCCTGCCTTTTAGGGTTTGGTTGAATCTCTCAACCAACCCATTTCCTTGGGGGTGGTAAGGGGTGGTGAACTTGCATGTTACACCACACTCTTGCCAAAGGGATTTCATATACTTGGATATAAAATTGGTGCCCCTGTCACTCACCACCTCTAGAGGGAATCCCACTCATGAGAAAATTCCCATCAGTGCGAGTCCCACCACGGGGGCCGTCACTGTCCTCAGAGGGATGGCTTCAGGGTACCGGGTGGCATGGTCCACCAAAACCAGGATGAACCTGTTGCCCATGGCTGTCTTGGGGTCCAGAGGCCCAACAATGTCAATACCCACTCGCTGGAATGGAGTACTGACCACGGGGAAGGGTTGCAGAGGTGCCTTGTGCTTCCCTCCGCTCTTACCACTTGCCTGGCAAGTCTGACAAGATCTACAGTGAGCATCTGAGCTCTTGTGCATTTGGGGCCAATAAAAGTGGGTGACAAGCCTGTCATAGGTCTTGTCCATCCCCAAATGTCCTGCTAATGGCACATCATGAGCCAGTCCCAGTAGGAAGGCTCTGAACTTCTGGGGTACTGCCAGCACACGGGCTGACCCAGGTTAAGCAGCCTTAGGCTCTGAATACAGGAGGTAATTCTCCCAGTACACATAATGTGTCTTGGCCTGAACACCATTGGCCTGGTCTGCACCTGCTGCCGCATACCCACGAGAGAAGGGCATTCTTTCTGCTCCCTGCAGAATTCCTCCCTGGAGGGGCCGCCTCCTTGCTGCCAATGGGTCAGCTCAGGCAGGTCCCCCAGTTCAGCAGTCTGTTCCCCGGTAGGCTCCAGGGCATCCCCCTCAAGGTCTGCTTCCTCCTGGACCGTGGGAACTTCAGGGGCCGGTTTCCCGCACCCCCTGCGCCTTCTCCCTATGGCCGGTTCCTGGGCCTCACCTTCAGGCCCAAGGATCTCTTGAGCACCCCTACTGGCTGCTATTGACCAGGTGGTCATGCACGCCCAGTCAGGCAGACCCACCATCCTCAGGTGAGTCGTCTTCTCCACCTTTTCCCAGGGGGAGTCTTTCAGGTGATTCCCTAGCAAACAGTCTACAGGCATGGTTTTTCTCACACAGACCTGCAGAGTACCAGAGACCCCCCCACCCCACTCGAAGGGAACTTGAGCCATCGGACACTGGCTTTCTGAGCTGTCAGCATTGATAACCCTACAGTAGGCAAGGGGTACAACCTGCTCTTGAGACACCAGGTGCTGCCTCACTGCAGTCACACTGGCTGCTGTGTCCCTAAGAGCCTCAGCTTTCTTACCATTGATGGTCACCACCTGCCCATATTTCTTAGTGTTAGAGGGCAGATAGTTCTCAGGGACCATCTCACTGTCTCCTAAAGAGACTAGGGTCATTTGGACAGGATCACCACCCCCGGGGACTACTACTTCTTACCCCAAATTAACACTAGCTACTTGCCGGGGTGGAGCACCAGTGGGTGCTGGTTTACCAAACAGGCAACACTTAGGGTCAGAGGCAATGTGACCCGGGTCACCACACCTGTAACAAATGAAGGCCCCTTTGCGGGACAGGAATGGTTCTATGATGCCCCTCAAAGCTTCATTCTACAGTGCATAGAACTGGCCTTAACACGTAACTTCTTCTGTTATAAAGACAACTTGTTCCTCCAGACCACCGGAACATCAATGGGTGCAACCATGGCACCGAGCTTGGCATGCATTTATGTCGGGCAGTTCGAGGAGCACGTCATCTATCCTACCACCAATCCCTTCAGAGGCCATTTACGCCTCTAGAGGAGATATATAGATGACGTGCTCTGCGTCTGGACTGGAGAGGAAATCACATTGCTGGAATTCCTTAATTGGCTGAATGGGCAGGATCACAGTCTCCGATTTACATGGTCCTACAGTAGGAACACAGCTGTGTATTTGGATTTGGATATTGAGGCCAGTGAGAGTGGCCTCGTAACCAGTGTCCATCAGAAACCCACAGACAGAAACTCTCTAGTTTCTTACGTGTCATACCATCCCAGGGCACTTAGAGACAACCTGCCGGTGGGTCAGTTCCTCCGTTACCGTAGGAATTGTTCTTCCACAGCGGGTTACAACGAACAGGCCAAGGTCCTGAGTAAGAAGTTGGAAGACCGAAACTATCCTGTACGAGCAATCAAGCAGGCAAAAAAGAGGGCATTAAATACTCCAAGAAGTGTCCTGCTGGAGACTAAAGTAAAGAAGAAGGAGGATTGTATTCCTGTCATAATGACTTATGATCCCCTGGCCACTAAAATACGACAATCCATTAGGAAACATTGGTCCGTGTTGTCAAGTAACGAGTTTAAGATGCCACCGCCCCGTTTTGCATTTAGAAGATCATGCAATCTAAATTTTAAGTTGGTTCACACGAGGGGAAAGCCAGCTAAGGATTTGAAAAATAACACCATTCCCAAAGGTCATTATCCCTGTGGGAGTTGTTCGGTTTGTCCGCTAACCACAAAAACATCTACCGTAACCTTACAGTCTGGAAAAGAATGTTTTTTAGGACAATTCAGCAATTGTAATACCAATAATGTGGTATATAGACTCCAATGTGAGTGTGGCCTTCAATATATCGGCCTTACTACACGCAAGGTGAAATTAAGGATTCAAGAACACCTCAGCACTATAAGTTTCAAGTTTATTTTTATTATGATTACGGAACTCACATGAGATCCATATAAAAGACAAAATATTACATTCCAAATATACATGATAAAACTTGACATCAAAACTTTCGGCTAATACAGATTCAAGAAACATTTTAAAAAATTAAACAATTTAAAGCAAAACATTTCATTTGGGGGATTGTTCATGTTAAGTCAAGTCAAGAGATTTATATAGCGCGCTACATACCCATAGGGTCTCGAGGCGCTTGGAGAAGGGTGGGGAATTACTTGTCGAATATCCAAGTTTTAAGTTTCTTTCTGAATTCTAGGTGGTTCTGAGTAAGGCGAAGGTGAGTGGGAAGTGAGTTCCAGGTTTTAGCTGCCAGGTAGGAGAAGGATCTACCTCCCATGGTGGTTTTGTTGATGCGCGGTACAGTGGCAAGGGCTTGGTTGGAGGATCGTAGCTGGCGGGAGGGGGTGTAGAAGGACAGTCGTGAGTTGAGGCATTCGGGTCTAAGTTCGTAAAGTGCTTTGTGTGCGTGGGTTAGGAGGCGGAAAGTAATCCTCTTATTTACAGGGAGCCAGTGGAGGTTTTTCAGGTGGCCAGAGATGTGTTCTTTACGCGGGATGTCTAGTATGAGCCTGGCTGAAGCGTTCTGGATGCGTTGGAGTTTTTTCTGGAGTTTTGCGGTGGTACCGGCATATAGGTTGTTTCCGTAGTCCAGGCGGCTCGTGACCAGTGCGTGGGTGACCGTTTTTCTAGTTTCGGTGGGGATCCAGCAGAAGATTTTTTTGAGCATGCGAAGAATGTTGAAGCAAGATGATGAAACGGCGTTGACTTGTCTGGTCATCGATAGTGAGGAGTCCAGGATGACGCCCAGGTTCCGTGCGTGGTCCGTCGGGATGGGTGCTTTTCCAAGGGCCTCTGGCCACCAAGAGTCATCCCAGGCGGAGGGGGAGGAGCCTAAGATGAGGACTTCTGTTTTGTCTGAGTTCAGTTTCAGACGGCTGTGCTTCATCCACTCGGCTACTTCTTTCATTCCTTCGTGTAAGTTGGTTTTGGCGGTGTTAGGGTCTTTGGTGAGTGCGACATTGGAGCTGGGCAGACAAACATAACATGCGTCAAATCCTGATTATTCATATTGCAAAAATCATATATGGCTGATGAACCATACCATTTTGATAAAAGGGATTTCAAAGGGAGTAAATCCTGCCTTAATAGAAGCACCAAACGCCTAACTCCGTGAGGAATATTCCAATGAACATAAGGTTGCGCTTTCCTAATCATACAGGAATCAGTGACTGGAGTGGTACCCTTATTCTGAATGCAAAACTCTCTGTCTAATCTAAACCCTAATTCCCAGTATGCAGACTTCAGAAGGAATTTCAATTGATATGACGATAAAGAAAATAAAACTTCTTCATCTAATTGTAAATGGTTCACAGCATATCTAAAAAATTTTAGGATCAAGGAGTGTTCATTAAGATTCCCCAGTAGCTCGGATTTAATAAGATATCGTAACGAGCCTGGTTCACCCTTAGTCAGGCTAAAAGCCCAGGGGACACACCCTGCTAAACCTTGAACCCAGCTGCTACGTAAACCAAGTTCCTGTCTAAGAGCAGCTGTTGAACTGGCTGTATTGATAGAAAGAAGGCTACGTAGGATTTTACCTTCAGAGGAGTTTAAAAAACTCCAACATTTAATATCAATTAATTCCATTCCATATAGTAAGGAGGCGGGTATTTTTGCTCTAAATACCTCCAACAATATCAAAAGATGTCTTCTGCCTGTGACACCAAGCTCTTTCCTTGGACAATAGCTTTCCGGATATTGTTGGCTATATGGGCTTTTTCACTTAAATTGCTCATAACAATTTTGCCAAGGAAAGTATAAGATTTTACTGTTTCCAATTTTTGGCCCCCCACAGTCCAAAGAAAGTTCACATATTTGGGATTTTTCGTGCCTGATCGACACATCTCTTTGCTTTTTGCAATATTTATTGTCAAGTGATGCTTTCCTGCATATTTATGTAATGCATGCAGTCGATTGTTCAACCCTTTAGGCGTTAAATCAAGAATTAAAATGTCGTCTGCATACATAAGACATATAATTGGGGAACCCCCCAAATGCAGAGCAATACCGGTACTCGCAGAAAGAGCCTGGGGTAAATCCGCCACATATAAAGAGAACAGCAAAGGAGCTAACAGGCAACCTTGCTTTAACCCATTGGATGTAGCAATAATTTTAGACAGACCTCTTCCCCCCCCCCCCCACCCCCAGCAACACTCTACACCAGGTATCCGTATGCAAAGCACGGACCAGTCTAATGAGAGAAGATGGCATCCCCAAATCGAATAACTTTCCCCACAGTACTGATCTATCCACTTTATCAAAAGCTGTGGAGAAATCGATAAAGGCGCCATAAACTCGGCCTCCACGAACCTTGACATATTTCTCTGTTAAAACTTGGAGTGCGGTCAAATTATCAAGGGTACCATGCCTCTTCCTAAAGCCAGTTTGTTCATAGGGTAAGATTTTAGCCAGAGATACCCAATCGTTAATTAGATTACGGAGACATCTAGCAAAAACCTTGCCAATAGCGTCTAAAAGGGCAATTTGGCGATAGTTCTGAGGGAGATCTCTAGCTCCCTTCTTAAAGAGAGGAACTAGTATGCTCCCTTTCCAAGATGTAGGAACAGTACCGCTAATAAAACAGAATTTGAACACTGGATAGAGAATTTTACTCCATAGTTCGCAATGATGTTTTAGAGCAGAAATCGGTATCTCATCTGGACCCATCGCGCCAGAAGAGCGCATGCTCCTAATAGCTAATTCGATATCCTTTTCGGACGGGGGATCATAGGGGAGATGATCCTCATACAAAGGATCAATATCATGTTGCAAACCATTAGTACTATACAATTGCTTGATATATTGAACCCAAATCTGCTCTTCAATGGAGATTGACGTGGGGCGGGATCTAGAGCCACAACCTCCGGCAATTAGAGACCAGAATGTCCTGGCATGGCCCTTATGTGAGGATTCCCGGAGTCTGATCCATAGAGAATCATCCTTGTCTCTTTTTAATCTAGCCCTCAACCTTGATCTCCTTTTTTTTAATAAGACCAATTTATGATACCGATCTTTGTTAAATAGTAAGTATTGCCCCCTTATCAATTTATTTATTTCAATGTTTAATTGTCGAAGTGGTTTGGGAAAGACTAGAGGTTTTTTAATAGGAGGAACTTTCCTAGCAGTTAAGGTTACTAAAGCCAAGAAATCTGAAAAGCCCAAAAGTTCCCTCCCATTCCATTAGGACAAATTCTCCACAGTAGATACCAAAAGGCTCAATAGATTCTTAATAACCCCACAGTTCCAATAGCATTTCCCTGACTTAGCTCCAAAACTCACTAAGTTAGAATCAATATGCCAAGAATCCGACAGGGGAGGTTTAAGATCGACTGTAAGAGACAGTACCTTGTGATCACTTAATATAGAGTCGACAACCAGTATATCCTTCATAAATGGAAAAAAGGAAGTAAAAGCCACCACATAATCAATAATCGATTTTCTATTTTTTGATTTGTGAGTAAAAGCGGCAGGGGTGTCAGATGGAAGCCTACCATTTAATACTATACAATCCACTTTAGAAAGACCATCCAAAAATAATTTCCCTCTTTTGTTGGACCTAATATTCGCCGGGAATTGCGCTTGTGGAATATGGAGAGATTCTTCCTTTAACTTGTTCCTGAATAAATCAAGACCACAATTAGAAATATTACAGTTAAAATCACCTAATAACAATACATAAGGAGGGGAAGGGTCATCCATAAGTTTAGAAATAAAAGAAAAAAGCGACATTAGGCCAACATTGAAGCAGGTATCAGGGGGAATATAGGTATTTATCAGAACAAACGATTTATTTGAACCGTCTTTAACCAGATTTTTCAAAGTTATTGCCTGGAACAATTTATTCGGGTCTAGGAAGTGGGAAAAGTTCCAATTAATTTTATTGGACAACGGGGAGACAGTGGCACTCTATCTGTTAGATTTGAGTGCCGCATTTGACACCGTCTCCCATTCCATCCTGTTGTCCACCTTGAAATCTGTGGGTATCGACGGCCCTGCCCTGGCCTGCATTGCTAGTTTTCTTTCTAACCGCACCTTTCAAGTCTTTTCCTCTACTTCTGTCTCCTCCATCTTCACCTCCCCTCATGGTGTTCCCCAGGGTTCTATTCTTAGCCCCCTTTTCTTTAATCTTTATGTGAGAACTCTAGCTTTCCTGGCGGAGCAGACTACTCTACTAAAATCGTCTACTCTATATCTACAAATAAACATCTCCCCATGTCTTCCCTGCAGTCTGGTCTGGAACAAATTTCCAACTGGATGCATAGTCATAAATTAAAACTTAATGGTGACAAAACGGAGCTGCTTCTATTTGGCCCAAATCCATCGCTCTGGGGCACTCATCAAGTGGGCCCTATTCCTACCCCTTCAGCCACAGCCCGCAACCTCTGGGTCCTTCTTGACAACCAGCTGTCAATGAAGCAACATGTTGTAAAAGTCTCAGCCACCTGCATCACCATCGTAAGGTGGCTGAGAAAAATTACATGGATGCTTCCAGCTGACACCCTGAGGACCGTAGTCCAGGCCCTTGTCACCTCACGGATGGACTACGGGAACATTCTGCTCCTGGGTGCCTGTAAGAAGGTCATAAAGAAATTGCAGGTGGTTCAGAACATGGCAGTTCGCCTTATCTTGCCTAACTTGCCTGCCAGGTCCTCGGCCGCCGTCCATCTGCGCAAGCTGCACTGGCTGCGCATTGAGAGCCGAGTGAAATTGAAAGCTCTCTGCATAATGCACCATATCAAAACTGGTAAAGCCCCGAAATACGTGTCCTCTTTAGTACAGCACTATGTCCCTTCCCGCACTCCGAGATCCTCCACGCAAAACAAGTTTAAGACCCCTCGTTGCAACAAAGCCAAAATGGGCGGTCGCTCGTTTGCGCTACTTGCTCCCTCCCTATGGAACTCCATGCCTCAATCCCTGCGATCTGAAATTTGCTACCTGAAATTCCGTAAAGGAATTAAGACCTGGCTTTTTAATTCTTAAAATGCGTGCTCATTCCTTCTCAACTTAGCTCACCTTCTGTTTGCCTTTAGCGCCGGGAAACCTCTGGGTAGCTGTGCGCTCAATAAATGCAATTATAATAATAATAATAATAATTGGAGAGTAAACATGCTATTCCGCCCTTTGCATGGCCTCTCCTGGAGGGCAGTGCGCTACCATCTAAAACGAAGTAGTCTTTTTCCATCGACAGTTTACCGTCCACCCAAGTCTCCTGAAGGCAAATAATGTCAGCTGCTAAGGATTTTAAAAATAACATTTTATCTGGACTATTCTTTAAACCCGCAATGTTCCAAGAAATAATCTTCAAATCCATGTTAAAAATGTAAATGAGATTTAAGGGAAGAAGCGGATTTACTTGAGAGGACACCTGGCAACCAACTCCATTTGGATAAATCATTCATCAAGACTGGTTTAGGAGGAGGAGGAGGAGGATTTTTGTACAGTACTTGGCGTTCATTATTTGCTACATGAATTTTTAAATCCTTAGTCTTTGCTGAAGACCAGTCTGAAGTAGAAGACTTAACTCCATGAATGGATAACAAATTAGTGGACGATTTATTACCCTGTTCCTTCTTGAAGAAGGGGGCAACATCTATCCCTCTAATTTGTAATTCCTCTGCCCAGTGAAGGATGTGTTTTAATACCAATTTAGAGTGAAACTTGACTCTGGCTATTTTCCCCATAGCGGAATTCATAAGTGTTACCAAGTCCAAGTCGGAGTTTTGAATAAGTTTTAGACTTTCGATATCTTGAAAACACTTGATAAGTGGTGATCTGTTTAAAATAAGATCGGAATCAAAAAGAGGAACAAAATCCAAGAAGACAGTATCAACACTTTCCTTCACCTGGGTGGACGAACAGGGGACAGGCTCAATTGCACGAAGGTCCTGAAAAGGCACAGCCAAAGGATTGAGAATTAGAGGTGAAAGATTTACGGGAAAGTTTGGTTCAACAGGTTCTAAATTTCTCAAAGGACCTTTGGGGGCAATAGTAGTATTCACCTGCTCCCTTTGAGATACCCCAGTTAAGTCATTCAAAGAATTAGGAGATGGCTCTTTCTGGCAAGATTTTTCTAAAGAGGACTAAGTTATTTTCAAAATTGAGTTTCTTCTGTCTTTTTTTATAAAATCTTCGAACAGGTTTCCTTTTTTTTACTCTATTCTTTTTTTGCATTATAGGGGCTACCTTGGCATCATTAATTAGGGGTTCAATGGGTGCCTGCTTTCCCATCTTTAAATGTGGAGTAAATATAGGAAATATAGGGGGCATTTCTATATTTTGAGTAATAACTAAATCTATCATGGGTTCTATCACATCATCAAGGATGGCAATACAATTACTTCCGGCAGACACTACATTGTGGACACTGAGATCATCCGGGATACTTGCTAGATTATTTCCAATCCGCCCATCAGCTACTGGCTTCATATCCTTTTGGGATAGATCTACATTTTCCATCTCCTTGAGTAACCTCTTGTCTTTATTTGGATTCAACAATAAGTTGTCAGACTCAGGATGTGACTCAAGAATGGACCCCCCTTTGTGTAATAAAACCCTAAGGATTTGGGTAACCGTATCTAGGACACAATCAGAGCCTCCAACAAATTTCTCCAATAAACTGAGAATGGAAGATAACAAATATTCCAAAGAAGACATGGTTTTAGAAATTAAATTATCATTACTAATCGGAGAACTGGGAAGGAGGTTATTCAAATTAGTGCATTGGCTGGAAGAGAGGTTTAGTTGGGGTAGAGAGAGATCTGATTTATTGGAAGGGGTACTACTGTAGAGATGGAGCCTAGGGGTAATGGGGGGCTTCATTATCGATTGTCGTGACCGTAGCTTTGGCTTGAACGGACTTCGAGTACCTCTTTTGCACCTGTAAGTCAATATCAGGTAAAGTGAAGTCACCCTCCAGAATTGACTTAGAGAAGGGCCAGGGAAAACTTTTAGTTCCTCTCCAGTCGGAAAAAATAGATTAGGATTAGTTACTTACCTGTAATCCTAGTTCTCTTCCAGGGGTATCCTCATCAAAGTCATAAGCATTAGAATATTCCCGCCTATGTGCGGGACCCCGGAAACACTATATTATATGTGCCCCACATATAAATACACATATATATATATAAATAATATATATATATAAAAAACAAGCAATAGCAGCCAAATCACATTAGAGCTGAAATATGCTGTGAAGAATTTCCACCATACATGAATAATAAGCATTAGAAACAGGAGAAAACACCACCAAAGTTTGTTTAGGAATTGTTTTAATGCTCAGAAAGCAGTAGAAATTCTCAGAACTCACTGGAAGCATAGGAAGCTCCCAGGCTGCATTGCAAACACACAGTCTAACCAGACTGAAAAGCTAACCTGTAGCTAAATAACAAAAACTGACACTGTACCTTTAAGGCACTCATGACCCCCTGAATCCCATCATGCCTCAGGAGTGGCAGTTAGGTCAGTTGTTCTTTTCGGAGACTGAAAACCAAACCCAACAACACTTAGGTCAACAATATCTCCTTATGAACGAGTATCCTTTGCCCGGGGAGGCGGGAGGGTTGCTTATGACTTTGATGAGGATACCCCTGGAAGAGAACTAGGATTACAGGTAAGTAACTAATCATTCTCTTCCAGGGGATCCTCATCAATAGTCATAAGCATTAGAATAGAATAGCGAGCCTCTCCTCATCTCTGCGGGCAAAGGAAAGACAAGACAGAAATCTCATCAATAAGCTTGAGTAGACAAAATAGACTACCCAAACAGATTCCTCAAGGAGGCTTGCCCTACTTGAGTGTCAGTCCTGGAATCAGAGTCGAGGCAGTAATGCCTCGTAAAAGTATGCACTGCTTTCCAGGTCGCGGCCTTGCATATTTCTGACATGGGAACGTCATGCAAGAAAGCCACTGTAGCCGCCTTCCCTCTAGTGGAATGCGCTTTCGGAGACATCAACAAAGGTTTCCCTGCTAGTTGATAGGCCAACTTAATGCAAGAGACAATCCACCTGGAAATGGACCTCTTTGCCGCTGGAAAGCCAGTTCTCATTGCACCATAGTTCACAAACAGTTGGTCTGTTTTACTAATCCCTTTAGTCTTTTCCAAATAAAACTTCAGCACTCTTTTAAGATCTAAGGAGTGAAGTGACCGCTCAGCCGGGGTCGTCGGATTTGGAAAAAAGGAAGGGAGGGAAATAGACTGATTTATATGAAAATCAGAGATGACCTTAGGCAAGAAAGAAGGGTGAGCCCTTAGAACTACCCTGTTATGGTGGAATACCGTATAAGGTTCCTTTGCACAGAGCGCCTGTATCTCACTGACCCTGCGTGCAGAGGTAATCGCCACCAAAAAGGCTGCCTTCGGGGGGAGGAGCCAAGATGGCGGCGGAGACGGACGTGTAGACGCCCGGCTCCCTGATCCTGTACTCCCGGCACTACTATCCTGAGCCTTATCCTTCACGGCGCTACCGTCGAAGCACGGGGGAAGCGCGCTGCTGCCGGGGGTGTTTTCCCGGTTTCCCCACCTGCCTGCAAGACGGAGATATAGGCGTTCTGCCCGCCGTCCATTGTCTACCCGGATACCGGACCCCTTGCTGCTGTGAGCCGCCTGAGCGGCTGGAGGACCCGCGGCTGACCGACGAGCGGGGGCGCTGGCACCCTCTGCCGCTCTGCAGACTGTGGCTGCGCCCGCACTGGATTTCTCCCTTGGGACGGAGAACTGACTGACTGAGGGTCCGCTCCGCTGCCCCTTCACTGTGCAGAGCCGAGGTGAGCCGCGCTGGGGGTTTCTTCATTGTCGGCAAGGAACTGACCGCTGTGACGCTGTTTCCTTTGCAGAGCCTACACGAGGTGGATTGTATCACTTGTCACGGTGTAGTGTGGTGCCCGGACCGGGTCGTGAGTTTGGCCCCCCCCCATTGTCTATTGTGCGACTTGCCTACGCCTCCGGTGCTCCCCTACCAGTCTGGAAAATGGCGGCCGTCCCCCCTGTGCCAGTGGTGGATTTCATCTCGGCCCCTGACTGGGTTGCCCCGCATGGCCTCGGAAGGCATGTGGATCGCTGGGGCGCGCTGCGGACTGTGAATGCCTGGAGTCAGCCAGACGTAAATAATTAATTTACTCTCTTAATTTCTATGCAGGTAAGTACTTAATCAATAATAACTCAGATCGGAGAAAGAAAACAGAGTCCGTGGTGTTAGAGTTCTTAGGGGTTTTATTCCTCAGAAAGGAATGGTCATGACCAAGATATCGGATTCTGACCACCACAGGGGTGTCAGAAGGGATAGAGGAATAGAGCGCGCTCCAGTTTATTAACAATACATAGCTTATATACTTAATTCACATCATAAGTAATAGTGCAGGAGGCGTAACAGTTGAGAGAAGACAAGATAACAGTATACACGTGGTACTAGTACGTAATCAGAAGGCGTGAACTGGAGGTGTGTGCTAGAAAACGTCACTGATAGATGACGCGAGGGGGTGGCACTAAGCAGAAATGTGGCAATGTCAGCAGAAATCGGAAACCTGGATGCGCGCGCAGCTGCATGACGTGTGATTGACGGGGTGCAGGGGACTTGACATTTACACTGACGGAAAGAGACAGAAGTCTGGCATGTCAGATCAACTTGTACTTTTATCATATCTGATATCTGATGTTTAGGAACCATATTATCTGGGCGGAAAGGTCTCTAGGGCAGAAGCTATTCTATGCTAACTGTGGATGCGTGTATAAGCGCCTAAGTGTCTGCATGAGAAGCGTAGGGGCACGGGGGCACGGGGCCTTCCATGGGAGCATGGTAACAGAGGCTATGAATTACTTGCACGGAGACGGGTCGGCCCTTTGGCTCTGCAGCTGAGGAGGATGTTTACTGAAACTGGTAGGCAGGAATGCATTCTCGAGGAGCGGAACAGATAACTCGAAGGTTATAGTCAGTCTTGGCAGAAAGCAGGCTGAGCTGAGCGCGAGGGGCCGCGCTGAAAGTAAGTCAGAGTTCACGAGTACAGAGGCAGCCTGGGCAGAGGCTGTCATAGTCAGAAGCCAGAAAAAGAGGCTTTGCTGGCAGAAATTCAGGGCCTACTCTGTCAGAGCAGGAAAACATGTAAAGTACACTACAAAAAGACGTTGGCATAGCATACTTAGAAACGGACTATTTAACCCATTCAGGGTGGGTCTGAAAGAGGACACGTTAACGTTGGACGCAAATGTATTTGCATCTTCATAGCTGGCACAGGAGGGAAGTTACATGCACTTTAAGTTGGTACATGGAGTCGGTGGGGTACGCGCTAGGGAACACAACTTGACCATAAAATTTATATTTCCTCATTCCCTCCTTGTTCCCTACGGACCCTTCATGATATATCGATCCTCATGAATCGATCAGTTTGTTCTTGTAACATCATTTGTTCTTCTTTCTTTCTTTTACGTTTTGATAAAAAACTGGAATGTTTAATACAAGAGGTGGCACACAGTCCACAAATCGCTGGCCCACACTGTAGGCACAGGCAGCAACTGAATACTAGGACTAGGCCAATGCCTAGGAAGGATAGGATCTTCCATCCCCAAGCCGTTAACGTTGTCCAGAACCAACCGGACCAAGTCCAGGTGCCCGGATTCTGATGTATCTGATTTGCAATTTTATGGAGACGTGTAATAGCTTGATATACAGATGGTGCATTTTGTGGTATGAAAACACAGCAACTTGACCCGATGACCTTACAAGCTCCGCCTCTATCTGCCAAGATGACGTCAATAACAAGACGATTCTGAAGGACAACAACCCGCATGGCGGACTGCTCTTCTGTTAGGTTACCTAAGGCGGAGGCAGTTTCATTTACTACTGCTTCAAGTGTTCTAGTTAATCTGCGTATTAATTTACTATTCTGAACAGGTCCTAAAAAGAAAAAGAACCCTTTATTAAAATCGGTGTACTGTTCCCATGCCGTTTCTGTGTAGTCGACAAGTGGAATATCTCTTCTGGGTCTATTCTTTACTAGATTAGTATTTCTATGGTAATCAGGAGGGGCTAGGAAAACAGGTGGCAGAAGGAAAGCAATGTAACAGGTACCATCCCAATCTGGAGGTAGACGTATGTATGCGGTATGACCACAAACAAAGTAAGAATGACTGATAGCTTTAAAGGACGATTTTCCATGATCGCTGAATTCGACCACAGTAGTGCATTTACTATGACCTAAGTGTACTGAACCTTTCTTCCTGATACATAATTCGCCAGTAACTGGCAATACTGACATAGTGGGTATAACAGGTGCGGCTTCGGATTCAACAGTAAGAATCATAAGGCTAATTGTATAGTTACCTAATCCATACACTTCATTTTCTAGATCAGTTCCTATTCTAGTGGGGAGTCCCTCCTTATCAGGGTAACAAATGTCAAGCAGGACCAAGTTCAGGTTTCCCCAAACCCAACCCCCATCGAAAACAGCAATATCAGGATCTAAGGAATTAATTATTTTAAACCATGCACCGCAGGAGCCATTGTGAGTGAACGGGTACGGAAAGAGGGGCAGAGCTCCCTTGTAATTCTGGTAGGGAGGGAGTCGGCCACATATCCAGCAGTCTGTAGCATTGTTAGTTTGATGGGAATGGTGTAACATACTAATGAATGTATTGTTGCGCAGCGCAAGTCTGTAGGAGAGTTCATGTGGAGGTAACTTGCTAAAAGTGTGTTCAGCAGAGACATTGTAAACAGATTGTTCACGCTTGAAAATAGGGTAGTAGATAGGTAAAAGGATGCTAGCAACAATAATTAAAATACTCAGAATAAACATGATTAATAGTGTCACTATACAGTGACTACGGAGCGATTTACAGTATACATGTTTCTTAATTCGCCTCTCTCTCTCTCTATCTCGATCTAGGGGATACATGTCAGAAACTATTTAACCGATTCACCTAGGGGAGGACTTAAACAATTAAACTGTCTGACTTGCTAGATCGGAGTTTCATGCGATACTCTTCTTGGGGAGTCTTTTCTCGTTTAGATTCTGTAAAGTCTTTTGGCTCAACACAGTCTTTGGTGGGGGTGGACGAGTCTCGGTCAGGTTTCAGTTCAAAAAATCTTTTCACATGACTCGTGTGGACCCACCCCTTTCTCCCTTCGATCTTCACGGCGGTCCTCGTGGTGAGAAGGACGGTCTTCGGCGATTTCCAGCGGGGCTCCAACGGACTCTTTCTATCAAAATTGCGCACTAGGACGAGGTCCCCAGGACGGACGTCATGCGGCTTTACATCAGTGTTGTCAGGGAAGGCTGCGGCAACCTGTGAACGACATGATTGGAGTGCAGACATCAAGGAGGCAAGGTAATCTGTCAACATGTTACAATCAACATCAGTAATCTTTTTCGGAATGGGCGTCCCCCACATATTCGGTGGTCTGCCAAAGACCACCTCGTACGGAGATAGCCCTGATCTCGAATGGGCAACCATTCTCATGTAGAATAGTGCCACTGGCAGGGCGACTATCCAGTCGACCCCTTTTTCCTGACATATTTTGGCAAGGCGGATCTTTAGTGTCTGGTTATGCCTTTCTACAAGGCCTGCGGCTTCGGGATGTCGGACACAATGGAATTTCCACTGGTATCCCAGTAATAAAGAAACTTCTTTCATTAATGCAGATGAGAATGGCTGACCGTTATCGGAGTACACGACACGAGGCAAGCCGTATCGTGGGAAGAATTCACGAACCAGCTGCTTGGCAGTGGTCGGAGCAGTGTAATCTGGGACTGGGTATGCTTCGGTCCAGCGGCACAGAGCACAGACAACTACGAGAACATATTTAAATCCTCGACAACGGTCCATCTGGATATAATCCATCTGGAGGACTTCAAAAGGGTGATCGGGAGGATGAAATCCACCTTGCTCTACAGGGACGCTTTTACCTGGATTGAACTGACAACAGATCATGCAAGTACGCACTTTCTGTTTTGCTGCTGCTCGTAAGTGTTTATTATTCTAAAGATTTTGTAAACTGTCTAACATTGCTTTCTCTCCTAGGTGTGCTGGGCTATGTGCTGTATTTATCATGACTTGAACCATAGAGTCAGGGAGAAACCATGTAGATTTTCCCTTCGTCATCCAACCTTGATCTGTCTGGATCCCTCCTAGTTCAATCCATTTCTTTATTTCTTCTGGAGTAGCATGTGTCTGAATATCAATAACATCTAGTGGGGATCCCTGACTGTCATACAATGTGTCGGTCCTATTGTCTTTGTCGTATCAATTGTCTGAGTGTTAGTCAGTGCTGTATGTTTTGCTGTCTGATCTGCCAGGTCGTTACCCTGGGAAACAGAATCTGTGACTTTAGTATGTGCTTTACACTTCATGACGGATATGCCTGAAGGCAGATGTATTGCTTCTAACAGTGCTTGAATGAGGGGACCATGTTGGATCTTGGTACCGTGAGAGGTCAGGAAACCTCGTTCTTGCCATAACATGCCGAAGTCGTGTACAACTCCGAACGCATAACGGGAATCAGTGTATATGTTGACATTTCTGTTCTTGGCTAGAATACAGGCTCGGGTCAGAGCGATGAGCTCTGCCGCTTGTGCAGATAGTGTATCAATACGATGTGTTTCTTTAACTTCAGTTTCAGTGGTCACGGCATACGCGGCCACTAATTCTCCTGTACTTGTTCTCATACATGAACCATCCACATAAAGTGTCAGGTCTGGATTTGTCAATGGAACATCTGTTAAGTCTCGTCGGGGCTTTGTTACTGCATTAATGATCTCTATGCAATCATGCGGAGCTGGATCTGTCATAATGGTAGGTAACAGTGTTGCTGGGTTCAGGATACTGCAGCGTCTGATTTCTATGTGTGGCTGGAATAGTGTCAATTCGTAACCTGTCAGTCGTGCTATAGTCAAGTGTTGAGTCTGGGTTCTGTTTAACAGAACCTCTACAGAGTGTGGTACTTGTACTGTTAACTGATGTCCTAAAACAATTGAGTCGCTCTGTCTGATTGCTAACGCTGTTGCTGCTACTGACTTTAAGCACGCAGGGAGTGCCTGAGCTACGGAATCCAATGTATTTGAAAAATAAGCGCAAGGCTTATGTGAACCTGCTTGATCTTGAGTGAGGACAGACAATGCTGTGCCGTCACGTTCTGTAACAAAAAGTGTAAACGGTTTGCTGTAACATGGTGTCGCTAAAACTGGTGCTTGGCATAATGCTTTCTTTAATTCCTCAAAGGCTTGTGTGTGTTCCTGAGTCCAAGGGAGGGCAGGCGAAGTTGCTGCCTCCTGCGTCGTTAACTGAATGAGTGGTTTAGCTAGAAATGCATATTGAGGAATCCATTGTCTGCAGTATGAGGTGAGGCCTATAAAGGCCCGTACTTCCTTTTGTGTCTGGGGTCGTGGCATGTTTACAATTAACTGAATGCGATCGGGAGTGAGCTGTCTCCCCACTTTGGACAGCAAGTGACCCAAGTACACAACTTGCTGAACACAGAATTGGAGCTTCGAAGGAGACACCTTGTGTCCCTTGTCGGCCAGGAAATGTAAAACTGTCAGTGATGCTTGTTCACATTCGGGCTCACTTCGTGCGGTGATCAGTAGATCATCGACGTATTGCAGTAAAGCGGTGTTAACTGGCATTTGAATACAATCTAGTTGTCTTTTCAGTGCTTGACTATAGATGCTGGGGCTTTCTGTGAATCCTTGAGGTGCGCGGGAAAATTTGAAACTTCGTCCATTTAAACTGAATCCGAAGAGATATTGGCTCTCCGGATCAATAGGTACACTGAAGAAAGCGTTCTTGAGATCAATTACAGTAAAGAACGTTGCTTCTGAATCAATAGCAGTCAATAGGGAAGAGATATCGGGGACCACAGGGTACTGTGGTACAATGCATTTGTTCAATTCTCGAAGGTCAATCACCAGCCGATATACTGGCGGTGCATTGGGGTCAGTACGTTTAAGAATTGGGATGATGGGTGAATTACAGATATTGGAGTCGGTCTCTACGACCACTCCCTGGGCAATAAGCTCTTCAATGATTTTCAGTAAAGCCACTACAGCATCGGGTGGTAACTTGTATTGTCTGATTCTGGGTAGAACAACTCCTGTCTTGAGTGAAACACGGTATGGTGTGATATGCATACAACCTACGTCAGCTGGGCCTTTTGCCCATAGGTGATCTGGTACATTTTTCAATCTGACATCAAATTCTCGTAAAACATAATGACCCTTGAAATCCCGTAGAAAGAGTCCGACTCCCTCCGGGGAACAGCATATTATAGCTCCTAGAGCCTTCAGTGTTTTAATTCCTAACAGATTTTCTGGGCATGAGTTCGTAAGTAGCAAATCTGTAACTCGTGATAATGGACCCACAGCCAAGGGTACTGGTTCCGATACTTCATTTACAATAGGCTGTCCTGAAAAACCAAGGGAAACATTCCGTGAGCCTGAGAGGGGTGCCCCTGGGACTTCATTATGACTGATTGTAGTGCGACTTGCCCCTGTGTCAATTAAAAACTTTCTGTCTTTTCCCAATACGTGACTGTGTACATAAGGACCTTCTTGATCTACAGGAATTTCAATAAGAGGCAAACCACCTTCCCTCTCTAGGCTGTTTCATGTATATCGGGGGTAATCTGGATATGCAGATTGGGCATACTGGTACATCTGTTGCGAAACTTGCTGAGTCGCGGCAATGGGCTGTGGTCCTGCTACTGTCTGTGCTGTATGAGATGGAGCATGCATAGGCTGTGTATTCTGCATTGGCTGTACATTTTGTGAGGTCTGTTGCTGGACCTGATCGTGTCTAGGCGGATGCGGTCTTTCTTTAGTTTTACCTGTTGAAATGTTATGTTTCAGGACTGGGCATTCATGTACGTAATGACCTGGCTGTTTACAATAATTACATGTCCCTTTAACGGGAGCTGTAGTGTGACTTGTCTGGGTACCACCTTTTCTCTGGCCGTCGGCTGGGACCGTCTGAGCTACTAACATTTTCATCTTGGTGTCTTTCATACGTTTCTGTTCCTGATCTTGTTCTTCTCTAATTCTGTTCTGATGATATTGTAACATTTGTAACATCTGGGATGGCGTGTTTGCCTGCCAAGTACTTTCAACTTTGTACACTCTATTTTTAACTAATGGTAAGGAGTTCTCGACTAGTTTTGATACAAAAAGGTGTGGATATGATTCGCTGCTTGGTTGTAGGCCACTATTTATAATGAAACATTTCTCGAATCTTGAATAGAAGTCACTAGTATCTTCATCATGTTTCTGTTTACAGGACGAGATGGCGTCCCAATCTTCCTTTCTAGTTGTCAATAATCTTGGCAAAACCTGTACTATTAATCCGGGTAATGCTTTAGTCTTGTCCCCAAGGCCTACCCCGGGGACCCGTTTACTTTCTTCGTCTTCTATTTCTGCCCATGCAATCTTTGTGTCCCCCACCTCCCATTCTTTTTCCTTTAATTTCTCGTAAATGCCCGTGGGCAACAGTACCTTTAACATTTTCATAATATCATCATACGTGTAATCCCCCATTAACAACATGTCTTTAAGCTCTCTGTGAAAACCTGCAGGATCTTTATCATGACACGGAACTAGTTTCTTCATTTCTAACAGTTCTAACTTAGTCAGTGGCGTGTGTACATATACTCGTTTCAAGATGTGATCCGTACCCATAACTGGGTGTACTTCTCGTAAGGGGTTCTGACTTTCAATGCCACTTCCGCATTGCATGTGGTACACTTTCCTTTCTGGAGGCGGGGCGGGAACATATTCGGAGCTTATGAAGGTGTTATATCTATGTCGTTGTTCTAGAATTATTTGTATTAACTTGGTACTGAAACCTCTCCATCTATCCATGAGTAGTGCTTCTAATGTTTCGTGTAAGGGACCTGGATCGGAATGTTTATTTCTGTATTTCGTGAGGAGGTGCTGAATCATGTATACACCTGCTAATTTCTGTTCCTCTGGGGAAAGATTTAGAAACGTCTGTGCTAAGGTATCATCATTATATATGTCTGGATTTTCAGCCCATAATATGGCTGACCGGGCTAGTTCTTGTTCATCCATTGAATTGAGTACATGGTACCCCATTCTTTCTCGTAATCTTTTATCAGTCTCCTGGAACTGGTGTTCAGAAGAATTCGGGTTTGTTAAAGCAGAGAGAAAAACTCTGTTTTCCGGACGGATGCCCTTCCTAAGGTAAGTTCCCTTACCTACATACGCTATAGTATCTGTAGTTTGTTCTGGTTCTTCGGGTTCTTCTTCCTCCTCGGAGGAAGCTTTTTCTTTCTGGTGTGCTGTTATCACTGCTTTTCTAATTTTCTTGTACATACTGGCTATGCAAGCCCCCTTATCATGTTTTCCTTCGGCTATATTTTGACCCCACTTGTTTAGTGCATCTAATTCACTTTGATCTGTTCCAGGCCTGTCTCGTTCTCTTATTAGGCAATTTATGAAAAATCGTAGTATTTGTGCTTGAATGTCAACTTTCTGTTTCTCCATGGCATCCTTGATACTGTCAGGGTCTTTCCCTGTCTGAACAAACTCATATATTCTATCTAGACGGTCCTTCATCCCTACATAGCATAGCAAGATATCAGTAGCAGATCTTAACCGTAGTGATGCCAATATCATTAGATCGTTTTTACCGGGTACTGGATCATATCTGAAAACGGTAAGGTTTTCTTTAAATGCGTCAAGTCGGGGTGACCTGAACGTGAGAGGACTCTGCATATCTCTGAGATTGAATCTGTGTGTTAATGGCGGGGTCCGTAGACCCGCGGTCGCACCTCCTGAGGCGGACGCTTGAGCATTATCTCCTTGCGGAGTCTGGATCTGAACTTGAATTTGTCGTTTAGTAAGATCAGGTAGAAGTGGTTTCGGTAGGTCAGTTTTGAGTGCGGGAAGTGACGGAGCTGGCGGAACGGGGGAGGTCTGTCGCGGTACTGGTGGGACATGATCCGGGGGCGGGGTGCCATCCCCGTCCCTGTCATTAGGCAAGGCACGAACAGGCAGATTGGTGTAAGCCGGTGCTACATCCTCTAGATAAGAATTTAGGAATATGTCTTTAGTAGTCTTATGCATTACTTTAGTTGGAACTAATGGTGGCGGTAAGTTTTTCGGTATTTCTGATAGGGCCTCAGGTGAACCCTCGGCCGCAAGATACATACCATTTACGAGATTGTTTCGGGCACGGTCTATTTGTTCTGTTTTTACTCGGATCCCTTCAGTAACTAACTCGTTTTCTTGGGCTTTTTCTGATTCTTTAAGTCTGTCTTCTCTACGGAGTGCTTTCTCAGCACGCTTATGTGATTCCTTACGCCAAAATTCTATGGCGTCTTTCTGAGATTGTCTAGCTTTCTTTTTCCATAATACTTCTTCTACCTTCATGATGCACTCGGCATCCCATGTTCCGGTAACAGGCCATCTGTGTCTTTCGTCTAGGTGCTTGGTGTAATCGGCCCATAAGTCCAGATACAATATGGCATCTATGCCATGTTTATGATACATAAAGTTACCTGGAGTGTCCCTAGGGGGAATAGGGATTTCTTCCTCCAGTATCCCTTTCCTAGTTCCTATCTGCTTTAACTTGCTGAAAAACGGCATCTTGTTTACTTATTACTGAATGCTCGATCCTTACTCCTTAAATACTGGTTACAGCTAGGTTATACAAGAAACACAATAATGCACATTAAAACGGTCACATTCATACCACGACATTAATCACATGAAAAGACATTTGAGACATAGATGACTACCCTCTATACTGGATGTACTGCTCAACAGTACAGATACACTGGTGTAACAGTGCAGAAATTCAGAATACTAGATATACTGCTAAACAGTACAGATACACTGCCTAAAAACAGTGCAGACCGGACTTGTGTACCCAAACCCGTCTAGATACGTCCCAGCAATGGTACTCACCGGGAAGCACGGAAACAGAAGGCCTCGGAAAACTCGACTGGACTTGACTCGGTACTTCGGAAAACTTCGGAAAACTGGTGGGCCTCTTGACACCTCGGACCTTGCTTCTTTCGGCTAGGCTCTGGTCGGGATCCTCCGCACTCCTCACCGCCTCGTCTGGGCACTGATCGCAGTCTTCGTCACCTCCTTGGGTCAGAGGGAGATGCAGGAAATCCTGCCGGTACGCGTTTGTTCCATCTAACTGATGGCAGGGGACAGAGCTTGCAATGCGCCAACCGGCGCGTGAGGTGGGGGAGGGGTCCCAGTTCGGGCGCCAAAATGACGTAAATAATTAATTTACTCTCTTAATTTCTATGCAGGTAAGTACTTAATCAATAATAACTCAGATCGGAGAAAGAAAACAGAGTCCGTGGTGTTAGAGTTCTTAGGGGTTTTATTCCTCAGAAAGGAATGGTCATGACCAAGATATCGGATTCTGACCACCACAGGGGTGTCAGAAGGGATAGAAGAATAGAGCGCGCTCCAGTTTATTAACAATACATAGCTTATATACTTAATTCACATCATAAGTAATAGTGCAGGAGGCGTAACAGTTGAGAGAAGACAAGATAACAGTATACACGTGGTACTAGTACGTAATCAGAAGGCGTGAACTGGAGGTGTGTGCTAGAAAACGTCACTGATAGATGACGCGAGGGGGTGGCACTAAGCAGAAATGTGGCAATGTCAGCAGAAATCGGAAACCTGGATGCGCGCGCAGCTGCATGACGTGTGATTGACGGGGTGCAGGGGACTTGACATTTACACTGACGGAAAGAGACAGAAGTCTGGCATGTCAGATCAACTTGTACTTTTATCATATCTGATATCTGATGTTTAGGAACCATATTATCTGGGCGGAAAGGTCTCTAGGGCAGAAGCTATTCTATGCTAACTGTGGATGCGTGTATAAGCGCCTAAGTGTCTGCATGAGAAGCGTAGGGGCACGGGGGCACGGGGCCTTCCATGGGAGCATGGTAACAGAGGCTATGAATTACTTGCACGGAGACGGGTCGGCCCTTTGGCTCTGCAGCTGAGGAGGATGTTTACTGAAACTGGTAGGCAGGAATGCATTCTCGAGGAGCGGAACAGATAACTCGAAGGTTATAGTCAGTCTTGGCAGAAAGCAGGCTGAGCTGAGCGCGAGGGGCCGCGCTGAAAGTAAGTCAGAGTTCACGAGTACAGAGGCAGCCTGGGCAGAGGCTGTCATAGTCAGAAGCCAGAAAAAGAGGCTTTGCTGGCAGAAATTCAGGGCCTACTCTGTCAGAGCAGGTAAACATGTAAAGTACACTACAAAAAGACGTTGGCATAGCATACTTAGAAACGGACTATTTAACCCATTCAGGGTGGGTCTGAAAGAGGACACGTTAACGTTGGACGCAAATGTATTTGCATCTTCATAGCTGGCACAGGAGGGAAGTTACATGCACTTTAAGTTGGTACATGGAGTCGGTGGGGTACGCGCTAGGGAACACAACTTGACCATAAAATTTATATTTCCTCACTGTGCCCACCGCCGTCACCGTCCTTGAAGCGATTGTTGATTTACGGGCGGAATGGCTGGAATGCTCCCGCGCTCTCGGCGCGAAGCTGGATGTAGCCGCTCTTGGTTTACAGAGTATAACGTCGACCGGCTCCCCTTGCTGCACCGACCGCTCCCCCCCCCCTTGCAGTGCCATTGCCACAGTGTTACTGTCTGCTTGAGAACTGGAACAGCTTCCTGACAGCGACTATTCAGCTGGATTATGGCCAGTCCGTACCTCCGCTGCTACAATGTTTCCTACCCTGCCCCAGCTTTCATTCTTGAATACTAAGTCGCTGTTCCTGCTTGTGGATCCTCTGGCTTTGTTGCTGCTCGCCTTGACTGTATATCGCAAGTGGGGTGAGATCTTATTTAACTGGCTTATTCACTGCTGGGCGGCATTGGGAGCAGTACTCTTCTACATCGTTATCTTTACATCTGGCTGGTGGCGTCCATTTTGTGTTAGGGGACCTTCTTCATGCAGAGGGCGGCCATCTTACCCCTTTGTTCTATATGGGGCGGCCCTATCTCCGGAGCCACGTACAGGGGGACACCTGAAATCGGGCCAGGGCTAGGAAAGCTTGTTTTTCTTGTTATTGGACGCCCTCCTAGACCCTTTCAAACGCTTCGACCGGGGCTGCAGTGGTATCCCCCGCTGCTCTTGCTTGATTGACTGGCTGGGACCCGGACTGGAACACTTGCTGCCACATTGGTGTAGATACATTTGTGTTCTCCCCTACTCTCGTCTGCGATTGCTATTACGTGACATGTCTGTTTTCATTACGGGTTTCACCTGATGCATCAGATTTTTGGTTCTTCACACGATGTGGATGTAATTGGTGGCTGGGAACCCGGGGACGACTGGGACTGTGGGTGGTACTAAATTTGTTCTGATCAGCTGAGAGGGACTCGGGTTGGGACGTAGACTGGATGTCTGTAGGGGCTCTGCTTAGGAGTCCCACCTCTTTCGTGATAGGGTCGCTTGTAATGCTCTGATGTAGTAAATGTGGTGTAGAACTTGAGCGGGTGGTGGCGAACGGGGATTAGTCCATATGGCCCTCCTCCGGGGTTCGTTCTTTTATGGGAGTTTTAGATTAGAAATTCTTTTCTTGCTCCCTATATCTAAGGTGATCTTATATTTTTCTTTCTTCCTCTTACTCTCTATTCTATATTTCGGGTTTATGGGGCGACAGACGCGCTGCAGGGGGGGGGGATAGGCCGTAGCCTTCGCATGCGTGTAGGGTGGGGGTTGGGGGATGGGTTTTTCGTTTCTTTTTGTTCCTATGGTGCCTTGTTTTTTCTTCCCTTTATTTATCTCTATCCTTTTTCTCTCTTGGGTTCGTGTTGATGTTGCTGGCGGGCAGGTGGCGGTGGATCACTGTTAGGACCTTGGATCTGCCTTCTTGAGGCGTACACTTTGGCCGCCATGCCGCCGGGTGGGGTTTGTCATCTGAGCAGATGGGTTGTGTGTGCTTCCATCATTACTACCATCTCACGTCTCCAGGTACCCTGGTCTTTCTTCGATTATGTTTCTTTATTGTAACGGAAAAGTTGGACATTGATGCTTGCTATGAAAACCTTTAAAATTAACCTTCATCACTCCTGAGGCGCGGTAGCACGCTACCCCTAGTGTAACTGCTAAATGCTTACCCATTGATATTGATATGCTACTGCGTCGCTGTATCGTATGCTTTTGTGCTTAACAGTTTTGTGGCCGGCCTGAGGGTTGTAGGCCACTATTTGTATTTCTTTGATGCACCAATAAAGGTTTTCAAAAAAAAAAAAAAAAAAGGCTGCCTTCCAAGAGAGATGTTGTAAGGAAGCCTTGTGGATGGGCTCGAAAGGGGGAGACATTAACCGAGATAGAACCAGGTTCAATTCCCACGGAGGAGAAGTATTGCGCACAGGGGGATACACTTTCTTCAAACCCTGAAGGAAATCCTTGACCACCGAAACTTGAAAGAAAGACACCTGGTCAGGGGACTTCCTATAGGCCACAATAGCTGACAAATGTACTCTAATGGAAGCGTACTTCAAACCAGCCGTTGCGAGGGAAAGGAGGTATGGTAAGATGACGTCCTCCTGCCCTTTAATAGGATCCAAATTATGATCCCTACACCACAAGTAAAACCTTTTCCACTTGAAGGCATAGGATGCCCTCGTTGACGGCCTCTTAGCCTCCCTCAAAATGCTCATGCAGTCTGGAGGCAGGTTCAAATGTCCGTATTGCAGGACCTCAGGAGCCATGCTGTTAGGTTCAATGACGGGAGGTTGGGATGCATTATCCTCCCGTTCATTTTGCTCAACAGGTCTGGTCTGCAAGGGAGTCGTTCGTGTGGACACACAGACAGATGTAGAAGGTCCGGATACCACCACTGCCGAGGCCAGTCTGGAGCAATCAGGATCATCTCCATGTTCGTCCTGAGGAGCTTGGACACCACTCTCGGGATCAGAGCCAGGGGAGGAAACGCGTACGCGAACATCCCTGCCCAATCCAACAGAAGAGCGTTCCCCAGCGTCCCTGGTCTGTGGAACCAGGAAGCGAAGGCGAGGCACTTGGTGTTTTCGTCGTCTGCAAACAAGTCTATGGACGGACGTCCCCAGCAACGAAAAAGCTCTTCTACTACTTCGTCGTTTAGCACCCAGTCTGGCTGATCTTCGAAGTGCCTGCTGAGTGCGTCTGCTTTGACGTTCAACTCGCCCGGAAGATGCACTGCCACCACTGTGAGACCTCGAGCGAGGAGCCAATGCCATATTGTCTGAGCTTCTCGAGACAGTGGGCGAGATTTTGTGCCTCCTTGTTTGTTCAGATAGAACATGGTAGTCGTATTGTCCGTCTGAACCAGGACCGAGTTGGATGTGATCGCTGGCAGGAAAGCTTTGAGAGCCAGGAATACCGCTCTGAGTTCCAGCATGTTGATGTGGTATGACTGCTCCTGCGCAGACCACCGGCCTTGAATCTGAAGCGGACCCATGTGTGCTCCCCAGCCGTGCAGGGAGGCATCTGTCACTATAGATAGGGACGGAATGGGTTGATGAAACGGCACTCCCACCATCACATTGTGTCTCCGAGTCCACCATCTGACGGACTCTTTTGTCGCCTGGGAAAGATGGATATGGTCCTCCCAACGACCTGTTGCCTGGTCCCATTGATCCTCCAGGGCCTGTTGCAGAGGACGCATTCTCAGCCTGGCGTGTGGGATGAGAAAAATGCAGGACGCCATGGAACCCAGAAGAGACGCCACCTGTCGTGCTGTTGGAGGACGAGACTCCAGCAGAATCCCGCACTTCAGGTTCATGGAAGAAAGTCTCTCCACCAAAGGAAACGCTCTTCCCACGCTTGTGTCCAGAACGGAGCCTAGGTAGTGGATGGATTGCGTAGGCCGCAGGACCGACTTCTCCAGGTTCACATGGAGGCCGAGCCTGTGAAGCTGTTGCAGGCACAGATGCAGATCTTGTGTTACCCGTACCGGGGATGGACCCTTCAGGAGCCAGTCGTCTAGATATGGGTAAACGAAGAGACCCTTCTTGTGAAGAAAAGCCGCCACCACCGCCATGCATTTGGTGAAGACTCGTGGTGCGGACTTGAGACCGAAGGGTAACACCTTGTACTGGTAGTGTTTGTGCCCCACGACAAACCTCAGGTACTTTCGATGTTGCTGCGCAATCGGGATGTGAAAGTACGCATCTTGTAGATCCACCGAACACATCCAGTCTCCGGCTTGTAGATGAGGACATATTTGGTGAAGCGCCAACATGCGGAACTTTTCCTTGACGATAACCTTGTTTAGGAGTCGTAGGTCGAGTATGGGTCTGAACTTGTCCTCCTGATCTTTCTTGGGGACAAGGAAATATCTGGAGTAAACTCCTTTGCCTCTTAGAGCGCGAGGAACTTCTTCTATCGCTCTTTTCTGCAGCAGGATCGTCACCTCTCGTCGGAGCAAGCTCAGTTGGTGAGGGCAAGAGCTCTTCGGAGGGATGCTCTTCGGAAGAGCACGGAAACGTATCCTGTAACCATTTCGCAGTATATTCAGCACCCACTGATCTCTTGTGATGCTGACCCACTCTTCCAGGTGTTGAGATGCACTTCCTCCCACTGGAGTGGGCAACGGTGTCAGAGGAAGCCACTGTTCAGGCCTTTCCTCCTCTCGGGGCGTTGGAGGACTGCTGATGGCCTCCTCTGCCCCTGCTGGGCTTACCACGAAACTGGGGTTTTCCCTGAGCTTTGTTCTGCGACCACTGAGGGGTTTGAACCCTCTGTTGGGCCCCTCTCCCCTTGTTGGACTTGAAGCGGCGCTTGAACTCCTTCTTCTTCACCAAGCCCACCGCTTTCACCGTGTCCAGCTCAGTCTTCATTCGGGTCATTTCTTCGTCCGCGTGTTCCCCGAAGAGGGCGGAACCCGAAAAGGGGAGATTCAGAATCCAATGCTGGGCATCCGGCTTCAGCCCTGTAAGGCGCCACCAGGCCGATCTTCTGGCACAAACTCCATGGGAATAGGAATGAGCCGAAAGCACCGCCCCATCCGCGGCCGTGCTGATCATCTGGTTAGCCACCAGACACCCCTCCGTAACAGTTTCCTCAAAGTCCTGCTGGTCCTCTTTGGGCAGCTTGGCTTTGAATCTCTCCATCGAGTCCCATAAGGCTCTGTCATACCGACCCAGGAGCGCAGCTGCACTGGCGACTTTAAGAGTGGAGGCAGCAGAGTTGCAAACCTTCCGACCCCAGGAGTCTTGGGTCTTGCTGTCCTTATCTGGTGGGACCGACGATGAACCAGCAACCGCATGTGTCTTTCTCGCCGCTGCCACGATGACAGAGTCCGCCGGAGGGTCAGACTTCACAAACACCGGGTCAGAAGCCGCCGGTTTGTACTTCTTTGTAATGCGAGCTGGCACTGCTCTGATCGTCGCTGGGGTTAGGAAAACTTCCTTGACAGGGTTCATAATCCCCGGAACCAAGGGCAGCAGAGGTCTGGAGATGGCCTTTTTGTGCAAGGTTTCGAAAATGACCGTCGTCGTCACTTGAGGGACAGACATTTCGATGTTCAGTTTAAGCGCACCTCTCTGCAGAACGTCCAGGTACTTGCCAATATCATCCACAGGGGAGGACCTGGACGTTGGACTGTCCGTCAAAGTCGGCGAGTAGTCCCTCTTTGACGATCTGGTAGATGAAGTGGAAGAGGTAGACGGGGTACGTCTATGTCGATGGTGAGAACTGCGTCCCCGCTCCCTCGACTTCCTGGAACGCTCCTCCCATCTAGGAGAGCGAGACCTGGCCCGGCCCCCTGGACGATGGCCTCTTCTAGGGGATCGGGACGCCCTGGGGGATCTGGTCGGCGACCGCACAGGAGATCTGCCCCGGGGAGGGACAGAGGTCTTCCGACCATCCAGTCTAGGGTCCTTTGCAGGCGATCTAGATCTTCCCCGACCATCCCGTCTAGCTTCCCTTGTAGGCGAGCGGGACCTCCTTGGCGCTTTGGTGGGTAGATTCACAGGCGTTGAGCGCCTGGGAGGGCTACGCTTGTCCATCTCCTCCACCAGGTCCTGGAGAGCTGACCTGTGGCGTGGGCTGGCATATTCCTGCATACGCCTGGTAGGCCCATCGTCTCTCCAATGGTCCAGGGACCTGTACCATCTCGGCGACAGGCTGATGCGCCCAGCAGAAGGGTCTGGACGACGTTCAGGAGTCCTGTGCACAGGGCTTCTGGATCTTGAATGCGCAGTAGAGGAGCCCGAGGACCGATAAGATGAATGGAGAGAAGCAGATTCTGTCACCATGATCGTGTCCGAGTGCCTCGATGTCGAGCGCTCACTTCTCGCAGCCGACCGCTTCCGAGGAGTTGGGGGATCAAACAATCTCGACCTCGAATGTCCTTGAGAATGTTCGTAGTCCCTCGACGTCGAGCGGCGATGAGCAACCGCCGACGGAGCCTTCTGCCACGACGTCGAACGGTGGTGTCCGGTCGTCGACGGGGACCTCAGCCTCGACGTCGAACGACGATGTCCTGTCGCCGACGTAGAGCCATGTCTCGACGTCGGATGCCTGTGCGACGACGGCGGAGGGGTATTGGGCACCCTCGACGCCGAGCGCTGCTGCTGCACCGACGGAGACCGCGTCCTCGACGCCGATCGACGAGCACCTGTCGACGGCGGAGGAGTCACCCTTCTCGACGCCGATCGTCGCCTGGTTGACGACGGCGAGGTGACGTCCCTCGACGCCGGTCGTCGCCTGGTTGATGACGGCGGAGGGGTAATGGATCTCGACGTCGACCGTCGCCCGGTTGACGGCGGCGGAGTAGCCTTCCTCGACACCGATCGCCGCCCGGTTGACGACGGCGGAGGCGATTTCGAAGATGGCGCCGGTGCCTTCGATGTCGTCGACGTACCTGGCCTTCCTCCCGACGGCGAGCCCGCCGTCGACGGCAGCTTCCCAGAGGAAAGTCCTTCTTGTGGATCTTTTCTCAGCGCCGAGCCCGACGCTGAGGTAGAAGGGTGTGAAGATTTCTTCTTTGAAGACGAATGGGCCTTCTTGGAGCCCTTCTTCACTGGAGATCTCCCTCTCGAAGCTCTGTGGGCCAGGCCATAAATCCGAATTCTCTCCCTGTCCTTGAGAGTCCTTCCTGACAGGTTCTCACAATGTGGACAGGTGTCTGGATCATGGTCATCAGGCAGGCAAACAATACAGACCTCGTGGCTGTCTGTCTTGGCCTTCTTGCTGTTACAAGAAGGACATTTATCAAAAAGAGAAGGCATTTTCGAAGTAAAATGCCCTCCAAACTGCTCAAAAAAAGCAGTATCTTACTTGACCAGGTGGTAGACGTCGAAGTAAGAGTAAAAGTTTCAAAAAGAAGCAATTTTTCTGCAAAAAATCAGAAAATTAGTGGAGCTGTGAAACCAGGGTCCTTCACTGAAGGAGCCGGAAAGAACAACTGACCTAACTGCCACTCCTGAGGCATGATGGGATTCAGGGGGTCATGAGTGCCTTAAAGGCACAGTGTCAGTTTTTGTTATTTAGCTACAGGTTAGCTTTTCAGTCTGGTTAGACTGTGTGTTTGCAATGCAGCCTGGGAGCTTCCTATGCTTCCAGTGAGTTCTGAGAATTTCTACTGCTTTCTGAGCATTAAAACAATTCCTAAACAAACTTTGGTGTTGTTTTCTCCTGTTTCTAATGCTTATTATTCATGTATGGTGGAAATTCTTCACAGCATATTTCAGCTCTAATGTGATTTGGCTGCTATTGCTTGTTTTTTATATATATATTATTTATATATATATGTGTATTTATATGTGGGGCACATATAATATAGTGTTTCCGGGGTCCCGCACATAGGCGGGAATATTCTAATGCTTATGACTATTGATGAGGATCCCCTGGAAGAGAAATTTCTGTTACCTCAGGTGATTTTATAAATAAGTCTTTAGAGGATTTTAAATCATTAGCACCAGAAGCCCCATCAGGGGAGGTGTTCCCAGGATGTAGCGATAATGGAAGATCAGACAAATTAATAATATCTTTAGTAGGGAGAGGAGCTACCACTGAGACTACGCCCTTTAGATCGATGGGATTTGAAACATCTGATGACATTTTCTCTTTCCCCCTTTCCCATAAATTAAACAATTGACATTTACCTTTCAATTGCAAAGTAGAATTAATTTTGTTCCGCAGGGGATTGGATTTTGTTTTGGAACCTGTCCTCCCCACTAATACTCGACCTGAGCGAAGTTTTTTTGCCGTCCTATTTAAAACAAACAAAATTCCTACGAGGGAGGGCAGCTAAAATACAAGACAATAATATAAAACTCTAACTAGAGAGAGAATAAAACCAGTAGGAAATATCAAAGAACAAAGCCCAAAGGGACAGGGCCCAGCCCAGCCTGCTTCAGCCTCTGACGGCCGCAGACGGTCCCGCCCTTGTCCCGGGCTTCTCCCGGGACGCACCGGCGCAGCGGCGGTGAGTTCTTCTATTATAGGTAAAGCGCCGCAGAGGGGGCGGGCAAACAGGGAGAGCGGGCCAGGTGTATTCAATTGGCCAGTCAGGGACTCCTGGGATATGGAGTCCCTGCAGATCTGCTCGCAGCCCTGTGTGCAGCCCCAACACTCCCCAGCCGCCACACAGATGACAGGTCCCCCAAAGACCCCCTCGACGAAGCGGGACCCGCGCAGCGGGTCCGGCGAGAAGTAAGTGCAAAGCGCCGAGAATAAGGGACAACCAGCTCTACACACAGTCCAACAGGGTCCGCTCAGTGAGTACAAAGCGCCGAGAATAAGGGGCAACCAGCTCAACACACAGTCCAACAGGGTCCGCTCAGGTCAGGTTCAGGAGCACTATCAGCACTATAAGATCAGGCAAAAATACCACGAAGTTAGTCCAGCATTGCTATACGAGTAAACACACATTTACATGGGTGGTGTTGGAGAAAGTAACAGGAGACCCCCAAATGATCGATGGACTACTAGCCACGAAAGAAGCGAGGTGGATCTATCTGTAGAGAAGTGAACAAAGGGGGCTTAACGAACTCCTGGAATGGAATAAATTACACTGACATCCAGGCAGTGCAGTTTGGGTTCTATATATTGACCTGATGTAGGTGTTCTTTTGCATCTATGGAGATATGCATGATGATGCAATGATGTGTGTTGATCAATATATTCACTGTTTCATCTTGATGACATTACAATTCATTCAGGCAGTATGTGTGGGCTTAATAGGCTGATCCATACACTCAAAAAAAAATTCTTTATAAATCCCCTACATGTGAATGTAGAGCTGAGGTCTACATAAAACGCGGTGCACGCTGCAATCTAATTGTTAGAACTATTAGTTTGTATTCACGAGTATAAATAAAGTTTTGCTAATAGAAAAAATCTTTAATATGAGAAAACGCGTGATCTCGCGATAAATGAAGAAAGATGCACACTTTCTTATAGCCCACATGTTGAAGAACCCAATCTAAGATGGCCGCCAAAAACGCGAGATTGAGAGAGCCAATCAGAGCTGGCCTCTCGCTCGCGTCAACATGTCAAGGAATGGCTGGCACCCGCGAACGGTGCACGGGTCAAGTAGAAGCCGGCAGTTCTCCGATTATCGGTAAGGTGGTAATGGGTTCTAAAGTGGCGCAATTTGGAAAACGGAGGAAGAGAAGTAAGAAGTAAGTGTTTTTAAAAGATACATCTCGATGTTCGTCTCGTTTCAGTAAAAATACGAAGGGGACGCAAGATAGCTCACAGAAGGAGTTAATCTACAAGTGTGTTTTTAAATACCTCTCAGCTGGTATGAGATACAGCTGCCGTTAGAGGGTAAATATTGATAAACAGCAATATAGAGCGTGTTTGCGCAGCAATTTACAGTTGAATACCCACATGGCAGTGAAAAACCATGATTTGGGGATTTTATGTTTTGACAGTTGTGAAGCCCCGGTGTCCAAAGCAGTGGCCAAAAAATTATACGCCCTGAAGAAATTGCCAGATGAACATTATGGCAATGAAACATGTCGGCAAGTAGAATATGGCTGTATAAGCAGCAGTCAGATTCACTTTTTTAAATCTATGCAATCAGCACAAAAGAACAGGAATAAAGTTTGTACGTCTGTGCTGTAGGCATATGTTTTATGTTGTGTGACACCATTGTGTGTTTTGTTCGTTCTTTCCACTGCACTTCTTTCTTCACAAACACCTATTTGTTTTCACTTGGGCACATTTCTTTAAGCTTGATGGCACCAATGATGAGAACAGGGCTATCCTGGTAAGTACCTGCCAGGTTCCCCATTGGTGGTGCGCCCGTGAGGTGCCATCTCGCTCTCACACATTTTTTTTACACAGTAGTTGATTGGTTTCACAATTGTCGGTTTAGAGGGACGGGCTTTTTTAAGTTGGGCACGAGAGTGATATACCCCCTACCCCACAATCATTAAAAGAGGGGAGGTAGTTGTAAATTGAATGCAACATGAGGGATATAACTACATAGCATAAGAGAAGAGTTCAAGTTCGGTCATTTGTATAGCGCACTACTCACCCAGAGGGTCCCAAGGCGCTTGGGGAAAGGGTTCATTATTTGTCGAATAGCCAGGTTTTAAGTTCTTTTCTGAAGGAGATGTGGTTTTGAGTAAGGCGGAGGTGAGTGGGGATCGAGTTCCAGGTCCTGGCAGCCAGGAAGGAGAAGGATCTGCCACCCATGGTGGATCTACGGATGCGCGGAACTGTGGCGAGGGCTTGATTGGACGACCTTAGTTGGCGGGTGGGTTCATAGAAGGACAGTCGTGTGCTGAGACATTCGGGTCCTAGATTGTAGAGGGCCTTGTGTGCGTGGGTGAGAAGACGGAACGTAATTCTTTTGTTGACGGGAAGCCAGTGGAGGTCTTTTAGGTGTCCGGTGATGTGATCTTGGCGAGGGACGTCTAATATGAGTCTTGCTGATGCGTTTTGGATGCGTTGGAGTTTTTTCTGTAATTTTGCTGTGATTCCTGCGTATAATGTATTGCCATAATCCAGTCGACTTGTGACCAGTGCGTGGGTGACGGTCTTTCTTGTCTCGAGGGGGATCCAGCGGAAAATCTTTTTGAGAATGCGAAGTACGTTGAAGCAGGAGGATGAGACTGCGTTGACTTGTCTGGACATCGAGAGAGAGGAGTCTAGGATGAAGCCAAGGTTACGTGCGTGGTCTGTGGGTGCAGTGCCCAGAGCGGAAGGCCACCAGGAGTCGTCCCAGGCAGATGGGGAGGATCCAAGGATGAGCACTTCAGTTTTGTCTGAGTTGAGTTTTAGGCGGCTGTGTTTCATCCATTCGGCTACTTCTTTCATGCCTTCGTGCAGATTGGTTTTGGCGGTGTTGGGGGTCTTTGGTGAGGGAAAGGATCAGCTGGGTGTCGTCGGCGTAGGAGATGATGTTGAGGTTATGTTGCCGCGCGATGGATGCGAGTGGGCTCATGTAGACGTTGAAGAGGGTGGGACTGAGTGAGGATCCTTGTGGGACTCCGCAGATGACTTCAGTGGCCTCTGAGTTGAATGGGGGAAGTCGGACTTTCTGAGTTCTTCCAGCTAGGAACGAGATGATCCAGTCCAAGGCTTTGCCTTGAATGCCGGTGTTGCTGAGGCGTTGTATGAGGGTGCTGTAATTTGGCGCCCGAACAGGGACCCCACCCCTTCCCCACTCGCCGGAGATGTCTCGCAGGCCTTGACCCCTTCTGCGGCAGCGACGGAACCAGTGCACTTCCGCGGGTTTTCCTGCTATTCTCCCTCGGGCCTACGGAGGAGAGGGTGACTGCGGCCCAGCATCCAGACGAGGCGGTGAGGAATGAGGAGGATCCCGACCAGAGCCCCTAGTCGAGAGAGCAAGGTCCGAGGTATCCAGAGGCCCACCTGTTCCGAAGCGCATGCGTAGGAGAATCGTCACCTGACGCAGTCCAGTCCAGTCCAGTTTCTGAGGCCTTCAGTTTCTGCTTCCCGGTGAGTACCGTTATTGGGAACGCATCTAGACGGGTTCATTAATTTGTGCCCGGTCAAGACAGGTCTGGGTACACAGACCTGGTCCGGACGTGTTTATTTAATACGACAACACGTGTCTCTTTATGGGACCGGTCTGTACTGTTCTAGCAGTGCATCTAGTAATCCAGTACATCTAGTAAGAATCATCCAGTATTGTGTTTTCATGTACCACCTAGTAACTGTTCGAAAATGTTTTAATGTTTTTCATGTCGTGGTATGAATGATTGTTTGCAATTCATTACTGTGTTTATTGTGTTCACGTTCAAATCAGTCTCAACATGCCACTGTTCTCGAAATTACGCCAGATAGGAACTAGGAAAGGGATACTCGAAGAAGCAGTTCCCGTCCCGCCTAGGGACACTCCTGGACATTTTATGTATAATAAGCATGGCTTAGATGCCATACTGTACCTAGATTTGTGGGTGGACTACACCAAGGCTCTGGAAGAGAAGTATAGATGGCCTGTCTCAGGGACATGGAATGCTGATTGCATCATGAGAGTAGAAGAAGCATTATGGAAGAAGAAAGCCAGACAATCCCAGAAAGATGCCATAGAATTATGGCGTAAAGAAGCGCATAGACGAAATGAAAAGGAAATCAGGAAAGCAGAGAGAAGTAGAGAAGAATCCGAAAAAGCTAGAGAAAAAGAGTTACTAGAAGAAGGAGAACGAGTTAGAATAGAACAACAAGACAGACAAAGAAACGCCCTTATTACAGGACTGTATCCAGTTCTAGCCGAGGGCCTGCCCAAGGCGACCCCGGAAGTAACACGTAACTTGCCACCACCATTGGTCCCGACTAAACTCCGTCAAACAAACCGCAGCAGATATTTTCCTTTCTAGCTATTTAGATGATGTTGCTCCAGCATATACTAATATACCCGTACCACCCGTTAACAATGCACAGCAGCCTGCTCCGACTGTTCAACCCACTGTTCAAGCCACGACCCCTCCACGTTCCCAAGTCACGCTTCCTGCGCCTGTTACTTCCCCTATTGCTACTGCTACTGTTACTGTCCCACCTACTATTGGTCCTCATAATCCTTTCGCGACAGACGTGACCCAGAGTACACCTCCGTTACATATGCCACCTCTTCTCACAGCTTCAGCCCAGTCAGTTCATGCCCTCGCTTCCGCTTCAGGAGGTGCCGTAGGAGGCCACCTTCGCACCCCGCCTCCAATTAAACGAATGACAGTCAGAGAATTCGCATTGCAACGTACGCCGAAAGCGGTTACATACGAAAACCTTAGACAGTATCTAACAGATTGTAGATATGACCCAGTACCCGGCAAGGAAGGCGACATGATGTTAGTCTCGTTACGTCTACGACGCGTTACAGATTATTTGATGCTTTTACCGGAAATGACTAACCATCTAGACAATATATACCATTTTATTAGAACAGGGGAGAGACCAGAATGTATTCGCGAGGCCATGGCATATCAGAAAGTTGAGACACAAAGTATGATCTTACGATTTTTTATTAATTGTTTGATAAGGGAACGAGATCGGCCAGGTGTAGTCAAAGAAGAGATGGACGCATTGATGAAATGGAGTAATAATATTGCAGATAGTAAACATGATAAACAAAATTGCATAGATGCCATGTACAGAAAGATCCGCAAAGAAATAGTAATAATACACGAAAAAGAGAAAGAAGCTACGGGAACCGAGAAAGAGTGAAACCGAGGAGGAAGAGAATGAGGATCAAGGGTTAGAAGAGTCAGAGAACCGCCAAGAGATGATGGCGTACGTAGGTAGAGTGAAACTTCCTAAACAGTATTCTTTTGATAGACCTTTTGACAGACCTATACGCCCAGAAAATAAAAGACGTTTTCTTGCTCCCATACCAGAAAAATGTTCTCTTGAACATTTATTCCAAGCTACTGATAAAATCCTGAAAGATAGAGTAGGTTACAACGAACTTAGTACAATGCGTGAACAAGAATTAGCACGGTCCGCAGTACAGTGGGCTGATAATAACAGCGTATATAAAGATGATTCAGTAGCGCAAACATTTTTGAGCCTTACTCCAACTGAACAGCGTTTAGCCGGTATGTACATGATCCAGCATCTCATTATGCTATATGAGAGTCAGCATTCTGATCCAGGTCCCCTATACAATATATTAGATGAATTACTACTGAATAGATGGAGAGGCCTAGGTACCGATTTGATTAATGTGATTCTTGAACAACGTCATAAATACAGAACATTTTTGACTCCACATTTTGTTCCCGTTCCACCTCCAGTAGGGAAGCCCTTTTACATAGACAGACAGAATCCCTTACGAGAAGTTCATCCCGTCCAGACTCCAGGGGGTGCGCTTCAACGCGTATTTGTATATACACCCTTAAGTAAAATGGAATTATTGGAAATGAAGAAGATAGTGCCTTGTCATGATAAAGATCCAGCAGGGTTTCACTGTGAATTAAAAGACATGTTACTCATGGGAGATTACACATATCCCGATATTATGAAAATGTTAAAAGTACTGTTACCGGCAGGTATTTATGAGAAACTCAAAGAAAAAGAATGGGAGGTGGGAGATAAAAAGATTAATTGGACTGAATTAGAAGACGAAGAAAGAACACGTACCCCAGGTTTAGGTCTTGGGGACAAAACTAAAGCATTACCAGGATTATTAGTACAGGTTTTACCGAGGTTATTGACAACTAAAAAGGAAGACTGGGATGCAATCTCAGCCTGCAAACAGAAACAGGATGAAGACACTAGTGATTTTTATTCCAGATTTGAGAAATGTTTTGTTATTAATAGCGGCCTGAAAACAAGTAGTGAATCATATCCACATCTTTTTGTGACTAAATTAGTTGAGAATTCCTTACCCCAAGTCAAGAATAGAGTCCTGAAAGTCGAGAGCACATGGCAAGCAAATACACCTTCCCAAATGTTACAAATGTTACAGTACCACCAGAACCGAATTAGAGAGGAACATGATCATGAACAGAGACGTATGAAAGACACGAAAATGAAAGTTCTAGTAGCTCAGACTGTTCCAGGAGACGGTCAAAGAAAGGGTGCAGCACCTCCAGGTCAGTCTGCAGCTCCCGTTAAAGGGAATTGCAATTACTGCAAGCAGCCAGGTCACTATATAAACGAATGTGCCGTTTTGAAACACAATATTGCTACCGGTAGGACGAAAGAAAGACCGCGTCCTCCTAGACAGGAACACGTTCCACAGCATGTCGCACAGAATACGCAACCACCACAACAATCACAACAGACAGTAACTGTACCCCAACCTCAACCACAGCCTATTGCTGCCACTCAACATGTCACGCAACAAATGTACCAGTATGCACAGTCAGATTACACCGATTACCAGCAGTACACATGAAACAGCTTAGAGAGGGAGGTTGGCTTGCCTCTTATTGAGGTTCCTGTAGATCAAGAGGGTCCCTATGTACATAGTCAGGTATTAGGGAAAGACAGAAAGTTTTTGATTGACACAGGGGCAAGTAGAACGACCATCAGTCATGACGAAGTTCCAGGGGCACCCCTCTCAGGCTCACAGAATGTATCCCTGGGTTTTTCAGGAAAGCCTATTGTTAATGAAGTATCAAAGCCAGTTACTCTTGAAGTTGGTCCATTATCACGAACTACAGATCTTTTACTTACGAAAGCATGTCCTGAAAATCTGCTTGGTATTAAAACGTTGAAAGCTTTAGGAGCTGTGATATGTTGTTCTCCGGAAGGAGTGAGATTGTTCTTACGTGACTTTAAGGGTCACTATGTGTTACGAGATTTTGATCCAAGATTGCAAAATGTACCAGCACATTTATGGGCACAAGGCCCAACTGATGTAGGTTGTATGCACATTACACCTTATCGTGTCACTCTCAAGCAAGGTGTTGTACAGCCCCGAATCCGACAATACAAATTGCCCCCCGAGGCTGTAGTAGCCTTATTGAAAATTATTGACGAATTGATTGCCCAAGGAGTAGTTATAGAAACTGACTCCAATGTATGTAATTCTCCAATCATTCCGATTCTTAAACGAACTGACCCGAATGCACCACCAGTCTACAGATTGGTGATAGATCTTCGAGAACTAAATAAATGTATCGTTCCCCAGTACCCAGTAGTGCCAGACATATCATCCTTGTTGACTGCCATTGATTCCGAAGCTGCGTTCTTTACTGTAATTGATCTCAAGAACGCCTTCTTTAGTGTCCCCATTCATCCAGAAAGCCAATTTTTATTCGGATTCTCATTAAATGGCCGAAGTTTCAAATTTGCACGTGCACCTCAAGGGTTCACGGAAAGTCCCAGTATTTACAGTCAAGCCCTGAAAAGACAACTAGACAGTATTCACATGCCTGCTGACACTGCTCTGCTCCAATATGTAGATGACTTGTTAATCACTGCACGGACCGAACGTGACTGCGAGCACGCGTCACTGACTGTCCTATGTTTCTTGGCCGAAAAGGGGCATAAAGTGTCCCCTTCGAAGCTACAATTCTGTGCCCAGCAAGTGGTATACCTTGGGCACTTGCTGTCCAAATGGGGGAGACAACTGACACCAGAACGTATCCAGTTAATTGCACATCTGCCACAACCCAAGACACAAAAGGAGGTACGGGCCTTCATTGGCCACACCTCATACTGCAGACAATGGATCCCTCAGTATGCATATCTAGCCAAACCACTCATACAGTTGACAACACAGGAGGCAGCGACTTCGACTGTCCTCCCTTGGACTCAGGAACACACACAAGCTTTTGACGAGTTAAAGAAAGCCTTATGTCAAGCACCTGTTTTAGCGACACCATGTTATAGCAAGCCTTTTACACTTTTTGTTACTGAACGCGACGGCACAGCATTGTCTGTGCTCACACAAGATCAAGCAGGAAAAAACAAGCCTTGTGCTTATTTTTCTAGTACATTAGACCCAGCGGCCCAGGCTCTGCCTGCGTGCCTGATATCAGTTGCAGCAACAGCCTGAGTAATCAGACAAAGCGATTCAATAGTGTTAGGACATCCCCTGATAGTACAGGTTCCACACTCTGTGGAAGTTCTTTTGAACCGAACCCAGACTCAACACTTGACCATAGCAAGACTGACTGGATACGAATTGACATTGTTTCAGCCACACATAGAGATCAGACGTTGCAATACATTAAATCCTGCCACATTGTTACCCTCAATGACAATTGACCCGACACCACATGACTGCGTAGAAGTCATCAATACTGTAACGAAGCCCAGACAAGACTTGACAGACATTGCATTGTCAGATTCAGACCTGACACTTTACGTGGATGGTTCATGTATGAGAACAAGCACAGGAGAGTTAGTGGCCGCCTATGCAGTGACCACTGAAACTGAAGTCTTAGAAACACATCGCATTGACACACTGTCTGCCCAAGCAGCAGAGCTCATCGCTCTGACCCAAGCATGCATTCGAGCCAAGAACCTGAAAGTAAACTTATATACAGATTCACAGTATGCATTCGGAGTTGTTCACGACTTCGGTATTCTCTGGCAAGAAAGAGGTTTTTTAACTTCTCATGGAGCCAAGATACAGCACGGTCCCTTTATTCAAGCTCTGTTAGAAGCAATACACTTACCTGCATCCATTGCTATCATGAAGTGCAAAGCACATACGAAAGTCACTGATACTATTTCCCAGGGTAACGACCTGGCAGATCAAACAGCTAAGCACACAGCTCAGACTCAGACAAACCCGACAAAGACTATAGTACCAACACAGACACATTGTATGACAGTAAAGGATCCCATACTAGAAGTACTCGACATACAGACACATGCCACACCAGACGAAATCAAGAAATGGACAGAAGGAGGGATCCAAACAGATCAGGGGTGGATGACGAAGGGAAGAGCCACATGGTTCCTCCCCGACTCTATGGTTCAAGTTATCATTAACACAGCACATAGTCCAGCACACTTAGGAGAAAAAGCTATGTTAGACAGCATTCAGAATTTATGGTTCAACAAGCATTTACGAGCAGCAGCGAAACAGAAAGTGCGTACCTGCATGATCTGTTGTCAGTTCAATCCAGGCAAAGGTGTTCCCGTGGAACAAGGTGGTTTCCACCCTCCCGATCATCCTTTTGAAGTCCTTCAGATGGATTATATCCAGATGGACCGATGTAGAGGATTCAAATATGTCCTTGTAGTTGTATGTGCCCTTTCCAGATGGACAGAAGCATATCCAGTCCCAGATTACACTGCCGCGACCACTGCCAAGCAGCTGGTTCGTGAATTTTTCCCGCGATACGGCTTGCCCCGTGTCGTGTACTCAGATAATGGACAGCCATTCTCGTCCGAGCTTATGAAACAGGTATCGCTCCTGTTAGGTTACCAATGGAAATTTCACTGTGTACGACATCCCGAAGCAGCTGGTTTGGTCGAAAGACACAACCAGACCCTGAAAACACGATTAGCCAAAGTATGTGCAGAAAAAGGTGTAGATTGGATCGTAGCACTGCCAGTTGCACTCTTCTATATGCGCATGGTAGCTCACTCCAGAACAGGATTGTCACCTTATGAAATTGTTTTCGGGCGGCCTCCCAATATATGGGGTACGCCTATGCCCAAGAAAATTACCGATGTTGAAAGTACTATGTTGACAGATTACCTAGCTTCCTTGATGTCTGCACTACAATCATGTCGTTCACAGGTTGCGGCTGCCTTCCCAGACAACATCCAAGTAAAACCACATGAAGTCGTCCGCGGCGAGAATGTCTACGTGAGGAACTTTGACAGGAAAAGTCCGTTGGAACCCAGATGGAGGCAGCCTAAGTTGGTGTTGATGACGACGAGGACCGCGGTCAAGCTGGAAGGCAGGAAGGGGTGGTTGCACTCCAGCCACATAAAGAAATTTCACGGACTGTGCCCAGAAACTCTGAACAAAGACTGCCCCCTTTCGGACATTGACTCTAAACTCCCCCTGATAGAAAAAACTCCTCAACAGGAGTACCGTACAAAGTTAAGGTCTAGTAAGTCAGACAGCGTTTAATTGTTTAAGTCTCCCCCTGGGTGAAGCGGTTAGACAGGTTTCTGACATGAATAAGATAGACCCCAGTAGTCAGAGAGATAGGCGTATCAAAAAGAGAGAACAGTATTGTAAGAACTTGCACAGTCGTTGTGTGATAACATTAATTTTCATGTCTTTTCTGAGCATTTTGATAATATGTGCAAGCTTCTGGTTACATGATTTCTTTCCTCCTTTCAATTCACATATACATACTTCCTCTAACGATTCCGCAGAGCACACTTTCAGCGACCTGCCTCCACACGAATTATCCTATCGATTAGCAATGCGCAACAATACATTCATTCGTATGTTACATCATACTCACCAGACCAGCAATGCCACGAATTGTTGGGTATGCGGCCGACTCCCACCTTATCAGAAATATAAGGGAGCTCTGCCCCTTTTTCCTTACCCATTCACACATAATGGTTCATGTGGTGCATGGTTTGCTTTAATGTCCTCCCTAGATAGTAAGTCCAAAGTTTCCCAAGGCAATTGGATATGGGGGAACCTGAATACAGTCATGAATAAAGCATGTTTCCCAGACGCAGACGGTCTCCCTCAAAGGATAGGGACCGATCTAGAAAATGAAGTATATGCATTAGGTAACTTCTCCCTCAATCTCATGATCCTGAACGTCCAGTCCGAGACTAATTCGAACTTGCCGTTTATAACAGTTTTACCAGTGAAAGGTGAGCTATGTGTTAGAAAGAATGGTTCAGTACATCTAGGACACAGTGATTGTAATACTGTGGCCGAATTCAGCGATAAAGGAAAGTCTACTTTCAAAGCTTCACGCCATTCTTATTTTATTTGTGGTCATACAGCCTATGTACATCTGCCCCCTGATTGGGATGGGACGTGTTATATTGCGTTCCTATTGCCACCTGTTTTTCTAGCCCCGCCTGACTATCATCGGAATTCACGCTTTGTGAATGCCAGACACAGAAGAGACCTTCCTCCTGTTATTGATTATTCCGAATCAGCATGGGATCAGTATAAGGATTATGTTAAAGGATACTTCTGGTTCATAGGTCCTGTCCAGAACAGTAAAATAATACGCAGATTAACAAGAACTCTTGAAGTGGTAGTGAACGAAACTACTTTTGCTTTAGGTAACCTGACTAAAGAACAATCTGCTATGAGGATTGTTGTTCTTCAAAATCGCCTTGTCCTTGACGTCATACTGGCCGATAGGGGCGGGGCTTGTAGAGTCATCGGATCCAGTTGTTGCGTTTTTATTCCAAATAACGCGCCATCCGTATATAAGGCTATAACACGACTTCACGAAATAGCTCACCTGATTCACCAGAATTCAGGCACCTGGACTTGGTCCGGTTGGCTCTGGAGTGTGTTGTCCGCCTGGGGATGGAGATTGCTATCATTCCTAGGAATAATACTGCTTATTGTATTCAGTTGTTGCCTCTGTCTGCAATGTGGGCCAGCGATTTGCGGCTTGTGCGCCACAGCTTGTATTCCCAGTCCAAGTTCACGTTCCCGAATATAGAGAGATGAGCAAATGATGTTATATGAACAGATAGATGGTCTAATGAATATAGATATATCCTAAAGGGTGAAGTAGGGGCCAAGGAGGGAATGAGGTAATAGAAATTTTCAGGTAGCCAAAGTGTCCCCCAACTCGCACCCTATCCATGCACCCATGTTCCTTGTATGTCGTGTAACTTCTGTTCTGTTCATGCTAGAAAGACGCATATGGATTTGCGTCCATCCTTAACATATTAGCTATCCAGTCATGCATGAAAATCCAGTTCCATAGGTTTCTAAACCTATGGTGCCAACGTCTTTACATGGTACACTTTTGAATAAAGCACACGTTTTCTCCATGTTTCCTGGCCCAGTCGAGCTAGGCCCTTAACGAGTCTCCAAGTTCATTTCTGCCTCTGAAAGCTGCAGTTTAGGTATGCATCCCTGACCTCTACCTTACATCCTGCACAGACGAGCGGTGCCCGGCTCGGCCTGCTTGCCTGCCAAAACGTTATTTTGCCTACAGTTATCTGTTCAGACTCCGCGAAAACACATTCCAGTCTAGTGAAATAGGTAAACATATTCCCGGCTGCAGAGCAAAGGGCCCGGTCTTCCTGTCTCCATGCAAGTAATTTACTGCTCCCGTTACCATGGTAGGCCCATGGCCCCCGCACTCTACATGAAGATCCCTTTGCACGCACTAGCCCGAGAGACCTTTTACTTCAGACACTACATCCTCCAAACATGAGATGCCAGATATGCTATAGGTGCAGGTCGTTCTGACACCCCAGACATCAGTCTCCTCTACTCGTGCAAAAGTCAAAGCCCCCAGTTCTCCCCAGTTACACGTCATGCTCAGTTGCGCGCGCATCTAGGTTAGAAGTTTCTGCCGACTCTGCAAACTTTCACTAAGCATCCACCCACTTGTGACGTTTCATGTTACGTTTCTCTGACATGTCAAGTGCACGCCCATGTGTACGCCTTCTTACACGCCTCCTGTTACGTACTTGTGTTCTTATCTCTCTCTTTTCACCTGTTACGCCTACTGCATTGGAATCAAGTATACCGTTTTACTATATATAATGTGTACTGTTAATAAAAAGTTGAATGTCCCTTCCTGAACCTTAGTGGTGATGGAACATGATGTCCAATCCTCGAGGATTTTCCATTAAAGCCCGTATGACTCAGATCCCACGGACTCTGCCTCTCATTTGAATGAGCTGTCTTTTTACTTCTAATTGTATGGAAAAATGATACGGTAAAATTTATTTACCACACATTCGGCTACTTCTTTCATGCCTTCGTGCAGATTGGTTTTGGCGGTGTTGGGGTCTTTGGTGAGGGAAAGGATCAGCTGGGTGTCGTCGGCGTAGGAGATGATGTTGAGGTTATGTTGCCGCGCGATGGATGCGAGTGGGCTCATGTAGACGTTGAAAAGGGTGGGACTGAGTGAGGATCCTTGTGGGACTCCGCAGATGACTTCAGTGGCCTCTGAGTTGAATGGGGGAAGTCGGACTTTCTGAGTTCTTCCAGCTAGGAACAAGATGATCCAGTCCAAGGCTTTGCCTTGAATGCCGGTGTTGCTGAGGCGTTGTATGAGGGTGCTGTGGCAGACTGTCGAAAGCGGCTGAGAGGTCGAGTAGAATGAGGGCCACTGTTTCTCCGTTGTTCAGTAGGTTTCGGATGTCGTCTGTTGCTGCGATGAGGGCGGTTTCGGTGCTGTGTTTAGCCCGAAATCCGGACTGAGAGGGGTCGAGGGAGTTGTTGGATTCAAGGAAGGCGGCGAGCTGGCTGTTGACGGCTTTCTCAATGACTTTGGCCGGGAATGGGAGGAGGGATATGGGTCGGTAGTTTTTAAGTTCAGAGGGGTCTGCTGTGGGTTTCTTCAGAAGGGCGCTGAGTTCGGCATGTTTCCAGCTTTCTGGGAAGGTGGCAGAGTTGAACGAGCAGTTGATGACATCACGGAGATGGGGTGCGATGATGGAGTCGGCTTTGTTGAAGATGTGATGGGGGCAGTGGTCTGTTGGCGAGCCAGAGTGGATTGAGTTCATTAGGCGGATGGTGTCTTCAGTGGTGATTGGGTTCCAGGCGCTAAGGATGTTAGTTGGTGGAGTAGGATCTGAGGGGGGTGGGGAGTGTTGATCGCTGGGAGTATTCTCGAAGCTGTTGTGGATGTCTGCAATTTTGTTGCAGAAGAAGGAAGATAGCGCTTCGCAGAGGACTTGGGAGGGAGTGATGTCGTTGGATGCTGCAGTGGGGTTGGTGAATTCTTTGACGATGTTGAAAAGTTCCTTGCTATTGTGAGTGTTGTTGTCGAGACGATCCTTGAGTGCTGATTTCTTGGCTGAACGAATCAGTTGGTGGTGTTTGCGGGTGGCTCTCTTGAGGGTGGCCATGTTGTCATTGGTTGGGTTTTTTCTCCATGTTTTCTCTAGGGTGCAGCATAGCTTCTTGGATTTTTTTAGGTCATCATTGAACCAGGGAGCCTTTTTGCTTGCTGATTTGATCTGGTGCTTTTTCAGGGGTGCTAATTTGTCAGCACTGTGGGTGATCCATTGCTTGAGATTGGTGGCCGCTTGGTTAGGGTCCAATGAGAGTGTGGGAGGGTTTTGGTTGAGTGAAGCGAGGAGTTGGTCGGAGGTGATTTTGTTCCAGTTTCTCCGAGGAATAGGTTGTGGGCGGTTGTGGGTCAGGGTGGTTTTGTAGCTGAAGTGTACACAGCTGTGGTCCGTCCAGTGGAGAGCTGTGGTGCGGTCGAAGGAGATGTGCTTGCTGGAGGTGAAGATAGGGTCGAGCGTGTGTCCGGCTATATGGGTGGGGGTATCAACAAGTTGTTTGAGTCCGAGGTTGTTCAGGTTGTTCAGAAGGGTGGTGGTGTTGCTGTCGTGTTTGTTTTCAAGGTGGTAATTGAGGTCTCCTAGCAGAATGTAGTTCTCAGAGGTGAGGGCATGAGGGGTGATGAATTCTGTGATGTCATCGCTGAATTGAGTGCGGGTGCCTGGAGGCCTGTAAATGAGGGTGCCTCTGAGTGGGGTCCTAGGGTCAGTGTGGATTTGAAAGTGGAGATGTTCGGCGGTTGTAAGATTGTCGTCGGAGCTAGTCGTGATTTTAATGCTGTTCCTATGAATGATGGAGATGCCTCCTCCTGTCTGAATGGAGCGGTCTTTACGGATAATCTTGTAGGAGTCCCGTATGGCTATGGCGATGTCGAATGCTGAAGAAGTGTTCATCCATGTTTCAGTGAGGAAGGCGATGTCCGGTGACGCAGTGTCGAGTAGGTCCCAGAGTTCAGTTGCGTGTTTGTGGACTGAGCGCCGTGATCTAGGTCAAATTTAGTTTTGAGACTTGATGAGTGGAGGGCGACCTAGGTCCTCTTTGCTCATTGTTGTTGTTGGCTACCTTTGGGCCCCCCGTCTGCTTCGGGGGTGGGGGAGGCTGAGAACCTTTCTGCTGGTTCCCTTGGGGATTACTTTGGGGGCCTCGCTGGAACCCTCTTTGTTTACCCCTGTCCCCCCCACTCTTCTGCTGGGGACCCTGCCCACCCATGGCGGACTCTCCCGTTGGACCCTTGTGGACCCTGGTGCTGAGCCAGCGGTCCGCCTCCTCAGCAAGCTTCCTCGGGTTGGACAGCTTGCTATCAATCAGGTGCTGGTGTAGCTCAGAAAAACAATGTTGTGACAAGTGCTCCCATGCCATTAAATCAAGAGGCCCCTGAAAATCATTTACTTTGCTACCCGTCACCCAACCATCCAGTGCTCTGCAAAAAAAAAAGTCACATACTCCACATACGTACTCCCAGGACGCTTTTCACTCTCCCTGAACTTCTGTCTGTACATTTCAGGGGTAAGCCCATACCTGGTCAGACTGCTTGCTTTCTCTCCGGAGGCTTGAGCCGGGAGGTGCGCATTTTAATTGCTGTTATTTTTAAAACTATTCGAAACGTATTGAATTTTACCTGTGTGTCCTCCCCCTCCCTCGCGCTGAAGCTGCAAAACGCTATAGCGTTTATTCTGGCATATACTTCCTAACGTTGCCTTGTACCTTGCCACAATCAAAAGGTGTGTGTACCTTAGCGACTGTTTCATTCACCATTCTTCGAGCAGCTTACTTGCTCGGATTCTGTCTGTGGGTGTGGCCGACCTAAAGGCCGTCATCTGCGGGGACTCGGTGCTTCAGAACAGCGGCCATCTGAGTGTGGGCTCGCTGGGTAACGTCGCTCGGACGACGCTATAAAAATAGGACAAGACTCTTCACTGCAGACTGCTTGCTTTCTCTCCTGAGGCTTGAGCCGGGAGGTGCGCATTTTAATTGCTGTTATTTTAAAAACTATTCGAAACGTATTGAATTTTACCTGTGTGTCCTCCCCCTCCCTCGCGCTGAAGCTGCAAAACGCTATAGCGTTTATTCTGGCATATACTTCCTAACGTTGCCTTGTACCTTGCCACAATCAAAAGGTGTGTGTACCTTAGCGACTGTTTCATTCACCATTCTTCGAGCAGCTTACTTGCTCGGATTCTGTCTGTGGGTGTGGCCGACCTAAAGGCCGTCATCTGCGGGGACTCGGTGCTTCAGAACAGCGGCCATCTGAGTGTGGGCTCGCTGGGTAACGTCGCTCGGACGACGCTATAAAAATAGGACAAGACTCTTCACTGCAGACTGCTTGCTTTCTCTCCTGAGGCTTGAGCCGGGAGGTGCGCATTTTAATTGCTGTTATTTTAAAAACTATTCGAAACGTATTGAATTTTACCTGTGTGTCCTCCCCCTCCCTCGCGCTGAAGCTGCAAAACGCTACAGCGTTTATTCTGGCATATACTTCCTAACGTTGCCTTGTACCTTGCCACAATCAAAAGGTGTGTGTACCTTAGCGACTGTTTCATTCACCATTCTTCGAGCAGCTTACTTGCTTGGATTCTGTCTGTGGGTGTGGCCGATCTAAAGGCCGTCATCTGCGGGGACTCGGTGCTTCAGAACAGCGGCCATCTTAGTGAGGGCTCGCTGGGTAACGTCGCTCGGACGACACTATAAAAACATACGCTCACGGCTCCGCGCAGCGGACGCGCAATGCGGGCGCGCCGGACTCAAGCCAGAGTCCAGCCCGTCTGCGTCCGTCCGCGATCGAACGGGGCGCGGGGCAAGACTCTACAATCCATGATCCACTGCTCCTACTCATTCACTCAACATTATAAAACCTCGCATCTATTACTCTAAATCTGACCTTTTAAAACTGGGTAAGTCACCTCCCCATACCGGTTTGCACTCCATTACCCCAGAATATGTACCCGCGCAGTGTAGCCTATGCCATCAACCTCTCCCCAAACAAACCCCGACTTCTAACAATACGATGCATCTCAATTTACTACTACTCAATTGCAGGTCTATGCCTAAGCATAAAACAGAAATCCATGATATGCTGACTAAAGAAGATATTGACGCCATGTTTATTACAGAAACATGGCTAGACGAAGCTTCCTCCCCGGATATTCTGGAGGCCATCCCTAACAACTATAGCCTTCTAAAAATCGATCGTCAAAAACAACGAGGGGGGAGGCCTGGCAATGATTTGCAAAGAAAAACTAGAATGTACCTTGACTGAACTTAAGATCACTGACAGTGAATGTGGCAGATTCACCATTAAACTAGATGCTACCACCACAATCACTGGCTTACTTATATACAGACCTCCGGGTGCAGCGATACCCTTTTGTAGCCAACTGATTGAACTTGCAACCCAGCTCGCCATTAGACATCAAAAGGTTATCATCCTTGGCGACCTCAATATACATCTAGAGGATAGCCACTCCAAAGAAGCCCAGCTCCTATTGAATGCCTTTAACTCAGTTGATCTTAAACTCCTCTCCACTCTGCCCACTCATCAACAAGGACATTTACTAGACCCCATTTTTGCCAACTGGGAAGGCATTAACAGTCTACCGCCCATCCCATTAATATGGTCGGACCACAGTATAGTGCCGTTTAAGATTGCTAGAAAACATATCTATAACACCCATGCTAAACTGCCACCTTATAGGCGCCGCAATTTTAAGAAATGTACTCCTGAACTTCTCTTACATGAATTAACTGAACATCCTCCTCTAAAAGGAAGCTCCCTACAGGAAGTTTGGGATAACTATGAATCTTGGCTAACTAAAGCCCTGGACAAAATTGCTCCATGGACTAATAAACCCCCAACCAGACAATCTAAAAGTGCCCCATGGTTCACAGAAAAACTCAAAACTGCCAAGGCCCTTTGCAAATCCATAGAACAGAAGTGGAGAAAAAACTATACTCCGGAACTCAAAGAAAATTACAGAAGCGAACTGAAAAAATATCAAAAATTGGTAAGAGCGGGAGGAGCCAAGATGGCGACCGGAGCAGAAGCGTAGGCTCCCGGCTCCGCCAGCCCTTGAGCCCCGCACTGAAATCCTGACCTCCATTCTGGAGTTGCGCTGCAGCGGGATGCCGGTGAAGACGCACTGTTATCGCTCGCGTTCTCCCGAGGTCTCTGCCTGCCTGGTGACCGGAGATATTTGCGAAGTCGTTTGGCGGCCTCTGCAGCCCTGGAGCCGGGACCTGTGCTGCCGTACACCGCCGGACTTTGATTGATCAACTTCGGCCAGCTTAGCCCGGGCGGTGATGGTCATTGGGACGTATTGCCTGTCGAAGGGGAAAAGGACCAGATTTCTTTGCCGTGACACTGTTTCTCGCACAACGCGACCGAAGCACGTTTGCAAGGTGGGGGCTCACTGGGAATCCCTCTTCTTTGTGGAATACTGGAGGTGTGCTGTGAAGACCCCATTTTCGATCTTGCCCGGCATCTGCGGACCACTCCTGAATTTGCCCCAGCCCTGCACCGGAGAAGAGATGGCTATTATTGAGGGTCGCTCTATAGCAGTGTGCCATGCTAGCGTCAGTGGCTCGGACTGCAGCTTGCCTGTGCCGATCTCGCCCCCACTTTATCATTACTTTTCCGACGGGGTGGACATGTCCGATGGCTCCCTGAATGGGAAGGACTGCTTTACCTGCCTCAGGGATTGCACTACCCTGCCTAGTGTTGAGCTGTGTGACGGATTGCGCGAGTCCTCTCGTGATGCTGGGATGAGGGGACCGCAGTCTGCGCTATCCTGTGGCGCCGTTCTAGCTGCCCTTTATGATCTACGGTCTGCGTTGGAAGATGGTTCCCGAGAGCTGGGTAAGAAGTTTGACGACATCGCGTTCGCACTGGGGCGAACACGGCTGGCCTGCTCCCAGCGACATGAAGATTTGCCTTTGCCGGTTCTTGAAGGGGCTACTATGTTTCCACATGGTTGCAAAGGGGAGCGGATTGTCCCGGATTGTACTGGCGCCTGCGGACAGCCATCCGCCAGCTCTAACTGCGCTACAATGTTTCTCCCTCATCCGAGGAATGAGACTTTGTTCATTTTATCACCACTATTGACTCGGGCACCGTTTATGCAGCTACTGGCCCCCTTGCCTGCCTTCTCTTCGCAGGCCCTGCTCTCCCTGCTGTGGAACGTGTGCCATCGAGCGAACCTGGGGGCGCTATTCTTTGAGGAAGACGGAACTATTGGCGACTGGCGAAGTCCATTTTGTATTTACATGCCTCTCCTCTGCCGTTCGTGGCCATTTTGTCCCTTTGTTTTGGTTGGGACGGGCTTTCCTCAGGGGCCATGTTTAGGGGGACTTCCACGAACAGGCCAGGGCTAAGTGGTTCCCTTTCACGTTTGTGATTGATTGGCTGGTGGAGAATAGGGTTGGAATGCTTATATGACGAATTCGGCTGCGCAATATGTGATAACTCTCCCCATTCACTACCGTAACTGTTACTTGCTGCTGTTGCTTCTGGTTCATGGGGTGGAGGATGAATGCGTGGCTGGGGAGACCGGGAGCACATATGTTTGGCCCTCCTCCGGTTTTATATGACTCCTTTTTCCTTTTCTTCCTTTCCTTCCTTGTCTGTATTTCGGGTACTCTTTTTGGGCGACAGGCACACTGCAAGGGGGGGGGGTAGGCCGTAGCCTCTGCATGCGTGTAGGGTGGGGGTTTCATTTTGTCTTCAGTTTCTATGGGCCTTATTTTTCTCTCTTCCTTTTTGAATCCTGTTCTTTTCTTATTTCTTTCTTTGGGTCAGTGGGGTCGTTTGGTGGGGGGGGGGGGGGGGGGGGGGGTTAACGATCGGCACGCAGCATAATTTGTGATGGTTTATCCTTTCCTATGTAACCTTGTGCCGCTACTCCTATTATGTTTTTTGCTTGTTGGATATCCACTGGTAGACGTTGCCCGCTCTGGTCCTCAGTGGGTTGTTTGGTCCCTGATCCTTCTTAGTTTCTATTCTTCAAAATATACTTTAAATTTTTTTTTAAATGAACCTTAATACCTCCTGTTTCTCGGCAGTTCGATGATTTTCAGTGTAACTCAGACTGATTGTTGATTTGTATTGCGATACTGCTGAGTCGCCGTATAACTTGCAAAAGTGCTTACAATGACATCGAGGCCGGCTGGATGGTTGTGGGCCCGTATTTGTTTGCTGATATTGCACAATAAAGGTTTTAAAAAATTAAAAAAAATAAAAAAAAATTGGTAAGAGCAGAAAAGAGCGTCTATTTTAAAAGCAGAATTGTGGAATCCAAAAACCCTACGAAGGAGCTCTTCTGTATCTATAGAGAAATTACCAATTTGTCACGCCTAGATACCAAAGATACATACTCCACAGAGATATGCGAGCAGATAGCAGATTTCTTCGTGGATAAGGTTGAAAAAATCTATGCTACCTTCTCCAGTAGCACTAACACAACAACAAACATTGATTACAACCCAGGATCCCTTTCTTCAAAATCTCTCCTCACCAATCTCAGGACCCCAAACAAACAGGAATTAATAAAAATCATTAATGGAATTGGCTCAGGATCCCCTATGGACGCCTGCCCCCCGGAACAATGTAAAGCGGTCATGGAAAATATATTGCTAGATCAAATTAGCAACATGATCACCTTATCATTCCAAGAAGGCCAAGTCCTGAAAAACTGGAAATCTGCTCAAGTTATACCCTTAAAAAAGAAGCCAAATATCCCAATATCTCAGCTCCAAAATCTCAGGCCGATCTCGCTTCTTCCTTTCTGTGCCAAAATTATAGAAAAGGTGGCCAATTTACAACTCATGGAGTTCCTGGATAAAGAATCTCTCCTCCACCCCTCTCAGTCAGGGTTTAGATCAGGCCACTCAACTGAATCTGCTGTTCTGTACTCGACCGAACAGATTCGGAAGTTGGTGGATGAGGGAGAGACAGCAGCGTTGGTCCTATTGGACCTAAGTGCAGCGTTTGAGACCGTGCTGCACTCAACGCTGCTGTCTCGACTATCAGACATGGGAGTTAGAGATCTAGCCCTCACCTGGCTCCAGTCCTAACTTACTGACAGAACATTCCAACTTCACTGCCCACCCTTTAAGTCTTCGCCGCGCAGTGTCTGCCATGGGGTTCCACAGGGCTCTAGCTTGAGCCCTACTTTATTTAACATCTACATGGAACCCCTGGCACGCATCGCAGAGAATTTTGGAGTGGGCATTGTCAGCTACGCTTTTTCAAACTAACTCCAGACAGCAGAGACCTAGCTAACAACTTTTCCAACTGTATGTCAGGGATAGCAACTTGGATGGACAACAATTGCCTCTGTTTAAACGGAGACAAAACAGAGGTACTAATAGTAGGCAAATCTGTGTGGTCCCAGGCTTGGTGGCCTAGTGAACTAGGAGAATTACCCATACCAGTGGAGAAAGTGAAAAACCTAGGCATCATGCTGGATGCCGACCTCTTAGGCAAAGCCCACGTGAATAAAGTGACAAGCAAATGTTTTAGCACCTTAAAAATTCTGCGTAAAATACTAGACCTCTTGCCAACCGAAGCGAGAAAAACCATAGTTCACGCTTTGATATCCCCCCACTTGGACTATGGAAATGTACTCCTGTTAGGTCTAAATCAAAAGGGAATGCACCAACTCCAATGCATACAGAATTCAGCAGCCCGACTGGTGCTCGGTCTCCCGAGGAAAACATCCATTAAAAATGCCCTTGCCAAACTTCACTGGCTACCAATTAGAGAAAGAACTATATTCAAATCTCTCTGCTATGCTCATCGCATTGCACATAATAAAGGCCCCAGCTACCTCAAAAACCTCATCACCATTCACCGCCCGATCAGAGATCTGAGATCATCGGGCATGATGCTATTCAAAATACCTCGCATCACAAAAGCCAAAATGGGTGGAAAATCCTTCCGCTACTTGGTCACTAAGTCATGGAATGCTCTACCAATCCATCTTCGGATGGAGCCCTCTGAAACGATATTCAGAGCAAAATTGAAAACCCACCTTTTCCCTAAACATTAACTTCTGTCACCTCTCCGATTTTTCCCCTGGATGAGTCTGCATTGCAGTGAGCGCGGGGACACACAGTTTTGTGTAACCAGGCGCTTAATAAATGCCTTATTATTATTATTATTATTATTAAGGCCTCTTTCATGTGGGGATAGGAACTTTGCTCTTCAGTGGGCAAATCTAGTAGGGTGTCCCGCCCTTCGCTAAGGAACCTCCCCCACAACCCCGCTCCCCAATCCTTGTCAGGGACCCGGTGGGAGGACATGGCTACCTCATATGCCCTAAACCACTGTCCTAGGTCATCCCCCTTAAAGAACTCCTTAACTACATCTTTGGGTATGTACACCCTGGACTCTACCTGCAGCGGCGTTGTGCTGCCACCAGAGGGAGGATGCTCCAAACTTTTCTCCTTTAGACTCATCTCCCTCAATTTCATTTCATGTTCCATTTGGATTCTTCGCTCTTCCAGAGCCATTCTTTGCTCTCTAGCTCCAGTTGGCCCTTCAATTTTAACTTCGCCAGCTTCATTTCATGATCCCTGGTTGCCTAGGTCTGCCAGCTCCTCTGGCGACAGACCTCTGCCAAACCTATGGACGCGGTCTGCTCTTTCATGTACAACAAGATCCTCAGGTGTATTCTGATCCTCAGGTGCATTCCTTGATTTAATCCAGGCTTTCAGGGCCTTGTAGTAATCCTCCTTGTTCTTGCACCCTGCACGTGGAACCTTGAATTTTTTTTAGAAAGTAAAATAGCTCAGCTCTCTTGTAGTTGTCCAGTTTTGACACATCCCATTCCACTTCCAACACCTCCGAGGTTTCAGATTCTGCCCTTCCTACGCTGTTGGTGCCAGGCATGGCTTCAAACAAAAGGGATCTTCTTCTTCCAGCAAAGTAAAATAATTAAAACGTCTGTGGCTAAGTTACTGGATTTGTAATCACTATGCAATGGTCAATAATCACTGTATGGACACTGCAAATGCAAATTCGTGATCCTTACCGCTGCGTCCAATGTTAGAATTGGGGGTCTCTGGTTGGCGCAGGTATGTACTTTCGACAAGCAGGGACCCTCTCTAAGTCAGGGCGAAGGATTACCCTCTAAAAACAGCCCCTGCTTACCCTCTAGGTAGTGTGGCACAAGCAGTCAAGGCTAATCTCTAGAGCACATAGGGTTAAACATTTGCAGTATCGCACACAATAACCACCAACCCACCACACAATGACACCAGACTGTATTCTTGTAAAAATATATCTCTTTTATATAGATTTAAAGCAGGCTTGTAAATACAGTCTTTCTGCAGTTCAAAATGGTTTGGGGGTCTGTGCGCTTCCTAGCGCCTCTGTACGCTTGTGGTTGGTGATGCGGGCCCGGCCTGCCAAAGCTCACGCTTCTCGCGTGAGACGCGTACGGCCCGGCCGGGTCTGAGTACGAGATGTACTGCTGTGTGCGACTCGAACCGGAGGGTGCGCAGGACACAGAGCGTACCAGGGGCGCCTCAGGGCACAAGGAGAGGTGCAAGCCTCGCTGAAGGGGCGGCTCGTACCGCGGCTCGAGTCACACGCTGCGGGATCCCGGGGGCTGCAGAGGGACAAAGAGCAGTGCGAGTCTCGCTGAAAGGGGCGGCTCGTACCGCGGCTCGGGTTACACGCTGCGGGGCTCCAGGGGCTGCCGAGGGACAAAGAGTGGTGCGAGCTTCAAAGACAGGACGGCTCGCACCGCGCACGCACACAGTACCTTGGAGATCTTTGTAGGGGATGAAGGCGGCAATGCAGGGGTCGGCCCGAAGTCCCACGTCGCGGTGTAGTCCTTGGCTGATGCGAGCGTTGGCTCGGCAGGTCGGCGTTGCGGCGCGGGTCGGTTCAGTCCGGCAAAGCACCTCGGGTCCTGGAAAGAGGGGGCGGGGCCCCGGGCAGCAGAGTGAGGCACAAACAAGCCTCGATGAGCACAGGGGGTGCTCCTTCTCTCCCCGCGCCGCTGCTGCACACGAACGGCGGCGGCTGGGGCTTCAGGGCAACTTCTCCTTTAGGAGCAGGCGGGCAAAAGGCAGAGTCCGGTCTTGCGATGCAGTCCGCAGTTAGGCAGGCGACAGGCACGGTGCTAGGGCCAGTGAGGCTGGTCTTTGCGATGTTAGCTGGGGCCGGCTAGGTAGCAGATGCGTTGCTCGGCGGGACGGGGGTGCCCAGGGCCTCTCAGAGGGCGCAGTGACTCCTTCACAGCACACTCAGCTTTTCCTCAGGAGGGTTACCAGGCAGATGCAGATCTCACAGGAGCTTCTCTTTCCAGGGGGGGTAGCGTCCACTGTTCCTGGAGCGGAGTTCATGGGGCAAGTTCCACAGCAAGCCCTTGGAGATTGTCAGATGCACAAGTAGGAAATAAAGCAAAGTTTCTTCTAGTCTTTCTTTTCCTCTCCTTCAGCAGCAAGGCACCCACCACAGGCCAGTCTCTCAGGCTTAGAGACAGTACTTCTCCATGCAGCTTTCCTAGGTCCTTCTCTTCGGGCAGAGTTTCTTCTTGGCGTCAACAAGATCTGATTTACAAGGAGCAGGGCTCCTACTTTTATACAGCATTTTCTTTGTTCTTGCAGGCCGGCGGGGCCTCTGCATAACTTCCTTCAGTCTCTGAGCACTTTGTTGGGTGTACTCTGGTTTCTGTTTTCAGTGAGAGGGGCAGGCACATCAGACGCTCCACAGGAGGTGGAGCCAGCATTGTGTGGACAGGGGCAGCCAGGAGTACCTTGTTGACAGTGCTTCGCCCTTCCTGGGCCAGGTGTCGGCTGAGTCATCAGTCGCTCCCCAGGGGGCGGAGCCAGCATTGTGGTGGCAGAGCACAGCCCTATTCAGAGTCCAGGGGCACTCCCACCTCCCACTAAGGAGTAATCCTGGCATTCACCACCTGTCATCCCCCAGCCCTGTCACTCACATAACCCAGACAGTCAGATACACATCCTAGCAGAGGTGGGCTGAAATGATTAGGCAAGCAAATGCTAGCTTTCTAAAAGTAGCATTTGCAAACACAGGATATTAAAATAAACTTTACTAAAAGAAGTATTTTATTATTCTGAGTTCAGGCATACTAAACTTGATTTTCTACCATGTTCTCTGAGCCTGCTGGGATTATAGAGTGTAATAATTCCAGCAGCCCATCTTGGCCTAAGAGAACAGGTAGCCTTACAATAGTGAAAAACGAATTTGGCTGTAATTCACTATTAGGACATGCCACACACATCAGAGCATGTCCTACGGTGTGTGGTTTGGATGCCGGAGGGACTGGTAGCGTGAGCCCGGAGCTCCGCGCCTGATCCCCGCTAACATCCTGAAACTAGGAGTGATATCCCGCGTGGATGAAGCCATCAACGCGCTAACATTGATCGGATTGGTGGCAGCACCCCGGGAGCCATAGGAGACGCTTCTACGGCGTCACACGGGCTCGGACGAGGAGACGACTGGCCTTGCGGACGGGGCTGCCCAAAATGACGGAGACAGCCGCGGCCAAGGATCGCAGACACTGAAGATCAGACCTGCAAAGCACAGTCACGAGAACTATGTCGAGGAGTGAGGCGGGGTCAATAGCGATGTCCCCGTGGCTGCGCTAGACGCCGATGTTTGCTGCCCCGATGATGAAGTCCTCCTCGGCCGCCGACTAGCTGACACAGAGCTCTACAAAATGGCGGCCAGAGCACGTACCGGCCACTGAGGAGGCTGCCGGTGGCCGTAGACGGGGAAGGAAGAAGGAAATTGCGGTCCCTTGCAGCTGCGGCTCATCCTCACTGCCGCTCGGCCGTGGGGGGGGGGGCACGGCTCATCTGCCCTGCACGGGGGGTGCACCCTCGGGCGCGAAGGACGGAGCGCTGTGCGGCTGGGTGCAGCCTGGAGAAGGAGAGGACTGCAGCGGAGCGGGGAGCGCCGGATTCCCTCGGGTCCTGCGAAGGGCCGGCCGCGCTGGAGGGGCCTCCTGTCCAGCGGGGCGGTACAGGCTGCGCCTGCTGCGGAGGGCGGTGGTGGAGCCATAGTCTGCACTGCTGTGGCGAGCTAGAGGAGCGCCGGCGCCCTGGGACGGCGGAGGCGTGAGGACCAGATCGGACCGCAGGAGGCGCCCGGGACTCCGGGGACAGGCGAGCTCACCGGCCCAGGGGCGGAAGGAGCCCCGCGGGCGTGCATGCACCGTGACTGATCTGCAGCCGTCGCCCCGAGTTGTGCTGCTGTTACTCGCCATTTGCTGGGTGAAGCGGGACACTCCTCGTGGGTGATTGACGCTACCCGAGCTGCGCTAGCGGGGCCCTCATTCTGGACGCACCCTGGAGTGACGACTACCACACCACGATGGCCTAGTACTGCTTGGCACTGGAGACCCGTGAGGTAGAGTGGCGGCACACCTTGGCGGAATTGAGCCCTCCGGCCGGCGGCGCAATGACAGCGGAGATACGCTCCTGGCCTGGGTAGGCGACCGAGAGGCACAGAGGCGTGGAGTGGAGTGGGAGAGACTGGGAGATCCTCCGTGCTTCTACACGGCTGCTGCCTGGCGGACTTCTGCAGTGCTGGATGTCGAGCCGGGAGTGACAGTTTCCTACTGGGGGGAGCCTCGCGTCCCTGGCCCCTGAGTGAAGCGAGGGCTGAGAGGTGAGATCGGAGGCGGCTACGCGCTGGGAGACTACTGAGACATCACTGCTGTCTAAACTCTACGCGCTAGCTTACTAGAAGTGCTGTGGCTGCGTTGGAGCTCAGGCTTGGGATGACACCGATTCTGGGAGAGCCCCTGTCGAGCACTCCCCCTCTGTGGGGTTGTGTGCGCCCCTTTGGTGCTGGAGTGTAGCACGTTCGGCTGGCGCAGAGGCATGATGGGGAAGCCCAAGGGGAAGCAGGAGAGGGCTGCCAGCTCTGAAACGCCGGAGGGTACTGTGCCGGGACCTGCCGACTTGCAGCAACTCCAGGACCGCATTCTGGAGGCCATAGCGGCAACAAAGGAAGCATTGCAGCAAGACATTGCGCAGGTGGCAACAGGGTTGGGGATCCTTCGTGCGGACCACACTAAACTCAAACACAGAGTCAAAAGCACGGAGGATGCCTTGCAGGAGCTGGTCCCGGCTCATAAATCGGTGGAGGTGAGGCTGGCGGATTCACTTGACCGGATACAGGCGCTGGAAAGACGGGCAGAGGACGCCGAAAATCGTAGCAGACGCAAAAACGTCCGTCTGGTGGGCCTGCCAGAAAAAAAAGAAGGTGGAGACATGGTCGGATACTTGGACGATTGGTTCCGATCGCAAGTGGTACCAGAGGGACTCTCACCTTTCTTCACACTTGAGCGGGCGCACCGGGTCCTGGCTAGGCCTCCCAAGCCCGGCCAAACCCCCGACCGCTGGTGATCAAGTTGTTGCACTATAGGGACAGAGACTAGCTGCTTCAGAGGGCCAGGGACGCGGGTCCATTTCAAGTGGACAATAGCAATGTGACGCTGTTCCCTGACTATACTATTGAGACCCAGAAACTGCGTGCTTCCTTCTTATCCATTAAACGGGAACTGAGAGCCGAAGGCATACAATACTCTCTACTCTTCCCGGCCAAGCTCAGAGTGGTAGTGGATGACAAGACGCTCCTTTTCCCCACGTCGGCGGAAGCCTGGGCATGGTGGGAAACGTACAAGGCAGGAACGGATGGAGCGAAATTCAGGGAGGAGGAGGAGCGACACCGGCTCCCAGTGCGCTAGTCGGAGAGGCTCCGTAGGCGCCGACAAGGATCCAGAAAGCCCACGGGATCTCACACGGAAGAAGAGAAGAGGGCGGCGCTGCAGGCAGTGGTGGACCTGGCAGGGACTGATGCAGCCCAATCACGCCAGGGCACAGACTCGGAAGCCCTAGCCACGGGTTCGGAAACGGACCAGTTAGATGTTAACGGCGCTAAAGGACCGATAGTGACGCCACAGACATCGGAGGAAATCGTGGGACCCTGACACGGACGCTGATTGAGGTGGCCACTTGTGGTAACTGGGGGGGCCTGTACCTAACGATGCAGAAATGCATAGCAAAACGGATTGGGATTACTACATGCATTTATGAGGGGATTGCAGGGCGGGGAGATGGGACTACAGTAGCCACCTTCGGGTCCGAGTGACACCCTATTGGCCCATAAGGCTGCCACGGTGTCGACTGCGGAATAGGTGGAAGGAGTAGTTTCTGTTCTGTAACTCCAGTTCTGTAGTAGGGTATCTCTGTTATAGTCATAATCTAGTGAATAGTCCCGCCCATGTGCGTGGACCCCGGCAATCAAAAACTAATCTCTTAAATTGTCAAAAAATGCAGAAACTGCAAAGACACTTAAGAGAGAATTTAAAGACAAATAATGCAGCCTATATCCACAGGCTACACTGTCCAGTACTTCAACTAGAAATTCCACCAAAAACACCACACATACAACACATCCAGCCCAGTTTCTTCACAGAGAAACTTGCCTCTACCAGTAAAAGCCTCTGGAATGATAGAGAGGAGGGCATGGACAGACAAGCCCCATAGGCTGCCATTATGTGGCTTGAATAGGATACTGTGCCTTTAAGAGAACTTTCCAGAACTTTCTCCCAGTATCCCAGAATGCATAGCAGGTCCCTCTTACTTTCAGTTCTTTTTGAAGGCGAAGCACGCCAGACTGTAGCATTCCTTATTGAATACTTATCTCCACCGGGGAGGAGGGCGGGCGCTTATGACTATAACAGAGATACCCCTACTACAGAACTGGAGTTACAGGACAGGAACTACTCCTTCTGTAATAGGGGATCTCTGTGTATAGTCATAATCTAGTGAATAGAATGGCAAGCCCATCCCCACACCAAAGCGGCAGTGGAGAGAAGAGAAATAACATCACTATTGTGCGAACAGATTTCGCAGCGAAGCCTGCCCAACCTGAGCGTCTGTCCTGGCATCAGTCTCCAGACAGTAATGCTTAGCAAAGGTATGAACCGACTGCCAAGTGGCTGCCTTGCAGATTTCAGCAATCGGCACGTTACGAAGCAAAGCTGTCGTGGCAGCCTTGCCCCTGGCGGAATGAGCCTTAGGCTTACCTCCTAAGGTCTTATTAGCTTTCTGGTAACATAATTGTATACAGGACACAATCCACCTAGAAATGGACTGCTTAGAGGTAGCAAGACCTGTCCTGACTGAGCCATAATTGATAAATAATTGGTCAGACCTACGAATATCTTTGGTCTTATCCAGATAAAATTTCAACACCCTCCTAACATCCAGGGAATGGAGAGACCGTTCCGCTGGAGAGGAAGGATTGGGAAAAAACGTAGGCAAAGTTATGGTCTGGTTGACATGAAAATCAGAAATAACCTTGGGAAGAAATTTAGGGTGAGTACGCATAACAACCTTAGCAGCATGAAATACAGTATAAGGTTCTTAGCAACACAACGCCTGAATTTCACTCACCCTGCGGGCCGATGTAATGGCCACGAGGAACGCCGCCTTCCAGGACAGGTGCTGCAACAAAGCCTTATGAATAGGTTCAAAAGGCTCCTTCATCAACCTGGACAGCACCACATTCAGTTCCCACGAAGGCGAAGAAAGCCTGAAAGGAGGGAATACTTTCTTCAAGCCTTCCAGAAAACCTTTGATCACAGGAATCTGAAGGAAGTCTGTGAAGGGCATTTCCTGTAGGCAGTCAATGCAGCGAGATGAACCTTAATGGAATGAAAATTAAGTCCAGACTGCGCCAAAAGCAGAAGGTAAGGAAGGATGACATCTTCCTTGCACGTCGTCGGGTCATGGTTCTTAGACTGGCACCAGATACAGAACCTCTTCCACTTGTCAGCATAGGAAGTCTGAGTGGAAGGTCTCTTAGACTCCTTCAGTATGTCCATACAATCCTCGAGCAGATTCAGATGGCCATATTGCACTATCTCAGGAGCCATGCCGCCAAACTCAAAGACGAGAGGTTGGGGTGCAACATCTGTCCCCCGAATTTCGTGAGAAGGTCCGGCCTGCACGGCAGCCGAATGTGAGGAAGGAGAGACCGGTGAAGCAGGTCCGTGAACCACCACTGTCTGGGCCACTCCGGGGCAATGAGTATCATCCGAGCCCTGGACCGGGCCAGCTTGATGAGCACCGCCGGAATCAGGGGGAATCGGTGGAAAAGCGTACAGAAAGCTGTTTGACCAGTTGATCCATAACGCATTCCCCAGTGTCCCCTGCTGGTAGTACCTGGAGGCGAAGTCTCGGCATTTGCTGTTTTTGGCGGTGGCAAACAGATCTACGTCTGGAGTTCCCCACCTTGCAAAGACTTCTCCTAGTACTTCGTCGTTTATGACCCATTCGTGGTTTTCCTGAATCAGTCTGCTCAGTGCGTACGCCTGAACATTCTGCACACCTGGTAGATGGGTAGCCGCGATCGTCAGTCCTCTGGCCAGAAGCCAGTGCCAGATCGCCTGCGCCTCCTGTGACAGAGTGTGTGATCTCGAGCCCCCCTGCTTGTTGAGGTAATACATCGTTGTCGTATTGTCCGTCTGTACAAGCGGAGAGTCGGTCTGAAAGGACGGAAGAAAGGCCTTCAGCGCCAAGTGAACAGCTCCGAGTTCAAGGAAATTGATGTGATACGTGACCTCCATCGGGGACCACGTTCCTTGAATCTGTAGGGTTCCGGAGTGCGCTCCCCACCCCTGGAGAGAAGCATCCGTCACGACAGTCTGCGTGGGAATGTCCTTGTGGAAGGGAACCCCTCTGAGGAGATTCTCCGCTGAACACCACCACTTCAGAGACTGAAGAGCATGCAGAGACAGTCTTATCTTGTCGTCCTAAGATCCTTTCCTCTGATCCCACTGGTCCTCCAAGCACTCCTGCAGCGGCCTCATGTGCAGCCGTGCGTTTGGCGTCAGGAAGATACAAGAGGCCATCGATCCCAGTAGAGAAGACACCGTCCTCACTGTTGTAGATGGATTGGTCATAAGAGCCTGAGCCTTCCGAAGGAGTGGTAATCGTCGCTCTTCTGAAGGAGACACGCTTGCTGACAGCGTATTGATGGAGGCTCCCAAGTACTGTATGCATTGGACCGGAGTCGGGACAGACTTGGACATGTTGATGTGCAACCCCAGCTTGTTCAAGAGAACGCACGTCTTCTGGAAGTGTGCTCGCGCTTCCGAGAAGGAGGATGCCTTGATCAACCAATCGTCCAGGTACGGGTAGACAAACACCTTGTTCTTCCTTAGGTGTGCTGCTACCACTGCCATGCACTTCGAGAATGTTCTCGGCGCAGACTTTAGTCCGAATGGGAGTACTGTGTATTGATAATGATTGGCGCCGACTTGGAATCGCAGGAACTTCCTGTGTTTGTGTGCAATGGGCACATGGAAGTACGCATCCTGTAGGTCTATAGCGCGTAGCCAGTCTCCCTGTTGCAACTAAGGATAAATCTGATGCAACGACAGCATGCAAAACTTTTCCCTGCGAATCCATCTGTTTGCCTGTCGCAAGTCCAGAATGGGCCTGAACTCGTTCTTGTCCTTATTGCGAACCAGGAAGAACCGGGAGTACAGACCTCTTCCTCTCTGAGACAGAGGTACGTCTTCTATCGCCCTTTTCCTTAACAGGATATCCGCTTCCGCCTGAAGCTCGCGCAGCTGAAACTGCGAGCCGACTGGCGGAATTGCTGGAGGAGGGCTGATGAACCGAAGACTGCATCCATTGCAAACAATATTCAGCACCCACTTGTCCTGATTAATTTTTCTCCACTCTGCCAGAAAAAATTGAATGTTTCCCCCTACCGGAGTGGGTAACAGATCCGGGGGAAGTAAGTGCTCAGGGCCTAGACCCGGCCGGGCCTTTGGACGCTGGAGCCGACTGTTGGCCTCCTCTGCCCTTCGGGCGTTTCTGGAACGGCTTACGGAACTGTTGATGTTGCTGCGACTGTCCCGCAGTCTGGCCACGTCCTCTGCCCTGCCCACCGAACCGCCGTTTGAACGGACGGTACGATTTCTTCGTTTCTTTGGGCTTTTCCAGGCCCACAGCCGTGAGCGTCTCGGCCTCCGCCTTCATGCAGGCCATTTCGTCATCCGCATGCTTCCCAAAAAGGGTCTCGCCAGAGAATGGAAGGTTGGCTACCCTTTGCTGTGCGTCCGGTTTAAGTGACGTAAGGCGGAGCCAGGCGTGGCGTCGCTGGATAACCCCATGGCAAAAACCATGTGCCGCTAACAGGGAAGAGTCCGCTGCAGCACTGATAATCTGATGCGCTACCAGCATCCCTTCGTTGAGTACTTCCTGGAAGTCTTCCCGCTTATCGCAAGGCAAGTGTTCCGCAAACTGCTGGAGGGAGTCCCAGAGGGCGCGGTCGTAGCGGCCCAACAAAGCCGTGGCACTCGCAGCCTTCATAGAGGTCGCCGATGTTCCACATACTTTCCTTCCAGCCGAATCCATCCATCTAGACTCTTTATCCGGTGGAACCGTGGAGGACGGGGTGGTGGCATGTTGTTTGCGGGCCGCCGTCACAATCACAGAGTCCGGAGGAGGTTCCGTCCTCAGAAAGGCCGGGTCCGAATCGGGAGCCATATTTTTTCAGCAATCTTGATGGAGCCGCCTTAGTCACCGCAGGGGTGAGGAAAAGGTCCATGGCCAGTTCCTCCAGGCCCGGCACCAGAGGTAACAGTGGCCGAGACAGGTGTTTCTGGTGCAGTGTCTCGAAAATAACTGATGTTTTAGGCGTGGGCACCGTCAAAGATATGCCCAATTTGGCAGCGCCTCTCAAAAGGACATCATGGAAGGCCACCAGGTCATCAATCGGCGACACCCTCGTGTCCGGTGAACCCGACAAGGTCGGAGCGTAGTCTCTGGTTCCTGAGGACCTCGTGCGTGAGCGAGATCTGTGCCTCCTATGGCGGTGTCTCGACAGCGTGGACGACCTGTGGCGCGATCGCTCCCTCCTCCTAGAGCGAGAGCGGGATCTCCCGGTCCTTGGACGCTCCGCAGGTTTACGTGGAGGCGTCTTCCTCGGTTCCTCCTGGGGCCTCGGTCGAGGGGTCCCCTTGGGAGGCGTCCGCAGAGGAGGCAGTGACGTGGACCTCGGCGCAGGGACCGGGGGTATCACCGACCCCGGAGGAGGGGGCGACTTAGGCTGCGTAGGTGTGTACACCACCGAGTACACCGAGCCCGGTGACTCCTTCGGCGAAGGGGACCGCGACCCAGCCCCTTCAGCCGGCGATCGCTTCATCTTGCGTCCCCCACTAGATCCAGCCTGACTTTTGGCGCCAGAACTCCTCTTGCGCCGTTTAGGAGAGATGGAGCGACTCCTAGACGCTGATCTCATTCTTCACGGCGTCGAACGTCGCCTCCGGCATCGAACGCCGCCTCCGCGACGTCGACCTCTTCATCCTCGACGCCGAACGCCTCCTCCGCGACGTCGACCCCTTCTGTCTCGACGCTGAACGCCGCTTCCGCGACGTCAACCTCTTCTGTCTCGTCGCCGAACGCCGCCTCCGCGACGTCGATCGTTCCAGTCTCGGCGACGAGCATCGACTCCTCTTTCTCGAGGTCCTCGACGCCGAGGATCCCCTCGACGGCGACCAGCGGTGTCGCCTCGACAGCGAGCGCCGACGCCCGTCGTTCCTTCTTCGACGTCGGTAGGTCGACGCAGACGATGAAGATGCAGTCGACGGTGGCCGAACCAGGCCCCTCGACGTCGAATCCTCACACCGTCTCGACCGGGAGCCCCGGGGAGATGGGGAACACACCATCGTCATCCCTCTCGACGCCGTCGGCGAAGCAATCGACGACGACCGGGACCGTTTGCTGGTCTTCCTGCCTCTGGGGAGCCCCCCAGAGGCCTCAGCAGAGGCAGAGGGAACCTTCCCAGCCTGCCCAGACACACCTGCAGCCGTCTCTCCTCAAGGCCTTGAAGCCTAATCTTCAGCCTGTCCCTCAGGGTCCTTGCTGAAAGTTGCTGGCAGATGGCACAGTCTTCAGGGACATGTGTCTCAGGGAGACAGGCGATGCAGACGTCGTGTGGATCACTCTTGGCCTTCTTCCTTCCACATGCTGGGCATTTGTCTAATAGACCAGGCATTTTAAAGCCCTAAAAATCCTGAACAAACACACAGGAGAGAAGAGAAGCACCAAGAAAAATATAAACTCAAACACTTTTATCCAAAAAGTGACAAAAATCCAATAAACCCTTGAAAAAGGTTGAGAGCTCAATGCCAGGGTCCTGTTAGCAGGAGCCGGAAAAAAGAACTGAAAGTAAGAGGGACCTGCTATGCATTTTGGGATACTGGGAGAAAGTTCTGGAAAGTTCTCTTAAAGGCACAGTATCCTATTTAAGCCACTAATGGCAGCCTATGGGTCTTGTCTGTCCATGCCCTCCTCTCTATCATTCCAGAGGCTTTTACTGGTAGAGGCAAATTTCTCTGTGAAGAAACTGGGCTGGATGTGTTGTATGTGTGGTGTTTTTGGTGGAATTTCTAGTTGAAGTACTGGACAGTGTAGCCTGTGGATATAGGCTGCATTATTTGTCTTTAAATTCTCTCTTAAGTGTCTTGCAGGTTCTGCATGATTTGACAACTTAAGAAATTATTTTTGATTGCCGGGGTCCACGCACATGGGCGTGACTATTCACTAGATTATGACTATACACAGAGATCCCCTACTACAGAAGTTGGGTTGTTTTCTGAGTTTGGATAGGAGCTGATGCTTCGAAATTGGGTCCTGTTCTGGGGGGGAGGGCACTGAGGGTAGTTGGGGACGCTATCCGATGGAGTTTGTTTGGTTCTGTTCAGGGCGGGAACTATATGGAGGGGGAGAAAGTCCGCCTGAAGTTCTGTTGGGAGGGTTCCACCACTTGCGATGTGGCACGGAACTGTGCTACACTGTTTTGGTCATTGTTGGACTATGGCTAGTTCAGGTACATTGAGATGTATAACCTGGAATGTGAGGGGGCTGCATACTATGGCGAGAAGGCATAGGGTTCACGCTTACTTGGTTCCTAGGGGGATCCATATTGCGTTCCTGCAGGAAACACATCTGACAAAACAAGAGGGTGTAGCGCTGCAGCGCAGGTGGAGAGGGCAGTTGTTTAACACCACTTACTCTGCGTTTGCAAGGGGCGCGTTAGTCTGGATCAGAGCAGGCACTCCCTTCCAGGTGGTCAGGCACATCATAGACCCTGAGGGCAGATACGTGGCTGTCGAGGGCAAACTTAGAGGCCGGGATATAGTATTATGTAGCGTGTATGCACCCAACATTGACCAGCTATCTTACTTGACGAGACTTTCTGGAGCGCTTGCGACATACTTAGCGGGCCCTATCATGTTGGGAGGGGACTTTAACTCGGTGATGGATGTTGCATTGGATAGATCCCACCCACCGCGGTGCATCGAGTTGTAAAGGGCAGGCTTGATTGGCAGGAGAGGTGGGGATTGGCGGACGCTTGGCGCGCGCAACACCCAACTGCAAGAGACTACTCGTATTATTCTAGCTTGTATGACCTCCATGTTCGACTCGATTCAATATTGTGCTCCCCACTTGTGCTATCTGCGGTGACGCGCACCGAATACCTCACCCGCACACTCTCTGACCATAACCCCATGCTGCTGACACTGGACTGGATGACGGAGGTCTCGCAGGTCCCTACTTGGCAACTGCGACCGGACACATTAGACGACCCACTGTTTCGGGCGGCGCTTGAAGAGGGGATCACACATTATTTTGCCGAAAATGAGGGCACCACTACATCCAGAGCGATGGAATGGAATGCCTTCAAGGTTGTAATTCGAGGACAGTGTATAGGGAAATTCGCAGGAGTACGCAGGATCCTATTAGATGACCTTGACAAGGCGGAGTAAAAGCTGCGAGAAGCAGAAGTGGCATGACCAGGTCACCCTGAGCTCCAAGAAGTTGTTAGTGCAGCTAGGGAAGCAGTGGCAGGCGAGGTGGAGCTCCTCCGTAGCTTGGACCACAGGCCTACCTGCTGCGAGCGCACGCGGAAGGGGACAAAGCTGGGACACTCCTAGCGTGGTCGGCTAACCCCGACAAGCGCAGCCCCCCGATCCTAACCCTGGAAGGGGAGGGAGGACACGCACTCTGCACCCAGGAGGAGATATTGAGCAGCTTCCACGACTATTATGAGACTCTTTATAAAAGCGCATTAGAGGGAAGGGAGTGCGATATTGACCCCTTCCTCGGGGGGCTCCAGTTGCCACATTGGATCAAGAGCAGGCCAGTACCCTGGGCAGGGATATCGACTTAGGTGAGATCAGGGGTGCTGTGAAAAGAATGGCCCGTAACAAAACTCCGGGATTGGATGGCTTGCCCATAGAATTTTACAGTAAATACCTGGACCTGCTCGCTCCGCGTCTCCAAAAGGTGTACAACGAGGCCAAGTCCAATGGCCGACTGCCCCAATCCATGTGTGAGGAACTGGTGATCCCCTTGCTGAAACCGGGGAGGGAGAGCCACAGTCCAGCTTCTTATCGGCCACTATCAATGCTGACCACAGATTACAAAATCCTAAGTACCATACTGGCGACCAGACTGTTGCAGTATATGTCAGGGTTGGTCCACAACGACCAGTCTGGATTTATTCCCACGCGCAACACTACCATAAATATTCGGAGACTTATACGCCTGCTGGACGATCCGCTACCGGGAGCACAGACGCCCTTGGTATTATCGATGGACATAGAGAAAGTATTCGATAATTTGGAGCGGGAGTACCTGTACAAGGTCATGCAATGATTTGGCCTTGGCGACGGTTATATCCGCTGGAAGAGAGTGCTGTACGCATCGGCAATGGCGAGGGTGCGGCTAGGCTCCCTCGTATCGCACCAATATCCGGTGGGCCGGGGCACTCGACAAGGTTGCTCCCTGTCCCCCCTGCTGTTCGCCCTGGCAATAGAACCCTTAGCGGCGGAGGCCAGGATGGGAAAACATTATAGGGGCATAGTCAGCAGGAGGGGTCCACAGTTTATCTCGCTGTACACAGATGACCTCCTGATATTCCTTGAAAATGCGGAGGAGGCCCTGGAGGGTGCGGAGAGACTCCTCTCGCTCTTTGGCAGGCTCTCAGGTCTGAAAGTCAATTGGTCCAAGACCTGCCTATTCCCTCTGCGACAGGGAGAGATACGTCCCGGCAACCGCCCCTTGCTCAATTGGGAGCCCATCTGCCTAAAATATCTCAGAGTGCACGTGTACCACACGGCGGCGGATATGTTGGAGGGCAACGTGGGCCGATGCATGCAAGCACTGTCGGTAACTGGTCGCATTTCTCTGTTAAAAAGGATTGCTTTGCCGCGCCTTCTCTATTACTACCGTACGCTCCCTGTGTGGATACCCGGATCCATCTTCAAACAACTGAAATTGCAATTGACATTGTTTCTCTGGGGTACGGGCAGGCGCAGGATAGCGTTAGCTACGCTTACTCGCCTGAAGGACGAGGGTGGCCTGGCGGTCCCTGACTTCAAACTTTACTATCTAGCCGCGCAATTGCAGGTCTTCACGCAGGAAGTGGCGAGGGTGTTCCGAGGCCCGGAACACGAGAGGGACGGAGGCACCCCACGCAATGTCTTGGCTTATATCACATTGCAGCAAAAGCTCTCCCTTAGAGACTTGTCCCTAGAGGAGCAGACGTTCAGGCTATGCTGGAACCGCTCACAGCGCCGAGCGGGCGTGCGTCGGCCGTACGCACCTGCGATACCGCTGGGAATGGTGACGGCGCTCCCCAAAGTGGGGACTGGTCGCGATTACAGATCTGGGAGGACGCGGGGCTGCAAATGATTGGCAACCTGTACGAAGATAGAGTGCTAATACCGTACCAGACTTTACAAGACCGCTTCGACCTGCCGAGGGGAGACTATTTGCTGCACGCCGCAGTGACCAGGGCCATGCAGGCACACTGGAAAGAAGGGCTCTTGGAACCCACGACATCCATGGCCTGCCAATATACCATGATGGCAGCAGGCACTTATAAGGCGGTAACATGCCTCTACTCTAGGATGCTACGGGAGACTTTACAGCCATTGACGGTATTGAAAGCTAAATGGGAATCGGATATCTATAAGGAGATCCCCGACACGACTTGGGCGCAAATAGTGCGGCGAGCACAAAAGAGTACGAGAAATGCACGCTTCCAGCTAATACACTTTTATGTTCTCCATAGAGCCTATCTAACACCAGGTAAAATTGGGAAATATTTTGGGGTGGCTGACGCGGCATGCCACAGATGCACTGCCGGGGGAGTGGAACTGGGCCACATGCTATGGGATTGTCCTCACCTGCGAGAACACTGGCAGGAGATTGGCGAGACACTCAACGAAATAACAGACAGAGGGTTACAATATGATAAGGCCATTAGTATATTGCACTGGTTCCCTCACACGCCCAAAAATAAGATCACAAGTAAATGTATTGATATGGGCCTTCTCTTGGCCAAAAGAGAAATAACGAGGAACTGGAAATCGAGAACGGGCCCTATATACAGGCGATGGGTTTATGAGTTCCTGAAATGGGCAGCTAGTGAGAGTACACTCCGATATCAACTGGCTCGCCGTAAATCAGATGACAAAGCACTGGAAGCAGCAGCTGCGTGGGACGCGCTAGTACAGGCCTTGCGAGACAGCGTATCACTAGAAGAAGAGGGTACTCCCAACGTAGACGCTAAAACTCCCAAAAACACACAGGATACATCTCTTACTTAGACATTTATTGACTCCTGACTACATTCATGAACACAGACTAACCGAGAGCTCAGGCGTAAGTGGAGGGACTTGTGGGGGGGTGGGAGGGGAGTTGGATAGTTAAGCTGATATGGGGGGGGGGGGGTGTTCGAGGGGGGAGAAAAGTAAAAGCGGACAAGTGAATTCCTCGCGAAACGGCTGCAACTGTTACTGCACTAATGGGATTAGAGTTATATTGCTTGAGGCCGCCCGACCTCCCGGTTATGGGCTTAAAGGCCGTGTACGAAAGTCAACGAATGATGAGGGGCGCTGACGTCAGGAGAGCGGTACCTACACACATGTACCCTGTATATCATAAGTCTGCAATAAAAAACTGAGCATGTCCTACCTTACACTTACAATGCACCCTGCCCTTGGGCCTACCATAGGGGTGACTAATATGAAGTTAAGGGAAGGTTTAGGGGCTGGCAAGTGTGTGCACTTTGCCCAGCCAGCATGACAGTACCAGACTGCACACAGGTTCTGCAATGGCAAACCTTAGACACATTTTAAAAGGCTGCTTCTGTGGGTGGCGCAACCAGCGCTGCAGGCCCACTAGCAGTATTGGCATTTACAAGCCCTGGCACTCCTGGTGCACTTTGCTGGGGACTGACAGTAAATCCAATGAACAAATCAGGAATATCAATCAGTGTTACACTTTACATAGGGAGCACTTGCACTGCGGCACGGATTGGCCGTGGCGCAGTGCCCTGAGCAGCGGACACCAGCAAAAAGATCTGATGCACATCAGCAAAAAGTGGAAGGGAAACTCACGCCAAGGTGCCAGGTCTAACAGGCACCAAGGCCCCTCAGGAGTAAAGTGGACTTTATCCCACAAACAGTATTGCACCAGGAGCTGTGCCTGCAGAGTGGTGGAGAAAGGGGGCATCCTTGGGGGCCAACTACCCCTCCTGTTACCTCAAGTAAGCCACACATGGCAGGATTACTGAGAAGTTTTCGGAGGGCAACCATCTTTCTCCACCACTCTGCAAATGCGCCTCCAGGCGCACCACTACTTAGGAGATAAAGTCCCCTGGCTCTTGAGTCCTAAGGGGCCAACTACCCATCCTGTTACCTCCAGTTAGTCCCACACAGCTGGATTGCTGAGGTTGGCAGAGGCCATGGCCCCTTTCTCCACGACTCCTCAAAAACGTCACCTGGCGCTCTACTAGTAGGGGGAAGTAGTCCACTTTAGTCCTGAGGTGAAATTCATTCCAAAACCAGCAGCCCGGCAGGAGGAGCATTTGCAGAGTGGTGGAGAACGGGGTCATAGCCTCCAACTCTTTTCTGCAATCCTGCTGTCTGGGACTTATTGTAGGTGACAGAAGTGGTTCCTGGACCCCAAGGCCCCTCAGCATCCAAGGCAAATTTATCCCCCAACCACTGAGCCAGGAGTAACGATTGTAGGGTGGTGGTGAAGGTGGCGTGGCCTCCAGCAAATAAACAGAGGTTTTTTTCTTGTTTAAAAAAAAATAAATGTAAGGGAGTGAGGGCGGCGGGGCCATCCTTCCCTTGGCTAATTTGTGCCCCAGGGACTCACTCCCAAGGACCTGCCCTTTATTTTAATTTTTACAACATTTTTTAACATCGGAGGGTTCCCTTCCCTGGGCAAATTTGTGCCCTGGGACCTGCCATTTATTTATTTAAAAAACATGGGAGCAGGTTGTGTGGCCCCCCTCTTGGGCTGATAGGGCCTGGCCACCATACTGAGTGCCAGGGTCCCAGTGAGGGCATTCAGTTTTTTACGTTTGGAACTGCAGGGGGAGCCTGGAAGCCCCCAAGGTCTCTGCCGGCGCCCCACATCCTGCGGGAGCTGGCATTGCTTGTGGACACAGGTAGCTGCATACATGCAGCTCCCTGTCCAAAAGCAATTCTGCTCTGCTTCGAGTAAGTGAGAGCATTTTACATGCTCTCACTTACTCCAAGCAGAGCATTGTTCGCTATGGCTCCACAGAAAATTGCAATGTCCGGGCGGTGGGCACCCTGGGACATTGCTGGAGCTAAACCTAGTTGGCGGCTCCCTGGGCCATCTAGGGCTCCAGAGGTGGGCCGCATGGCCTCGCTCTCAAGTATTTTAGCCCCAGGGAGCTGGTGGTCCCCAGGGTTGGGGATACACAATGGATCCCCTTAATTATTCAGTTTGGGCCCCGGGCAGTGGCGGTCCCCAGGGCAGCGGGGGGCAGAGTTGGCTCCCCGCTTTTCAATTGTTTAGTACCCCGGGGAGGTGGCGGCTCCCACTTCTTTGCAAAAGCCTAGGAGGTGGCTCCATGAGCCCCCCACCTTTATTGTAAGATGCATGCCTCCAAGATTTGATCCACCCACGGTCTTTTTTCAAAAGACGTGCAGGAGCACACGTTCTTTTAAAAAAAATGTTTGTTGTGGATCCACGTGTCCACCCGCAAATTAGTGAGAAAAAAAATATGCTTTTTATCCAAGTGGGGTCACTGTGCGACCCCACGACATATGGGGGGAGCAGGGTATTTCTACTCTGCTCCTTTTCATTTTTAGGGCTCGCAAAGTGAAGCGCCTTTTTGTAGGGGTTTTAAAAATGGACCTGTAAATTCCACAAATTCCACACACTCGTGCGTGTTTTTTTTCCTTTCTGGTCTGCTATTGGCTTTCACGTGTTTTCGTTTTAAAGTGAGCATACCATAGGTCAGAGGTGGGCGCATAGCTCCGCCCCATGCCTATTGGTGTCCGTTATGTGCATTTCCGGACATATTACTTTCAATTATCGCGGCCAGACGTGGGCGCGATAATTCAAAGCATATTGCAGGAAAGGCGCACGCACCACTCGCGTCTTTGTTTTTCTGATCGCAAGGTATTAAGAGTATAAAATCCATGGCCCTTTTCTGTCCCTCCGCCGGGGTCAAAATTCTCCTTTTGGTTTGCTTTTGCTGCCTCTTTTTAGGCTCCCCATACTAATTTATCCGTGTAGACGCAACGCAATTATTTTGTGATACATCGCAGCCTTTTCTTTGGCGATCAGGGAACGGTCTGTCAGATTTAGGGTCCCCGGTACTAAGCTTTTCCCGGGGACGCCGAGAGGGGCCATTGATTCCCACTGGGAGCGGAGACCTCGCGGCGGCCATCCTTACATCACTCACGTGGCTTTAATAGAAGTTGAGCTCGACTGAGGTAAAACTTTAGGCCATCCTGTTTGGGCCGTGGCAGACATTGAATATACTCATCAGCTGAGTCCTTCCACAGACTAAAAAAAAGACATCATGAGACCCGGTTGCCATGGTTACATATTAGCAGGAGATGGAGGCGTTTTGTGCAGTGGCTATTCAGTGCACCAGACTGCTGGGTCCATTCAGGGCGGAGAACTTTTGGCCATTTTCAAATGCCAGTTTTGGTGCCTAGCAGAGAGATGTGAGCATTCCATCCAAGGGGCTGGCAGAAACTTACCCACGTCGTATACCTCGCATGCCACACCAACAACGGCTTGTATTTAATGGGATTTCTTTTCAGACCTGCAGTCACTTGGCATTTCCTTGTGTGGTACTGGAAAGTGTACCAATAAATAGCATATATCTGAGAAAAAGTAATCTGCTGCATGGAATACAATCATTTACTCATTTTGTAATAGTGCAAAATGTCACCTCCTGTTGCAATATATGGGGAGTAGCACCCGAGTATCATGTAAGCACACCACACGCTCTTCCTTCCTTTCCTTCCTCTAAGAGGTTGAAGGGAGTACTCCAGAGGCCACCCATTCCATCTGGTCGAGGTAGGCGTCTTGAATGACAGCAGTAGAATGAAGCTTGTTTTTTTAAGTGCTATGACTCAGCCAGTTCTGGCTGTGCCAGGGGTGGGGTTCTATGCACCTCCACAAAAAGGTCATAATCTGCCGAATTAATACCAGATTTTCATGACTTTACAACGGTGCCCCCAGCACCCCTGGGGGCTACCCCGCTCCAAGCGCCAGGAAGCCCTCTGGGTAAGATGCGCGCTATAGAAGTACACATTACAAGTCATGGCTACTCATGCCTCCCCTCGCGCCTCTGGGCCATCCCACCGGGGTCGAATGTGATGGCATGCAGGGGAGACGCAGAACTCTGCAGCATGTGCCAAACACGCTGAGCTGTCTCACAGGCGGACTTTCATTGAGGCTGGTCAAGGATTACCCAGTGATTGATCCCTTCACTTCCTGCTGAATTGTTGCTGTTCGAGGCGCCTTAACCTTTTTAAAAAGCCAGTGTTTAAAAACAGGTGGCACAGTTGGTGTCTCTTTTTTCTTTTGCTACCCTCCACCCTCCCTTCAGAGAGCACACAAAGTGCACAGCCACATTTCAGCTGACAAACCACAAAAAAAACACAAGAGCACAAGAAAGCAGGTCGGGTATGTTTAGGGAATACGCGTTTTGACAAGGGCAGGCGAAAATGCCATTTTACAACTTCCGTGCGCAGGCCCACGTTGCTGCTTGAACATGAAAACCCATCAGAACTACTATAGAGGGATTTTCGGTTCAGCACTGGCTTTTCATCAGCACCAACCAGGCCATAAAAAGCGTCACAATTTTCATTAGTCTGTACCAGAGGCCCCTTCCCAGTCACAGCAGCCTACGTTATATACTGTTTTCTTTCCTCGTTGGAACTGAAAATCCCGCTACTATGGAAAATGCAGGCTCGGTTTCCTATGAGGTGATGTTGGCTCGCCACCTTTGTTTGTCCGAGGGGGGCTGAGGCAGGCATCCTGCCAACCGCCTCCCTGCCAGCGGCCCTCCGCCATGCCAGCCTTGTTCCCGCGTGGTAAGGAATAGAAAGATCCTGGCCTCAGTCTGAGCTACAAGCGATGTTATGACTTATCTGCGCTCAAAAATGCTGTCTGTCTCGGCCTCTGCTGCCCGCCGCCCTGTCATCCTTGATTGAAATGGACAGTTCTGCTGTGCACACAGCTAATTGATTATCTCTAAAATGAAAGACGTTCTTCGTGTATACCTGACAGATACACGTTTTATAGACTTTAGAAGGTCGAGTGGGCGAATCGTCCCTGCCTTGTCATCTCTCTTCATGTCCAATGATCAGGTGAATTTCTCAAAAGAGTCTTTGGGAGCACAAGGTGTGACGAAACAGACGAGTGTTTGATTGACAAAGGATTCCCACAAGGGCTTTTGTGACCAGGACTTGGTGCTGAGTTTTAGGGGACGTTATGGTCAGGGATAGCTCGTGAACTGTCAAACTGCTGAGGCATTAATCGAAGTGCAGTGAAAGCTGCTGGTCTTCGAAAGATGTGTGAGTGCAAATAGTTGGTCCAAATTTCAATGGTACATATTTAGAGCACAATATTTACATATCTTGTCCAAAAGGCTATATATGGTCTGGAGAAAAACTCCCAAAATATCTCAAACAATTCATGGTGTGCCAAAACTGTCCCTGGCCAGAAGTCCTGGGGTACACACGCGAGACACGTACATCATAAATGTGAAGAAAAAAAGTTACTTACCTGTAACTTTGGTTCCCCAGTATTGGTAACTTTCATAGATTCCCATGCTTTTGTATCATTCCCCATCGTCGGAGTGGGAGTCTCGGTAACAAAATAACACAGGAGTAAGTACAAAAGAGAAAGAAAAAAAGGCCTAGGCCTCATTCCCTTTTGTAGCATATCCACATTTTTTTGTAAGAGACCAAACTAGGCATCAGCCAATCAGAAGAGCCTCACCCCATAGAACCCTCCTGAAGGAACCTCAGAGCCTCAGATTTTCGTAGGCGTTGTGTAACAGTCACCATATTTGCTGAAGGCTGAACTTTCCTCGGGGAGGTGGGTGGGCGCATGGGAATCTATGAAAGTTACCAATACTGGGGAACCAAAGTTACAGGTAAGTAACTTGTTTTCTTGCCCCAGTATTGGAACTTTCATAGATTCCCATGCTTTTGTATCGAGTAGCAAGCAGTTAGAAATAAAAAACACATTTTGTGGCATAAATATACATTGCAATAGCCATCAATACATGAAGATACAAAATGTGCAGAATAAAAGAAGGTGGGAGAGAAAAGGAAAGCTCACCAATTAGTGGAAGAGGTTCCTCAGGACCGCCTGGCCCACGGCAATGTCCTCCTATTGCAAGGATTCCAAGCAGTAATGCTTTGTAAAGGTGTGCACGCTGCTCCAAGTTGCAGCTCTGCAAATGTCTTTGATGTGCACTCCCGCTAAGAGCTGTTGAAGAAGCCACTGATCTTGTGGAATGCGCTCTAACTCTGCTGGTCAGTGGCTTACCAGCTGCAGTATGGCAGTGCAGAATGGCACTTGTAATCCACCTCGCAATATCCTGTTTTGATAGGGGAAGGCCCTTGCAAGGACCACCAAAAGCAATGAACAAATGGGAGGATTTACGGAATCCCTTGGTGCGATCTAAATAGAATTTTAAGCACCGTTGTACATCCAGAGAATGCAGTGACCTCTCCTCTGGTGTAGTAGGGCGAGGAAAGAATGTTTTAAGAATAACCGGCTCATTTAAGTGGAAGTCCGAGGGCACCTTGGGTATGAACTTTGGGTTAGTTCTCAAGATTACTGTATTCCTTTTGAATTGGAGAAACGGCTCTTGGATTGTGAGAGCCTGCAACTCCCCAATGCGTCTTGCTGATGTGAGGGCAAGAAGAAGAGCCAATTTCCATGAAAGAAATGTCATGTCTGATAGATGTACTGGTTCAAATGGGCCCTTCATGAGCTGTGTGAGGACCAAATGTAATTCTCTTAATCACAATAGGGAGGAGGAATTGGTGTCCAGTCAGTTCCCCAAATCCAAATCAAATGCAAGACAGGACACTTGTAACTACGTTACACTTGGTTCTATTAGACAACCCTCAAAACGCTATGTTAAGTTTCTTTGCGGTTTATATCGTTTTTCCGCCCCACATAAGCGTTGTGGCCTTTATCATTGGGTTATCTAATGTGCTTTATGCCAGCCTCAAGCCTGAGTCAACCTCTGGTGTAGCGTGGCAGTGTCCAGAGATGTGAACAGATACCCCACAGTGAAGGTTAGGATAAAAGACAAGCCTGCATCCAAAAAGACTCCTGCAACCTTTAACACAGCAGCTGAACCCACAAGCATTTGCAATGCAATAGGTCTCGCAGCATTAAAGTTTGATTTATTGGCATTGCATATGACAATGTGTTGCATTAAATTTTTAGCAAAGTCTGTATTGGTGTATAAAGATGATTTGCAAGATGATAGCGATGGAGTGGGGGATGGATGGATGGAGTGGAGGGGATGGATGGATGGAGTGGAGGGGATGGATGGAGTGGGGGGTTGGAACCTCCTGCAGTCACTTTCACTTTCCCTTCCCCTTCTTCCACTGTCGACTCCACGCCCGTCAACACGCCCCGAAGTGCTCCCTTAGTCTATCACAGCACACCAGCACAATTGAGAAGGGCTCACCTACCCCACCGCTCCCCAGCACCCAGATCTGTCCCATCCGCAGGTCGCAGCTCTCCTTACCTGTGTAGGTCTCGCAAGTAAAGTCCAGAGGGATCGCAGCTTGTGCCCGCGCCATGGCTGCTGGCGGCAGCGGGAGGCGCCCCTGCTCCACGTCGATCCACCCGCGCGTCTTCCTGAGGCTCCGGCTCCCTCATTCGGCTGCCCGCGTGCCCCCCGCACAACTCCTTGCTCCACCAGCAACTCTTTGCCCGTGCGCCCGTCTCGCACTCCAGCAGCCTCCAAGCCCAGACGGCCGCGCCGCTGACATCAGCCGCGCGCTTACACAACTCCCGCTTGTTTACAAAAGCGATCGGTGCCGCTGGTTTCATTTATGCAGTCTGCCCTATGATGTAAGGGACAGGTGTAATTTTTTATTCCTAGGTGGTACATTTGCAGGATACTAAAAGTATTTTGGACAAAGGTGACAATACAAAATTTGTGTATTTTTTTTTCAAAACATCCAATGATATGGTTTGCATCAATATTGGAGACAATAAAATAATGGTGTACACCGTTCAACATTTCAGAAAGTCCAATCCATTCCTGCGGGCAGGTGCAGTACGAGACATTTAAATAATGGGGACAGGGTCAGCCTTTTCCAGGGTCCGATAACCACCAATTCAACTAGAAACAAGCTAACAGGCCATGGTTTAAATACATACAAATACAGCTTGTTCCGGTTCCATCCACAGGAGCGAGGCAAACGCTGTGGTCGTGTTTCAAAAAATGCATCGTTAAGGCCAAATTCATCAAATCGCTTGCTTGCTGTAATGGGGGCCCCCTTCAAGCCTCCAAATCCAGGCCAAGCCCCACCTTGTGACCTCCGGCCTTGAAGTTCTTTCCATCTACGAGTGCAGAGAGTGGGAGTTTCACACCTGGCCTCAGGGTCTGGATGTAACCAACACTGACAAGGCTAGAGTTATTTACTTTCACAGAGACAGTAGCAGACGGATCTAGCTGGTACTTGGCTGCTACTCCAAAGAGAGTAGTGTCGTTGCCTGCTGTCCAAGCTAGGTTGACTGCAGTGTCCAGATTGTCACTCACTTTCTGGTAAATGGATCCCCCAAACTCAGACCAGTCATTGACAGTGGTGTGCAGCTGGAAATCACCGGTTTTATATCCAACGGAAAAGTTATTCTTGGAATGCTTAGATTTGGCACTATCAAAATGCGAGCCACTTCCGGATAAGGAGTTATGGAAAAAGATTAAAAAATTAGAGACCTCATCAAGCTACTGCAGTGGGAAAGGCAAGTCCCCCACGTGGGCACTCAGTGTATTTCTTATCAATACTGGCTTTAAGAGTTCATGCCCACAATGGAATGACATGTTCTGCAACACTGTTTTATACAACTAGTACGGGGCGGGCGTGCAGGAATGTGCAGAGTCCCACTTAATAGAAACGACAGAGCAGTGGGGATGTGGAGGATCGGTGCTGCGGTCATGCTGACAAGATATCAAAGTGTTATCAACAGGTGGGACAGGTTATTTCCCCCAGGTGTCCTGTTTCAGCAGAGTGATTCTCTCATCGTACAGTTCGCATTCCAACAGCCCTCCACTCTGGTCTCAAACCATGTGTTGGAATGTAGCAGACCATTTTCGGCAGAAAGAAATCCATAGTGGCTGCTCCGGAGGTCCATGCAGGCAGCTGCTGGGCTGCGCAGGCCTAACACAAAGGGTTCCTGTGCACCCGTTGCTAGCACCCTGAAGTACCGCAGCTCAAAAGCTGCAATGTTTTCAAAGTTTACCCTGTCAGCCCCGGAATGGCAAGCAATACAGCAGGAAACCGCGCACTCGTACATCAATATGCCGTCCTCCAAACTTCGTAAAGAAAAACTTCAAGGAATAATGTGTTGATGGGAACATCTAATAACTGAATGATTAGGCAGCACAATCTTTTCATCACCTTTCCGCAGTTTTGTGGCTCTATTGCTACATTTAATTTCGGTAAGTAGGTGGCTAGTGCCATCTACAGGTCACCGCTAAAGAAATGCTACTACTCCTATTAGTGTATGGTGCAGGGTCAAAGGCATCCGCTTCGTTACCTGAAGCACTGTGCTATTAAAGGAGACATGGTATACTCATTCTGAAACTGAAGCAATTTACAAATATGACATTAAGACAGCGGACAATGAATCACTTACTCGGCAGTTCAATCACAAGCATCGTTCGCACATAACATATAACCCCACGTAAATCCCAACATAGGCCTAGGTAAGCAATCCAAAAATCATAAATGGGGAACAGTGGATGTGATTAGCAATACGACTTGAAAGTCGCCATTTGCGCACAATATTGATACAAACCGTGGCAGGAAATGCGTTTGGTATGTTCATGCCGGCTGCTATCTATGCTAATCATAGAGGAAAGCAGGAAGTGATAGGCGGAGTCCCCGCCGTGCGCTGGTCGATGGGATCGCTGGAGGTCCTCCCTCCGACGGCGCGCGGTGCAGGCTGGGATCGCGGTGGCGGCTGCGGGCCCCGGCTGACGGAGCCCTGGGAGATAGTAGCAGGAAAGGAGTGCGGAGGACCCGGCGGGAGCCCGCAAGGAGCGGCTCACACCGGGGAGGGTGGCACCCGGCACCGCAAGTATGATTGTGTCCTTTCTGTGACGCCCTCAGGGGAAGGGAGGGATGCCTGTATGTGTGCGTGTGTGTCTGTGTGTGCGACGGCGGAGGGGTGGGGGGGGATGTATCTCCGTGCGTGTATGTGCGCTTGTGTATGTGTGTGCGCATGCGTGCAGGGGGAGGTGTGCCTGTGTGTTTGCGCTTCCCAGGAGACAGCCGCACGTTCGCGCGCACGTGGCCTGCGCCGATCGCCTTTTGCGAGATGCGCGCGGCCAGGTGCTGTCTCCTGGGAAGCAGACTCAGTAACAAAAGATCTCCTGGCGGACACAGCGCTAACGCGCTGTTACGCCACGAGACCTAAAAAAGGGACTTTTTTTAATACAAATTATGCAAAAATGTATCAAGCGGCAGCAAAAAATATATATATTTTCCAATGGAAACTTTGGTCCTAACTTTACCTACTGGCGATCGCAGGTAGAAAAAGAAAATTAAATATATATTCATGTATACGGTATCTACGAATTAAGAACTTCGCTGAAAGGCAGCATAGTGCTTTACAGGGTCAGAGGCACATATATAGTCACCAAGTCAATTGAGTAGTAGCGCTCTAACAAGCAAAGGTTGACTGGTACTTCATGATGCAGTGTTAAGGATGTAACTCTTCAGATCTTTCCCAAATTAAAGCACAGTTGGGGCAGTTCGGATCAATATAGAAATGCTGTTCCAGATCCTGAGAGCATTGATGGAGAAGGCCTGATACTTTTTCATCTGAAGAGGTCTTGGTGGTGGGCGACCCCAGAGTCTCAGGAGATGGTGAGCTTACCAGAGGTAAAGGCGCAGTCAGCGTGGCTGCTGTTCGGTAAGCAAAAAGTTAATGGTTTTAATGATCACACCACACCAAAGGCTCACTCTCCCAATGTCAAGCTTGGCATCAACATAGAGCTTGCAACAGAATATTTATCAAATTCACTTTTATTGGTTTTCATAGAAACACAGAACTTGACCAAAGGCAAGAAACAACCAGACCAGTTTGGATTGCTTGTTCCCTGCCCAGACTGGACTCGCATAGTCTGCAGCTTTACATATGTTAACACACATTTGTTAACTGAAAACTCTGCACCTTTGAGCCAATTACTTGTAAAATATTACTTCTCAGAAGGTGAACACCAGTGGTAAAAACCTCTCTTATACATGGTCTTAAGTAAAACAATCTGTTCATGGTCAACTGGTGAGTAAAAAAAATCTACAAAGCGATTTCTTATATTAGGTCATAAAAAGATTATTTCACTACAAAATGTCACTATCATGCATACTGATATATATATATATATACAAACACACATTTATATACAGATCGGATAAATTTTCTGGAACAATGACACTACTCCTCTCTAGGATACACAACTTTTAAACACTGATTACATGCCACAATTTAGTCACTGTCAACATAACTGTTCGTCCTGATCAGGGTAATGCTGTTACTACTTCTTTAAGACCAACAAACATCATTAGACGCCCCTTTTCTGGCATCACCAAGAAACACAGAGTGTATCATTTTTCCGCCTTGAGCGATGTCTTATTTATTACCTGCGTTGTGGAAGCAGGGCTGTATGGGACACGTCTCTCAGTGATGTGCTATTTGGAAGTCACTGCTCTTTTTGATTATAGCCAACAAATTCAGCGACCTGCTGTATTCAGAAGGATGCAACGCAGGGTGTACAGAACACTCCACATCCCAGCTGTTTTGTTAACGCAATACGCTGTGTGCAACAGGGCTCTCATACAAAATGTATCATATATTTACTTTAGACTTCTTTGGATTTTGAAGTGGCTTATACACACTGAGAATACAGACAACACAGGGGAATAATTTACAGTACCCATTTCCGTTCTGTCACTTTCACTAAATGCCAGTCCAAGTAGTCCTCTAAAGGACAGCTCTGCGGAAGAAGTGTGCACAGAAGCGAGCATACGGATGAACAGGTCTGAACTATGATGAAACAGTGCAGAAGGCAGAACAGGAGAAAAAAGAAAATGAGCTTTGGAAGTTGAAGGGCTGGAGTGGATGTGTGTTGTGTAGGAGACGGCGAACAGGAGTCGATGAAAGAAGTCAAAGAACAACATGATGACGCCGGATACAGATGAATAAAGAACAAGTAGGAAACGATGGAGGATGGAAGTGAATAACTACAGGACATGCAACCGCAGATTACAGAGGGAATTTAGTTTGTTACATTTATGATGTTCTATCCTTGAAGCGAAGCATGACACCGTAAAAAGAGTGGAGTAGTTCAGGGACAGTGTGTGGCACAACAGCCATAAACAGAAGGAATAAACATCAATAAAATGTAAGTGCATAAAATACAGTGTAACAAAAGCCCTAAAGCAATTTTGCTGCTCCTGGAAGAGGTCACATTTAATGACAACAGAACAGATGAAACATATTGAATAGATGCATTTAAAAATGTCAGGAATTCAAAGGGGACAATAAATGAATCTCTGAGAGAACAACTATGGTGCTCTTGTAAAGAATGTCTTGGTACCATTGAACTCAATCACAATTCTTTCTTCCTGCTAATACAATAGCTACCAGCGACCTGTAAGTTCCCTACCAAACAGTGCTGAGATGATAAATTTTGTGGAGAACAGAATAAAGTTTGAAATTGTTAAAGAATCAAAGCAGGGGCGTGGCCATATTTTCCAGCTCCAATCACAAAGGTGAAGCACAGCCGAAAACTGCCTTACGGATATGTTGATTCAAGAGTCTAAAGGAGAGAAGAAAATATATATTGTTTCTGATGAGAGAAAGCAGGAAAACCTACATGGACAAAGTTGGAAATGTTAATCAGATGTTTTAGGGAACATGGACTGTGAGGATCTGAACAACCACACTTCAGTTTTGGAGGCGTTAGGCTTGGGCTGTCATGACATCTAGTCCTCAACGGCACAGAGAAAGGCCTACAGGTGTAGGACCCCACACAAAGATCTGTGCGCCTCCTTTGCACTGGTGCACGGAGATGTCAGACCCTATCAATAGCACAGCAGCTTCACGTAGATAAAGGTTGAAGAGTTTTATGGCAAGAGGTGTGGCCACTCGTTCCCACTGACGTGCTCTGAAAGGAGAGGAATAGCATCTGGCAGGGCCCCCATCCGTTTCACCAACAAGAGCAACTTATGTTCAATGAAAACCGTTCCAAGCTACCAATAATATTAGTACTGTACACATCAGGCAAGATTACAATAATGGCCACCCTATGCAAGATTACCAGTCGGGAGAACCTCAGTGCAGGATTGCCAGAAGTAATGTGAAAAAGCGCTAGTATATTTGGAATGCCTCCACTACGGTAATACATAGGAGCCCAAGTTGCAATGCCCCCTGGCACCAAGGTAATATTAGTAAGAAGTCTCCCAAGGCTGCATGATGGATCATTAAAAAGAATTAGGAAATTATAGGTTCTGAAAATGCACACATTTTCAGATCAAATACACAATTTAAAATGTTGGTATACATATATCAATTCAACCAAACAAAAGCTTCTAATTTGGTAGGCTGAGCGGCACACAGGAGAGCTGCTCACAGGCAGCTGGAGAGGTACTAGAAGGTCACGAGCTACTTGTTGGAGAAGCCTGGCCTATGGGAACATGGTTAAATGCCACCGGTGGAACAAAGAGCAATGGTAAAAGACCACCACCAGCCCTGGAATGGCGTCTTTTGCTACTTGACCAAATGCTCCTTCAGTGCCATGCCCTGCATGACAACCAAGAGACAGCAAGCAAGTGAATGGTAAGATGTGAGGTGTGTGGTCGGAACAGAAGGATACCGTGTGGTAAGTTTGGAATGTGAATGGACTAATTATGTAACGCCTCTATCAGCTCTCAAATAAGGGGAACTGGTAAACTGAAGGTATTTTACCATGATACCAGGTTCTTTTATGAAAAGGAAACTGTTACTAACCCTGTAAGCATTGGTTAGTAGCGTGTACTGCTGCAGAATCAGACGCTCTCAATACTTCTGCTATTGGGGCTCAGACGTTTTAAAGTAATTTTTCTTCGAAGAAAGTCTTTCGAGTCGCAGGATCCACTGCGACTACTCCCTTAGTTTGCAATGCAATGCGCACGGGCATCAATTCCATATTAGATAATTTTTCATACAGCGGGTGAGAGTAGTATGGAGGTGCGAGTAACACCAATAGGATGGACACGTTTACCGTGAAAGGGGAATTCATTCGCAAAGAGGAGATCTCATTAATGGAGCTGCACGCTTCCGGGAGCCGCACACTTCCAGGAGCCAGACACTTCCGGTGAGGAGGGTGGGCCAATGTTGCACTACATGCTAAGAACAGATGCTTATTTCAGTTCGTAGAATATGTTGCATATGCCCAGCAGACTGTAAAGCAGTAAGTACCCCTCAACAAGCATTTGCTACCGTGTAGATGCTGCAGGTGTCTGAAATAAGGTTTTCACCTGTTGACCCCTGCACAAATTTCGCCGCAGTACAGGCATATTAATGAGTTGCCGTGGTTCGGACGGCCCCTGGCCGTCCTCCACACAGGCCTACTGTGACGTCAGACGGCCAGGGGCCGTACAACGCACACAACAGGGTTATGACTGTCTGGCCAACCATTGCTTATATCCACACAATAGTGCTTAGTAAAGGTTGGGGGTGGAGGCGGTTTGAACATGTATCTGCTCTAGATATATCAGCTAGATGGATAGTGACCAGAAAGGCCAAGGCTACTGCTTTTTTGCATGTATAGTGTGCCCTGGGGATGACATGGAAAACTCCTTTGGCTTAGTAATAGCAAGTTTGGGAGCATTTGACTATTCAACCTTAGAAACAGATCAGTGCTTAGGGAGTTCAGAAAAGGCTATGAACAGCTGGCTGGTTATGTGAAGGGGTTTGGTCCTGTCAATGTAGTACACGTGAGCCAGTTTGACCTCTAGGGTGAAGGTCTCTTTCTGCTAATGAGCACGTTAGAGGGAAGAAAACTAGGAGCTCTACTGCTGGGTTGAGATGAACTGGGAAAACCATTTTAAGGAAGAACTTTGGGTTGGTTTTGAGTACGACCCTGTGCACTGCGTGGGGGCCTCAACCCACCAATACATCTAAAGACTGGTAGGTTATAAGGAAAGCTAAGTTGCAAGAAAGGAACTGGAGAGGGCAAGAGTGTAAGGGCCAAATGCGGGGGACGCATGAGCCTTGTTGGCTTATTGCAGTTGCTTCACTGGCTGCCTATCCGTCAGAGGATACTTTTAAAGCCTTAACGCTCGCTCACAAGGCCTTCTATGCTACAGGGGCTAAATACCTGCAGAAGAGGTTTGTCTCCTATCGCCCTCCCCGATTTTTGAGGTCTGAGTCGTTGTTTCTGGCCACTGTCCCTCGTGTGAGGAAGGCACGTATGGGAGGTCGCTCCTTTATGCTCCGGCCCCTCAGCTCTGGAACTCTCTGCCCCTGACCTTACGTAGTACTTCAAATCTGCTGGCTTTCAGGAAAGGCCTGAAAACCTGGCTTTTTGCCTCTTAGATTCTTGTTTTCTGCTGACCTGTATCTTTTAATCTGTTTGTTGTGTTTGGCTTTTTCAGCTTGTCAATAAAGCGCCGGGACACTCTTTTGAGTAGCCGAGCGCTATAGAAGACACAAAATAACATAACATAACAAAAACCACAGATTCCACACCGGAGCAGGGGTAGCTATGGGAGGGATGAGCATCTTGAGGCCCTCCATGAAATGCTTTAATTATAGAAGTTTGAAGAAGTGAGGAGTGTTCCCTGTTCTGCATGCAAGTGGCTCTGGCTGCCGTATGGAGCCATATGGAAGTATATGCAAGGTCTGATTTTTGTAGACAGAGAAGATAATAGATAACCTCCTGGATCAGGGGCTTAATACGTCAAGATGTTTGGGGATGCAATAATGGATGAATCGCCTCCATTTTGCGGAGATGTAGGTCAGCATAGTGGCCTGCATGACTCTCACAATATGTCCATGTCATCCTGTGGAAGCGCAAGTAGCTGAATTTGAGGCCCTCAAGTACCAGATTGATTTGGGTGGAATCGGGGTATCCGAACTGACCTTTCTCTAGCAAGGCCTGGTCTGTTGGAGAGCTGTTCATGGGGATGTTGAGTGACATCTGGTGGAGAGGTGAGTACCAGGGTTTTCTGGCAAACACGTGGACTAGCAGGATTAGAGTTAGTGATGCTTGTTGGATTTTTCGCACCCCTTGTTGAAGGAGCAGTAGAGGTGAAAAAGCATAATAAAGATCCCTGACCAATTTATTCATAGTGCATTGTCACTGGAATGTGTGTACTGGGAGGCAAAGTTTGGGCATTTTACATTTTTGAGGGGTAGCAAACAAGTCTGTTTTGTGGACTGCCCCAACACTGGAACAGTGGACTAGGACTGGAGGGTGGAGTTCCCGCTCGTGGACCTGCTGATAGTTTCTGCCAAGTTGTTTCCATCCCCAAAAGATACTCCAGCAGGGATGCAATTGGTGAGAGAGCACCCAAGACCATGGATGCTGCTTTAGTTGGGAGAGAGTGGCATCCTTGACACCTAACGTCGCCACATACTCGTCTTACTGGAGCAGCGGGATGACCTCCTGCAGGGTTACTATGTGCTAAAGTTCAGAACAGCTGTATCGATCGAGAAGTCAGAGGTTCAAGATTTGGGGATGAGGAAGTAAAGAAGGTAAACCTCCTTGCCCCAGGTGAGGGGGTAGAGTTTCTAAGGTCCCTTTCCTGCAGGAGGCTATGGTCCCTCTTGAGGGGTTGTGAGAAGTTCTAGGCAGTAGCCATGGTGAACCACTGCTACCACCTACTGGTCTGGAATGATGTTGTAATGAGGAAGAGTTGAGGTATGGTGGGTCAGTGTTTGGAGGTGGAGGCCTCCTTACTGGGGCCACCTCTACAACTCTGCCCCTATTATTGTACTGTAGGCACCCAGGGTGTGCTCTCTTGCTGGTGAAAAGAGTGCTACTGCCTCTATTATGAGGGGCCACATCTGATGAAGCAGTCTTGAAGCCTCTACTTGCATGTTGGCGCCACAAAGAGCTCCTGCCCTCTACTTGTCAGGTGGGAGTGCATCACCCATAGTCTGAGCAGAAGCACACTTGCGTGCTGTGTGGATTACCAGGGAGTCCGGTGGTACGGGCCTCCAGATGTAGACTGGGATGATGGAAGACTGCTTGTATGTTTTCAATCCATGTCCATGACTGGCTTTTTAAATGTGTCAGGAGATTTTAACAGGCCCTTTAACATGGGCAGGAACTGGACCGTTGTCTCCGATGTAGATACAGTCTCCAGCTGGAAATTGTCTTCCTCGTAGAGGACATGCTTAACATCCAGGCCACTAAACTTTCGGCAACCTGCTTTGGTCTCCTTAGAATGTTAAGAAAAGTTCTTCCTCTTCTACCTATAGAAGCCAAGCAGGTGGCTGTACAGGGCCTGATCCAGTCTCGACTGGACTTCAGTAATGTCTTGTACTTAGGTGCCCCGGAGTACACACTACGTAAATTGCAGCTAGTCCAAAACTGCGCGGCCCGCACACTGCTTCAGGTGCCCCGTAGATTGTCAGTCAAACCTGGGCTGAGCAGCCTGCACTGGCTGCCGGTACGGCAGAGAATGGCCTTTAAGGCGATGTGCATAGCCCATCGGGCTTTTTGGCACACAGGACCGGCAATTAGCCGCGAGCTGGTAACACAGTACCACCCTAGTAAAAATCTTCGCTCCAGCCAGGCTTTTCTGGCAATAGTCCCTAGAATAAAAAGAGCAAGGGCTGGGGGCAGGATGTTTTCTTACAACACTGCCAAGCTGTGGAATACGCTCCCCCTCCAGATTAGGTCCAACCCTAATTTGTCCTCTTTTCGGAAGCAATTAAAGACTTTCCTTTTTAACGTTCACCATTAATCCTTTCCTTAGCTTCATACTGTTGTTAGCAACTTCACTGATCACATAGCGCTTGGACACCCCTGGGCGGCAATCGCGCTTTACAAATGTATGTTTCATTTCATTTCATTTCATCCATTTCCTTATGGATGGTGGCTGCCTATTGGATCACCTCGTGGTTAGCTGTGGTGTTGTCCGAGGGATATGCAGGCGTGGGTAAATGATCAAAATCTGGGTCTCTTGGAAAGCACAACGACAAAATCTAGGAATCAAATTTCACCGTGTGAGCCAGAAGGAATATGAAGAACATGTTGATTCTTGGCGCCTCGTCGTGAAAGGTTCAAACCTGATGGCAGAAAAAAAAACTAGTGAGGAGGCGTTGCCCATGCACATTAGCAACTTATGGTGAGTCACACTGTATCCAGTGCTTCACAGAAAAAAAAACGTGCAATGTCCGAGCCCAACACTGAAGAACACAAGTATGCAGAGCATGCGTATTCACAGCAATACATGCTAAGAGCAAGTATTACTTTTGATGGTGTGATTATGGCAGACACTACCCCTAGTAGCAGGAAAGGTTACAGACAAGTGATTTATTACTGGAAATTATACATTTCTTTCCTGTAAATACTGGATTGTACTTGAATTCATATACTGCTTACTACCATTGAAGAGTCTTTGAAGTGCATTCCGCCAGGCATTGCACTGCAGAGGAACCGAAGGTTAGTGGTTATATCAGTTGGTATTGAGATTAGTCCTGTGTCGTAGGTGTGATCGGCAGTGGCGACGGAGAGGAGGGTGTGAGTTTATGCAGAGGGATGGTGAGATTAATGGATGTTCTAGAGGACATTAGGTATTGTTAGGTTGCAGGGGTATGACTTTCAAAGGTGGAGAAGTGATCTGTGAAATGAGGTGCATGAAATGTACAGAAATACAATCATGGAGATTAAGCTACACGTATGTGATTTAGACTGAGCTTAAATATTAACTTAAGATACTGGTCTAAAAAATGTTTTGTGATTAGTTCCTTTCGTGCTCTTAAGCGAAACCATGCCATTATCCACCGCCAGAATTTTGAATGTAATTCTTCACAAATCTCTTGCCCTTGTGATCCACGTTACAGTTTCCTTTTGGAATGTCAGTTTGTGGATCAATGGCGAACCATTTTGCATAATTATTACCCATGATGTACCATATCATCTGGTTCTGTATTGTAACAGTCTGTGATTTTAAAATAAAGGGGTGTTACAAAGAAGACCGGTCACAGAAATTCATGTTATTTGAGGTTTTTCTTTAGTTTCTGAATGCCTTAACCCCATACACATTCGGCTCATGGACCTCCTGTATACCCGATGGCAAAGATCTGGAGAGACCCTCCAGAACCCGAGCGGCAGAAAGGGGATTACTGGCCTGCTGTCTAGTACCACAATCAAGAACATCCTGAAAATGTTTTAAATGATTGATAAAAGAATTATACGGACTTCACTGACGCGATCTTTGAGAAATATTTAATAGTAACTTGATTCTAGGAATTGTCAAATGCAATAATCACCAAGTGACACACAAGAACAACTAAAGCTGATCGAAGTCAACGGTGAGAGAAGGAAGATGAAGTAATCATTCAATCCAAGACACTGTTTGGTGCAAGTGTTAGGACCCACGTGGTTACACAGACCTGCAGTGAAGTGAATGCCTCTCCCATGGGTGCTTCGATACCCTACAATACATGCACTGAGCGATGAACAGTGCTGTGATGTATTAAGAATAAAACTATTAAAGTCAAACATGCACAAAGACAGATGAGAAAAAGTAGTGATAGGAGACGAGACTGAGAAAGAAGGCGAACCAGGAGCAAAGAAAGACTGAGCTTCAGAAGAGGCGGCTGGGAGGGAGTAAGAAAAGAAGAGGTGCAGCAGAAAGAGAACTGCAGAGAGACACAGGATAGAGTGGAGAGACTGACGACTGACCTCATGGAAGAGAACCGTGTGGTAAGTTGCAAGAACCTAAAAGATGCTCAAAGGTGGAGAAGTAGCATTCGGAAATAATAGAGGGACTGGGAGTGATCAGGGTACAGCACACACCCTCCCTCAGAATAACTATAATCAAATCGGGTGAGCTGTTCCTATCCCGACCTAGACATCACTATTGCCCCATGGTAGTGATCAGGTCAGTGAGTCTACTCGCCTGGCAGAACAAGCGATCATGTTCTAATTCAACGGCCCAAGGGGCAATTCTTTGTTCAGCTGATGTTTAGAAGACTCAAGTTCACCATGCATATTCCAGCAGTTTGGAATAGGCCACTAGAAACAACCAATAAGCCGTAAGAGCTGTTCATAAATTCAGACTGAGTCATGACTGAAGAGTTCAGAATAGGTTCAGAATGAGTAACAATGCAAATAGACTTCCCTTATGAAGTGTCAGTATAAGCAACAGACATTATTTCAGGATTTCTCTACAATTCGGGGGTTGTTTTAATATTTTATATCGAGAAACAGTCACAGAGAACCAAAACTATTAGCCTATCAGTTCAGCTGGTCATTCGGTCGACGTTTCTAGATCACCATGATGAAGCTCGCACTTTAAGGGCTGTGATCCTCATTATAATAACCGTTTGCCAAAAGAATGTGCGCTCACATTGGCCTTCAGATGCAGAGGTCTGTACATAGGTTGCACCAGATGTGTTTCCCTTCCATGTTTTTTTATTCAGTCTTAGTTAAACATTGCGAGGTGACTGCAAAGTCTGATCATAGACAACAGTAGAACTACCCTTTCCTGAACTTGAGAAGAACAACCATGGCTTCGTGTCTTAAACATGCCGCTGTCAATCAAGGTAGTTTTATAATTGATGCTCATAGCTTTCTAGTGTCTTCCTTGCTGAATGAGGAGTTTAACCAAACAATGGCTGGTCCCAGTGTCTTCAGTCTTTTAATAAATGTGTGATGTTCTTTCAAATGTGCCAGTAGTTCTCCGGAAAAGAGATCTTTCTTCATACAAGTAGATGTGGTTGGTTGCGTCTGACACTTTTGAAGTCTGTCGTATACGGCTCTCACAAACCTTTATTCAAAATGTTTCTTGTACTTCTCACTAATCAATTTTTCACCCACAAGATTTGTACAGAATGCTTTCTGTGTTTCTCGCATCAGTTTTTCTATTTTCCACAATCGCATTCAGCATTTGCAATTTCTTCTGAAGCTTTTATTCTATTCATGGAGACCGCAAAGTAAATGTCATAACAAGTTAGTTGCACAGTTTGATGTTCCCAATTATTTCTACTCCCTCTAAGGTGACGCCATTGTTGTCCCGAAGGTGACAACTTTCTTTTTTACATTTTCTTCATTGGATTGAGAGTGTGGAAGCTTTTTCATCAGCACACTGATTAATCGCTTTACCCAAACCGCCATTTTCTTTGTTGCAGTTTGTACTATGACATCTGTTCTCATCCAATGAACGGGTTGCTGTTTTCCATGTTTACAGCCCTTCGACGGGTCGCCCTAGTGTGTTTTCTGTATGGACTGAAGATCTTGCTGTGCTGTCTCATTTTTAGTGTCATTGCATTTCATTGTTCACATTCCTTCTCTGTGTTTGCATTGCAGGAAATAAAGTTTCAGCTAAACTATGGATAAGCCAAGATGTTTACTCAAAAATATGAGAACTGAGATGGGGCTCATATGCGTTCACTAACGTGTGCCAACTATTACTGTATGAATTACAGGACACAGGGATCACAGCATAAACAAGTATTGCAAAACACAAGCTTCGTTTGGCAAATAAATATTGGCACAACATCTGAATGGTTCAAGGGGTCCATCATTTTTGCTCACTGAATGGGAAGCAACATTGCTTCCATAAATAGTTCGACAATGGAAAACTGGGTGCATAAATTGATACAAAGGCCTCTATGAGGATATGCGGATGAGCGTGGGAAGAGTCGACTCGCAGCAGTACCTTTATGTTGATCTGTTTAGGAAACAATGACGCACACTCCATATACACGCAAAAAGGCGGCCCTTGTTGTGATCGCACAATGACAAGAAAATGACACACGGTGCTTGTTAACATGATCATACACGTGCACACAAAATGTCATGCTGCTCCTTGCACAGCATCCAGATGTTCGCTGTAAGAAGATGGGCGTAGGACATGGGGAGAGGGGCAATGCTTCCTCACTGGACAGGACATGAGGCTGCATGCAGAACGAACACCATATATGAAAAAGGTTTTTAGAGAATTAGTTTTAAGATGCACTGATGAACAACTAGAAGGTTAAGGACAGACTTTCATGTTTGTGATTGCTTCACAAGAGAAAAGATGGGAGTTGAGTCAATAGATCACCCTGTCTGAGTACATTAACCATTTGTCGACAGTTGTTAGCAGAACAGGTAATTCACTGAAGATGACATAGAACATATGGGCACCACTTAGGAGTGGTTGGAGCGGGTGACAGAGGTTTTATCGCTATTTTAGTAATAAATGCACTGCAAAAGATATATTTGTAAGGCCCAGCTTTACAAGGTGAACGGCAATTTTGGGCAGGGGATTATAGCTAGAAGCCAAAAGACTGATCCAAGCCGTGCTCAAATAATTGGCCTGAAGATGACACAGCTTTTGCCTTTCTTCTATCAAGAAGCCTTGCTAGGTTTCCACTGAGAGGTCACCTGAAGACAACTGTTCAGATTCTGCGATCAGAACTTTGAATGTGATGGACCGTGTCTCTTCCATTATAAGAAATCTGCAACATGGAGTTATGGTTAGAATGACATTGGTTCCTGCTCAAAATACATCATTTATTTCCTCTGCCCCTCATGTTATTATGTAAAGGCTCTTGCAGAGTAATTTCCTTTCTAGTATACTATTTTATCTCTGGCAGCAAGTGTTATTTTTCAGTGCTGTTTAGTACTTTTACTGCTGGACTGCGAATCTCATTTCAGTTTATTGCAAACTTGGGGACCATGATCAACAATACCCTCTCTTGGTTGCTGCCACTTTCGTAGCATAAAAGCTGCTCCACCAGGAGAGAACTTTCTACCTTTTCCTCCGGCTTTAAACTCTTGTATTTATTGTATGCCATTGGCTTCTTTTGCAGTTTTTTGCTTTTTCACCAGGATGAATTCAACAATACAATTTATTTTATTTCCACACTTAATGGTGCACCGAAGTCTCTCTTTGTACGACCTTTGATGACTAAACAAAGCTCACTTATGGGGAGTATATGGTGTCACTTTCATAAAGGCAGCACGTCTGTGGATTGGGAAGGTTGTTTATAGAAGACACTGGAGACAATCAGATCCCCTTCACAGCTTTTTTACCAAATTTGGGTTTTTTCAGAACCCGTCTCCTGGAGCCGGACCCCCGTTTGTCTCTCCATTTCTCCAAGGTGTGTATCCGCTGATGGAGCTCTAAGTATGAGGGGATCTTGAAGGTCTTCCCACATTCCTTGCAGGGATATGATTTTGAACTTTTGTGTTTTACGTGTTTTATTTGGTGTACCTTCAAGCTTGATAATGTGCTGAAGCTCTTCCCACATTCATTACATGCAAAGTATCCCGAGTGTACTCGTCTGTGTATGATCAGCAGTGAGGATTTGCTAAAAGATTTCCCACAGACATTACAAGTGCACGATTTTGGACTTGTGGGGAGTGTCTGCTGTTTGAGTGGCATTGAAGAAGGGGTCAAAGACTTCTCGCTTTCATCACTTGTCTTTTCTGGGGCATTGTTCTCAAGTGTACTGACACGGTTCTCATCTGAACATGTTGATGCTTTTAAGCTAGTATCAGTCTTCGATTGTTGAGGTGCTGAAGAATCATGGGAACACTTCTCGCTTTCACAGCATGTCGACGTTTTGTCTGTGTTAAGTTCACGCACAGTGTTCTTTTCGTCATGATGTATGGAGTCTTTTCCATTTGCATGAACTTTCTGGTGTAGAAGCAATATTGCTGAAGAATTAAAAGACATTTCACATTCGGTGCAAGGGTAAGGTTTCTTTTCTGATGCTTTTGTCTCAACCTTGGGTGCACTAACACTTTTCTTTGACTCAACCCTTGTGGATACCTTTTCTTTTGTATGAACATTCTGGTGTTGACGCAGCACCAAAGAAGAATTAAAAGACATATCACACTCACTACATGGGTAAGGTTTCTTTTCTGAAGCTTTTGTCTCAACCTTGGGTGTACCAACACTTTCCTTTTCATCAACCCTGGTGGAAACTTTTTCTTTTGTGTGAGCCTTCTGGTGTTGAAGCAGCAATGGAGCAGAATTAAAAGACATATCACAATCACTACAAGGGTAAGGTTTCTTTTCTGAGGCTTTCTTTTCCACTTTAGTTTTGCTATCACTTTTGGGTTTGCTAACATTTTTCTTCTCATCATTCCACTTGGAAGCTTTTTCGCTTGCATGAACTCTCTTATGCTGAAGCAACATTTCATACGCATTGAAAGACTTTTCACATTCATCACAGGGGTGTGGCTTCTTTTCTGGGGTTTTCTGATGATGCTTTTTGACACCTTTCTTCCCGTCCACGTGAGCTTTCTCGCTTGCATGAACCTTCTTGTGTTGAAGCAACATTTCATAAGCATTGAAAGACCTTTCACATTCATCGCATGGGTGTGGTTTCTTTCCTTGGGTTGTTTGCGGATGTGTACTTGCACTTTTCCTCTCATATAAATGCTTCTTCTTGTCACTGTATTTTGATTTGCTTAATTTCCTGTTTACACTGGCATTTGAATTCTTATGAAGAGGTTTTGCCTTTACACCTGGCAGGTCAGCCTCTTTGTGGAATACCTGGTGCTCGATTAGGTTGGATTTCTGGAAAAAGACGATCCCACAGTCTGGGCATGGGTACTTTTTCGCTCCCGATTTTGTTCTTTCAGTTTTTGTGGACGCCTTGGATGTTCCAGCAGGCTTTTTAAATTTGCGTTCAGTGGACCATTTTTTTGCAGTGTTGTTCAGCATCTTTTTGGGTCTTTTAGGTCTATACTTAAACTCTTCATCTTCATCCGAGTCCCAGTCATCATCTTCAGCAGAGTTCCAAACATCATCCTCCTCTTCGCCTGAGATCCAGATATCATTCTCATCTTTCTCTGAATACCAGACTTCTTTTTTGGCTGCTCTTGCTCTTCGTGGTTGTAGTATGTCAGTACACTCTTCAAGTTTTTCCGTGTACGTTTTCAAGGTATTCGTCTCTGAATGAAACAAAATCAAGACAAATTAATTTGATAAAAAAATAAAATATAGAAGCAGCAGACATACCAACGTGTAATTCATAAAGCTGTGCTCTCTACTAGTGCTTCACAGAGAAAGTTATGTTGAACAAGTTACTTACCCTAGACAATGATCTTCTGGTGAATGCTTTACCTACCTGCGGATTACTCACTTCTTGAATGTCCCAAGGTGCAAGACAGGATGCAAAAACATTCCAACAGCTTTCCTACACCATTAGGTGGAGTTCGGCTCCATTCCGGCAGCAGGTACTAGTGCCCTGCCGTCAGTTCCTCATTCTTTTGTTTAGAGCCCGTACAGGTAGATACAGCCTGCAGTATTTTGATCAGTGGCTATGCCGTTCAACAATGTAAGCTAAAATCATATGTATGTGATGGCTATGCGACCATTTCTCAGAACGGGGAGAGGTGAGAAAAGAGTTGAGGAGATTGGTGAGGAATTTGTAGACAGGAAAACAATGCTTACTCCAATCCTATGTCTCTTCCAGGGGAGTCCTCATCAAAGTCATAAGCACTAAATATTCCAGCTCACTTGCGGGGACCCCGGTTGGTGGCTCACAGCACCTTGGTCGTGCTCAAGGTGCTGTGGGGCACCAAAACGCGTTGATGCTGCTCTTGTATCTGGATCGTATAAAACTTTATCATCAACTGTACAAGAGTGCCGTGGCATTCTTGACTGAAAGGAAGCCTTTTCTTTGGATTACAATGTCAGCGTGTGGCGTAGCGCTGAACATGAGTACAGCTGACGATGTGACAGCTTGAGTGCAACACGTCGAAACCAGGAGAGTACATTCACACACACTGGCCACAACAATGAGAGGAAAAGTTCTGGGGCGACATTTTGTGATATGGGACACTGTTCCCATGGAGGGGGTGGGGAGAAAAACATTAAATAGGAAATAAGTGGTCACCCCATATGACTGAAGATAGGGGGTCTCTGAGGGACCAGGACTCATGGGCTAGAAATTGCCCAAAACATTGTTTTTGGGCCCCATGGTTACAGGGACTTTTTAGTTAGGAAATACAATTAAACGAACCTTAAAAATTCACAAAAAATATCAAAGGTTTCAGGGATGTTATAATTGTGTGTATAAAATCTGAACCTAACATAACTTCCCTGTAAACATCGTTTTCATTCGTGAAAATATGTAGCTCTACGGCACCAGTACTCATAGTACGGCTCGCGGGCCGCCAGCGGCCCGGCAAGCCTTTCTTGGTGGCCCACGGACCATGCAGACATAGTACCTGGGGTGTTTTTTTTTTAAAGTGTGTCAGCTTCAGCACACCGCCGGACTCCAAGAGACTTTGCTCTGTGGGGGCTGGGAGATTCATGCAATAGAGTGGAGATGCAGGGGCGCTAAGAGGCGTAATACAACAAAGCCTCATTAGCAAGTAAATGGTCTTTTAAAAACCTGTGAAGTACTCGTTGTGGCTGAGGTCTTTCAATGCTTATGAAATGTTGCTGTGTCTCAGCCCGGGCTGCAACACATGCTGGGTGAGGTGACAGAGGGCAGCAGGGACTGAGGGCTGGCTTTTACATTACACAGGGAGAGGGGGTAGGGGGGAGCGGGCGGGGGCTGTGTCTGGGCTGGTGAGGGGGTGGATAGACTGAGATAAACAGGGAAAGACTGATCGATAGAGGCAGAGCAAAGGAGAGACAGATGGACATAGACAAATACAGATAGAAGCAGAGACAGGGGCAGACAAATAGAGGCAGCGTCAGACAGATAGAGACAGAGAGACGGAGAGGGAGACAGAAAGAGGAACAGATAGAGACAGGCAGAGGCAGGGACAGGCAGAGACAGGGACAGGCAGAGACAGGGACAGACAGAGGCAGAGAGAGGTAGAGGGAGAGGTAGAGAGAGGGAGACAGAGGGAGACGGAGAGGGGGGGAGACAGAGAAAGGGAGACTGAGGGGGATACGGGCGAGAGAGAGAGGGAGGAGGAGAGGGAAGGAGATGGAGAGGGAGAGAGAGGAAGGGAGACAGACGGGGAGAAAGGGAGGGAGAGAGATGGAGAGGGCGAGAGAGACGGGGGAGAGAGAGACGGGGGAGAGAGAGACAGAAGGGGAGACGGAGAGGGGGCGACGGAGAGAGAGAGGGGGAGAAAGAGAGGGGAAGAGAGAGGGGGAGAGAGAGGGGGAGAGAGGGAGGGGGAGAAAGAGGGGAGAGAGAGGGGGGAGAGAGAGGGGGGAGAGAGAGGGGGGAGAGAGGGGGGAAGAGAGAAGGGGAGAGAGAGGGGAAGAGAGAGGGGGAGAGAGAGGGGGAGAGAGAGGGGGAGAGAGAGGGGGAGAGAGGGAGGGGGAGAAAGAGGGGGAGAAAGAGGGGAGAGAGAGGGGGGAGAGAGAGGGGGGAGAGAGAGGGGGAGAGAGGGGGGAAGAGAGAAGGGGAGAGAGAGGGGAAGAGAGAGGGGGAGAGAGAGGGGGAGAGAGAGAGGGGGCGAGAGATGGAAGGAGGGAGACAGAAAGGGAGGGGGAGAGAGGGAGAGACATGAGAGAGGGAGGGAGGTGGAGAGGGAGAGAGGGAGGGAGATGGAGGGAGACAGATGGAGGAAGGGAGACAGATGGAGGAAGGGAGACAGATGGAGGAAGGGAGACAGATGGAGGAAGGGAGACAGATGGAGGAAGGGAGACAGATGGAGGAAGGGAGACAGAGGCAGAGAGAGGCGGAGAAAGGGGGGAGAGAGCGCAAGAGAGATGTGTGTAAGCCGGGTCTGTAGGCTCAGTGGACGAAGGCGTCCACTGCAGGGGCCTGTGTTCAACCTCATGGTCACAAGATTTTTTTTGCTCTAGCCCCTCCCCCACTGAGCACGCCCCTACCAGTGTAGGGTGAAATCAGACTCGGTATTGGGAGTGAAAGACATTATGGCATTTTAAGCGGCTAGGACAAAGAAATAATGGGGACTGTTGGTTTCTATCAGAGGACATAACCAGTCCAATCAAAGCCCGATTTAGAGCATCAACAAGAGTCTCAAGATTTGTGACAGCTCTCACCTGTCCGGGTGAGGGGAGTAACTAAAAGACGGCTCTGATAACTCGCTACTGCGACTCAATGTGTTGAGGAAAGAGGCGTTGCAACTATAACCTGTATAGCTAATCACGCACTTGAGGTACTGGAACTATCAGCAGCTTTAAACTGGCACCTTTACATTGGAATAGGTTGCCTCTGGAGAAGATTTTGTTAGTTTATCATAGAAATTAGACAAGATTTAAAAAAATTGATATTGGGAACTATTTATGTTTTTCTTCTGAAGACGGTGATGGCCATATACTAGTGCCCACCGAAACGCGTCGAGATGCATTGAAAAGAAAAATCTACTCTAAGTCTTTATAAATAATTAGCCTACATGTGATTCAGAAAATAATGTTTGAGACTTCTACAATTGATTTTTGATTAAGTAGCATTTTTCTGTGATTTGGAAGTATTCTTCCTACTGGGTTTCCCAATTTGTTTTTTGATTCGTTATTGTGTATTAGGCCGCTATATAAAAATGTTTTTTCACTACGTTTTTTCCCTAGATGTAGCTCAGATAGGATAATATAATATCCTTTTAAATATTGATTGTATGTTGTATGATACACACTGATATTGAGATATCTGTATTTTTATTATCTGTTAAACTTGTATTTGTCAAAATTGAGTGATCTTGTGATTACATTGTCTCTCTGTCCGCTGTCCTCACATTGGTGATTTAAGGTTCTGTGTGTATGTGTAAAATGATAATTGTGGATTGACCCAAAGGGGGTTCTTTTGTGACCTTGGTCTTGTCTGGTACCCTACTCCTTTGGCTGTTGGGTCCCTCTCCTCTCTATTTTGGCCATAGTGGAAGAAAGTAGCAGTCCAAATTTATGCAAATGGCGAAGATATGGAATGACCACATCCTCTTGACACAAAATCACTTTATGATCATTTTGTTTACACCATAAATTAAACATTTCCTATTTGAAACTATATGATCTTCTTGTGGAAGGTTTTTTAGCCTCTTAAAATGCCCAGCATTCTTTAGAAAGGCCTAAATGTCCATGTTGGAGGAACTCATGGAGCAATGCCGTCAAGTTCAGTGAGGGAAGAGAAGGTTGGGGTGTAATATCTGCCCTCCGAACTTGTCCAGGTGATCCTGTATGCACAGCAATTTCTTGTGCGGTCTCTCTGACAGGTGTAGAAGATCAGTGAGGTTCTGTTGTTTTCCCTCTGAGGCGGAAGCCGGAGGTAATCTACGCTCTCTTGCCCTTTGCTCACAATTGAAAACGTGATTGATGTGATAATCGCTTTTAAAACTTGTATTATATTTTAATCTGTGCTATTTTAAAATATCCGCCCCCCACCTCAAGGCGAGATTAATTCGCCGAGGCTTTTTCACTCTGCCTCCCACAGCGCCGCTGTTACCAGGCGCTGGGAAGCCTTCAGCACAACTTTAGGCGCCATCTTGGACAGGGAAGGCTGGCCGGATAGCTCTGCGCCCCTCCCACCCTCCTCCCGCCCCCTCCAATTATGTATATAAACAACAGATCCGCCCGGGCGGGCGCGCCGGTGGCGCGCCAAAGGCAAGCGCGTCTGCGCCCGTTCGCGCCTGGCCTAGGGCCACCCCCCCTGGTTCCCATCCTTTTCCCCCACGCATTTGTTATTCCGCCACCCAGCTCCTGCATTTACGCCCCCCGATCCGTCAGGCTTGTCTTATATCCAACCCTTACTCCCTGCTCACTAGCCCTATCACGCATTGTTCAGGCTGTCATGCTACGATACCTTCTATCCATAAACCACCCCCCAGTGAAAAGCACAACCCTAAGAAAACCTACACTATCGCTCTCACGAATGTCCGCTTGCTCGGCAAAC